>NC_083579.1:74431497-75133997 GCF_027579695.1 Neoarius graeffei
TTTCTCCATCTTTCTTTCTTTCTTTCTTTCTTTCTTTCTTTCTTCTTTCTTTCTTCTTTCTTTACCCTTTCCCCTTGCCTGCCTTCCCCTTTCCCTCTCTTTCTTTCTTTCTTCTTTCTTTCTTTCTTTCTTTTCTTTCTTTCTTTCTTTACTTTCTTTTCTTTACCCTTTCCCCTTGCCTGCCTTCCCCTTTTCCCTCTTTCTTTCTTTCTTTCTTTCTTTCTTTCTTTACCCTTTTCCCCTTGCCTGCCTTCCCCCTTTTCCCTCTTTCTTTCTTTCTTTCTTTCTTTCTTCTTTCTTTCTTTCTTTCTTTTTCTTTACCCTTTCCCCTTGCCTGCCTTCCCCTTTCCCTCTCTTTCTTTCTTTCTTTCTTTCTTTCTTTCTTTCTTTCTTTCTTTCTTCTTTTCTTTACCCTTTCCCCTTGCCTGCCTTCCCCTTTTCCCCTCTTTCTTTCTTTCTTTCTTTCTTTCTTTCTTTCTTTCTTTCTTTACCCTTTCCCCTTGCCTGCCTTCCCCTTTTCCCCTCTTTCTTTCTTTCTTTCTTTCTTTCTTTCTTTCTTTCTTTCTTTCTTTCTTTCTTTTTCTTTACCCTTTCCCCTTGCCTGCCTTCCCCTTTTCCCTCTTTCTTTCTTTCTTTCTTTCTTTCTTTCTTTCTTTCTTTACCCTTTCCCCTTGCCTGCCTTCCCCCTTTTCCCCTCTTTCTTTCTTTCTTTCTTTCTTTCTTTTCTTTCCCCTTTCCCCTTGCCTGCCTTCCCCCTTTTCCCCTCTCTTTCTTTCTTTCTTTCTTTCTTTCTTTCTTTCTTTCTTTCTTTTTCTTTACCCTTTCCCCTTGCCTGCCTTCCCCTTTTCCCTTCTTTCTTTCTTTCTTTCTTTCTTTCTTTCTTTACCCTTTCCCCTTGCCTGCCTTCCCCCTTTTCCCCTCTTTCTTTCTTTCTTTCTTTCTTTCTTTCTTTCTTTCTTTCTTTCTTTCCCCTTTCCCCTTGCCTGCCTTCCCCCTTTTCCCCTCTTTCTTTCTTTCTTTCTTTCTTTCTTTCTTTTTCTTTACCCTTTCCCCTTGCCTGCCTTCCCCTTTTCCCTCCTTTCTTTCTTTCTTTCTTTCTTTCTTTCTTTCTTTCTTTCTTTCTTTCTTTCTTTCTTTCTTTCTTTCTTTCTTTTTCTTTACCCTTTCCCCTTGCCTGCCTTCCCCTTTTCCTTTCTTTCTTTCTTTCTTTCTTTCTTTCTTTTTTTCTTTCTTTCTTTCTTTCTTTCTTTACCCTTTACCCTTTTCCCTCTTTCTTTCTTTCTTTCTTTCTTTTTCTTTACCCTTTCCCCTTCCCCTCTTTCTTTCTTTCTTTCTTTCTTTCTTTCTTTCTTTCTTTCTCTTTCTGTACCCTTTCCCCTTGCCTGCCTCCCCCTTCCTTCCTTCATTCCCCCTTTTATCTTTCCGTTTTCCCTTGCCTTCCTTCCCCTCTCCCATTCCCTTCCCCCTCCCTCCCCTCCCCCTCCTTCAAATATTAGTGAGGTCCACTTTTCAGAAAAGCCAGTTGTGTGTTGGGTTGCTGAATTCTAAACTCCATTTAAAACCAGTTGCTAAACTCCTTTTTGAGGTTCTGCTTTCGTTAATCCATAAACTGCTCTGTCTGCATTTCAGCCATGTAATTTTACCATTTTTACAGTGGTGTATTGGTTTGCACGGTCACCTCACAGCAAGAAGGTTCCAGGTTCGACCCTCACGGCTGACGGGAGCCTTTCTGTGTGGAGTTTGCATGTTCTCTCCGTGTGTGCGTGGGTTTCCTCTGGGTGCTGTGGTTTCCCCCACAGTCCAAAGACATGCAGATTGGGTAAAATCCCCAGCCATTGGGGTTGCACTAGCCAGTGTATACTTGGTGCTGGTCCCAAGCCCAGATAGATTGGGGAGGGTTGCGTCAGGAAGGGAATCCGGTGTAAAACCTATGCCAAATCAAGTATGCGGCTCATAAATTGGGAAAGATGATCCACTGTGGCGACACCAAATGAGAGCAGCCAAAAGAAGAAATTTTACCAAGATAAAAGAATTGTATTACATGACACTAGGCCATCAATACAGTAGTTAATGATGCACTTATTGATGAGTAACATTACATGATTTAAAATGTAGTATTTATTTGTAAGTGGAAATTATTTTTATTGATTTATGAAAGGGCTTGTACCCAGTCCTTATCAGCCAACATTACAGCCATTAATAATCTGATTTTTCCTTCGATTGCAATGTTACACGTTGTCTTCCAATTCATCAAACATAATGGGGATTAAGTCTATGGGTAAAGCGAAAGTAACTTTGTATGCTCTGATATCAGTTGAGAATCAAGTTATCAAAGCTGATTGAGTCGTCTTGGAATAAAAGATTTTTCTGCACAGTCAGCTCCATTATTCCACCACGTTATCACATCTCTTTTTCCAAATAGAATTCCACAAATGGAGATAGGATATATGAAAAATTAAAAAAAAAAAAACATCAGAAAATACTAAGGTCCAGACCTTGGTGTCCTCATAATTAGGTACGCCCATGATGATGATGATGATGATGATGATTTTAACTGCAGGCTGTCCATGAAATACATGCGCCACCTCATATAAGGAAGACGATATAGAACTGTAATGTTGAGCTGCTGTTTAACAGTGTTGTTGTCGAGTCACTAAATCTAGAGTCCGAGTCCAGTCTCGAGTCCTTAGTATTCAAGTCCAAGTCATTAAAGAAAATTTCGAGTCAAGTCCGAGAACAAGACTCCAACCGCACCATTTTGATGGTGGCTGTTGCTGCCTTTATGTGAAAGCGTTGTGTCGGACTAACGTTACTGCTCGACTGCCCAATTTTAGTTAATAGGCTACAGATAAAAAGCTTGTTCAGCAAGCCCCACCCACTATCAACAGAGCAAATAACATGAGAGAGGGTTAACACTAGCTAGTTCATCGCTCAGCAAGCCCCGCTATCAACAGGGCAATGAACATAGCGTGTCACTTTCTTCTCTGGGCGGAGTCTTGCCAAATGACGATTGAAGTTCGAGGTCGTCCCCATCGTCTCCTCGATAGTTCTTCTACATATGGAACACACAGCAGTGCATTTTATTCCCCACTGCACGAGTAGTCTGTATAAGCGACGCGGACAATCCTAGGGGCGTTCTCTCCAGGCATTTTAGTGCCGTTAACGCGAGTTTGTTCCTGAACATGACATATGAACAGGTGAATGTGCATTCTCTTGCACTAAACTGGTATAAAAAATTAGTGGAGATATGAATATCTTGTACCAAATTATGATGGCATGTTACAAAAAAATAAAGAGAAAATCCGAGTCCTCGTCTCCAATTTACGAGTCCGAATGCAGTTAATGCACGAGTCCGAGTCAAGTCACGAGTCCTTAAAATTAGGACACGAGCCAGACTTGAGTCCTACAAGCCTGCTGTTTAATGTAGTTTAGCTACATTAAAGCAGTCCTTCAGAAAAAAATGTAGTGAACTACTCTCGAGTTCCGAATAACCGTGCATGCACGGCTATTTATTTTTGCGGAAAATTCCCGCCTGCACGGTCTTATTCGGGCCTACACGCTTATTCTATTTGTCAATACAAGCACGTGTGACGAATGAGCGAAAATAACGCCTGAACACAGACGACTCACTACGCACATGCGCAGACACAACGAAGCACCGCCGATGCACCAACAACACTGCCGGTGGTAAACAACGGTATCTATGATCGATTTCAATCCACCGAAAATTGACATGAATTTCACCCATCCAGTTCCATAAGGTAGCATATTCTTGAGATATAATAGCATAGAAGTGAATTACAATGCAATTTTTCCAAGTAATTAAATACTTATGCCAGCGGTTCAATATTGCTGGCCCTTTTCGGGTCCTGGCCGGTTCCATAGACCATAATCACGGAAATGGCCGGGAAGCGACAGTCAACAACTTTTGACTTGGTTAAGGTTAAAACACTCCTAAGTATGGTAGTTGACAGTATAAATTTACAAATACAGATACGTCCTAGGAATTAATGTTACCCCAAATGACATGCATATTACATCTGTCGCTTTTGGTTCACGATCGGATCTAGGTTGGTAAGGTCAAGGTCGACAGACATTGGAACTAGGGCCAAGGGCCTCAAGAGGCGCATAAATGTCTAATAGTTTATTTGCTTGGATAAAAAAGCAATTTTACCATTTTTGCTGACTGATAATACAGGGAGTGCAGAATTATTAGGCAAGTTGTATTTTTGAGGATTAGTTTTATTATTGAAAAACAACTATGTTCTTGATGAACCCAAAAGACTCAAATATCAAAGCTGAGTATTTTTGGAAGTTGGAGTAGGGCTTTCTTAGTTTTAGCTATCTTAGGAGGATATCTGTGTGTGCAGGTGACTATAACTGTGCATAATTATTAGGCAACTTAACAAAAAACAAACACATACCCATTTCACTCATTTATTTTCACCAGGGAAACCAATATAACAACTCAACATTCACTAATATACATTGCTGGCATTCAAAAAAAAAAAAACAAATCTAATATAGCCGCCTTTCTTTACAAGGACACTCAAAAGCCTGCCATCCATGGATTCGGTCAGTGTTTTGATCTGTTTGCGATCAACATTGCGTGCAGCAGCAACCACAGCCTCCCAGACACTGTTCAGAGATGTGTACTGTTTCCCCTCCTTGTAGATCTCACATTTGATGAGGGACCACAGGTTTTCTATGGGGTTCAGATCAGGTGAACAAGGAGGCCACGTCATTAATCTTTCTTCCTTTAGACCCTTTCTGGCCAGCCATGCTGTGGAGTACTTGGATGCGTGTGATGGAGCATTGTCCTGCATGAAAATCATGTTTTTCTTGAAGGATGCTGACTTCTTCCTGTACCACTGCTTGAAGAAGGTGTCTTCCAAAAACTGACAATAGGACTGGGAGTTGAGCTTGACGCCATCCTCAACCCGAAAAGGTCCCACAAGCTCATCTTTGATGATACCAGCCCATACCAGTACCCCACCTCCACCTTGCTGGCGTCTGAGTCGGACTGGAGCTCTCTGCCCTTTGCTGATCCAGCCACGAGCCCATCCATCTGGCCCATCAAGACTCACTCTCATTTCATCTGTCCATAAGACCTTAGAAAAATCAGTCTTGTGTTACTTCTTGGCCCAGTCTTGACGTTTCATCTTGTGTGTCTTGTTCAGTGGTGGTCGTTTTTCAGCCTTTGTTACCTTGGCCGTGTCCCTGAGTATTGCACACCTTGTGCTTTTTGACACTCCAGTGATGTTGCAGCTCTGAAATATGGCAAAACTGGTGGCGAGTGGCATCTTGGCAGCTTCACGCTTGACTTTCCTCAGTTCATGGGCAGTTAGTTTGCGCCTTTTTTTTTTCAACGCGCTTCTTGCGACCCTGTTGACTATTTTGAATGAAGCGCTTGATTGTTCGATGGTTACGCTTCAAAAGCTGGGCAATTTTAAGAGTGCTCCATCCCTTTGCAATATATGTCACTATTTTTGACTTTTCTGAGTCCGTCAAATCCCTCTTCTGACCCATTTTGCCAAAGGAAAGGAAGTTGCCTAATAATTTTGCACACCTGATATAGGGTGTTGATGTCATTAGACCACACCCCTTTTCATTACAGAGATGCACATCACCTGGTATGCTTAATTGGTAGGAGGCTTTCAAGCCTATGCAGCTTGGAGTAGGCCAACATGCATAGAGAGGGTAATGTGGTCAACATACTCATTTGCCTAATAATTCTGCACTCCCTGTATTGTTGTGAGTTTTGTCAATTTCAACATAACTACTCATTATGACAAATTGCTATTTACTCAATGTTTCAGTCATGGAGAAGGATGAGTTTTCATGTGCACTTATTCCATCGGATTGTACCCATTTTGACACCAGTAGGTACGAGGCCATCAGATGTCATGGTGATGGGAACTGTTTGTTTTAGATAAAAAGAACACGAACAAGAAATTTTGACAGCCATGATATGATTTGTCTGTTTACTGAATTGATATTTGGTCTCCAAGATCTGTTCAGCATAATTTTCTAGACTATAAGTGCGCTTATCGCTTATTATATTTGTCCTAATGTGCCATCCTATACTCTTATTCCCAACTGCACTATTATTCGAAACTCGAGAATTTTCCGGCCTGCATGCTTACTTCCACCCTACACTCTTAATAATTTTTGCCCATTTTGCCGCCCTACACTCTTATTCCCAACTGCGCTATTATTCGGAACTCGAGAGTACGCTATAAGCTACATAGCAAATGTATCTCATGAATGGCGCCAATTAACAAAACATTGTTCCTATTAGCGCTGATTCCATTGGAAACCACTTCATGGCGTCTGTGACGAGATTGACGCGTTTACTAAGAGGTTCTCCGAGATGGTGCATTGAATCTCCTGCCAATTCTCAATACTTCACTGCAGTGATCCACAGTTCGCTCAAATGTTTTCGTTCCAGAAAGTGACATTGTTTTGAACTGCCTCGCAGCACATTTCCAACCTCCGAAAGCCTTCAGAAGCTTCTGGATAATGTATGGCGCTAAAGAGATTCCGAAGCTGATCCGAAACCATAGGAATTTGTTTACAGCCTAAATCGCTACTGTAATTTAGTCAGTCATTGTTTACACTGAATGTTGATACTATTCCCATGATGCATCATTACTTTAAGAGTTTGCCAACTGTTAATCAGACGAGCTGGAATGCAAAGCAGCAGCTGCCTGAGGAGACACGACTGAGGAGATGTATTTAAGTATTCTTGCGTTAGGGAGAAATCTGTTGTGCATATGTCCATCAGACTAAATTGAGTTCTTGCAGTCCCCGGTCTCTGTCTCAGACGCTAATTACAGCTGTTGGACTTCTTCCTTCCTTCCTCATCCTGCTCCACTCATCATCATCATCATGTCAGCTCTGCTAACGCACACATTCAAAGTGGAGACAGAGGGTTCTTATAGATCTTCGGGTGCTTTTCCCACTCCTCTGCTGTCTGCTATAAGGATCGTCCAGATGACAGGCATTTCCTGGTTTGGTGTATAGTGCAACCACAACACAGGCTCCATGTCTATGCTGCACTCCTTTCCTCCCTACACTCCATTGCTCTAATGTAGACGAGGTCCTGAAATAGCCTCAAATGAAGCTTGGATCACTCAGCAGTGCATGATCATTTGTGATCTGAGGGAGCCTGCTTCATTTATTGTGGTGACTCAGAGGGATAGACTTATTTGAGCTGGGGTCAAGGTGAAATCCCTGCTTAGGTGTGTCTGGATTTATCCAAGTAAAATTGGAGAAGGTCTGGTTACATGAAGGTCTTTGTTTAGAAAGGTCTGGATAAGCAACGAACATAACCGAGTGGCTTTCCTGTGAGTGTGTTCAGCTGTCCTGGTCTACAGCATGAGCAGCGGTTGAAAGTCATTTTAGTTGGCTTTACGTGTCTTGGAAGGTGCATGTGCTGTCCTCCACCCACCCCGGTTGGAAGCTGTTGTCTGATAGCAGGGAAAATGGTGTTAAAACAAAACTAGTCATTAAACCTGCATCCATTTTTTTTTAGCTCATCCGGCCGTAGGCCAGGCCGGATGAGCTTATGCGATCATGTGTTGTCCGTCCACAATTTACAAAAATCGCTACTCCTCCAACAGAATTGATCGGATTTCGATCAAACTCGCATACAACAGTCCCCAGGTTGGTGTGTGTAAAAGTTGTCAAGACGGTGGTGCCACCTGTCATATTTATGATTTTGTGGGCGTCTGAAATTTGAGAGCGACTTGTCACATTTAAATGCTACTCTTTGTAAACTGCTGGGACATTTTCATTGAAACTCACCCAGAAGACTCTAAAGACAAGACAAGAATTGTTCACCAGGTGGTGCCTCTTACCATGGATGAGGCTACAAAGGAGCCACATACAATTTCACAAAAATCATTACTCCTCCTACAGGAGTGATCAAATTTTGATCAAACTCGTATCGAATGTTCCCCAGGGTGGTATGGATAAAAGTTGTCAAGATGGTGGTGCCACCTGTCATTTACGATTTTATGGGCGTTTGAAAATTTTGAGTGACTCATCTCACCATCTTCATACCTTATCACACCACCACTGTATCCACACTAGGGCAGTTTTCTAGCTTCCAGAAGATCCTGGGCCTGATGCGCATCCTTGGAGTAGGTGATCCATGGTTTGGACAGGTTCACCACAGGGGCATGCAGTGCTCGCTGTGAGTCCCCACTTTAGAAGGTTGTCTCCTGTTTTGCCAACCTTGGCTGTTGCACGATTTAATGTGACCCAGTTTTTCCTGCATAGGGAAGTTCCATTGGGAAGATCCTCACTGGGTTTGGGACAGCCTCGTTATGGTGGAATTGGTCGTTCACCATCCATTCCCTGATGGCCTCATGTTCTCTAAACCAGTTACTCGTCACACCAAACACTACTGTTCGTGAACTGCTGGGGTGTTTTCACTGAAACGCACCCAGAAGACTCTAAAGACAAGACAAGAATTGTTCACCAGGTGGCGCCACCTGCCATGGATGGAGCTGCACAGGGGTCAGATGCAGTTTCACAAAAATGGCTGCTGCTCCTCTTACAGGATTGATCAGATTTCAAACTCGCACACACCAGCAGTGGCCGGTATGAGCTACAGCCTCAATGAGGATATTTTTTTTAATAAGTTGATCTTTTCTGCTACAGTTTGTTTGTTTGTTTGTTTGTTTTTTTCCCTTTTCCCCCAATCCCTGGGTTTGATCCGCTGAAATACTTTGCTGGGTCTGCATCTGGAGGATGTCTGGGTCATCCACTTGACATCCCCTGCTGTGCAGTCCATCCCACTAGGTGATAAAATGCAGCTTTTGCATTGTTTTCGTTCGTCCTTGAAAGATATTTTGACCTCATGCCTTCTGAGAGAAAAGGTGACTTGAGCTCGGTGGCTTCCTGTCCTTTCAACAGCTTACAAAAATAATCCAGAGTTCTCACTCTCTGTGTCTCGTTCAAATATTAGGCTTCAAAATATTGACAGAGTGAGCTCAGAAAGGGCTAAAAGGCTAGATAGATTGAACCTACCGAATGGGTTTGTTTTCACATTTGTCAAATGCCTTCACGGAAACTCAACACTGCACCTTTGAAGATTTTGGACAGAGTTGTGTTTTTCTCCCGGTGCCGTGTGAATATAGTAGCAGAGTTCTGCGTGGTCCGAGGGGAAACGGGACGTGAGAGCAAGCGAGGCGGCTTTGGCCTGCAGAAGTTGTGCTGTGAGGTGGCGTTTGTGTTGGCCAAGCTTTAAACGATGCCGTGCTACCCCAGCTGTTTCTCCCACATAGTCCTCTTCCAACCTGGTTCAATAAGGAGTGTTTTTAGTGCTCCGTGTGTGCGCGCGCAAGTGCATGCACTTTTATTGTTTTGTCCTTTCTAGTTATCTCCGTATCTCAGCTGGTTGGATCTTATGTGCTCCTCGAGGATCCTTTAAATCTGCACTTGGGGGAATCAGCAGTGCTAAATTCATTCAGTGTAGCTATTTAAAACATTTTCAATCTAAACACGCAATGCTCAGTGGTGCCAAATTCCCCAGTGCCAGAGTTGCACCATGTGGCGCGCGCACACACACGCCAGCCTGGGCCACCCAGCCTATTCAGCTGAATGATTTATAGTGTTTAATTCGGGCGTTTTTGTTCAGCAGGGTCGCAGAAGGAGGATCAGATGGATTATTTTTATAGGTTATTTATGCAGAATTGTACGAGGATCATGTGACATTTCCCCCATGAGCTCCTGACACCTCTGGCGGCAAGTACCGTTACACTGCCGTCTGCTCTTTCACTGCAGAGGGGGAAAAAAATTTATATGAGCTCATTCACATGTGTGAGGTCTTTGAGAGTTGAGTCACTGCAGAAGGGAAAAGACACGTGGTTTATTTGCCATTAGACTTCACGAATATTCAGTATGCTTCCAAATTTACTCTGTCACACACCAAACCAGTATTTTTGAAGGAATCCGTGTTTTGATGAGGAGAATCCATCTCTCGTCTCTAGCCGTATTAAACCAGCCACGCCTTTTATATGCTTTAAAGTGAATAATGTCTCTAACACTTTTTTTTTTTTTTCCCCCTTGGACAAAGCAACAATCATTATGGTGACTGATCATGTGTTTTCGAACCATAGCTGATCCAAAAGGCCATAAATTAATGGAAAATCAATAAGATCAGCCGATTTTCATGGAATCTGCCGAGACTGAACCGGAAGATCCCGAAGCGGTGCGTGACGTCACACGTGTAACAATTCGGGTATCGATTTCGTTCATGTTTTGGAGAGAATTCTGATAGTGATTAGGATTCTTGTTTGTCTGATGAAGGGGCAGATGATTATCAAGGATATTCCAGAGTAAATGGTTATCTTTTTGAGCCCCCAAGACAAGAAACTGCCAGTTCATTCAGTTTATAACAGTCTTCCTCTGTCGTATGCCAGAGAGAGAGAGAGAGAGAGAGAGAGAGAGAGAGATGTGCAGAACGCAGTGGTTACCTTTCATCATGTTTTCCTGAACAAAACTAAAAACAACTTGTCATGCAGTATTGCAATGTGGGAGCATTTAACACGTTTCAGTTAATAATTAATGATTGTGTGCATTTTTCTTCTTGTTAAAGTGCATCAGATACAGGGCTTTGAACCAGGATTTTTTTCCTATTGGTTCGTTCCGAACAGAAACGCAATTTTAACGTTTCCGGTTTTGGGTTCCACCATTAAATAGACGTTCCCGAACCGGTTAGAACAAAAAAATTTCGTTCCCGGAACGGTTAATTACGTTCCCTGTCAGCTGTTTAACAAATGGCTATAAAATTATGTCTCTGTCTCATCCAGCTTAAGCCAAATGTAGGCTAATTCTATTACAACCTTCATTAAATAAGGCAAGAAGTAATTCAAAACAATTATTATTTCAAATGTTGGCGATTTGGATTCTCAGTATGTCTTCCCATCTACACAAACAGAAAAAGTGCCAAAAATGAAAGAGAATTCGTTTAGTGTGTTACCAAAGGCTAGTCAGGCCCTATAGAGGGCTACCGCATGACGTCACCGCGCCGCGAGATTTTGTTAGGCGCCATATTGGAAGACCAAGTACACATCTATGCAAGTACATACATACATAAAACAAACTACACCTGAAATGTAGCCAGGGCCGGTTCTGCCCTAATCTGGACCCGGGTGCAACATCGCGCAACCCCCCCCCCCCCCCCCAAAAAAAAAAAAAAACACCAGTCTAAATCAGGACAACCATCACATAACTAACTATAAACATTTTATATCAACTATTTTAACTAAATGGGCTATAATAAATAAGCCTGCAGGCAGCCACGGCGGGCTGCCTCAGAAAAGTAACCATTCAATGACAACTGAAAGCCTGCAGCCACGGCGGGCTGCCTTAAAAAGTTAGTAACCATTTGTCCTACCTTAAAACTCGTTTTGCATTTTCTGCCTCCTTTTTTGTATTTTCAACCCTCCGTTTATTTTCTTTCCTTTTCTGAAAACCCGATTTGTGTCCAGACATTTTGTTCTGCTACCAATGAACTAACTCGTCAGGTCTCGTCTCTCGAGCCCGCGATGATTCCCGTGGGAAGGGCAACAACTGATACATTTTTACAAACAGCCAATAGGGAGGTTGCAACGTTCAGGCTCTTCTTTGCTCAGACGCTCAGTAATTCACTTATCACATGGAGACGTGATAGTAGTCCACCTTCCCGCTCTCTCCATTCAGTCAGCGAACGTCACACAGGAAGTGAACCCCAGCGGGTCATAGAAACTTGCGCAGGAGAAGAATGGCTTTTTTATTTGTAGGCTACGGAAACTTTGAGGAACGAAATAAAAACCGGTATTAACCGGTTACCATTATTTTTAATAAGCGTTTCTGTTCCGGAACATAAAAAATAATAAAGTTTCTGGTTTCGTTTCTGTTCCATGTGAAATAGAAAAGGTTCCCGGTTTTCGTTTTCGTTCCTTGAACCGGTTCAAAGCCCTGATCAGATATAAGATCAGATGTCACGAGCGTGTAAGTGTTGCTCATAATCCTGCGTCTAGTGTACCGCGTGTGTGTGTGTGTGAGAGAGAGAGAGAATCAGGGAATCGACGAATTGTCCAAATGTCAGATCAAATGTCATTTATTAAAAATAAATGGATTTATTTTTTTTTTGCTCCAATAACGCCCATGTGGTCATTCTGGTGGTGGTGAACACTTGATGAATCCAATTTTTTATTTTTTAAAGATTTTTTTGGGGGGCTTTTTTCACCTTTTTATTGGATAGGACAGTGTAGAGACAGGAAATGAGCGGGAGAGAGAGACGGGGAGGGATCGGGAAATGACCTTGGGTCGGAATCGAACCCGGGTCCCCGGATTTATGGTATGGCGCCTTATCCACCTGAGCCACGATGCCCCAAAAAAAAAACTTGAGTCATGCAGTATTGCAATCTGAGAGCATGTAACACATTTCAGTTAATAATTAATAATGATTGTGTGCACGTGTGCATTTTTCTTCCTGTTAAAGTGCATCAGATATAAGATCAGATGTCACGAGCGTGTAAGTGTTGCTCATAATCCTGCGTCTAGTGTGTGTGTGTGAGAGAGAGAGAGAGAATCAGGGAATCGACGAACTGTCCAAATGTCAGATCAAATGTCATTTATTAAAAATAAATGGATTTATTTTTTTGCTCCAGTAATACCCATGTGGTCATTCTGGTGGTGGTGAACACTTGATGAATCAGATTTTTTTATTATTAGGAGGAAATCGACATAAATCTGCCCGCTTCGTTTGCACAAACCTCACCCACTGTCGCTTTAGATCTGTGTAATTTCTCGGAAATTCGTGATCTGAATGGATTTGAACATCCAAGCACAACTTGGCACTTTCACATCGTTATTTTTGTAAGATTCCAACACTGACATCCAATTTCAGTGAGTAAACAAGCACGGAGTCAGAGGAACCGAAATGACCCAGATAACCAGGGTTCCACGCGTGACGTCATGTGAGATTTTGTTCTGAGGCGAGGCTGCCTTTTTCCGGGATCCGGAAACTGCGATTTACCAATAGTTTTGTGCTTGATGATAAAATAACAAATGATTGATTTATTATTTTCCCCTGCTTTTATTAATTCATTTTCATTGTTACTAATGATATTCATTTTAAAGCATTACACAAAGGCATTACTTTTTTTTTTTTTTTTTATAAACGAGCAGTGAATTCAAATGGATGAAAATATTGACTGTTCACCTGCTTCCCCTGAGCAATTGAACCCTTTCTGTTTCATCTATGTATGCCTCATGAGCGGAGTAGGCAGGTTTCCACTACACACAGAGCCACATGGTGTCAGGGCCAGAAATATTTTATCAAAAGCCTGAAACAGACATTTGCAAAATCAGGTTCATGACCGTATTGTGACACACTCAAATATTTTTACAATAAAATTAGTATACTACATATAGAGAAATTGCACACAAACCCTAATACAGTGCCTTGCAAAAGTATTCATACCCCTTGAACTTTTTCACATTTTTCCACCTTACAACCACGAACTTAAAAGTTTTTTTTATTGAGATTTTATGTGATAGGGGTGGCACGGTGGTGTAGTGGTTAGCGCTGTCGCCTCACAGCAAGAAGGTCCGGGTTTGAGCCCCGTGGTCGGCGAGGGCCTTTCTGTGTGGAGTTTGCATGTTCTCCCCGTGTCCGTGTGGGTTTCCTCCGGGTGCTCCGGTTTCCCCCACAGTCCAAAGACATGCAGGTTAGGTTAACTGGTGACTCTAAATTGACCGTAGGTGTGAATGTGAATGGTTGTCTGTGTCAGCCCTGTGATGACCTGGCGACTTGTCCAGGGTGTACCCCGCCTTTCGCCCGTAGTCAGCTGGGATAGGCTCCAGCTTGCCTGCGACCCTGTAGAACAGGATAAAGCGGCTAGAGATGATATGAGATTTTATGTGATAGACCAACACAGAGTAGCACATAATTGTGAAGTGAAACAAAAATAAATGATCTTCAAAACTTTAAACAAATAAAAATCTGAAAAACGTGGTGTGCATTAGTATTCAGCCCCCCTGCGTCAATACTTTGTAGAGCCACCTTTTGCTGCAATTACAGCTGCAAGTCTTTTGTGGTACAGTATGTCTCTACCAGCTTTGCACATCTAGACACTGAAATTTTTGCCCATTCTTCTTTGCAAAACAGCTCAAGCTCAGCCAGATTGGATGGAGAGCGTCTGTGAACAGCAATTTTCAAGTCTTGCCACAGATGCTCAATGGGATTTAGGTCTGGACTTTGACTGGGCCATTCGAACACATGAATATTCTTTGATCTAAACCATTCCACTGTAGCTCTGGCTGGATGTTTAGGGTCATTGTCTTGCTGGAAGGTGAATCTCCTTCCCAGTCTCAAGTCTTTTGCAGCCTCCAACAGGTTTTCTTCCAGGATTGCCCTGTATTTAGCTCCATCCCTCTTCCCATCAACTCTGACCAGCTTCCCTGTCCCTGCTGAAGAAAAGCATCCCCATAGCATGATGCTGCCACCACCATGTTTCACAGTGGGGATGGTGTGTGCAGGGTGATGAGCAGTGTTAGTTTTCCGCCACACATAGCGCTTTGCATTTAGGCCAAAAAGTTCAACTTTGGTCTCATCTGACCAAAGCACCTTCTTCCACATGTTTGCTGTGTCCCCTACATGGCTTCTTATGCCCGTCTTTCAACAATGGCTTTCTTCTTGCCACTCTTCCAAAAAGGCCAGATTTGTGAAGTGTACGACTTATAGTTGTCCTGTGCACAGATTCTCCCACCTGAGCTGTGGATTTCTGCAGCTCCTCCAGAGTGATCATGGGCCTCTTGGCTGCTTCTCTGACCAGTGCTCTCCTTGCTCGCTCTGTCAGTTTAGGTGGACGGCCATGTCTTGGTAGGTTTGCAGTTGTGCCACACTTTTTCCATTTTTGAATGATGGATTGAACAGTGCTTCTTGAGATGTTCAGAGCTTGGGATATTTTTTTATAACCTAACCCTGCTTTAAACTTCTCCAGAACTTTATCCCTGACCTGTCTGGTGAGTTCTTTGGTCTTCATGATGCTGTTTGTTCTTCAGTGTTCTCTAACAAACCACTGAGGCCTTCACAGAACAAGTGTATTTATGCTGAGAGTAAATTACACACAGTAGGACTCTATTAACTAATTAGATGACTTCTGAAGGCAATTGATTGCACTGGATTGTATTTAGAGGTATCAGAGTACAGGGGGGCTGAGTACTAATGCATACCACGTTTTTCAGATTTTTATTTGTTTAAAATTTTGAAGACCATTTATCATTTTCATTTCACTTTACAATTATGTGCTACTCTGTGTTGGTCTATGACATAAAATCTCAATAAAAAACTTAAGTTCGTGGTTGTAAGGTGGAAAAATGTGAAAAAGTTCAAGGGGTATGAATACTTTTGCAAGGCACTGTATTTGGGCTCCTGTCATCGGAAAGATTTCTACAACAAATCTCAGTTTTTAGTGGAGATTTCCGACTCTCTAGCTAGTAAATTTCACGTAACTCAACCTGTATCATTCCGGAGTGTGTATAAAGGAGGTTTAAAATGATAAGCAATGCAAAATTACATTACAGGCATTTAGCAGATGCTCTTATCCAAAGTGATGTATAACATACCCAGAGCAGCCTGGGGAGCAGTTAGGGCTTAGGTGCCTTGCTCAAGGGCATGTCAGCTATTCCTGCTGGTCCAGGGAATTGAACTGGCAACCTTTTGGACCCAAAGCTGCTTTTCTAACCATGAGGCCATGGCTTCCCACAGTTCGCTAGTTACATCACAACAGGACTATCTCTATATACTAATGCATAATAGAGTAAAGGTGTAACACAATGACACTGTGTATTTATATCTGTTTTTAGCATCTCTATTCAAATGTAAACCCAAAGTGGGCGTGGCCTAACCCGTGATCTTTGTAACGCATGAAAATAAAAACCTCCGGCTTGTGCAACTTTTTTGTCGCATGCCATATGATCCCAGTCTCGATGCAGACCTCTAGCGCCCTCTGAACCTTTCTGGCAAGCTTTTTAAAAATAACAATGTGTAATAATGAATAATGCGCCTTTTATTCATATCTCTCTTGTATCTGTTTAGAATACGTTATCTGTTAATTATGAATATTAATAGTGGTTTAATATCAGAGTGGCTCTTCATCTGATATCGAGGCTAAATATACATACTCTACTAATGTTAAATATCCTAAATACTAATCATTAAACTTATAATACTAAATATAAAGGAGATAAGAATTTCCTAGCTTGAAATATATAAAAAAACTTGTACTAAATATTATTTTTATATATATATATATATATATATATATATATATATATATATATGAGAGGTCAAATTTGAAACGTGAGCAATACTGTGATACTAATCATAGAGGAAAAATTGAGACAAAGTGAAGGAAATAAACGATATGATTACCTAATTGATAAACGAAAAATGTAAATGTAATCATAATTGATTACAGGGAGTATTGTGAATTCAGATCATGATAAATAATAATAATAATAAAAAAGACAAAATACACTCACCAGACAATTTATTAGGAATACCCATACATCCACCTGCTGTTTGATGCCATTCTCTAATCAGTCGATCCCTCGACTGCATAAAATTTAATGCAGATACAAATCAAGAGCTTCAGTTAATGTTCACAATGTTCAAACATCAGAATGGGGAAAAATGGTGATCTCAAAGTGTGACTTTCTTTCATTCAGTGCGTTTACAACCCCGATTCCAAAAAAGTTGGGACAAAGTACAAATTGTAAATAAAAACGGAATGCAATGATGTGGAAGTTTCAAAATTCCATATTTTATTCATAATAGAACATAGATGACATATCAAATGTTTAAACTGAGAAAATGTATCATTTAAAGAGACAAATTAGGTGATTTTAAATTTCATGACAACAACACATCTCAAAAAAGTTGGGACAAGGCCATGTTTCCCACTGTGAGACATCCCCTTTTCTCTTTACAACAGTCTGTAAACGTCTGGGGACTGAGGAGACAAGTTGCTCAAGTTTAGGGATAGGAATGTTAACCCATTCTTGTCTAATGTAGGATTCTAGTTGCTCAACTGTCTTAGGTCTTTTTTGTCGTATCTTCCGTTTTATGATGCGCCAAATGTTTTCTATGGGTGAAAGATCTGTACTGCAGGCTAGCCAGTTCAGTACCCGGACCCTTCTTCTACGCAGCCATGATGCTGTAATTGATGCAGTATGTGGTTTGGCATTGTCATGTTGGAAAATGCAAGGTTTCCCTGAAAGAGACGTCGTCTGGATGGGAGCATATGTTGCTGTAGAACCTGGATATACCTTTCAGCATTGATGCTGTCTTTCCAGATGTGTAAGCTGCCCATGCCACACGCACTAATGCAACCCCATACTATCAGAGATGCAGGCTTCTGAACTGAGCGCTGATAACAACTTGGGTTGTCCTTCTCCTCTTTAGTCCGAATGACACAGCGTCCCTGATTTCCATAAAGAACTTCAAATTTTGATTCGTCTGACCACAGAACAGTTTTCCACTTTGCCACAGTCCATTTTAAATGAGCCTTGGCCCAGAAAAGACGTCTGCGCTTCTGGATCATGTTTAGATACGTCTTCTTCTTTGAACTATAGAGTTTTAGCTGGCAACGGTGGATGGCACAGTGAATTGTGTTCACAGATAATGTTCTCTGGAAATATTCCTGAGCCCATTTTGTGATTTTCAATACAGAAGCATGCCTGTATGTGATGCAGTGCCGTCTAAGGGCCCGAAGATCACGGGCACCCAGTATGGTTTTCCGGCCTTGACCCTTACGCACAGAGATTCTTCCAGATTCTCTGAATCTTTTGATGATATTATGCACTGTAGATGATGATATGTTCAAACTCTTTGCAATTTTACACTGTCGAACTCCTTTCTGATATTGCTCCACTATTTGTCGGTGCAGAATTAGGGGGATTGGTGATCCTCTTCCCATCTTTACTTCTGAGAGCCGCTGCCACTCCAAGATGCTCTTTTTATACCCAGTCATGTTAATGACCTATTGCCAATTGACCTAATGAGTTGCAATTTGGTCCTCCAGCTGTTCCTTTTTTGTACCTTTAACTTTTCCAGCCTCTAATTGCCCCTGTCCCAACTTTTTTGAGATGTGTTGCTGTCATGAAATTTCAAATGAGCCAATATTTGGCATGAAATTTCAAAATGTCTCACTTTCGACATTTGATATGTTGTCTATGTTCTATTGTGAATACAATATCAGCTTTTGAGATTTGTAAATTATTGCATTCCGTTTTTATTTACAATTTGTACTTTGTCCCAACTTTTTTGGAATCGGGGTTGTACATGCACATAGAGAGAATCGAATTTCTGCCGTTGCTCGACTGAAATCGAAGTTCTAAATGCCATGTATACACCTTAATTCGGCTGAAATTGAACCGAACTTGATTTCTCGGAATCGAGCTACACGACCTAGATTATGCGATTTCTGCCAAGCTACTTAGTGCATGTATACCCTATCGAGCTACGTATTCGAGCTACTTGCTTCAGCACTGCCCCTTCCGGAAGTGACGAGACCACAAGCGGGAAACACAACAGCCTCGGTCGGCATGACAACGGCATGAATCTTTTCTTTTTGTGGCATTGTTTGCACTGTTAAAATTTAGCTCACTTACTGTATCACCAAATACATCTGTACAGCTGTTGCATAGCTGTGAATTGTGTACATAAACAAGTCATTGTAGTGTGTGTGTGTGTGTGTGTGTGTATATATATATAGATGTACAACATCTGAAGAATGTCAATAAAAACAAAACAATTGAACTTTTTGTGTGTTTATTAAGACATGTACCGTATTTTTCGGACTATAAGTCGCACTTTTTTTCATGGTTCGGCTGGCAATGCGACTTATACTCCGGTGCGACGTATATATGTTTTTTTTTTTTTTTCACCGCGGAATAACTGGAGCTGATGCTGAGTCTGACGACAGCCACGCAGAAGAAGAGGAAACGGCGCTTCGTCTGCCGCTGGAGTTGGCAGAGTTGTTCAGAAGCGACACTGAGGATGAGGAATTCAATGGATTTGCTGATTTGGAGTGAAATCATCAGCTTGATAAACTTGATTGACCTGTGTTTTATTATTAATGATAGGCCTATAGTTATTTAAATAAGTTATGTAGTGATTTTAGGCAGTGCTTAATTTGTGAAGTGGGAGGTCCCAGAACGCAGGAGGTGGGTGGGTCCGGCGACTCAAAAAAAAAAAAAAAAAAAGGCGGGGGATGGTTTACTATAACTTTACGCACATGCGCTTATTGTGTGTGTAAAATAATAATAATAATAATATCAGACATTATGATCTTAGAAAACGCTTTAGTGACAGTTACAGACAGTAATATGTCGTGATATTATATTATAAAATATTAATTTTTATTAGTCTATATATTAAATTATATATTACATTTATCTTCTAAAATAACAGACTGTACTCATCACAACCGGTTTATTTCACCATTGGAGATCAGATCACACAAGACATGAGTTAAATGACTCATTTTAAGGATTTAAGTAGGGGATTTAAAAGCGGTTGTTGTTTTTTTCACTAGACGGTTGTTTTTACTACCGTACCTGTCTTTGGAGATGATATACCTATAGCCTACTTGACCTCTGATTTGATGAAATAAAATTCGACAAAAATGAAGAATGACACTCCTCGATGATGACTACAGCTTTAATAACACAGATGAAAGAGCCATGGAGCGATAATAAGCCCTACCGGTAAAAATATTCTAAAAGCAAACTGATTAATGCATCAGTAATAGGCTACTAATATTAGTTATAATAATAATAATATAGGCTATTAGTAATAACGATAGTGATAGTATTAAAGATAGTAGTAGATATTTAAAATAATCAGACTAGGCTACTTACAGGGCAAAGGGCGCGTTATCACTGCTCAGCTGTTCGTTTATTAAATAAACAATGCAGTCGCGCAGTAACCACGCGCCGCTTATCAGATACAATCACAGATTCTATGGATAGAATAACCCTTCAAAAAAGTGCGACTTATAGTCCGGTGCGACGTATATATGTTTTTTTCGTCTTCATAATGCATTTTTTGGCTGATGCGACTTAAACTCCGGAGCGACGTATAGTCCGGAAAATACGGTAATTTAAATTGTAAGCAAAAAATGGACTTTTTAGAAAAATATACAGTTGTGCAAAATAAGTTGTCTTACAAAACAGTGGTCTGCACAGGACAGTTTGTAGCCATACAGTCTGTTAGAGCAAGCCTAACAGCTTGAACACGGAACTTGTGAACACAGAACTGCCAGTGTTGCCAGATTGGGCGGTTTTAAGTGCATTTTGGCGGATTTGAACATGTTTTGGCTGGAAAACGTCAGTAGTATCTGGCAACACTGCTGATAACTTTGTTTATACTCTTGAATAGCTCTTCTTCATGACGACAACCGGAAGTGTACCAACATGATGGGGCGTGTAGCGCCACCTGTGGCTCGGGTGCACAATGTACCTCACACAATAGCTCGATTTCCTTGTGTGCATGTAGGATTGGATTTCTCTGGCACCCCTGCTGGGACCCTTAGCTCGATTACCGACAGTAGCTCGATTTGGATGTGCATGTAAACGCACTGACTGTGCCATCATGGGTGTTGGTTTGAGCCAGATGGACTGGTTTGAGTATTTCAGAAACTGCTGATCTCCTGCGGTTTTCACACACAACGGTCTCTAGACTTTACACAGAATGGTGCGAAAAACAGCGAGTGAGTGAGCGACAGTTCTGTGGGTGGAAACAAATACCTTATTGATGAGAGGTCAGAGGAAAATGGCCAGATTGGTTCGAGCTCTGTTGCCAGGAAGGATATAGTAACTCATAGCCACTCTTTACAATCGTGGTGAGCAGAAAAGCATCTCAGCTTGCAACAGCAGAACAGAACAACACATTGGGTTCCAGTCCTGCAGCCAAGAACAGGAATCCTTAGAATCAAGAACAACTTCATATTAAAAGTAGACGGCCTTTCGATTTCATAAAATCGGTGAAATTAAGTTCCGTCTGTAATGTGGTGATTGTGATGTACGTTTATTTCTGTAATATCTCACAAAATATCAGGCCATTCTGTGGCTGGGAAGTTATTTAATTTGAGGGGATTAAAGCAAAGAATGTGCATGAAATCACTCGCTTCGCGCAGTCAAGCAGACAGAGGAAGTCCGTGTGCGCATGCATACGCAGGTTTGCCACCTTCTTTTGGATTTTACAGCAGCTGGCATCCAGTGTTGCACTACTGCCATCTACAGGTTTACCTTTGAGCGTGCACTGACAGTTCCATCATTCTGTCGCTAAACGAACAGCTGATCACACCGAGGTGCTCGCTGAACGCCGATATTTATTAGTTTGGTCCTGCGTTTCCTTTCCTTCATATATAACATAACGTCTTTTCTCGCTTTCTTTCCATTACTGTAGTCGGTCTTTCACGTTTTATTCGCATACTCGCGTCCTCCATTTTTCTCTCCTGTTTCAAATTTGTATCCCACAATGCCTTGCGTGAACGGGGAAAGCCCACCACATGATGCATGACGTAGTATCTTGAATTGGGTCATGGTGAAGCAGGAAAAAATAGCGGAGAATTTAGGGCCACGTGGAGATAAATTCATTAATTGTTCCATTTTTAAAAAAAAAAGAATAAAATTGGAAGTCTATGATTCGAATTCAGTAGCTTTCGGTCACCTAAACAAAAATAAGTGGGTGTCGGGGGAATTTTTTTTATGACCTAGACTTGAAAAATCCGAAAGGCAGTCTAGCTTTAAAGTGGCCGGTGAGTGTAATCCATTGAGAAGAAAGCAAGCCCACACACTCTGTGAGAAGATGAATGAAAGTTAGTAAATTTGGTGTTTTTATAGGATTTCCGTGATATTCGGGGAGTTGCTTGGAATGAATTTTAATTTTCCCCATTAAAATAATGGGAAATGGCAACCCCCTATTTTTGTTATAAATACAGTTTTCCAGAATTTATCAAGTCTGAAGAGTGGGGTTGGATATTTATGATTATAGGTCTAGAAACACTTTTAAACACTACAACCTAAACCGTTAAAAGCTGCCTTTTTTTTTTAACCTTCATCCTACCAAGTGGGGTCCATCTGGACCCTGCACCTATATGTTTGTTTGCCATTTTAAAAATATGTGACATACTGCCTCACCGTTTTATGAATTTGTCAGAATTTATGTCTTAATTAAAACACTAAAGCACCGGAAGATCAGCTTTTTGCATTCTCATCTCATCTCATTATCTCTAGCCGCTTTATCCTGTTCTACAGGGTCGCAGGCAAGCTGGAGCCTATCCCAGCTGACTACGGGCGAAAGGCGGGGTACACCCTGGACAAGTCGCCAGGTCATCACAGGGCTGACACATAGACACAGACAACCATTCACACTCACATTCACACCTACGCTCAATTTAGAGTCACCAGTTAACCTAACCTGCATGTCTTTGGACTGTGGGGGAAACCGGAGCACCCGGAGGAAACCCACGCGGACACGGGGAGAACATGCAAACTCCACACAGAAAGGCCCTCGCCGGCCACGGGGCTCGAACCTGGACCTTCTTGCTGTGAGGCGACAGCGCTAACCACTACACCACCGTGCCGCCCCGCTTTTTGCATTGTGAAGGTATAATTAATTTGTTACTGGGGTCCAACCGGACCCCAGAGTAAAGTTTATCTGTCTTTCATTTTATAATTGAATAGCACACTGAAAGTTAACTTCTTTTATTTCTTTTATGTTCCATAATGAAACTACCAAGGCATTCCTTCTTGGGGTCCGTGTGGACCCCACTGCTGCAATAAGCACAGGCTGCAAAACAAAAGCCCTAAATTATTTTACAATTACTTTTTTGTTTTAAATTCTGTAAGAAAAGACCTAAGTTGTAATCCAGAATGTTTTACAGCTGCATGAGCTGCAAAAATCATGTATATAATGCCAATTTTTTTTTTTGTGGCGCTATAATTTGCTACATGTATGCTAGTTATTGCAATATTATTGCAATGTTATTGCATTTATAATACATCATTGATATTCAGCCATAGTGGATTTTGTTCTTCAATAAAGTTATGTCTGTTTGCTGCATTGAATTGGTTCTTACTGCATTGATTTCAAGGTATTCCCTCTTGGGGTCCATACGGACCCCGCCTGGTAGTTTGCGTATGTAAAATTGGCTGGTAGGATGAAGGTTAAGTGTGTTCTTTATGCCTTGGGCCCTTTAGTGTATTGCTGTTATTTAATACAAGATGTTCTGAACAAAACTTATCTGTTGATTTTGTCTTTATAAGCTTTAATTTTAAAGAAAAGTATTGGGGTCCAAACGGACCCCACATGGTAAGATTAAGGTGTAAGGTGTGCATGGTAGGATGAGGGTTAAAATGGAAACTAAATTCACAATTTCAAGAAGGTGGCCTTTTTAACTGGCTTACCCATTCAGCTCGACCTCATTATTCCGCAGTCAAGGCTTCACTAGAGGCTTCTTTGGCACAGACTGTCTGTCTGTGTCTTGGCTCATACTGCATGCTGTGAGCTCCTTCTTTCTGCGTGGTGTTTGGGCGACCGGGGGGAGTCTTGTGTCCTTGGAGTTAAGCATACATAGTCTCTTCCAGAACGTAGGACTCCTGGCTGAGAGAGGTAGTTAGCAAAGAGATGAATATGTTCCATACTCGCGTTATTGATGGATATGAAATAGAGGTAGGATAAGGAGTGATATTCTTGGTGAGAACTGGGTGATCTTTGAGTGGAGGCATTCCTTAGTTTCAGACACGTCGGCGTCAAAACCGAACTCCTAGCTGAGGTTTTACAAGTGTATATACACACACGTTTTGTGTGTACGTCAAATAACAAGGCAGGCGGCTTTTTCGTTTTGTTTTGTTTTTTCTCCTCATTAGCTCAGGAGGCTATTTATGGCGAACAAACGTGGGGATCCAAAACCAAATGTCACTTGTCCTCCCAAGTAGTCCAGATGTTATGCACATCTAATGGAGAGAAGGGAAATGAGGAGGTTTTAAACAGCTGCTGCATTACAGAACTGTTTTTTATTGTTAAGATTGCTTTGGAACAGCCTGCCTAAATCCACTTTAGGCAGATCATATGAGTTGTTTAAGAGATCTGAGCGCTCGCTCTGGAGTTGATGTGGAAATAGGATCATGGGCTAATCCAGACTGTCGTGTTAAAAATTGAGTGTGTAGAGTAGTACATTGAGTGCAGGCCAGCTGTGATCTCATGCATGTTCTGCTCCCAGGGATCCACAGAATTTTGGGCAGACAGCTGTGCTCTTCCAGGTGAGCTGTGTTTGATCTGGAATGGTATGATCAAGTTCATTGCTGGAAGCAGAAAGTCTTCCTGTATGATTTGATTGATTTATTTTGTACTTGTATCCTGATATGCAATCTCAATATCCAGTGTCGCCAAGAAGAGGATGGGTTCGCGTTCGAGTCTGGGTCTTCTCAAGGTTACCTCAAAAAGTTTTTCTGGTTTGCTCATTAGAGGTTTAGATCTACATCTGGAGTTTTGTAAAGCTGCATTGAGATTATCTCTTGTTAAAGGCCATCCGTGTCCAAGAGTCCAAGAGAGCAAAATTGGCCATGGCTTCTCACTGGGTGTTTTGCATTTTGCATTTCCCTGTCAATCAGAGTGACACTAGCCAATCGGTGACCTGTGTGAGATTGTGTATGTGGAAGGAGGTAGATGGCGCTTTCCTCTGAATGTGTCCAGCTGACTGAGCAGTTTCATGGTTGGCTTTACATGTATTCGAGGAAGCACGTGTTCGAGTTTATATGTTGCCTCGGGATGGTAGCGGTCATCTGAGGAACACTAGCTAGTGCATGATGATTTGGTCAATAATCAAATGGGCAGAAAACGGAGTTTAAAAAAAAAAAAAGTGCTGTACGTTGCAAATTGGATTGAATGGAAATGTTTTGGGGTCCAATTCAGGGATATTTTTATTGCTGTGAGAGTGTGATGTTGAATAAGATACCAAAGATTATGCAGCTGATCACAAGGTCACGTTTTGTAGGAACATCACCATCACATCTCTGATGATAATATTGGATCAGTATTGGATATTTAACAGTTATTCCGTAAAATCGAGTCGTACGTGAGCTGATCAAGGTCAAGGTATCTTTATTGTCCCAAAACAGGGAAAATGGATTTGCAGCCAGAAAGATGCACACAAAGATATTCACACACAATACACAACAACAGACAACACGTCATGGGCAGGATCCGTACGAATTAAACATGAGCACTAGACAATTACAAACATCGAACTAACTGCCATTCAACACCTGGATGGCAGTGGGGACAAAGGAAACCTTAAATCTCTTGGTCCGAAGAGCAGGCACCCTCCACCGACGGCCTGAGGGCAACAGTACAAATTCAGACCGAAGGGGATGATCTACACACTCTAAAGGCCTCTGCATGCTCTTGCGACAAGGCTTTCGCAGATAGCTTTTCGCAGACAGTTGTAATTTATCGTTGAGCGGGGAGTAATAGGCGTGCGCGATGTTATTCACCGCCACAACGCAAGGGGGCGCGAAGTCGCTAGGAGTAGTTGGTGGGTGTGGTTAGTGGAGTGTTTATCCTCCGGTTACTTATAATGACTAGAACTGGAGTCGTATAGATGTACGTACTTCCTCGATCAACCGCTCTTCATGCTGCTCCATCTTCGCTCGTGTTTTTAAAAATGCCGGTCGTGAAAACAAACCAAACCGGGAAAGTAGGGAAGCGGAAGTGCGTGTACAGCGGATGTAGAGTGGACCAATCAGAGCCCTCTTGTCTGCGACGCTGTCTGCGAGGCTTCTGCGGTGGTCACAATTTTTGGGAGGTGCGCGCAGAGCGTCTGCGAAGGTGGGGGGGCTACGCAGACACCGTCTGCGACGCTATCTGCGAGGACTGGGTTGTCAGCATAAATTGGCCTTAAGATCAAAGAAGCCTTCCTGAACACTTGTCTGTTATACAGATCAGTTAACTGGACTTGACTCCTCCCTGTAACCTTACTGGCCACTTTAACAAGGTTACCAAGCCTGTTTTTATTGGCCAGGGTCAGATTTCCATACCAAGCAACAATGCAAAACATAAAAACTGATTCAATAAAACTCCTATAAAAGAGGGTCATCATCTCTGAGCGAACATCAAAAGAGTACATTTTCCTCAAAAAATAGAGCCGTTGCTGAACTTTTTTTTGCTGTAAAGGTAACATGAGCATCAAGGCTCAATTTGTTGTCCACAACCACTCCCAGGTATTTACCAGCTCAATATCTACACCTTTAATGCTGGTTACTACAGGACAAGGACTGGACGTTCTAAAGCTGATCATCATATCCTTTGTTTTAGACACATTTAATTGGAGAAAGGATTCATCGCACCAAGATACAAAATCATTTACAACAGGCCCATGAATTAGCTCCTCCCCTTCAAGAAGACTCACAATGACAGAAGCGTCAGCAAATTTAATAATGTGTCTATTTGCATAGTTGCTGCGACAGTCATTAGTGTACAAAATGTGTAATAATGGGGAGAGACAACAACCTTGAGGAGAACCAGAGGAGGAATGCAACTGATTTGAAAAGCAGCCATTAACCCTCACACACTGGGACCGATTGGTCAAAAAATCCAGTATCCAACCAACAAGATTAAAATCCAATTTTAAAAAAACTGATTAGCTTCTCTGCTAACAGATGTGGCTGGATAGCTGACGAGGCGTGTATTCAATCCATATTCACTGGGTTTTGAGAAATGGAGCATTATTTTTTGCAAATTCCATAAATCAAAATTTTATACAAAACTTCTGACAATCATTTTTGTTTAGAATGTAAACAAACCGGTGAAATGACGGGCACAATTTGTGAAAAATGCGATAATAATTCTTGAAATTTTTTTTTTAAAAAGATGCGTTCTTGCCATCAAATACTTTCATCCCATATATATATATATATATATATATATATATATATATATATATATATATATATATGAGTGATTCCACACTTATGGGTACTGAAATGGGGACATGAACTTATTTTTAAAAATTCACCTAAAACCATTTCTTTTTTTACCATCAGGTCAGAAAACATGTAATCTTTAATGAATGATATGTTAAAAGATAACTTTAATTTTCTGAGATGTAATAAAAACGTATTTATATGCCAAAGTCAGAACGTAACAGAAGTGTTGTGGACATATATATTCTCAATTTTAACAATGTAGAATTACTTTTTGAAACATAGGAAGGTGATGTTTTAGCAAATATAATTAATAAACATGTGTAGTAGAATAAACATACACATTCTTTCAATAAGATTAACATGGTATATAGCTAGATCGTAATTAATTTGTAACAGACGCGAGATGGACAATCGTAACAGAAGTAATGGAACAGACATCATTTTGGAACTCATAGGCTTGACTTTGGCATATAAATATGTTTTTATTACATCTCAGAAAATTAAAGTTCTCTTTTAACATATCATTCATTAAAGATTACATGTTTTGTGACCTGATGGTAAAAAAAGAAATGGTTTTAGGTGAATTTTTAAAAATAAGTTCATGTCCCCATTTCAGTACCCATAAGCGTGGAATCACTTTATATATATATATATAAATAAAATTTTTGTATTTTTGGGGTTTTCTTTCTTCTTCTTTAGGGTAATTTTGGCAGTTGGCAAAACAGCTTAAAGGTGCATTACTGCCACCGACTGGGCTGAAGTGTGGAACAGGAAATACTTGGGGGGGGGCTGCGATATTCTTTTAGTTATTTCTGTTTCTTTTAAATACTTGACAATTTTGGGGGTTTTGTTTTCGAGTACAGTTTTTATTTCATCCTCGGTTGCTTCAGCAACACGCTCCGCCATTTTGTTTTTCTCTACTCACGGTATATGAGCTGATATCCTAGTAGTAGAGTAGCCAGTCAGATCACACAATTGCTCATATCCAGTGAATGTAGATGGAATAAAAGCAGTTATCCAGAGCTCTGATATTGGTATTGTATCAAAAATGGACCAGTAGGATTGATTTTGATTTTGTATACAGTTAACATAGTGATTTTGTCCCTTTGATAGTTTTAGCTGATATAATTTCCAGCTTTGCGTTTGGTTTACATGAAATATGCCATAAATATGGGGGTGTGGGGGATTTCATTTAAAAAAAAAACTCTCAGATTGATGCCAAAGTTGATATCATACCCCGTCTGTATGAATAAACATGGGTTATTTGAGAGAGCCGCAGTGAAGCAGCCATGTGAACAGTGTGATTTACTTTAATTAGCCTTACTAATGAGCACCGTCATTTCAGCTGCTCTGATTTAATGAGGGTTAAAAGAATTGTTTCATTCATGCTGTCACATTTCAGGATTTGTTTACGGAGCGAACAGTTGTAAGTGTGAGATTCTATGGAAGGCATCTGGCTTACGAGGCTGCCAAGACAGCCATGAGTACAAGAGAATTGAGAAGGAAAGGGCACAGTGTTTTAAACCTGTTTTGATTCTGTTGCTGGTAGTGTTGAAATCTTCTGGCAGCCACACGTCACTGACTGACTTCTTCTCAAATGAAGCTTTGGATTGTGAACGTTTTCGGACTGCTTTGGTTTCTTGATGTACAGGTTCGTGACGCGCTTCATCGAACTGGACGGCCTCACATGTCTGCTGAACTTCCTGAAGAGCATGGACTACGAGACATCAGAGAGCCGCATCCACACGTCCATCATCGGCTGCATCAAAGCGCTGATGAACAACTCTCAGGGCCGAGCGCACGTCCTGGCCCACCCGCAGAGCATCGACACCATATCCCAGAGCCTGCGCCAGGACAACATCAAGACCAAGGTGGCTGTGCTGGAGATCCTGGGTGCTCTCTGCCTGGTACCTGATGGCCACAAGAAAGTGCTGCAGGCGATGGCACACTATCAGAAGTATGCCGCTGAGAGGACACGATTCCAGGTACGATGATGTCTGGTTAGAGTTGAATAGAAGCAAATATTTAACTCCATTTCAGAAAGAAAGGAGTCTAGTGCATACTATTGTGAATAAAGGAGCGCCCAGCTAGCTGTATTATCGACCTAGTTGTACTACCTCAGTCTAGAGCAGGGGTCATCAGCTGACAGACTGTGGTCTGGATGTGGATCCAGCAAAGTATTTTTGCTGTTCGAACCAAGAAATCAACAAGTGTTGCCAGACAAAACTTGAAGATATCGTGAAAAAAATGGGTACCCTTTGGGTCCATGTGGCTACTGCTTATAAATAAAATTGTTTTCTGATCCCATGTCCATACAGTAAATATCTCGTCTCATTATCTGTAGCCGCTTTATCCTGTTCTACAGGGTCACAGGCAAGCTGGAGCCTATCCCAGCTGACTACGGGCGAAAGGCGGGGTACACCCTGGACAAGTCGCCAGGTCATCACAGGGCTGACACATAGACACAGACAACCATTCACATTCACACCTACGCTCAATTTAGAGTCACCAGTTAACCTAACCTGCATGTCTTTGGACTGTGGGGGAAACCGGAGCACCTGGAGGAAACCCACGCGGACACGGGGAGAACATGCAAACTCCACACAGAAAGGCCCTCGCCGGCCACGGGGCTCGAACCTCGACCTTCTTGCGGTGAGGCGACAGCGCTAACCACTACACCACCATGCTACCCCTACAGTAAACATAGCATATATATATTTACTCTATGAGGCAGTAGCCACAAAAATGAAGCGTAATCCAAAAATGAACAATTTAAAAAGCACAAAAGTAAAATATACCGTCTGTACTTTTTATATTATTCTACTCTTACAGTTTTCGAAACTGAAACCTCCGAACCGAGGCTGACATACACACGCTGTCGCCATGACCCAGACTCTTAGTTCCCAGAAATGGCCCGGCGCTAGAGCTCAGTGGAACGCACTTTCCCTCTGTAATAAGCATAAACATGTCTGAAAGCGATTTCTTTAGTCCAGTCCATTTATTTCGAATTGTGAACCGAATTATATACACTCGCCAGCCATTTTAATCGGAACATGCGTATGTGCGGTGCGCGATCGTTACACTCTTGAGGCCTCTGCATGCTCGTGCGACAAGGCTTTCGCAGATGGCTTTTCGCAGACAGTTGTAATTTATCGTTGAGCGGGGAGTAATAGGCGTGCGCGATGTTATTCACCGGCACAACGCAAGGGGGCGCGAAGTCGCTAGGAGTAGTTGGTGGGTGTGGTTAATGGAGTGTTTATCCTCTGGTTACTTATAATGACTAGAACTTTTTTTTTTTTTTTAAATATATAAGGACTAGAACTGGAGTCGTATAGATGTCCGTACTTCCTCACTTCCTCAATCAACCGCTCTTCATGCTGCTCCATCTTCGCTCGTGTTTTTAAAAATGCCGGTCGTGAAAACAAAACAAACCGGGAAAGTAGGGAAGCGGAAGTGCGTGTACAGCGGGTAGAGTGGACCAATCGGAGCCCTCTTGTCTGCGAGGCTTCTGCGGTGGTCACAATTTTTGGGAGGTGCGCGCAGAGCGTCTGCGAAGGTGGGGGGGCTACGCAGACACTGTCTGCGACACCGTCTGCGAGGACTGGGTTGTCAGCATAAATTGGCCTTTAGATTCTTACAGCACGATGACGTAGTGGCTAGCGCCTCTACTGTATATGAGGCAGTAGACACAACAAAAACGATTTTGACCTTTTTGGTGACCTTGACCGGATGACCCTCAAAATGTTGGAGGTTCTATTTGAGACCAATGCCCATCTATCCTGAAAGATTCATGAAGATTGATCCAGCCGTTTTCCCGTAATATCGTTTACAAAGAAAAACAGAGACCCGACCGAAAACAATACTTCGCCCCCTGGTGGATTCCGTCCCGGGCGAGGTAAAAATGCTGCAGTCGAACTGATCGACACCTGTAAAACTGGGCATAGTTCAGTGAGTCGAGAACCAGCTCGGCTTCCGTAGCAGATCTTCCACATCAACCTGATCATTAATGCTAGCTAAATGTTAGTTGCTCCTCTGGACCATTCGAATCAAGGCATTTAATGTTTTCTGAATACTGCTCAGTTTTTCCCTTAAGTTTACATTTTTGGGGGGTTTGTTTGTTTGTTTGGGGTTTTCTTTTTTTTTTTTTTTGAGGGGTGGGGTGCTAGGAGTCATTTGTCTTCACATTTATTTTAGAACATTTTCTACAATAGCACCTTGGTTTTTTTTTTTTAATATATATAAACAGAACAATTATTTTACTACTTTTTTTTTTTTAAACAATTGCACATTTCTTTGACAAATCTTTTAACAAGTGTTAAGAGATTATAATGGCATATGAACCATGTATAGTTCAAATTGATTTATAATTCTAATTAGAAAGTCGGAGAGCTTATTTCTTCTTTCTGTAATGTTTTCACTCATCTCTCCGCTGCCAGTCACTACTTTAGATTTATGTGTTGAGTGAAGAAGTACAGTAGTAGACTGATTGTGTGCTTGTTTGAAATGACGTAAAAAAAAAAAAAGGAATGTTTTATGGCTAGCTAACTTGAAGGGGTTAACTAAGGCCAAGTTTACATTAGACCGTATCTGTCTCGTTTTCTTCGCGGATGCACTGTCCGTTTACATTAAAACGCCGGGAAACGGGAATCCGCCAGCGTCCACGTATTCAATCCAGATCGTGTCTGATCCGGTGCTGTGTAAACATTGAGAATACGCGGATACGCTGTGCTGAGCTCTAGCTGGCGTCGTCATTGGACAACGTCACTGTGACATCCACCTTCCTGATTCGCTGGCGTTGGTCATGTGACGCGACTGCTGAAAAACGGCGCGGACTTCCGCCTTGTATCACCTTTCATTAAAGAGTATAAAAGTATGAAAATACTGCAAATACTGATGCAAATACTGCCCATTGTGTAGTTATGATTGTCTTTAGGCTTGCCATCCTTCCACTTGCAAGTGGTAAGTGACGCGCATGCCCGACATGCACTGGGATCACACACACAGCGGCTCAGTCCCGAATCACTGCTCGTGCGCTTCACTCGCGCGCTCTGTGAGCTGCGCAGGGCCGGAGTGCGCACCCTCCAGAGGGCACTCGCTGTTCAGGGCGGAGTGATTTGGAGCGCAGGATGCCTGCGGAGCCGAGCGTATCCGTGTATTGGCGTTGCTGTGTGCAGGCGAATCGTGTATTGGTGTTGCTGTGTGCATGTTAATCGTTTTAAAAACGTTAATCTGATGATCTGCTGATACGGTCTAATGTAAACCCCACCTTAGTGATATCATATTCCAACATGATCTCACTATGAATATTTGTAACAACGTTCGCTAACTTAATATAGAGTGTGTCTGAAGACATCACTCGCTTTTTTTTTTTTTGGCGGTGTAGTGGTTAGCACTGTCGCCTCACACCAAGAAGGTTCTGGGTTCAAGTCCAGTGGCTGACGGGGGCCTTTCTGTGTGGAGTTTGCATGTCCTCCCTGTGTCTGCGTGGGTTTCCTCCAGGTGCTCTGGTTTCCCTCACAGTCCAAAGACGTGGTTAGGTTAACATGGGGCAGCCTTGGGTTGAGGTTGGGCTGAAGTGCCCTTGAGTGCGGAACCTTACCTACAACTGCTCCCTGGGCGCTGTAGCATAGCTTCCCACTGCTCTGGGGGTGTGTGTGTGTTCACTGCTTCCGATGGGTTAAATGCAGAGGTTAAATTTCAGTGTACTCAAGTCTGCTTGACAAATAAACGTTTCTTGGCTTCTTAAAAAAAAAAGTCGTATGTCCTCCATCTTTTGCCGCTTGGGGGGTTCTGACATTGCTAACTATTGTTTATTGTTTGAATCGAATCCATTTTGAGCGCAAGAGAGGAGAGCAAAGCAGACTGGGAACCGGCAGCTTTCTGCATGGTCCTAGTGCCTGCATGTACTCCTGTTTTTGAGCAGGTGCTCTTTCCGTGTGGTCCTAGTGCCTGCAGTCCGTGGTTCCCCCCCGGACCTGTGTGTGTGTGTTGGGGGGGGGGGGTCCTGTTCGGGGGTCCCCCAGTATAATGGTAGAGGAAAACACTGCTACTGGTCTGGCAGTTTGATTAAATTCTAAGGCTGCTGAACTTGATCCACAACCTTGTACCACTGGTGTATTTTTAATGCTGTCGTTATTCGCCCTATTACTCTGGTGGTGCTGTCTTAGCATAGCACCGTTGGTCGATGATGAAGACCAACCATAGCAGCACCCCCCCCCCCCCCCCCCCCCCCCAGGAGGTTCCGCTGGGTTTTATATTGAGTACAAGTCCACAGGAATGCCACAAACTCTCAGACCCGTGACAATTCATAAGCCGTCTTCATTGAAAAGTGATTATACGAGACACAAACGTACATAGTTGAGTTTTTCCATATTATTTTCAATCTTTGTCTCTATAATGACAGTAAATTAGAAATTATTGATCGTTGTACAGTGTAACTTTGCTCATACTCGTACTGTACGTGTTTTAAAAAAAAAGGCATATTGTTAAGTTTAAATACCTGGACTAAAAAGAAGGCGAGTGTTAAAAAGCTAGGGTTTTTTTTTTCTTTTTGTTGTTTTTTTTTTTTTTTTTTTTTTAGAGCCATCTTGGCAGCTATATGGCCCTTTTCCACTACCCTTTTTCAGCTCGCTTCAGCCCGACACGGCTCGCGTTTCGACTATCTCAAAACAGCACGACTCAGCTCGCTTCAGCCCTGCTTAGCACCCAAAACTCGCATGGTTTTGGAGTGGGGCTGAAGCGAGCCAAACCGAGCTGAGTGAGGCTGGGGGCGTGAGCAGACACTCCCCTGTGCACTGATTGGTGAGGAGGAGTGTCCTCACATGCCCACACACGCCCCGCGAGCACGCTGGGATCTCTAAACACCGTAAACCCGGAAGAAGAATTATGGAGCCTTATGCGCCTCGCCTCATCTATACGCTCTTGCCAGTATCTGTTGGCGTTGTCGGTGACAACAAGCCACAGCACCAAGACCAGCAACACTAACGACTCCATGTCCTCCATGTTTATTGTTTACTCTCCGGGTTGTGAGACTACCGCTTAAAAGATCACTGATGTCACTGTTTGCGCCGCTTAACGACATCACGTGACGTCCACCCACTTTCACTAACTCCACCCAATGTGTCCACCCACTTCCAGCCAGCACGGTTCAGCGCGGTTGTAGTCGAAATGCAACTCCAACAGCCCCGCTCAGCTCGACTCAGCCCAACTCAGCACGGCACGACTCAGCCGCGTTTGTAGTGGAAAAGCAGCAATAGTGTATCAAAATATACTTTGTATGTCTCTGTAATTTTAACTGTGGCACATGCTGTGAAGACCAACTGCTACACACACTTCCAAAGGTCAGGTTTTATGAGCCTTAGCCCATGTTTACATTAGACCGTATCAGCGGATCATCAGATTAACGTTTTTAAAACGATTTGCGTGCACACAGCAATACTAATACACGGATACGCTCGGCTCCGCAGGCATCCTGCGCTCCAAATCACTCCGCCCTGAACAGCGAGTGCCCTCTGGAGGGTGCGCACTCCGGCCCTGCGCAGCTCACAGAGCGCGCGAGTGAAGCGCACGAGCAGTGATTCGGGACTGAGCCGCTGTGTGTGTGATCCCAGCGCATATCACTTACCACTTGTAAGTGGAAGGATGGCAAGCCTAAAGACAATCATAACTACACAATGGGCAGTATTTGCATCAGTATTTGCAGTATTTTCATACTTTTATACTCTTTAATGAAAGGTGATACAAGGCGGAAGTCCGCGCCGTTTTTCAGCAGTCGCGTCACATGACCAACGCCAGCGAATCAGGAAGGTGGATGTCACAGTGACGTTGTCCAATGAGACGCCAGCTAGAGCTCAGCACAGTGTATCCGCGTATTCTCAATGTTTACACAGCACCGGAGCTGACACGATCTGGATTGAATACGTGGACGCTGGCGGATTCCCGTTTCCAGGCAGTTTAATGTAAACGGACAGTGCATCCGCGAAGAAAACGAGACAGATACGGTCTAATGTAAACGTAGCCTTAAATGTATATAGAGCCATTTGTCATCACTGTCTGTTCTTGTGTTTTTGTCATACTTTGGGACAAGTAATGTGAGACTTTAGTGGGTAACATGGCTCTGTGCCGGTGGCCTGTTGACGCTTCTGGAGAGTATGTCGATTTTAACATGAAAGATTTTTTTTTTAAACATAATAAATGTCTAGCTGTTGAAACGCAAGTAGATAAAGGTAAATATAAATGTTTTCTTCTCTGTTTTATATTAACCTTGGTTTAAATAATTAATTTGGAAAATGTTAATATGGATTACAGAAACTTCCAGATAGTAACTCTGACTTAGCTTGGTGCCATGTGATTACTGCCTGGTGAGCACAAAGACCGCTGAAATACGTCTTTGCCTATGGATGAAAAACTTCATGATCTTTTCAAACAAATTAAAAAAATAAAACACAAGCTATCAAACTTAATATGGGCCAAAAGGTGCAGTATATTTTGGAACTGGAACAACGTGGTGTAAATCTGACTAAAACATGGACCAATAGGATTTTTTTATGAATGGATTCAGTTGCAATGTTTATTTCATTTCAAGTAATAAATATCCATTGATGTGTTTTTTGCTTTTATTTATTAGAGGAAATAAATATATAACAGTCATTTCACGAAATCGAGTCGTACGCTGATGACTGACGAGGTGCGTAGTGCCGAGTTGACTATAAGCCATGTACGATAAGATTGAGTGAAATAACTTTTATTCTATCCACATTCACTGGATTTTGAGAAACGGAGCATTTTTTTTTTTTTTTTTAGTTTTTGCAAATTCGATAAATTAAAACTATACAAAATGTTCGACAAAATAATTTCCGCTTGGAATGTAAACAAACTGGCGAAATGACAGGAGCAATTTGTGAAAAATGCTACAATAATAATTCCTGAAAAATTAAAAGGGACATTCTAGCCATCAAATACTTTCATTCCATATTTTGTAGCTTTTTTTTTTTTTTGGCGTTTTCTTGTTCTTTAGGGTTTTTTGGCAGTTGGCAAATCAACTTAAAAGTGCATTACTGCCACCAACTGGGCTGGAGTGTGGAACAGGAGCTATTCGTGTGGGGGGGACCTATATTCTTTTTAGCTATTTTGCATTTTTTTTTTTTTTTTAAATACTTCAACAATTTTTGGGGTTTTATTTTCAAGTGGACTTTTATTTCATCCTCGGTTGGTTCAGCAACACGCTCCACCATTTTGTTTTTCTCTACTCATGGTACACGAGCTGATATCCTAGTAGTAGAGTAGCCAATCGGAGCACACGATTGTTCATATCCAGTGAAAATGGGTTATAATAAAAGCCGTTATCCAGAGCGCTGATATTGATATTGTGTCAAAAGTGGAACAGTAGGATTGATTGGTGTACAGTTAACATAGTGATTTTATCCCTTTGGCAGTTTTAACAGACAACCTCCAGTTTTGTGTTTGGTTTTCAGGAAAGATGCCATAAATATGGGGGTGAGGGGATTTCATTAACCAAAAAAAAAACCCCACACACACTCAGATTGATGCCAAATTTGAGGAGATACTGGCGGGACCTATATTCTTTTAGCTATTTCTGTTTTAAAAAAAACAAAATACTTTAACAATTTTTGGGGGTTTTGTTTTCGAGTCGAGTTTTTATTTCGTTCTCGGTTGGTTCAGCAACACGCTCTGCCATTTAGTTTTTCTCTACTCACGGTATATGAGCTGATATCCTAGTAGTAGAGTAGCCAATCAGAGCGTGCGGTTGCTCATATCCAGTGAATGTGGATAGAATAAATACATATTTTCCATCATAACTTAGTTTTAAAACTTGGGTTGCAATGTTTAAGCTGTTGAATAAAACGCACACCAGGATGAGCTTCAGTGGCTGGAATCCCGTATTCAGACTCTATTACTGCCTTCCAGACTCTTCTACATGAGCTGGACCGGAGCACAGGTCGCTACAGGGACGAGGTAAACCTGAAGACTGCCATCATGTCCTTCATCAATGCTGTGCTAAATGCAGGACCTGGAGAGGTCAGTTGATCAATAAACCATCAATAGATAAAGGTTTTAATATATGAATAGATCTTTTTGCCCAATCGTGCCATTGTTTGTCAGAACAGTACTGAAGGGCTTGCTTTGCTTTTGTGCACAGGACAACCTTGAGTTTCGTCTTCATCTAAGGTACGAATTCTTAATGTTGGGGATCCAGCCAGTCATCGACAAGCTTCGAGGTCACGAGAACGCAACTCTCGACAGGTCGGAGCCCCTTTTTTTAAAATTTTTTTATTTATTTTTTAAGATAAGCATCAATTGCCACCAAGCCATTGAGAGAAACAATTCAATTCACTGCCCATTTTCTCCGTTTCAGACATTTGGACTTTTTCGAGATGGTGCGGAATGAAGATGACAGTGAACTGGCAAAACGCTTCGACATCGTAAGTCTCATTAGGCAGTTCACACAAAACTGACAGGCTGAACATGTGTAATAGCAATAAAAGTTGAATTCATTCTGATTTTCATTGAAATTTTGCTCTAATTGGGGAACTGAATGGCGGGTTTCCTTCCAGACGCATGTGGACACGAAGAGCGCTGGCCAGATGTTTGAGCTGATTAAGAAGAAGCTGAGCCACACGGATGCCTATCCTCATCTTCTATCTATTCTCCAGCACTGCCTGCAGATGCCATGTGAGTGCTCATCAAATAAAGCAGGCTTGTTTCTCGAGCAGCCCAGGACTAACGAGTCGTTTGTAGTAGTCAGTCACCCAGAACTTGTCGGACTGAACGTGATATTTTTTCTGAATTGAATGCAGATTTATTTATTGGCAGTTAAACAACACAATAACAGTTGCCTGTTCCTTTATTTTTATCAATCAAATCCAGATTCTGTGAATGTCCAATTTGAGAACGTCTTCCAATGCAACATGTACCCGTTCTGTTCCTCTGCTAATCCAGCGTTGTGCTTCGTGTATTTGCTTGTTGAAACGTGTTAGGCTCTTATATTTTATGATGCAGTAATACTTGTTTGTAGTGAACAATACAAACTCTGAGACAAAGTTTAGGGTACTTTGAGGGTACTTTAGGGCAAGTTATTCCACCGAGATGTGTACACTTAATGTCTAAATTAAAAATTGTAATTCCCAAGAACAGTGAACTCATCTCATGTCATTATCTCTAGCCGCTTTATCCTGTTCTACAGGGTCACAGGCGAGCTGGAGTCTATCCCAGCTGACTACGGGCGAAAGGCGGGGTACACCCTGGACAAGTCGCCAGGTCATCACAGGGCTGACACATAGACACAGACAGCCATTCACACTCACATTCACACCTACGCTCAATTTAGAGTCACCAGTTAACCTAACCTGCATGTCTTTGGACTGTGGGGGAAACCGGAGCACCCGGAGGAAACCCACGCGGACACGGGGAGAACATGCAAACTCCACACAGAAAGGCCCTCGCCGGCCCCGGGGCTCGAACCCGGACCTTCTTGCTGTGAGGCGACAGCGCTAACCACTACACCACCGTGCCACCCCAACAGTGAACTCACAAAACAAATTGTTTGTAAATGACACGCACTGTGATTTACAGTGTCTTGCAAAAGTATTCATCCCCCTTTGTGTTTTGTCCTGTTTTGCCACATAAGCTGGAATTAAAATGGATTTTTGGAGGGTTGGCACCATTTGATTTATACAACATGCCGACCACTTTAAAGGCACACATTGTTTTATTGTGACACAAACAATAATTAAGATAAAAACAGAAATCTGGAGTGTGCATAGGTATTCACCCCCTTTCATATGAAACCCCTAAATAAGAGCTGGTCCAACTGATTCACTTCATAACTCGCATAATTAGTTGATTAAGATCCACCTGTGTGCAATCAAAGTGTCACATGATGTCTGTATAAATCAGCCTGTTCTGGAAGGACCCTGACTCTGCAACACGACTAAGCAAGCAACATGAAAACCAAGGAGCCTCCAAACAGGTCAGAGACAAAGTTGTGGAGAAGTATAGATCAGGGTTGGGTTATAAAAAATATCCCAGACTTTGAATATCCCACGGAGCTCCATTAAATCCATTCTAGCAAAATGGACAGATTATGGCACCAATACAAACCTGACAAGAGAAGGCCCCGCCCACCAAAACTCATAGACCGGGCAAGGAGGGCATTAATCAGAGATGCAACAAAGACACCAACGATAACACTGAAGGAGCTGCGAAGATCCACAGTGGAGATGGGAGTATCTGTCCATAGGGCCACTTTAAGCCATATACTGCACAGAGTGGGCGGGGCTTTATGGAAGAGTGGCCAGAAAAAAATCATTGCTTAAGAAAACACATTTGTAGTTTACCCAACGCATGTGGCAGACTCCCCAGACACATGGAAGAAGATTCTCTGGTCAAATGTGACTAAAATTGATCTTTTTGGCCATCATGGGAAATGCCATGTGTGGTGCAAACCCAACACCCTGAGAACACCATCCCTACAGTGAAGCATGGTGGTGGCAGCATCATGCTGTGGGGTTATTTTTCATCTGCAGGGACAGTTTGAGTCAGCCAGAGGTTTGAGACTGGAACAAAGGTTCACGTTCCAGCAGGACAATGACCCTGAACATACTGCTGAAGCTACACTGGAGTGGTTTAAAGGGAAACATTTAAATGTCTTGGAATGGCCTAATCAAAGCCCAGACCTCAATCCAATTGAGAATCTGTGGCATAACTTGAAGATTGCTGTGCACCAACGCAACCCATCTAACTTGAAGGAGTTGGAGCAGTTTTGCCTTGAGGAATGGGCAAAAATCCCAGTGGCTAGATGTGCTAAGCTAATAGAGACATACCCCAAGAGACTTACAGCTGGAATTGCAGCAAAAGGTGGCTCTAAAAACCATTGACTTTGGAGTGTGAATACCTATGCATGCTCCAGGTTTTTGTTTTTTTGGGTTTTTTTCCATCTTATTGTTTGTCACAATTAAAAAAAAAAAAATCTATTTGCACCTTTTAAAGTGGTCGGCATGTTGTGTAAATCAAATGGTGCTAACCCTCCAAAAATCCATTTTAATTCCAGCTTGTAATGCGACAAAACAGACCAAACACCAAGGGGGATGAATACTTTTGTGAGACACTGTACTCCATAACAATCCTACACTGCGAAAATTATAAATTAAAAACCGGGGAAAAAAATTATTGCTTTTAAAAAATTTTTTGGTTGGTTGATAATTCTGCATATTTTAAGCAGTTATTTCAAGAAAGAAGAAAAAAACTGTATTGGCCAAAAGTATGTGGACACTTCACCACCATACCCATACCGTGTGAGAACATCCCATTCCAAATTTGTTCCCCCTCCCCTTTCCTGCGATAACCACGCCCGCTCTTTCGGACAGGCCTTCCACTAGATTTTGGAAAGTGGCTGCGGTGTTCCTGTTCAGTGGGGCTGAGGTCAGGGTTTTGTGCAGGCCACTGGAGTTCTTCCACACCAACCTTGGCAAACCATGTCTTCATGAGATTCGCTTTGTGCACAGGGGCAGCATTGTCCTACTGGAACAAGTTTGAGCATCTTGGCTCCAGTGACGAGAACTCCTAACGTTACAGCATGCAAAGCCATCCTAGACAACTTTATGCTTCCAGCTTTGTTGCAACAGTTTGGGGAAGAACCAAATAATGGTGTGTTGGTGAGGTGTCCACAAACTTTTCGACATGTAGTGGATCTACCAGTAGAATAAAGTTTTTAAAAATGGGTTTCATAATCTAATATTTGCTTTTATCATAATCTGATCATGAAAAATATTAAATAAGTTGGATGTGCAAATTAAGAAAAAAAAAAAAAAAACATGTATTAAGCATCTCGGGGATTTCTGCTTGTATTTCAGTTTTAGTTGGATGACGTAAAGCCAAAAAGATGGTGCCCAAGTGGTATCAAAGAGATGCCTTGACTGGCTGCCATGATGATTAGAGCAACATGAGTTATTTATGGGTTTTTGTGAACGCATATGAGGTGGTGATATTTTCCTACAAGTGTCTTCAGCTGTCACAGAATGCTATGGCTTCGTGTATCTCGGAGGAAGGATGTATCTTCATCCTCGTTCATGGCGATCATGCAGTACAGCTAGTAGGCAAGAATTAATGATGACAACAGAACAAAATGGGCCAAAACACCAACAAAATGTATCTACAGTACAGCGTCTTAGTGAGTGAGTAATGTTTCTCCATTGTATCTGCTGGCCCTTGCCGTATTAAACGCCAGTATTTCTGTATCGTAGATAAACGTGGAGCGGGCAGTGTACAGCAGTGGCAGCTTCTAGACCGAATACTTCAACAGATTGTTCTGCAGGATGATAAAGGGGAAGACCCAGACGTTTCTCCTTTGGACAATTTCAACGTCAAGAACATAATTAGAATGTAAGTGCTGCATGTTTTGTGACTTTCACCTTTTTTTGGGGGGGGGATGATGGAGTCAGGAGTTCACCTTCAGCTCCAGTGCAGATCCGAGCGCAGCCTGGCAGTGCCAACTGCTGCAGGATCAGAAGGTTCCAGCTCAACTGAAGAGCATGACAATGAGGAAAATGGCACTAGGTCATCTGATGGTTGACATATAGGGGGACAGAGACAGACGGACAGACAGAGAGACAGGCAGCCAGGCGGACAGAAAGGGAGAGAGACAGGCGGACAGAAAGGGAGAGAGACAGGCGGACAGAAAGGGAGAGAGACAGGCGGACAGAAAGGGAGAGAGACAGGCGGACAGAAAGGGAGAGAGACAGGCGGACAGAAAGGGAGAGAGACAGGCGGACAGAAAGGGAGAGAGACAGGCGGACAGAAAGGGAGAGAGACAGGCGGACAGAAAGGGAGAGAGACAGGCGGACAGAAAGGGGGAGCGAGAGACAGGCGGACAGAAAGGGGGAGCGAGAGACAGGCGGACAGAAAGGGGGAGCGAGAGACAGGCGGACAGAAAGGGGGAGCGAGGGACAGGCGGACAGAAAGGGGGAGCGAGGGACAGGCGGACAGAAAGGGGGAGCGAGGGACAGGCGGACAGAAAGGGGGAGCGAGGGACAGGCGGACAGAAAGGGGGAGCGAGGGACAGGCGGACAGAAAGGGGGAGCGAGGGACAGGCGGACAGAAAGGGGGAGCGAGGGACAGGCGGACAGAAAGGGGGAGCGAGGGACAGGCGGACAGAAAGGGGGAGCGAGGGACAGGCGGACAGAAAGGGGGAGCGAGGGACAGGCGGACAGAAAGGGGGAGCGAGGGACAGGCGGACAGAAAGGGGGAGCGAGGGACAGGCGGACAGAAAGGGGGAGCGAGGGACAGGCGGACAGAAAGGGGGAGCGAGGGACAGGCGGACAGAAAGGGGGAGCGAGGGACAGGCGGACAGAAAGGGGGAGCGAGGGACAGGCGGACAGAAAGGGGGAGCGAGGGACAGGCGGACAGAAAGGGGGAGCGAGGGACAGGCGGACAGAAAGGGGGAGCGAGGGACAGGCGGACAGAAAGGGGGAGCGAGGGACAGGCGGACAGAAAGGGGGAGCGAGGGACAGGCGGACAGAAAGGGGGAGCGAGGGACAGGCGGACAGAAAGGGGGAGCGAGGGACAGGCGGACAGAAAGGGGGAGCGAGGGACAGGCGGACAGAAAGGGGGAGCGAGGGACAGGCGGACAGAAAGGGGGAGCGAGGGACAGGCGGACAGAAAGGGGGAGCGAGGGACAGGCGGACAGAAAGGGGGAGCGAGGGACAGGCGGACAGAAAGGGGGAGCGAGGGACAGGCGGACAGAAAGGGGGAGCGAGGGACAGGCGGACAGAAAGGGGGAGCGAGGGACAGGCGGACAGAAAGGGGGAGCGAGGGACAGGCGGACAGAAAGGGGGAGCGAGGGACAGACTGAAACAAGGAGAGACTGGGAGAGAGGGACAGACAGAGGGAGACACTGAGAAAGAGAGGGAGGGACAGAGGGAAAGATGGATGGATAGAGAGAGAGAGAGAGCATTTTTGTAATGCACACTGATTTCCTCTAAAGCCTTTTAGAGTATACTGTTGAAGAATTGAGGATGATGTGAGTAACAACATTGTAGTATAGGCCTGAAATCTATAACTTGAATTTAATTAACACACACACACACACACACACACACACACACACCAACCTTTATTGAGAGCAATAGAAACACTCCAAAAAAAAACCTGATTCTACAATTTTAAGTAAAGCTAGTGTGTATAGATCACCAATCAGCAGTTCACCAGTCAGCATTAATTAATAACACCAACCAAAATAAATCGGGTACTTTTTCTCCCTCTCTCTGCGATTATACGCGTCTTTCACCTCATTTTGTTTGTCTTGGCTTTTTTCTGAAGTATCTCCGTCTTCTCTCCCAGTCTCATTTTCCCTCCTATCTGTTAAATTATAGTAGATCCCATTTCCTTCCTCTGTCCAGATTTTGCATTGTCATTATTTTCCACTTCTTTCTGTCCATCTTCCTATCATCCCTCTTTTACTTGTCTTTGCCCTTTTCAGTCGCTGTGTATTCAGGCCAAATAGCCAGCGTTCACACACTTCCATTCTCCATCATCATTAGCAAAGGCAAGCCAAAGTCTGTGATTAATGTGTTTAGTCTCCAGCGCGAAGGCGAGATTGGAAAACGCTTTAGAAGAGAAGCTCGCCTGTGCATTCGGCTCTCTGCCAGCTCCTACTGGACTGTGTTTATCTAATTTTTACACTATAGTGCAGTTCTTTCCAGTACAAACATTAACAACACCAAACCTATTCACTAAAATGGCACCATAAAGCCCAGAAGGATCTTCTGCTTTCACTAATAGGCATGTTTTTTTTTTTTTAGCAGCAAAAATAGAGAATGTTTTTGTTTTTTTACTTGGTGTTGGCTGGAAGCTTTTCATTTTGCCCTTTTGTGTTTAACAGTTTGTTCAGTTTTTGAAGGGTAGAAGTTGTTTCAAATAAATAGCAGTTCAGCGCGAAATCAGTAGCGTCAATGTTAGCATGTTAGGAAAGAAACAACGCTATTTAAAAAAATAATAATTTACGAACATTGAGCGTTATTGTTTTCTTTTTTCTATACCCGCGTACTTCCAGAAGTTGATTGTAATTCTCTTGTTTCACTTTCTTTGTGTTCTCCTCAGCTACGGAAAGCAGCGCTCTTCCAGGTGTTTCATTTTAAGCTTTTTTTTTTTTCCCCCCCTCCAGAAGGTCTCATAACCCTAATCTTATGTTGAACTAAAACCTTCTGTCGAGATACATAACTATTTAATGACTCTTACATACAAAAGTCAACACCCAGTGTTGATACTTCATGATAAATGTGTGAGAACCTGTTAGTCATTAAATGGCTATGGACATTTTTATTAAATATGTATTTTAAACTCAACCTAACTGTGTCTGTTCATGTAATAATGGGCTTAAATGGAAATAACTCCATGTTTGATACAATTCAGCCTATAAAATATCCTTGACCTTGTACATTAAAGGAGAACTGAAGTCATTTTTGAACTTGCTTCATTTCTTAATTAACGTGTTATTCAATTACGTTTTCGGTTTTAGTCACCTTATATCGTGACTCGTATTGGCAACTAATTGCAATTAAATATTATACTTATCGGCCTATTCGGTTTTTAGCCGTGTTGAGTTTAGTTCGTTTGGTCCACGGCAGGCGTCGCTTATCCGCGCGATCTTCACGAGACTTGTGCAAGACTTCGAAACGTGAAGTGTCAGCCAGGTGTCAGCGCCGCCATTTTGAAAACTGTTTTCCAAATGAAGTATTGCACAAAAACGAGTTTAAATGACGATTACTGCCTACTTTTTTCAAACTTTCCTGATTATCAAAACAAACAAAGCTTCTGGCTTGATTACGTCAGCATTCGAAAGAGGGCGCGTGCGTCTTTTGACAACGTTGGCAGATGTTGGTCGCTTGGATTTCCGCTGTACGTTTTACTTCCGTCCTACGATGTCTCGCACAGGTCTCAACGAATCTCGTTTACAGCCATTGCTTTGACATATGTGACCCCTCACCGAATCCAGGGACGCATGTCGGCTGAAACGAATCCGAGATAATTGCAAAAGAAGCATTTTTTTCGAAATTTGTGATTTTTGTTTTTTCCATCATGTGCAAGTTGAGATCTTGAAGAATGCAATCAGTATTTCAGATAATAGATCGTTTTGTTGGAAAAGCATACATTTTTTGTTGCAAATTGTCTCGTTTTTGTCAGGACTGTAGCCTGCTGGGGGGTGTGGGTAAATTACCATATGGGCCATTCACATGATGATTTAAGTCTTTTTTTTTTTTTTTTCGCGAATCAGCTGTATGATACGAGCTGAGCTCGTGGCTACTTAAGCTGCATACAGGCGTGTGATTTCACTATGGAATGAGTTACTAAACAGAGCGCAGAGGAGCTGAAAACCGCGAAGCAAACAGACACACGGTATTTACATCGGAGATAACCATTTCTAGCAAAAAAAAAACGCAACCTCGTTTTCCAGATTGAATGGAATACTTGAATGATCGGATGATACACGGACCGTTCTAGGATTACATTCCATCGGAGGCATTGGTGTGTGCAAGGCGCCGTTTCTCTTTCTGATGGGGTGAGTTTATTAATCTAAGGCTGTGTGGTTATTTTTGCATGTAACGGAGAGTGTTGTGGTTTGGTTAAGCCTAGGTCACAACCGGACGTACGATTTTTTTGGCCGTGTGATTTTTGGCGTTTCCCAAATCGCTGCGGTTTTTTTTTTTTTTTTTTCGTGGAAAAAGACGCGCGTTGGCCGTAAGTTTGTCTTGCAACCTGAAAAAAACGTAAGCGCCCGTAGAGTTTGTTTGACATGACAAAGAACCTCTGCGGCCGGTCTGCGGCTCGAAAATCAGCACGTCACGCACGCGCTCTCGTGCGTTTCATGCGCGCTCTCCGTGCGTTTCTTGCGTTTTTTGCATGTAGACCGGCCGTAGGAGCGCGTACTGTATGGCCGGCTGTGACCGAGGCTTTACATGAAACTAGTGTTGTGTTAGTTGTGTCATAATCGTGCTATCTTTCTTTCTTACGGTGTGAGTAATTTTTCAACCACAAAACGTTAAAGTATACTTTAGGACTTATTTTTGCACTTCATAATTGTGTTGGGCATACTTTGCATGGAAGGAAAATTGACGTGGTGATCTTTGTTTACATGAAAGTAGCATCGTGCTAGCTAGTAGGGGGTAGGGCTTTCCTTAATGTCATGCAAATGAGCACCATTATGTGCCCGCCCTACACCCAGAGTAGCTGAGATGGAAAACTTTGAGGGCGATTTTCTCCCTTTTCTGTTTTAAGAAGTATACACTTTCAAAAGGCCACACATTCTTCAAATATTGTCAGATCTCCACATGGAAGGCATCATTGGAAAGCTTAGAAACTGTACTTTCTGAATCTGTCAATAACTCAAAATGCCCCCGGGCAGACGTGTGTCCCTGGATTCCATGATCTGCCACATATGGACTGATATATTACAGAGCATATTTCAAACACTCATAACTCGCTATAGCAGCGACAAAATATCGATCAAAAATGCATTCCGATATTTAATAAAATGAGAAATATAATTTTGATGATAAAAAAATTTGCCTTCAGTTCTCCTTTAACAGTTGCCTTTACAGTACACAACAATAACACAATTGAGTTTTGAGTTCATTAATTAATGATGGTGAAGGTAAGTGAAGTAAAGAACCGAGAAAAAAAATTCTACTGAAATATGTGGAGTTTGAGCAGAACAGGCTGATTTTTATTTATTTATTTTTTTCTTTCTTCTTCTTCTCTCTTTGCTGGCAGGCTCGTTAATGAAAACGAGGTGAAACAGTGGCGGGATCAGGCCGAGAAATTCAGGAAAGGTAACAGAGTACACAAAGACGACACGGCCTTTATATCAGTCACTGTGTTTACATGCACGAGATATTCCAGTTTTTTGCCCTTATTTGGAAAACGACAATATTCCTACCATGCTGTTTACATGACTATTGAAAATGAATATTCCGCTAATATTCCTGTTTTACATAAGATGAGATAATATAAAACATTATTAATCCCAAGGGAAATTCTTGTGCCAGAAGTCACTCCATAACAATGCGGTACAAGTTAAAATACAACAGCACAAGCTGGAGGGAAGGGGAAGGGGGTGGGGGGGGCGCGTAATAAAAAACTGTGCAAGAAATAAATACTGAATCACACTTCTAGTATAAAGTTTTTGAATACTCTACTCTATATTCAGTTTTTTTTCATTAAACTTCCTTTTGACAAAACAGAAAATATAAGTAATAAAGAACGGGTAAATTAGGAAAAGCGTGTAACCTTTTACTGACTTTGAGTAGTATATTAAATTACAGGCATTTAGCAGACGCTCTTACCCAGAGCAACATACAACATACCCAGAGCAGCCTGGGGATCACTTGGAGGTTAGTTGCCTCGCTCAAGGGCACTTCCTGCTGGTTCAGGGAATCGAACTGGCAACCTTTTGGTCCCAAAGCTGCTTTTCTAACCTTTTAGACCATGGCTTCCCATAGTTGTACCAGTTCTAGTAGTAATAGTCGTCACCTGTAGTGCGCACATAGTGTACACCAAGTTGCCATTTTATTAAATACACCTAGCTTGTACCAACCCAGTCTGTCCATTTTAGTATCACTGGTGGTTCCGTTCTATTAATGGATGACATGGATGCACCTAATAAATCAACCAACGTGTGTATTTTTTGCCTTACAATCCATTTTGTTTATGAATTTTTTTTTTTAATACGACTGTGAACACACTTGCATTCATTTAGAATCAGATTGAATCTGATGACAACTTGTCTCTTTATAATAACTTCTTCTTTATACCACATCGTTGCTGAATTCTCAAATCTGTTTGGTCAGAGGGTAAACCATTTTCTATACCAGCTGCTCTGTCTGTAATTCACTTCACAGGTTTATATGAACGTGTTTCTATAGTAACAGCTAACACAAGGACTTGTGTTTAGACCCTGCACATAAATGGGTCTAAAAAAAAAAAAAAAAATCAGGTGAAAGTTGATGATTTGATTCTGGTGAACTTTTCCGTCAGGAGTTTATTTAACATATTTGAAAAGAGTGTCCTGTGTCAGTCTTGTAACAGTTAGAGGTAAAGCTGTAACTTGTAAAGATTCTGGCATGGGAAATTCTTTACGACAGAGGACTTCGTTGCTTTTTAGTAACTTCGAAAGGCCCAAACGGGGATTATGTCGTGGTGATTTCCATCCATCCGTCCGTCCCGGTAAGGGTGCTCGCCTTCTGAAATCAACTCCTGTCACAATTTTTGGAGGAATTTCACAAAACTTGGCAGGATTCTTTGTTTTATGTCGGTAATACGCAGATTGCAATTTCGTTAAATTCAGTCACATTTTACCAGAGTTACAGCTCTTGATTAAAAAAAATTATACTTTGACAATTTCGTGAGTGTGTTTTCCTTCTGAAGTCAACTCCTCTCACTATTGTTGGAGGAATTTCATGAAACTTGGCAAGAGGCTTTGTTATATGACCATTATACGCATATTGAAATTTCGTTTAATTTGGGCAAATTTTACCAGAGTTACAGCCCTTGATAATTAACAGACTTTGGCAATTTCATCAAAGTGTGCTTGCTTTCTGAAATCAACTCTCAATTGTTGGACGAATTTCTCGAAGCTTGGTAAAAGGCATTGTTATATGACGGTAATACGCAGATTGCGATTTAATTTCGTTTGTGAAAATTTTCCCAGAGTTTTGACCCTTGATTAAATAACTTGTACTTTGACAATTTCATGAGGGTGTACGTTCTTCTGAAATCAACTCCTCTCACAATTTGTGGCGGAATTTCACCAAACTTGGCAAAAGGATTCTTTGTTATATGACGGTTATACGCAGATTGAAATTTTGTTTAATTTGGGCAAATTTTCCCAGAGTTATGCCCTCGATTATTAATAAACTTGTACTTTGGCAATTTCATCAAGGTGTGCTTGCTTTCTGAAATCAACTTCTTTCACAATTTTCATCCCCCGCTGGCCGAACGGGGATTATGTCGTGGCAGTGTCCATTCTGGGAAGGGTACTCACCTTCTGAAATCAACTCCTCTCACAATTTTTGGAGGAATTTCACAAAACTTGACAGGATTCTTTATGTCGGTAATACGCAGATTGCACTTTCGTTAAATTCAGTCACATTTTACCAGAGTTACAGCTCTTGATTAAAAAAATTATACTTTGACAGTTTCGTGAGTGTGTTTTCCTTCTGAAATCAACTCCTCTCACTATTGTTGGAGGAATTTCATGAAACTTGGCAAGAGGCTTTGTTATCTGACCATTATACGCATATTGAAATTTCGTTTAATTTGGGCAAATTTTACCAGAGTTACAGCCCTTGATAATTAACAAACTTTGGCAATTTCATCAAAGTGTGCTTGCTTTCTGAAATCAACTCTCTCAATTTTTGGACGAATTTCTTGAAGCTTGGTAAAAGGCCTTGTTATATGACGGTAATACGCAGATTGCGATTTAATTTCGTTTGTGAAAATTTTCCCAGAGTTTTGACCCTTGATTAAATAACTTTGACAATTTCATGAGGGTGTATGTTCTTCTGAAATCAACTCCTCTCACAATTTGTGGAGGAATTTCACCAAACTTGGTAAAAGGATTCTTTGTTATATGACGGTTATATGCAGATTGAAATTTTGTTTAATTTGGGCAAATTTTCCCAGAGTTCTGCCCTCGATTATTAACAAACTTGTACTTTGGCAATTTCATCAAGGTGTGCTTGCTTTCTGAAATCAACTTCTTCTTTCACAATTTTCATCCCCCGCTGGCCGAACGGGGATTGTGTCCTGGTGATGTCCGTCCTGGGAAGGGCATTCACCTTCTGAAATCAACTCCTCTCACAATTTTTGGAGGAATTTCACAAAACTTGACAGGATTCTTTGTTATATGTCGGTAATGCGCATATTGTATTTTTGTTCAATTCAGTCGCATTTTATGAGCATCGTGGCAGAGTTGCCAGAGGGGGATATTATCCTCTCAGAGCACTCTTGTTTTATCTTGCTAATTTTTTTATTTTTTATTTTCCCCCCCAAGAATGAGATGAGGGAGTGACCATTTATAGCTCCTATAACAAAGTGATAACAGCATCAGAAGCACCGTCATGTTAGCATCGGAAGTAAACATTTTCAGCAATGACACCAAACTATTATTGACGGTTTCTTACATCAGCACATCATCATGTTTGATTCCTTACATATTTAATTACCACTCTGTGCTGTTTCAGTTACTGTGCGAGACTAACAGTTAAATTATAAACGGTGTTAAAACTTCAGGTGCTGAAATTTTATTTTTTTTAAACTGACTGTACATGTGTGCATCTGTTCTTTTAGAGCATGCAGAACTCATGGCCCGACTTGAGAGGAAGGAGCGAGAGTGTGAGATCAAAACGCAAGAGAAAGAAGACATGATGAAGACTCTGAACAAGATGAAAGACAAGCTGCAGAGAGAAGGAGTAGAGCTGCGCTCTGCCAGGGAGCAAGTCTTAGACCTGTCTTCTCGGATTAATGATATTTCTGTGAGTCCTCTCCTTCTGCTCGTGTAACTTTCTAAACTGGAACAGGAGCTCCGTGGGGGGTTGTTTTGAATTAGTGAGGGTGAGGCTGAGAGTTTAGATCTAATGACGATCAGAGAGGGCCATTGCTGCCACCTTGAAGTGTTCAGATGCAAGCAAATGGTGTTGTGTTGTGTTGTTGCTTTCATTTCTGTATTGTGAGAACAGGCACTTATTTTATGACTGACTTTTTGCTCATTATGATAAATTAACAGTGCTGCAGCGACAACAGTTACAGTACCCATCGTATGTACAGACCAGGTAGTGTTTCATCATAATTTTTTTCACATTTAAAAGACCTTCACTTCATTTCAGGCCAGTGATGACCATACATAAGGCTTTCTTACTGCACTTTTATTATATGGACCAAGGACGGCTACTTCTGGTAAAATCGTGCACTCTGGCAGGCAGTATTTTCCCATAATGCCCATGGGCAATTACAGACTTTCTTTCCAAGGCGCCGGTTTTCAATGTTGCAAAAAAACCAAACGACAAAAGATTAATTGGAAATCAAAAACGGCTGAAAGGCAAACAAGAGTCTCAGTTATTCAAGAAATGAGCAACGGAGAGCATTCAGAAACCGCTAACCGTTAACAAATTCAGTTTTGAAACCGCTAAACGTTTATTCTGCATGCATGACTCAACAATGTTACAAATATGACGTGACTGAAAGCAGCGTCACGCCTCGTTATAATGACCGTCTATTTTAATCTTGGAAATAAAAAAGCCATATAATAAACTCCTTATTAACCTCGCTTGCTCGGTCTTTACAGGAAAATATCCAGTACAGATCTCGCACTCCATTAATAAGTAGTTAGTATGTGTTGTACAGTACTGTGCAAAAGTCTTGGGCACCTTGTTTTATTTTATAACTTCTACATTATCGAGTCAGTACAAAAACACTTTATAGTTCCAAACATTAGTTTTCCAGCACAAGCTTAAAGGAACAGTCCACCATATTTCCATAATGAAATATGCTCTTATCTGAATTGAGACGAGCTGCTCCGTACCTATCCGAGCTTTGCGCGACCTCCCAGTCAGTCAGACGCAGTCAGACGCGCTGTCACTCCTGTTAGCAGTGTAGCTAGGCTCAGTATGGCCAATGGTATTTTTTTGGGGCTGTAGTTAGATGCGACCAAACTCTTCCACGTTTTTCCTGTTTACATAGGTTTATATGACCAGTGATATGAAACAAGTTCAGTTACACAAATTGAAACGTAGAGATTTTCTATGCTATGGAAAGTGCGCACTATAATGACAGGCGTACTAACACCTTCTGCGCGCTTCGGCAGCGCATTGATATCTGAGCTCCGTATCAATGCGCTGCCGAAGCGCGCAGAAGGTGTTAGTACGCCTGTCATTATAGTGCGCACTTTCCATAGCATAGAAAATCGCCACGTTTCAATTTGTGTAACTGAACTTGTTTCATATCACTGGTCATATAAACCTATGTAAACAAGAAAAACGCGGAAGAGTTTGGTCGCATCTAACTACAGCCCCAAAAAATACCATTGGCCATGCTGAGCCTAGCTACATTGCTAACAGGAGTGACAGCGCGTCTGACTGACTGGGAGGTCGCGCAAAGCTCGGAGAGGTACGGAGCAGCTCGTCTCAATTCAGGTAAGAGCATATTTCATTATGGAAATACGGTGGACTGTTCCTTTAAATGTGACAGAAAAATGTTTGTCTATCAGTAAAGAAAACAGCACGTTACATAAGAGAGCACTTTTCAGATTAAAAAAAGGAAACACAATGAAGGCTGCTGGGTTTTGGTGCAAAATGAAGAAGTGAGTGTGACAGTCAAAGTGTCCAGAAGAACTGGGGCTGGTTCTGGAAGACGCTCAGTAAAACCTACAGCTCACTTCCACACAAAACTGCACTCATTGGACCTGAGACTACTTTTTTTTTTTTTTTTAAAGCAAAGGGTCGTCTCGCACCAAATATTGACTTTTTCATGCATTACTGATCTTTTATATTATTATTATTATTATTATTATTATTATTAATAATTTTTTTATGTAGAAACATTTAATTTCATTATTTTTGAAGGCATCTTCACTCGACAGCATTTCATTGCATGTGCCTAAGACTTTTGCGCAGTACTGTATATCTAAATAGACACTGAAGAAGAGTTCAGTTTGAGAAACCAAAAGTGTATTTTGTAATGCATTATAATTTGGCATACAGACACTCTACTGGAATCTGTGTTAGAGGATTACATAATTGGGTCTAATGTGATTATGAACAGTTATTACAATGCATGATATGTTGAACCTGACAATATTTCAGTTATTCCACGAAATCGAGTCGTACATGAGCTGACGGCTGATGAGGTGCGTAGCACCGAGTTGTCTATAAGCCATGTACGATGAGATTGAGAGGAATAACTGTTTTATTCTATCTACATTGACTGGGTTTTGAGAAACAGAGCATTTTTGTGGCTACTGCTTCATAGAGGCTGTAGTCACTATGGCATCGTGTTGTAAGGGTGTTTTCACACCTGGTCCCCTTTAAAGGAACCAGACTCAGTCCTCTTTAAGTGGACCAAAAAGTGGACCAACAGAAAAAGAACTCCAGTTCTTTTTGTGTTCACACTGTGAATTTATTACAAAGAGGACTGGGTTCTCTTTCTGGTCCAGTTAAGCTTTGATGGGGCCTCAGTCCTCTTTCTGTTCACACCAGGTCCTCTAGAGCCCTCAGACCCCCAGTGCACGGAATTCTGGGTAATTTTCTCTTGAATCAAAATGTCTGCTGCCATGCTTGCCCTGCTGTATTCTTTGATCAAAATAGTGCGGATTAAGGAAAATAACAGTAAGTTCAGAGAACTTTAAAGCGGCTGCGGTAAGTTCCAAAAGGAAGTTGAGTTTCCCTGCTACAGTCACGTGACCAACTACGGCAAACGAAGAAGGTTAAACTACAGTGAAAAAGGCGAAGTGAACCCGGTGCGCTTTTTGTTCACAATGCGCAGATTAGGCGAACCGTACCGTTGATTTTTAGCGAACCGTACTGAGACCACCTCCTGAGGTGGTCTCAGTTCGGTTCGCTTTAAAGGGGTCTGGGTACGGTTGGAGTGTTCACATATGCGCAAAAAATGCTGAGTCATCGATCTGAGTTCGGTTAGATGGCTGAAAGGGACCAAGTGTGAAAACACCCTAAGAATGAGTGTAACAATAGCACACTTCGCATACACATGCAGGTGTTCTTATTAAAATGGCCGGTGAGTGTATAAAATTCGGTTCACCGTTTGAAATAAATAGAGTAGGCTAAAGAAATCGCTTTCAGACATGTTTATGCTTATTACAGAGGGAACGTGCGCTCCTATTTTAAAATATACTCCAAGTTGTCCGTCTTTCCTCGCCGCCTTCGTCCAGTCGTCCCATGTGTGATGGAGATGTGACGCATTTCTGAGTTGTTACAGGAAGTTGTCAAAGAGCGTTGAGACCACTGAGCTCTAGCGCCGGGCCATTTCTGGGAAATAAGAGTTTGGGTCATGGCGACAGCGTGTGTATGTCAGCCTCGGTTCGGAGGTTTCAGTTTGAAAACTGTAAGAGTAGAATAATATAAAAGTACAGACACTTGGTATATTTTACTTCTGTTTTTTTTTTTTTTATTGTTAATTTTTGGATTACGCTTCATTTTTGTGGCTACTGCCTCATAGAGTAAATATATATGCTATATTTACTGTATGGACATGGGATCAGAAAACAGTTTTATTTATAAGCAGGAGCCACATGTACTCGTAGGGTACGTATTTTTATTTTTTGCAAATTCAATAAATAAAAACTTTATACAAAACCTCCAACAAAATAATTTCCACTTAGAATGTCGTCAAACTGGCGAGATGACCGTAGCAATTTGTGAAAAATGCGATAATTCTTGAAAAATAAAGATGCATTCTTACCATCAGTACTTTTCATTCTTTTTTTTTAGGGTTTTGTTTTCGAGTCGAGTTTTTATTTCGTCCTCAGTTGATTCAGCAACGCGCTCCGCCATTTTGTTTTTCTCTACTGACGGTATATGAGCTGATATCCTAGTAGTAGAGTAGCCAATCAGAGCACGCGATTGCTCATATCCAGTGACTGTAGACAGAATAAAAAATCATGTACGGATAATTCTTATGAATCTGAGGGTGTATTCAGACCAGGATAGTTCACTTGCTTTGGTCCGAACCAATTTTTTTTTTTTTTTTCATTTTGGTGTGGTTCGCTTTCACACTACATTTTAGTAAGCGGACCAAAATCTGTCAACAAAGCCACACGCCCTGAGGTCGTTCAGCTATTGGTCAGAGACGGCACGCGCACAAACCGCTGTTCTGGGGAGCGCGTGAACCCCTTCTCCTTCATTTTCTCACTGAATACAGCAAACACGTTGGCATTTTTGTGTGTTCTCTCCAAAAGCTCAGATATGTGGACATCTGCCCATATATCCACAAGGGTACGCGTTTCTTCCTCGGCCCACGTTTGCCCCCTACTCATTTTTTGTACTCTGTAGTCTAGCCTACCACTGGTCTGAATGACTGAACGACTGTTCTAAGGTTCCCTTGACAACCGAAACAGTGTTTGCACTTTGCAGTGGAGTGTCAAGACTCTGTTTCCCATAATGCTCGACAAACGACGGAAGCTCCCGAGGTACAAAAAAGCAAAACTGTCGGATTAGGTCCGGTCTGCTTTCACACCTCCAAAAGGTCCGCACCAGGGTTCCTTTGGTCCAGACCGAGTCCGACCTTGCAGCTCGGTCTCGGTCCGCTTGTTTGGTCCGGACCAGAGTTCGGTGGTTTGTATTCAGACCAACCCAAAAGGTCCGGACCAAGGGAAATTTAGTTCGTTTGGTCTGGACCAAACAACGTAGGTGTGAATACGCCCCGAGTCTTATAAACATTTAATGGACTTGAGCTAGACATTGTAAAGCACTCTATGGCCAGTCTGTACATGAAATAATTTTCCTCCCCAAAAAACTAAGTTGTGCCTTTATTCGTTCAGATGGATATGGATTGAATATTTCTGGACCATTTAATCATAAATTGTTCCGCTAATCTCGTATATATTTTTTGCATTGATGATCTTGACGATTTGCCGTACCCGTTTCTCATTTAGAATGGAAGTATGGCATTCCCTCCACCTCCTCCTCCACCCGGAGGTCCAATGCCACCGCCTCCTCCAATGATGGCCGGTTTCCCTCCACCTCCACCTCCTCCACTCCCCTTCTGCCCAGCCCCTCCTCCTCCACCACCACCTCCTCCTCCAGGGGCTCCGCCTCCTCCTCCTGGAGCTCCACCTATCTTCTCCGGTGCGCCACTCCCACCGGCACCTGCGTCCTTCAGCAGCAGCACAAGCCTGCGCAGCAAGAGTATCCCCCAGCCATCACACCCACTCAAGTCTTTCAACTGGGCCAAGCTGGGCGAGGTGAGCACGTCATTCCACTGTAATGACTAAACAAACCAAAAAGGTCACTTAAACATCATGAGTCAGCCTAAAGCAAATAGCACGGTTGGACGAAGTTGGACAAACATTGCGTCATGCTTTGGCTTTGTCTCCAAGGGAAAAAAGCTTCAAATTACAAACAATTTTCAGTCATTATTTTTGAGTTATGGATTCCTCCTCCCTTATTCTTTGTCCCCCCCCCTTTTTTTTCCCCCTCCCCCTTTTACAGAACAAGCTCACTGGTACCATTTGGCACGACATCGATGACCTGCGGGCTTTCAAAGTCCTCGACCTGAAAGATATCGAGAAGATGTTTTCGGCTTATCAGAGGCAACAAGTATGGAGGATTTGAATATGTTTGTGTTCGAACTAATTAGACATAATAATGTTAATTTGCATACTGTGTCATGTTTGATTGATAGTGTGTGAGAAGGAGATCTACAGTGAGAACTTGGAAGCCTTGCCCTTGTAGAGGCATGTTTGTGTGGTGGCCTGGGAAAGCCCTTCATATGCTGAAAATGTTATATTTTTCTATGATGTGTAAAGTTCTGAAAACAACAGGCTTTCATAAACTGGAATTTGTTTCTCTTTTGCATGCATCTCGACCAGAAGCTAGATCATTTTAACGCTTGTTATCCCCAAACAGGAGAAGAAAGAAAATGGCATTTACATAGTCTGGTCTGAAGAAGAATAAGACATTTCGACAGCCGGCATCTGATTACAAACAGAATTGATTGTCGGTTTTTTTGACTTTCACTGTGGGAGGAAATCACATTCGGCTAGCGAAGTTTTAGACATCATTAGGCAGACTGACCTTTTTTTTTTTTAAACTACAGTGTGTTAAACTGTTTCCGTACCCAACATTTCAGTTATCCGCTTTTCCTTTTATGTTTAATAACATCTCATCTCATCGTCTCTAGCCGCTTTATCCTGTTCTACAGGGTCGCGGGCAAGCTGGAGCCTATCCCAGCTGACTACGGGTGAAAGGCGGGGTACACCCTGGACAAGTCACCAGGTCATCACAGGGCTGACACATAGACACAGACAACCATTCACACTCACATTCACACCTACGGTCAATTTAGAGTCACCAGTTAACCTAACCTGCATGTCTTTGGACTGTGGGGGAAACCGGAGCACCCGGAGGAAACCCACGCGGACACGGGGAGAACATGCAAACTCCGCACAGAAAGGCCCTCGCCGGCCCCGGGGCTCGAACCCAGGACCTTCTTGCTGTGAGGCGACAGCGCTAACCACTACACCACCGTGCCGCCTGTCTAATAACTTATTAGTTTCATTTTGAATTTCATTTCATAGAGTTCAAGACTCTTATTTGTTTTTCATGTGTGTAAGCTTCCGATGTATATAGATTTTATTATATAATTTTGATTTATTTCTTTCATTAGTTAATTTTGTTTGCTTATGTATACCTTAATTACAATGCTAGCATTCTCATATTTCATTTCATAGGTTTCAAGACTTTTCATATATGCAAGCTTCCGATGTATATAGATACTTTTATCATATAATTTTGATTTGTTTCTGTCATTAGTTAATTTTGTTTGCTTATGTATGCATACTTTATAACGCTAGCATTCTTATATTTTTAAGTTTTGGGAGGAGGCCCACGAAAAACCATATAGGTTTCTGGCCTCCCCTGGATGTTTTTTTGAATTATTATTGCTGTTATTATACAATTTAATGTCCTTATTAGGGATGTTAACCGATGACCGTTTGACCGGTGGTTGACCGAATCAACGTCAACCGGTTAAATTTTTTTTTTGGTTGCCAGTTTAAAAAAAAAAAAAAAAAAATCAATCGTTTTGAAGCTGCCGATTTTGGAGCAGAGAACCTGGAATTCTGTGTTGTAAACGCTTGGGGCATGCCATGCGGTGTAAGGATGACAGCTGACAAATCAGAAACACCCATTCAGTCATGTCCCGCCCTCCCGCCCCAGTTGAAGACAGCTGCCACTCGGCGAAAGAAAAAAGTGTAGACACAGGCTTTTTAGCTTACAAATTACTATTGTTTTTAATTATTATTATTATTATTATTATTAGAAGGCACATCGAGTTTAGTCCTGCCTTGGCCGGTGCATTCTGAAAGTATGTTTCGCTCTGTAGCCAACAATGCATGTTATTGCAGATCATATCTCTCCACACAAACTAAAGGCGCAGATGCCGACTTTTTCACGGCTGAATCGTGCAGATCTGATTTTTTTTTTTTTTTAGGGGGGGCGTTGGAGTGTCTGAAGAATTTACTCTGATGAAATTATGTATTAAAATTACTAAATAAGCAAATGGCGTTACAGTCCATGAAACATAGGAAGTATGAGAAGAAAACAGTAAATCAGAAAGCTGCACACATTTGCACAGCTTCCGCGAAAACGTGCGCAGCTTTCTGATTTACCGTTTTCTTCTCATACTTATACTTCCTACGTTTCATGGACTGTAACGGTAATTTTAATACAGAATTTACTCTGATGAAATTAGTCGGACACTCCAACGCGCCCCCCCCCCCCCCAAAAATAATAATCGGATCTGCATGATTCAGCCGTGAAAAAGGCGTCATCCGCCGTTTGCATCCCTGTTTAAACTCATAGGTTAACCGACTTTAACCGGCTAATGAGGCTCGGTGGTCGGTCAAGATTTTTTTTTTTTTTAGTTTTCGCCATCCCTAGTCCTTATACATGCAAATAAACAGTAACAACATGATCTTTGCAGGAAGATAGCCTGGTTAAGATTAATTGAAAACAAATCCGATGTCATTTTAGTGAAAAAAATATTTGTTTCTTGAACGTTAAAGGATCAGTCTGTTACAGGACAAAAAAAAATGGCCTGACTTTTTGGCTCTTTGCCAGGATTCGGTCCCAGTGACACATGCCGGGTTTTCCCAGACCACCCCACGTTTAGAGCAGCTGTTCTTTGCTGAATGGCTTGTTGTGTTCGATTTGAGAAAGAGCTTAAGCATGGAGTAGAATCTGTAGCGCTTTCATTGTGCTAACTGACCGTACCGACAACAGAGACCACGACAACACTACTTCCAATTCCTGTCCATCATCTTATATCGACTTGTATGGCTAAGTAGTTTATTTGACTCTTCCAGCATCAGTAGTGACACTCTGTGGCTCTGTGTGTGTAGCTGAAGCTCTCGCTGAGCCTTTTTTCTGTAGTTCTGCTGCTTGTGACGCTAATCACTGCATGTCTTCCAATGTTTGTTTGTTTTTTCCTCCCCCCTTCTGTGCTGCTCTGTCCATCTGCCTGACCAGGAGCTGCTCACTAACCAATCCTTCAAGCAGGTGAGTCTTTACTTTGTGTAGTCACTGCCTTTTGGCCTTGTGCCTTTTCCCACAATCTGCTGCCAGCCACACACGACCTTTACACGACCTGAAAACTGCTTTTACTTAGTTTGTAGGTCAAGTTAAAGGTGCGGTCAGCAAGTTTTACATTAACATGAATATGACCGAATTTGTGTATGCATCACAGTACTGTCTGTTATACCCCTGCTCTGAAGGAAGGGGATATACTGGTTTACCTCTGTCCACCCGTCTGTATTTCCGTCTGTCTGAAACACCCTTTTTCTCAGCAACCACAAATCATAAGGGGTGTTCACACGGCAACTGTTACTCCGGTGTAGCACCGGGGCTGCCCCGGTAAAGCGTTCACACGGTACAAAGTTATAGCGGTGTAGCCCCTGAAAGCTGCTTAAACCGGTGCAAATCTAACCCTGCTCGGGAGGTGGTTTAAGAAATTTACTCCGGAGTAAATGCTAGTTTGCGGGGCAGCACCGATATAAAATGGGCCGTCTGAACGCTCCAGGGGTAGACTCGCTACGCGTGACGAGAGTTGATTACGTACGGGCATTGCATAATTTGCATCCTGGTATTTTGCGCTTCCAAAATGGCGAATATCAACAACAACAGAACTGCGTGTCTTCCAGTGTTTCCAGATTGGGAGGTTTTAAGTGCATTTTGGCGGATTTGAACATACTTTGGGCTGGAAAACGTCAGCAGTATCTGGCAACACTGGTGTCTTCATCCACGTTGTTTTCCCGGCGCTTGGTGATGCCATGACAACCGGGAAAAGGAAGTACATTTTCACGCATGCGCATATTTAATTTCCGCATTATTACTATCGTATAGTAATAATCTTTCTTTCCTCATGTTACTACTGTGTTTCTTTTTCTTTTATCCCTGTCTTCCTGTCCTGTTCCCCCTCTGTAAGGACAGGTGATGGTCAATTTCACTGGTAACAGTGACAATAAAGGGTTCGTTCGTATAGCACGGTCGCAAAAACTGCCGTGTGACCGCAAGTGGGGCTGCACCGGTGCTAACACGCTTCTCTCTAGTAAGCAGGGTTGTGACGTGTGAACGCTCCACAAAATTTACACCGGTGTAAGATATATCGCAACAAAATACATCGGTGCAGCATCGATGCAAATATGTGCCGTGTGAACACCCCTGTAGTTACTTGGTACCAAAGTTCAGCTTGGGGTTCTATACCGTGTGTACCGTTTTCAGGTCTGTCGCACATCAACTTCCTGTTTACCGACTGAATATATTTACGAAACCTATAGCGTGGATTTTGATGCGATTTCAAAATGACCGTTTACCAGGATGCTGTTTGAAATCCCTGGGGAGAGACGCTGCTCTTTACTTACTTGTTTCAGAGTTCATTATTTGTTGAAGTCAACATTCATAATAAGTCTCCTATTCCTTCGATCGCTTGCGTTCTGATATAAGCAAGAGCGGGGGATACACACGTGAGCAGTAGCTCACAGTTGATCTTGTTTTATCTCTAAGATTTTAGAGGGCCAATGTAGTGACGTGAGCGTGTAACAGGCTTGTTGTAATGTTTTCACATCAAGGTATTATGAAAAACTCTCACTTTTTCAGTGCTTGTGCTGACCAACCTACAAACTCAAAGATGATGACCCGGTCGGTGCCTTTTGGGCCGTTTGTTTCAGAAAACGTGCTTGAAGATTTGTCTCCACTTTCTATGTCACAAGTGGAGCTTATTAGAATGAGCCCACCCCCTTATCGGAGTATATCTACTCATGGCTTGAGAGCTACCTTTGCGGATGAATATTCATGAGGACAGTGCTATCTGATTGGCTAATGGGAGAGGAGGTTGGCGTGAGCAGTGATTTTTCTCATTTAAAGGAACAGGCCGTTCCTCAAATCAGCCGTTTTGATCGGGACCGTTTAGTCAGGGTGAGAAGGGAACTGTGGTGCTTTTTATCCTTGTGATATTTTGACCAAAGTTCGTCACAGACATTTTAAAAAGACCTCCGGGAACTGTGTCAACTTGTGGAAAAGGGGTGCAATACTGTATGTTACCTTTAAATAATTAAAAGTGAAATCGGTGAACATTCAGTCCTCATCTCATCTCATTATCTCTAGCCGCTTTATCCTGTTCTACAGGGTCGCAGGCAAGCTGGAGCCTATCCCAGCTGACTACGGGCGAAAGGCGGGGTACACCCTGGACAAGTCGCCAGGTCATCACAGGGCTGACACATAGACACAGACAACCATTCACACTCACATTCACACCTACGCTCAATTTAGAGTCACCAGTTAACCTAACCTGCATGTCTTTGGACTGTGGGGGAAACCGGAGCACCCGGAGGAAACCCACGCGGACACGGGGAGAACATGCAAACTCCACACAGAAAGGCCCTCGCCAGCCCCGGGGCTCGAACCCAGGACCTTCTTGCTGTGAGGCGACAGCGCTAACCACTACACCACCGTGCCGCCCAACATTCAGTCCTATTTATTTTTAAATTTTATAAAAAAACCACAAAAAACCTTGCATTATTAGATCATCCGGCCGACAGGTGATGAGTTTATGCCATCATGTGTTGTGTTGTCCGGCGTCGTCCACGTTTCATGAAAATCGCTTCTTCTCTTTCAATTCTTCACCGATTTTTATTCCTTTTAGCAGGAAGGTAGGTCTGCCTGGGGTGCATATACTGTAGCGTTGACCTAAATTTGCATAATTGCATTTGGTAATAAAGCTATAGAGTAATTAATCAGTCCCTAACGAGCAGTTTCCACACAAATCGCTTCTTCTCCCTCAATTCTTCACTGATTTTTTTTTTTTTATTATTATTATTCTTTCTGGCATGAAGGTAGGGGTACCTAGGGTGCATTATAATAACTTCTACCCAGATTTGCTCAATTACAATTATTAATAAAGTTATGGACTAATTAAGCCTTAATGCCTGAAGTAGTTCAACAAAAATCGCTTCTTTTCGGTCAGTTCCTCGCAGTTTTGGATTCTTTCTGGCAAATAGGTTGGGATTCCGAGAGTCTATACAGCATCTATATATAACTTGCAACATTTATTGTGCAAGTTGGCCCGCTTTAGATCGTTCCTTCTGGACTAGACGGGGCCAGAGCGAGCTACGCCGTCACGGACGGTCTCGTTGCTGCTGTTAATAAAATGACACGTGCTCGGGCGTGGTATCCCAGGATCTGTAATCATAAGAAAAATAAATGATGTGGACCATTAACATCCAAACAGACAGAGCCAGCATCCTCCACTTCGCTGTCACAGGTTTAACAGCTTTGGTTAGTAATATTAGGCTTGATTTCGTGAATGTGCCCATGACATTGTAATTGAGGAGGTTCAAAGCAATCTCCGATGATTGCGGGTGCTGTTTTTGTCGTTTTATTCTCCCTTACCTTTTGAGCTACATCACTGCAGTAATAGTCCATAAGCTCAGTATTTCCTAAAGGTTAATTTTCTGCTGTCCAGCCCATCTGCCGAGTTGGTCGTGAGTGATGTTTTGGCAAAGCCTGAAAGTGAGTAGGAGTAGTCTTCTGACCTTGTGCCAAACCCAAATCCCATCAGCCACAGCCATGGAAGCAGTGAGCCTTATTTGGACGCCCGTTCAGCGGTTGTTGAATCACTCTTGTACTTGCGTACAGAGCAGAGGAAAAGCTTTCACCCATAAATAGCTCACTGTACTTTTAAACATCCTCACCTCAGCAGCCTGTGTCACACGGTCCTCACTTAACCGTCTGCTCTGAATCCTGGAGCTGTTTCCGGTCCAGCTAGTGTTTTATGGAAAGTTATGGATTTAATGTCCGATTTGTGGCTGACTACGTTTTGTCACAGCTTCCTCTGTTTATCTAATTCAGCACCAGTATTTTGTCGTTCAGTGGAATGATTGTTAAATATGGCTTCAGAGTCCCTGCCATGGTGGTACAGTGGTGCTTGAAAGTTTGTGAACCCTTTAGAATTTTCTATATTTCTGCATAAATATGACCTAAAACATCATCAGATTTTCACACAAGTCCTAAAAGTAGATAAAGAGAACCCAGTTAAACAAATGAGACAAAAATATTATACTTGGCCATTTATTTATTGAGGAAAATGATCCAATATTACATATCTGTGAGTGGCAAGAGTATGTGAACCTTTGCTTTCAGTATCTGGTGTGACTCCCTTGTGCAGCAGTAACTGCAACTAAACGTTTGCGGTAACTGTTGATCAGTCCTGCACACCGGCTTGGAGGAATTTTAGCCCGTTCCTCCGTACAGAACAGCTTCAACTCTGGGATGTTGGTGGGTTTCCTCACATGAACTGCTCGCTTCAGGTCCTTCCACAACATTTCAGTTGGATTAAGGTCAGGACTTTGACTTGGCCATTCCAAAACATTAACTTTATTCTTCTTTAACCATTCTTTGGTAGAACGACTTGTGTGCTTAGGGTCGTTGTCTTGCTGCATGACCCACCTTCTCTTGAGATTCAGTTCATGGACAGATGTCCTGACATTTTCCTTTAGAATTCGCTGGTATAATTCAGAATTCATTGTTCCATCAATGATGGCAAGCCGTCCTGGCCCAGATGCAGCAAAACAGGCCCAAACCATGATACTACCACCACCATGTTTCACAGATGGGATAAGGTTCTTATGCTGGAATGCAGTGTTTTCCTTTCTCCAAACATAACACTTCTCATTTAAACCAAAAAGTTCTATTTTGGTCTCATCCATCCACAAAACATTTTTCCAATAGCCTTCTGGCTTGTCCACGTGATCTTTAGCAAAGTGCAGATGAGCAGCAATGTTCTTTTTGGAGAGCAGTGGCTTTCTCCTTGCAACCCTGCCATGCACACCATTGTTGTTCAGTGTTCTCCTGATGGTGGACTCATGAACAGTAACATTAGCCAATGTGAGAGAGGCCTTCAGTTGCTTAGAAGTTACCCTGGGGTCCTTTGTGACCTCGCCGACTATTACACGCCTTGCTCTTGGAGTGATCTTTATTGGTTGACCACTCCTGGGGAGGGTAACAATGGTCTTGAATTTCCTCCATTTGTACACAATCTGTCTGACTGTGGATTGGTGGAGTCCAAACTCTTTAGAGATTGTTTTGTAACCTTTTCCAGCCTGATGAGCATCAACAACGCTTTTTCTGAGGTCCTCAGAAATCTCCTTTGTTCGTGCCATGATGCACTTCCACAAACATGTGTTGTGAAGATCAGACTTTGATAGATCCCTGTTCTTTAAATAAAACAGGGTGCCCACTCACACCTGATTGTCATCCCATTGATTGAAAACACCTGACTCTAATTTCACCTTCAAATTAACTGCTAATCCTAGTGGTTCACATACTTTTTCCACTCACAGATATGTAATATTGGATCATTTTCCTCAATACATAAATGACAAAGTATAATATTTTTGTCTCATTTGTTTAACTGGGTTCTCTTTATCTACTTTTAGGACTTGTGTGAAAATCTGATGTTTTAGGTCATATTTATGCAGAAATATAGAAAATTCTAAAGGGTTCACAAACTTTCAAGCACCACTGTACATGGTGGATGCAGCTGGGTATGAGATTCAGAAAAGGGAAGCCGTGCGTCACAGATATTATCTGTATAGGTTTTTTTCTTTTTCCTTAGACATTTTGCCATGAAAATGTTTGTCTGGTTTATTCCAAAGTTTGCTTAACCAAAGATCATAAATTTTAATGCAAGATGTCAGCCTGTGAATAAAACACACTGTATTCTGATGAATGATTTTTCTTCCACTTTTGTGCTCTCTGCAGAAAGAGACTGGCTCCATGGACGACTTGTATCTAAGCTCGAGGAAAGTGAAGGAGCTGTCTGTCATCGATGGGCGGAGGGCACAGAACTGCGTTATCTTACTCTCCAAGTATGTACTTAACCATGGCTCAGCGATGTTGTTGACTCGGCACTTTCATTCAGAATCAGTTTTATTGTCCAAGTACGCCTGAACACACAAGAAATCCGACTCGCAGCCATAAACGCAGCACGTAACTTAACTGTGCAAACAGCAATAACGAATAGCGAAGTAGTTATTTCTAATGTTTAACTACTCCTACAAAGAAATAATATTTATTTAAAATAATTTGTGAAATAGAATAAATAATTATTTGCTGTCATTCATATTTTTATGGCTCATAACGCTTGGGGCCACTTTCACAGAAAATGTTCTCTTATCGACATCACCAGTGCTTAATTTGTAAAACATGAAGCGGCGAAACACCAAAGGAGAGGTGACTTGGCAAATGGACGATTTGTTTTTAATAGTGAGGTGGCACAGAAAGAGAGAATTTTAAAATGATTTAAAAAAAAATTATTATCCTCATCACGTTATTTTAAATATTTATATATTTGTTTTAACACCACATATACAAGTTCCTGAGCATAGAAACGCTGGATCCTCTTCCTGCACAGATTAAGTCCTGCCAACTACCAGTGTTGTAGTCGAGTCACTAAACCTTGACTCCGAGTCCCTAGTGTTCAAGTTCGTCATTAAAGAAAATTTCTAGTCGAGTTGCTGAGTGATGAACTAGCTAGTGTTAACCCTCTGTCACGTTGTTTGCCCTGTTGATAGTGGGCGGGGCTTGCTGAGCAATGAACAAGCTTTTTATCTGTAGCCTGTTAACTAAGGCCAAGTTTACATTAGACCATATCTGTCTCGTTTTCTTCGCGGATGCACTGTCCGTTTACATTAAAACGCCAGGAAACGGGAATCCGCCAGGGTCCACGTATTCAATCCAGATCGTGTCTGGTCCGGTGCCGTGTAAACATTGAGAATACGCGGATACGCTGTGCTGAGCTCTAGCTGGCGTCGTCATTGGACAACGTCACTGTGACATCCACCTTCCTGATTCGCTGGCGTTGGTCATGTGATGCGACTGCTGAAAAACGGCGTGGACTTCCGCCTTGTATCACCTTTCATTAAAGAGTAGAAAAGTATGAAAATACTGCAAATACTGATGCAAATACTGCCCATTGTGTAGTTATGATTGTCTTTAGGCTTGCCATCCTTCCACTTGCAAGTGGTAAGTGACGCGCATGCCCGATATGCACTGAGATCACACGCACAGCGGCTCAGTCCCGAATCACTGCTCGTGCGCTCCACTCGCGCGCTCTGTGAGCTGCGCAGGGCCGGAGTGTGCACCCTCCAGAGGGCACTCGCTGTTCAGGGCGGAGTGATTTGGAGCGCAGGATGCCTGCGGAGCTGAGCGTATCCGTGTATTGGTGTTGCTGTGTGCACGCAAATCGTTTTAAAAACGTTAATCTGATGATCCGCTGATACGGTCTAATGTAAACACCACCTAAAATGGGGCCGTCAAGCAGGAACGTTAGTCCAACACAGTAGCAGAGACGCTTTCACATAAAGGCAGCAACAGCCGTCGTCAAACGGCGCGGATGGAGTCTTGTTCTCGGACTCGACTAGAAATTTTCTTTAAGAACAAGACTCCATCCGCGCCGTTTGACGACGGCTGTTGCTGCCTTTATGTGAAAGCGTCTCTGCTACTGTGTCGGACTAACATTCCTGCTCGACTGACCCGTTTTAGCTAACAGGCTACAGATAAAAAGCTTGTTCATCGCTCAGCAAGCCCCGCCCACTATCAACAGGGCAAATAACGTGACTGAGGGTTAACACTAGCTAGTTCATCACTCAGCAAGCAAGCCCCGCCCACTATCAACAGAGCAATGAACATAGCGTGTCACTTCCTTCTCTGGGTGGAGTCTCGCTAAATGACGATTGAAGTTCGAGGTCGTCCCCGTCGTCTCCTCGATAGTTCTTCTACATATGGAACATTTGTTGGCATTTTTTTTCCACTGCACGAGAAGTCTGTATAAGCGACGTGGACAATCCTAGCGGCGTCTCTCCAGGCATTTTAGCGCCATTAACGTTAGTTTGTTCCTGAATATGACGTATGAACAGGTGAATGTGCGTTCTCTTGCACTAAATTAGTATAAAAATTAATGTAGATATAAATCTCTTATGCCAAATTATTATGACGTTACAAAAAGTAAAGAAAAAATCCGAGTCCTCGTCTCCGATTTGAGTCCGAGTCATCAGTGCTCAAGTCCAAGTCGAGTCACGAGCCCTAAAAATTCGGGCACGAGACGGATTCGAGTACTAGATGTCCGAAGGGAGAACTAAAAGTTCCTCACGAAGAGTTTCTTCTTAAAACACGGTACCAGTCAAAAGTTTGGACGCCTCCTAATTCAATATTTTTCTTTATTTTTATTCATCAAAAGACACTTCTTCATGTCCTAAAGTAATGATGGATGTCGTTTCTCTTTTAGTCGAGCGGTTCTTGACATAATGAATTACTACAGTCGTGGTGTTGAATCGGGCTATTTACTGTTTGATAAACACATTAAGAAGGCAAGAAATTGCACTAATTAACTTTTGATGAGGCACAGCTGTTAACTGAAAAGCATTCTAGGTGACTCCTTCATGAAGCTGGGTAAGATAACGCCAATAGCGTGTAAAGAAACGTTTTGTTTGCTAACACTTTGAAACCACATTCTTCCATTTATGTTCCAGATGTTATTTCATAGTTTTGATGTCTTCGGTTTTGTTCTACAATGTAGAAAATGCAGAAAAATCTGTGAACGAGTAGGGCTGCCCAAATTTTTTGACTGGTACTGTGGATTCATTTAACTCCCAAGAGGAAAATTTAGTAATTAAATGTAAGACTTTGAGTATACAGGGTCGGCTTGTCCAGGTATCTTTTTAACAGCTTGTAAAGTTGATGGGTGTTTAATTTTTTTTTTTTTTAATTATAAAATCGGACCTGGATTACTGAAAGCAGATATTTTCGGGATGTTTGACTGGGTTAGGATTTACTGTGCTGTATAATTGTCCAATGTTTTTAGGAGGAAAAAAAAAACATTGTCCTGTATATTGACTTCATGGATGGGAATCACATGTTGGGAATCACATGGGCTGTGTATGGATTCTGCAAGAAGTTGATATTTATGAGAAATCAACATCAGAAATGTAGAATCTGTGTTAATGCACGATTAATGCAGCTTTGTGCCAGACGTGAGGTATTTTTATTTCCGTTCAGTGGAAATCCAGTGTTTAGCACAACACTAAAATGTTTCCAAGTGTTGCTTGTATAGTCTTAGTGTTTTTTGATTGCGAGGTGGGATTAGTTGGAATTGTGCACATCCAAACTTTAGAGATAAAAGAACACACAGTTTGTTTCTTCCAGGTTGTTAGGATTTTTTTTTTTTTTTATCTCATCTCATCTCATTATCTGTAGCCGCTTTATCCTGTTCTACAGGGTCGCAGGCAAGCTGGAGCCTATCCCAGCTGACTACGGGCGAAAGGCGGGGTACACCCTGGACAAGTCGCCAGGTCATCACAGGGCTGACACATAGACACAGACAACCATTCACACTCACATTCACACCTACGGTCAATTTAGAGTCACCAGTTAACCTAACCTGCATGTCTTTGGACTGTGGGGGAAACCGGAGCACCCGGAGGAAACCCACGCGGACACGGGGAGAACATGCAAACTCCGCACAGGAAGGCCCTCGCCGGCCACGGGGCTCGAACCCAGGACCTTCTTGCTGTGAGGCGACAGCGCTAACCACTACACCACCGTGCCGCCCTTTTTTTAAAAATTATTATTATTATTATTATTATACACCTGCTTTAAGGGGGGTGTATACTGGTTTACCTCTGTCCGTCCATCCGAAACACCATTTTTCTCAACAACCACAAATCATAGCCACTTGGTACCGAGCTTCAGCTTCGGGTTCTGTACCGTGTATATCGTTTTCAGGTCTGTCCCACATCGACTTCCTGTTTACCGACTGAATGTATTTAAGAAACGTATAGCGTGGATTTGCAAAATTTTCATAACATTTTTCTCAGCAACTCCAAATCACAACTGCTTGATATTTGGTACCGAGCTTCAGCTTGGGGTTCTATACCGTGTATACCGTTTTCAGGTCTGTCCCACATCGACTTCCTGTTTACCGACTGAATGTATTTATGAAACACATATAGGGTGGATTTTGACGCTATTTTAAGAAGCAGAATGCTATTGCAAAATGACAGTTTACCAGGATGCTGTTTGAAATCCCTGGGGAGAGACGCTGCTCTTTACTTGTTTCAGGGTTCATTATTTGTTGAAATCAACATTCATAATAAGTCTCTTATACCCTGTCCACACTAGGGATTTTGTACCGATACGAAACTACTTTCGTACCGCAACACCTGTCCACACTAGCAACTATACCGGTACTGTAGCGGTATAACTGTATCGGTACGAAACCCACAAATGTATGGGTTTCGTATCGGTACTGTAGCGCTTCGCTGTAGTGTGGACAGATGAAGCAGCTCTGTATCGATACAAATGTAATGCGCAAGCGCAATGAACCATTCCTACGTCTTCCGGGTTATTCATACAATACAATACGCCCGTGCTTTCCAGCTGTAAATAAAACGTCAAAATGGCTCAAAACGACCGTAGAGCTACATGGAGCAAAGAAAGGGAGGGAGGGGAAGAGAAGGGAAGACGGAGAAAGTGAGGGGGGAGAAAGGGAGATTCGTTTTCTTTGTTTCTTTCTCAACTGCCTCGTGCGTTTTATACGATTCGACTGAATAAATGATCACTAGAAATACAGACTGTACACTGACGACAAAAAGCGCACGCACGTTGTTTCATCCGCCATATTCTCGGAAGGAAGTTACTCGGTAACCACGGAAACATTTCGCGCACGCGCATTTCAACTACCATGAAAGAAAACCGCAAACATTTCTCGCTAGTGTGGACAGATGCACTAAACTCTACCGGTATACTTTGTATCGATAATAATAATTTAACTACTTATATTGCGCCTGTTACATAAAAAATGCTCACAGGAGCATTACAATATCGGAAAAATGTCAAATATGAAAATCTAATTAAATTCTATGAATATTTATAAATCTTACATTCTTAGTGAACACTAACTGACTGATAATAAATTACGAAATCATCACTATATTTGATAATAAAACGAAAAGTAACTAATTATAATTTAAAAACCTAAATGAAGACAAAAGCTCTATAATATTCTATCGCTTAGCAGTTATACGCCTCTTTAAATAGATGGGTTTTCAGGAGGCGTTTAAATGCATTTAAATTGTCTGTAGCTCTTATTTCTATTGGAAGAGTGTTCCAAAGTTTTGGTGCCGCAATTATAAATGTGCGGTCACCTAGAGTTTTCAGACTTTTAACACTAGGTTGCTTTAACAGAAGCGTATCTGAAGTAGATCTCAAATTATATCTAGTAATTGTCTTAAATTATCGATACAGTTATACCACTTTCATACCGGTATATATGTGAACGCAGCATTATTCCCCCCATAAGCGAAAAGGGGTGGAGTGGGGAATACGTAAATGAGGAGTAACTCTCATTTTTATTTATTTTTTATTTTTTTTGAGAACAGTAGAGCACAAACTGACCCAAGGGGCACCAACAACCTAACGAGACCATGAGCCTGCGCTCAATAACTATTGATCACAGCATTGATTTAACCCGAGTGTGCGCGCGTACGTGCACGTGAGCACGGGATGTTTAAAGTGACGAGTCCTGATGATGTTTGTGTCCTCATTTCTGATCGTTTTTGCCCGTACAGGTTGAAAATGAGTAATGAGGAGATCAAGAGAGCCATTCTGGAAATGGACGAGAGAGAGGAGCTGGCGAAAGATATGTTAGAGCAGGTACTTAAAGCTGGTCTCTCACTTGTTGTGATTTTTCATGCGATTGGTTGACCTCAGAATTATTGGCACCCTTTTGAGAATATGTGAAAATGAACGCAATTTTTTTTTTTTTTTTTTTTTTTTTAATATATATTCTCAAACAAGTCATTCATTCTTTTAAGAACAACACTTTCAGCACCCCTAATGTACAGCAGACACTCTTGTGAAGAGTGACGGCATAATATTTTGGCTCCAAATCTAGTTGCCTCTGAGAGAAAGAAAGACTTGGCTGTAGATGGCTGGCTGTTGGCTGCATCACACCACCCCGTCTTTGATTATTTTACTAAAATGGCTTGACCTGAATTGTTTGTCCTTACGTAACATCCTGATTTCTGTCTATGATATTGTGTAATGTTGGTTTGTGTTTTGGTTTTGTTTTGCTTTTTTTGGCAGCTGTTAAAGTTTGTGCCTGAAAAGAGCGACATTGACCTTCTGGAGGAACACAAGCATGAGCTCGATCGCATGGCACGTGCTGACCGCTTCCTCTACGACATGAGCAGGTACAAATGACTTGTTTGGGTAAATTAACCCTGTGGTCAAATTGAGGTGAAGAGAAATGTTCATGATTACAGTGAGCGTGTGCATGACGAATATCTTTTCAAACAAAAATCCAACAAAATAAAATCCCCCTTGTTGTGGTGTTCTTGATTGCTAATGGCATGTTTTTTTGTTTTTGTTTTTTTTTAAATATAAAAGTGAACCACCTCAATAGCCTGTGGTCTCTTGAAATTTCCGCAACCTCCTGTCTAGTCTCACCGGCGCCCCCGAAATGCACTATTATTTTCCCTCTTTATCATTCAGTATGGCTAACTCTGCTTTGAAATCATCCTTCCACCCTTTTTCTTCCCCCTTCCCAGCACAGAGGGTCCCTGCATCATGATTCTCCACGAGTGCTCATTAGTGATAAAAGCTCAGGAATCTGTGTGGGAGAGCCAAACTTTCTTTGAAATGACTCTCCTGTGGAGACTGATTATTCTTTCCTTTTCTTTTTTTTTTTTGTCTTTTTGCTTCTGCTTGACTCCTGGTTAGGATTGATCACTACCAGCAGAGGCTCCAGTCGCTGTTCTTCAAAAAGAAGTTTGCAGAACGGCTTGCAGAGACCAAGCCGAAGGTGGAGGGTAAGTCGCACGCTTGTTGTAATATTAATATTTATGTAGTAACAATTCGTTCACAGGGACTTGGATGACCGATACTTAAATAAACCGATAAAAAGGTGTTATTTAGCAAAGAAAACACACAGTAATTGTCATTAATGTGCTTTCTGTCACATGGTTATTTAACATTTTATGGAAGGAGTCTCCAGTCTTAGGGTGTGTGCGTTTTTTTTTTTTTTTTAAATGGTCACTAATAAGGAGCAAGGATTTATTTTTTTCATGGACATACCATAATATTAAACGCATCACTTTATAAATTTTATTTAAAATTAAAGTTCATGTAAGTACTACCATTTTATTGTGGTATAAGAGGAATAAAGCGCTTCAGGACATACAGTTTTAATACATAATTAACTCTGGGGGCATTACACTACCCCTGCCCTTGATTAATTGCCTTTTATAGCATGTCCCAAAGTGTTTTATTCATTAGTTAGTAATAGGGGTAATTATATACGTCAACAAAATGAGGTTGTAAGAAATCGCAGGAGAATGCAGGATTACTCTGTTCGCACTAAGATGGAGTCTGATGTGTGCGATCGTTATTAGCTCACCAGCCATAGCCGATGATTGATTGATTATTATGAATTTTTTTTTATTTTTTTAAAGCAGCTCACCAGTCGTTGTTGTCGTCGTCTCCTCACTGGCTGTAGCCGATGGTTATTATTATTTAAATTTTTTTTTAAAGCTCGCCAGCTGTTTATTATTATTATTATTATTATTATTATCTCCTCATTGGCCGTAGCTCATTATATTTTTATTTTATTTATTTATTTATTTATTTATTTAGCTCACCAATCATTGTTGTTCTCACTAGCCATAACCGAAGATGAGTATTATTATTAATGAAATAATATAAATTTTTTTTTTTTAAGCTCACCAGCCATTGTTGTTGTTAGCTCACTGGCCGTAGCCAATGAGCTTTTGCCATAACGCAGCATCCGTCGTCCATCCACAATTCACAAAAATCACTACTCCTCCCTGAGTTTTCAATGGATTTTGATTCTGATTGTTTTGTTTGGAAGATCAGATTGTTCTCATGAAGAATAACCTGGCAAATTATTACGAGCCCGGTTTCTCATGCTACGGCCGTGTGAGCTACTGCATCACTGGTTCGTGAATACCACCACATTGACAGATTGTACATCTCACCCCCACCTCCTGCTTCACTCTCCCCATGCCAGTGCAGGTGCGTTTATATACATGCAAATGTACGGTTACAGAAAAGAACTGGCTTCTGCCAAGTCAAATAAACAATATTTTATTATACTATTACACTACTATGGTCATGAAAATGATCCCCAGTAATTCATTTTCAAAATAGGATAATGGCAGTAATTATGATGGAGAGAATGTGTGCATGGCTGTGTGGGTGTCTGGTGCTTGAACGTCTCTCGAGTTGCCAGGGAGGCTGTTTTGGAAAGCTGGCAAATGTTGAGAAGAGTCACACTAATGAACAAGGCTTGTTTAATCAAAGAGTTAGAATACACTTCATGTAAATGGAAGTGTGTGTGTGTGTGTGGTAAAGAATAGCATGGTAGTACAGTGGCCTACATAAATATTCACCCTTCTTGAACTTTCCCACACTTCGGTTTTATAACCTGGAACTGAAATGGACTTAATTGGGATTATATATTAGCAATCTACGCAAAATAGCCCATAATATTGACCTGGGGAAAATAAATAAATAAATAAATATACACTGCTGTGCAAAAGTCTTAGGCTCATGTAAAGAGATGCTGTCGAGCAAAAATGGCTGAAAAATAATGAAATGAAATGTTTCCACGCTTAAAAAAATACTATAAACAGTAATCGGTGAGCCGTAATAAATGAAAGTCAATATTTGGTGTGAGACGACCCTTTGCTTTAAAAAAATAAATAAATAAATAGTCTGAGGTGTAACGAGTGCAGTTTTACGTGGAAATGAGCTGCAGGTTGTACTGAGCGTCTTCCAGAACCAGCCACAGTTCTTCTGGACACTGACTGTCACACTCACTTCTTCATTTTGCACCAAAACCCAGCAGCCTTCATTTGTTTTTTCTTTTGTAATCTGAAAAGTGTTCTCTTATGGAATATGCTGCTCAGATGTAAACTTTTTTTCCCCTGTAACATTTTAATTTTGTGCTGGAAAAAAACCTCGAACGTTTGGAACTCCTAAAATGTTTTTGTGATGTTTTGACTCAATAATGTAGAAGTCATAAAATAGAAATTTATAACAAAGTTTGTATTGGGGGGGGGGGGGGAGAAGAGTGCCTAAGACTTTTGCACAGTACTGTACTTTATTTGTAAATCCAGGGGGGAAAAAACACAACATAAAATGTTTGCATACAGTGGTGCTTGAAAGTTTGTGAACCCTTTAGAATTTTCTATATTTCTGCATAAATATGACCTAAAACGTCATCAGATTTTCACACAAGTCCTAAAAGTAGATAAAGAGAACCCAGTTAAACAAATGAGACAAAAATATTATACTCGGTCATTTATTTATTGAGGAAAATGATCCAATATTACATATCTGTGAGTGGCAAAAGTATGTGAACCTTTGCTGTCAGTATCTGGTGTGACCCCCTTGTGCAGCAATAACTGCAACTAAACGTTTGCGGTAACTGTTGATCAGTCCTGCACACCGGCTTGGAGGAATTTTAGCCCGTTCCTCCGTACAGAACAGCTTCAGCTCTGGGATGTTGGTGGGTTTCCTCACATGAACTTCTCACTTCAGGTCCTTCCACAACATTTCGATTGGCTTAAGGTCAGGACTTTGAATTGGCCATTCCAAAACATTCACTTTATTCTTCTTTAATCATTCTTTGGTAGAACGACTTGTGTGCTTAGGGTTGTTGTCTTGCTGCATGACCCGCCTTCTCTTGAGATTCAGTTCATGGACAGATGTCCTGACATTTTCCTTTAGAATTCGCTGGTATAATTCAGAATCCATTGTTCCATCAACGATGGCAAGCCGTCCTGGCCCAGATGCAGCAAAACAGGCCCAAACCATGATACTACCACCACCATGTTTCACAGATGGGATAAGGTTCTTATGCTGGAATGCAGTGTTTTCCTTTCTCCAAACATAACGCTTCTCATCTCATCATCTCTAGCCGCTTTATCCTGTTCTACAGGGTCGCAGGCAAGCTGGAGCCTATCCCAGCTGACTACGGGAGAAAGGCGGGGTACACCCTGGACAAGTCGCCAGGTCATCACAGGGCTGACACATAGACATAGACAACCATTCACACTCACATTCACACCTACGGTCAATTTAGAGTCACCAGTTAACCTAACCTGCATGTCTTTGGACTGTGGGGGAAACCGGAGCACCCGGAGGAAACCCATGCGGACACGGGGAGAACATGCAAACTCCACACAGAAAGGCCCTCGCCGGCCACGGGGCTCGAACCCAGGACCTTCTTGCTGTGAGGCGACAGCGCTAACCACTACACCACCATGCCGCCTAACGCTTCTCATTTAAACCAAAAAGTTCTATTTTGGTCTCATCTGTCCACAAAACATTTTTCCAATAGCCTTCTGGCTTGTCCACATGATCTTTAGCAAACTGCAGATGAGCAGCAATGTTCTTTTTGGAGAGCAGTGGCTTTCTCCTTGCAACCCTGCCATGCACACCATTGTTGTTCAGTGTTCTCCTGATGGTGGACTCATGAACATTAACATTAGCCAATGTGAGAGAGGCCTTCAGTTGCTTAGAAGTTACCCTGGGGTCCTTTGTGACCTCGCCGACTATTACACGCCTTGCTCTTGGAGTGATCTCTGTTGGTCGACCACTCCTGGAGAGGGTAACAATGGTCTTGAATTTCCTCCATTTGTACACAATCTGTCTGACTGTGGATTGGTGGAGTCCAAACTCTTTAGAGATGGTTTTGTAACCTTTTCCAGCCTGATGAGCATCAACAACGCTTTTTCTGAGGTCCTCAGAAAACTCCTCTGTTCGTGCCATGATACACTTCCACAAGCATGTGTTGTGAAGATCAGACTTTGATAGATCCCTGTTCTTTAAATAAAACAGGGTGCCCACTCACACCTGATTGTCATCCCATTGATTGAAAACACCTGACTCTAATTTCACCTTCAAATTAACTGCTAATCCTAGAGGTTCACATACTTTTGCTACTCACAGATATGTAATATTGGATCATTTTCCTCATTAAATAAATGACCAAGTATAATATTTTTGTCTCATTTGTTTAACTGGGTTCTCTTTATCTACTTTTAGGACTTGTGTGAAAATCTGATGATGTTTTAGGTCATATTTATGCAGAAATATAGAAAATTCTAAAGGGTTCACAAACTTTCAAGCACCACCTGTAAGTATTCACACCTGTTGTGAAATCCCTAAATTAGTCCTACTGCAACCAGTCACCTTCAAAAGACACACAATTTGGTGTCCAACAGTGACTGACTAACGTGTCACGTGATGTCAATATTAATACACGTTCCTAGAAGGCCCAAAACTGACTTTGAGAACATGACTAATCAAGCACCATTGTGAAGAACAAAGAGCCATCAAAACACATTATGAGTGAAATTCATCCTGTGGAGCACCATTAACTCGATTATTCATTTAATGGAAATAATGTGGCACGAGTGAGACTTTGCCTGGAGGAAGCCATCCATCAAAACTCAGTGACCGGATAAATGGGAGATTAATCAGAACAACCACCAAGAGGACAAGGGTAACTGATTAGAGATGTTTGACTTGTTCTTGAAACTGGAACAGGCTGTTCTGATTGCAACTTGTTTTGAAGAAGAAGCAGCCTTTATTTGTCACACGTACACTCAAGCACAGTCTTAAAGGAGAACTGAAGGCAATTTTTTTTTTTTATCATCAAAATTCTATTTCTCTCATTTTATTAAATATCGGAATGCATTTTTGATCGCTATCTTGTCGCTGCTATAGCAAGTTATAAGTGTTTGAAATACGCTCTGTAATATATCAGTCCGTATGTCAAAGCAACAGCTGTAAACGAGATTCGTTGAGACCTGTGCGAGACATCGTAGGACGGAAGTAAAACGTACAGCGGAAATCAAAGTCACCAACATCTGTCGAAAGATGCGCGGCGCTCTCTTTCGAATGCTGATGTGATCAAGCCGGAAGTTTTGTTTGTTTTGATAGCAATCAGGAAAGTTTGAAAAAAAAGTAGGCAGTAATCGTCATTTAAACTCGTTTTTGTGCAATACTTCGTTTGGCAAACAGTTTTCAAAATGGCGGCACTGACACCTGGCTGACACTTCACATTTTGAAGTCTCGCACAAGTCTCGTGAAGATCGCGTGGATAAGCGACGCCTGCCGTGGACCGAACGAACCAAATTCAACACGGCTAAAAACCGAATAGGCCGATTAAGTATAATATTTAATTGCAATTAGTTGCCGATACGAGTCACGATATAAGGTTACTAAAACCGAAAACGTAATTGAATAACACGTTAATTAAGAAATAAAGCAAGTTTAAGAATGACTTCAGTTCTCCTTTAATGAAGATGATGTTGACCAATAATCAATCCATCCATCCATTATCCGTAACCGCTTATCCTGTGCAGGGTCGCAGGCGAGCTGGAGCCTATCCCAGCTGAATATGGGTGAGAGTTGAGGTACACCCTGGACAAGTCACAAGATCATCGCAGGGCTGACACAGAGACAAACAACCATTCACATTCACACCTGCAGTCAATTTAGAGCCACCAATTAGCCTAAACTGTATGTCTTTGGACTGTGGGGGAAACCGGAGCACCCGGAGGAAACCCACGCAGGCACGGGGAGAACATGCAAACTCCACACAGAAAGGCCCTCGTCAGTTGCTGGGCTCAAACCCAGAACCCTCTTGCTGTGAGACGACAGTGCCGCCTTTGATGTTGACCAGTAATGTCGTCGTCGTCTTTTCATAAGGTTACGGTCCTGACAGGTGATGTAATGGTACATAATGGCTTTTTTTTTCCTCTTTTTTTTTTTCTCTTTCATACAGTAGTGTAGTCTAAGCTAGTGATGTAATGCTTCATCATTCATTTACATTATACTTGGATAACTTGGCTTTGTCGATTACATCCTCATCATCCAGTCGCATAGCTACAACACACTCTTGAATGTGAATATACAGGGTTAGTCCAAATTACGTTAACGCTAATGGATTACCGTATTTTCTGGACTATAGAGCGCACCTGTATATAAGCCGCATCCGCTCTATTTAAAAAAAAAAAATTTAAAAAAAGATATACAAGCCGCACCGGGCTATAAGCCGCAGATATCTATGTTGAAAAATTAGATATTTACTGCATGTACAGAACGATTTTGTACTGTAAATGTACATGTATGTACCTGAACAGATTCTTTCCGAACAGTGCCTTTTAACACGGCAGCAACTTTGCTGATTAAAACGGAACAGAACCAAGAGAAAATAACCGGTATTTATTTACCTTCATTTCTCCTGTGTTTGAAACCACAAGTCACTTTAATCATCTTCGCTGGATTTGAAAATAATTACCAGTTAGTAATTTGTCGTGCGTGTTCTATCTGCTAAAGATCTGCTAATTCTTCTTTGCATTGATTTTTCGTCTATCTTATTTTTGATTCTACTTCCGGTTAGAGCGCCCCTAGCGGTGGAAGAAAAATCCACAGAATAGCCGCACCTTTGTATAAGCCGCATGGTTCAAAACCTAGGAAAAAAGTAGCGGCTTATAGTCCAGAAAATACGGTATTTTTCTCCTGAATGTGTGGTGCCGTAACCACTCCTGGCGTAATTGGGCCCTACTTTTTTGACACCCCAACAGTGACGTCAGACGTCTGCTTACAGATGGTGCAGCAGTACGCCATTGATGAACTTCCTCTACAGATCCGATTGGTTTCTACCATTTTAAGTGTTAATGTAATTTTGACTAACCCTGTATGTTTGTCCTACAGTAAACTGAGAAACATCTCTGAGCAGCTGTGTCTGTGACTGTTTGTTTGCTCCCGGATCGATCTCTGAGGAAGCAGAGGGTTGACATTCCTCGATCATACTTTGTTAATTCAACCTCCTTCGCTACAGACAGATCAAAACCTAACCGTTACACTACCGTTCAAAAGTTTGGGGTCACCCAGACAATTTTGTGTTTTCCATGAAAAGTCACACTTTTATTTCCCACCATAAGTTGTAAAATGAATAGAAAATATAGTCGAGACATTTTTCTGGCCATTTTGAGCATTTAATCGACCCCACAAATGTGATGCTCCAGAAACTCAATCTGCTCAAAGGAAGGTCAGTTTTATAGCTTCTCTAAAGAGCTCAACTGTTTTCAGCTGTGCTAACATGATTGTACAAGGGTTTTCTAATCATCCATTAAGGCCTCTGCATGCTCTTGCGACAAGGCTTTCGCAGATAGCTTTTCGCAGACAGTTGTAATTTATCGTTGAGCGGGGAGTGATAGGCGTGCGCGATGTTATTCACCGCCACAACGCAAGGGGGCGCGAAGTCGTGAAATCGCTAGGAGTAGTTGGTGGGTGTGGTTAGTGGAGTGTTTATCCTCCGGTTACTTATAATGACTAGAACTGGAGTCGTATAGATGTCCGTACTTCCTCGATCAACCGCTCTTCGTGCTGCTCCATCTTCGCTCGTGTTTTTAAAAATGGAGGTCGTGAAAACAAACCGGGAAAGTAGGGAAGCGGAAGTGCGTGTACAGCGGATGTAGAGTGGACCAATCAGAGCCCTCTTGTCTGCGACGCTGTCTGCAAGGCTTCTGCGGTGGTCACAATTTTTGGGAGGTGCGCGCAGAGTGTCTGCGAAGGTGGGGGGGGGGGGGGGCTACGCAGACGCTGTCTGCGACACCATCTGCGAGGACTGCGTTGTCAGCATAAATTGGCCTTTAGCCTTCTGAGGCAATGAGCAAACACATTGTACCATTAGAACACTGGAGTGATAGTTGCTGGAAATGGGCCTCTATACACCTATGGAGATATTGCACCAAAAACCAGACATTTGCAGCTAGAATAGTCATTTACCACATTAGCAATGTATAGAGTGGATTTCTGATTAGTTTAAAGTGATCTTCATTGAAAAGAACAGTGCTTTTCTTTCAAAAATAAGGACATTTCAAAGTGACCCCAAACTTTTGAACGGTAGTGTACATGACGGGCATTTAGCCGACACTCTTATCCAGAGCGACGTACAATACTCAGAGCAGCCTGGGGAGCAGTTGGAGGTTACGTGCCTTGCTCAAGGGCACTTCAGCCATTCCTGTTGGTCCAGGGAATCAAACCGGTGACCTTTTGGTTGCAAAGCTACTTCTCTAACCATTAGGCCATGGCTTCCCCTTCAGTATGGTTCAGTTACTGAACAATACTCCGACACAGAGATGTGTACAGTGACTGACTTGTAGGTCAGAATCTGCTCTGGCATGTGGATTGTTCACACTTTGCCCCACCTCACACAGGGCACTGTAGCCCCTCAAGACCCCTATCTGACTGAAAAACCCGTTGAGGTATTGGAAGAGTTCGGTCTCTCTACCACATGTCATGAAAACGCACCATTTACAGCTGGAACTCTAACAAGCCACAAATGCTGGTGTGTTTTTATCAGCTAACAGTCCTGCAATTTCCCTCCATGCATCTGTCATGTCCTGTATGAGAGCATAACCATGAAAGGCCACCCAGTGGAAGACTAAATGTCCAGAGTGGCTTTTTAATCTGTGGAGAATGAATTATTATTATTATTTTTTTAACTACCAGTGGAAAGGAAGAACAAACGCCTGCCCAGGATCTGTGTGCGCCCCCCTGACGTGTTCACTCACGTCAGAATCAGAGAGTTTGTCGAGAACTGCGAGTTGGAGGCTGCGACTAAATGTAACCACGTTTCTTTGGCAGTGTGATTTTGTACGAGTGAGAAGAAACTTGTGGCCAGGCGTCAGAGTTGTGTGATGATTTAGTAATGGGAGATCATGATGGGAATCCCAGTACAGTGAGGACAGATCAGAGTTGAGACCAATTCATGCTCACACACACTGATGCAGAAATTTATATCCTCATGATCTGGCTCATAGTGGACCCTGAGGTTAAGTCACGGTTTTGTCTGATGCCAGGGGCTTTTTCGGGAAATTTGGTGGTTTTGTCTTTGTGTGTTCCTGAGAAATTCATTTGCTGAAAAGAATGAAAAGGGAACGATAGCCTTGTCTTTATTGAAATCTTTATGCAGTTGATGTGTGGTTTGGTATTGGTTGCATTGAATAAATCTTGTTTTGGCCCATTTATGATCGAGAGCGTGATGGAGGGAGGATTTGGTTTTAGGGAGGGTTGCACTCATAATGTCAACATGACTGGACTGTAAGATCCATAAACTCTCTTTAACCAGCAAAGCAGCATCTGATTTCTTTTCGTGCTCAGTAAATATGAGCATGCAAAAATGATGTTATGGGTATTTTATGGAAAATAAAGTTAAGGTGATTGTGTAGATGTTGGGGATTTGTACCACGGTGCTATTAAATTCTCAAAGCTGATTGGTCAGAAGATGCTAATTAATTTTCTACAACAGCAGCTCTGATGATGGTAGTAGTCACGGCTATAATTCAGATGATATTATAATTATTATATGATCATTCTAAAATATTATTGTTTCTATAGTAGTAACAACTCCTTCACGATGCTGGTCATTAGCTCGTCTGGCTATAATCCAAGGCTGTTGCTATGGCATGGCGTCCGACCGTCGTCCACAATTCGGTTAAATCGTATCTCCTCCATCAGTTCTCAATGGATTTCCATTCCAATTGTTTTGTTTGAAAGAACTCATCACTCTGTACAAAACTTACCGTGTCCAAAATCACTTCCTACTCACTATAGGGTATAGTGCGGACGCCATTTTGTAGTGCTGTCCGAAACGATAGTGAGGATTATTTACACCCTATATAGTGCACTCAGTGTCCCACAATGCATCACAAAAAGTAGTGTACAACGATGGTCACTAACCAAAGCAATATATCCCATCATGCATTGCGGTCGCGCTGAAAGAAATCAAATTAAAAGTCAAATTTGATTTAATAAAAGGCAGCGGCAAAGAAGAAAGAAAGTGTTCAGCCTTGATTTAAAAGAACTGAAAGCTGCAGGTACTTTGTATTGATTGATGTTGGAAATGCGCTCAGTATAATATGGATTTATCACAAAAACACACACGTATTTATTTTGAAAACCCACCAGCCGACTGATCTGGCACGTTTTAATTGTGCGACAGTAATGACATAAATACCAGCGTGACGGACTAGTGTCCGAAAGTGGGGGTTTTGGGTTTTTTTTTTTTTCCCTCCATTTTACCAATGAGCTCACTCTATAGTCCTGTATGGACGTCACTTGCATTGACGTCACAGCCGATCCAGTTTGTGACAGACGCCATCTTGTCGGTCAAACACCATATTTCCGCCTTCTACTTCTGGTTCTACTTCTGCTTTTACTTCTACCTTTTCTTCTGGAAAACCCTACTATATACAATTCTACTACAACGGCTGCGGCTACAAGCTCTCCCTACCTGTGCACGTTTTTTGTTTTTTGTGTGTATTTTTGCGTGTCGTTCGTCTGTACCGGACTTCAATATCCACTACAACCGTATGGACTTACTGGACATTGGTTTCCAGCAGAAAATGACGGTTTGTAGCGATTTCCATCGCATGCACAACATTCCGGACGAGATAGCGAGACCAGCGGGGTCTCCGTGGATTGTTATCGGAAGCAAAGCGAAGGAGGCGGCGCCGGGAGCGGAAGCAAAAGCGAGGCTGCAGAGCCGGCCTGTTGACTAAGCTCAGAAAACAACCACTCAAATCTCCATTACTAAGCCTCTACCTCTCCAACGCCAGATCCATGGTAAACAACACGGACGATTTGGAATTACAGCTGGAATTACCTTATTCTATTCTATAATCGGCTGGTCAGTGCTATACTCAATACTTAAGTGACTTACCCGTCCAATGAGGATTGTTATTTTCTTGTTTACAAGATGCCACATCTGAGTCGCTGACACATCCTGAATTTCTGTAAAGATAACTGTCCAGAGATTTATAAGCACGCAGTGCTTCACCACTGAACAGCGAGGGAAAGTTAATGAGGTAATTATACACGTCCGGGTATTCCGCTGGCAGTTCAAAATCCACTGACACGGTCGTGAAAACTCCGGTAAGCCATAAGGGTCACTAATCTGTAGATCGTTTATTTTAGACATATATCTAGTTATCTGTTCATTAGAAAAATGAGCCGTGTAGTCCATCGGTTGAAATTGATCCATTCTGTACACCAGTGCAGCAGTATTCAGCGGTGTTTTTTACCGACAAGATGGCGGCTGTGTACTTTCCGGTCACGTGACTGCAAGATCTCTATATAGTAACTCCCTATATAGGGAGTAGTGAGCGATTTCGGACACGATTTTGGTCGTTGTTTTGTCAAATTTTTTGCTAACAAATTACTAATTAGGCCAAATTAACGAATTTTCCAGCCTGCTCACAAGAACTTTCTCATTTCTCGTCCGATTTCAGTTCTGATCGATGTTTTGGGTCGATCTTCTTTTAGGGAACAAAGCTTGGTCATTTGTTTATTGATTTTCCTGTTGTAAACAATTTGTTTACAACTTTGTTTATTTTCAGTTAAATCATGTCTCCTCCCTCCCTCAGTTCCAATGGATTTAATTTCTGATAGTTTTATTTGAAAAAACTAGACCTGTACAAAACTTGCTCATTGTATTGTCAGACTTTTGCTAACAAACTGCTAATTAGAATCAGAATCACTTTTATTGCCAGGTATGTGAACACGCACAAGGAATTTGACTCCGGTTTCACTTGGCTCTCTCAGTACAAACAGATTAAAAAAAAAAGCGTAGACAAAAAAACAAAACAAAAAGCTATGTCCATGTAGAAGGGTAAATATATGTATAGACAAGGATTTTTTTTCCTTTCTTTTGTTGCAAAATGGTGCATAGTGCAATATAAATATACAGTGTGCACAGTTGTTACTGATATTTGAGTCTGGTTTTAGCTGTTCATCACCGAGACAGCCTGAGAGGAAAAAACTGTTCTTGTGTCTGGTTGTTTTTGCGTACAGTGATCTGTAGCGTCTCCCAGAGGGGAGAAGTTTAAACAGTTTATGACCAGGGTGTGATGGGTCCGCAGAGATGTTACCTGCCCGTTTCCTGACTCTGGACAGGTACAGGTCTTGGATGCAGGGCAGGCTGACACCAATAATTTTCTCTGCAGACCTTATTGTCCGTTGCAGTCTGTTCTTGTCCTGCTTGGTGACCAATCCAAACCAAACAGTGATGGAAGAGCAGAGAACAGACTGAATGATGGCAGAGTAGAATTGTCTCAGCAGCTCCTTAGACAGGTTGAGCTTCCTGAGCTGGTGCAGAAAGTACAGCCTCTGCTGGGCCTTTTTGATGATGGTGACTGTGTTGGTCTCCCACTTCAGGTCCCGGGAGATTGTGGAGCCCAGAAACCTGAAGGTTTCAACAGCAGTCACAGTGTTGTTGGTGATGGGCAGCAGGGTGGGGGGGCTCCTCCTAAAGTCCACCGTCATCTCCACAGTTTTGAGTGTGTTCAGCTCCAGATTGTTCTGACCGCACCAACAGACCAGCCGTTCAACCTCCCGTCTGTATGCAGACTCGTCACCGTCTCGGATGAGGCTGATGACCGTTGTCGTCTGCAAATTTCAGGAGTTTAACAGACGGGTCTCTTGAGGTGCAGTCGTTGGTGTAAAGGGAGAATAGCAATGGGGAGAGCACACACCCCTGGGGGGTGCCAGTGCTGATGGTCTGGGTACTGGATGTGATGCTCCCCAGCCTCACCTGCTGCTCCCTGTCAGTCAGGAAATTTATAATCCACTGACAGGTGGAGGAGGGCACAGTGAGCTGGGTGAGCTTGGTGTGGAGGATGTCTGGAACGATGGTGTTGAACGCCGAACTGAAGTCCACGAACAAGATCCTGGCGTACATCCCTGCAGAGTCAAGGTGTTGCAGGATGGAGTGCAGTCCCATATTGATTGCATCATCCGCTGACCTATTTGCCCGGTAGGCAAACTGCAGGGAGTCCAGCAGGGGGTCTGTGATGTCCTTCAGGTGTGACAACACCAGTCTCTCAAAGGACTTCATGACTACAGATGTGAGGGCTACAGGCCTGTAGTCATTCAGTCCTGTGATGGTGGTTTTCTTGGGAACCGGGATTATTGTGGAGTGTTTGAAGCATGAGAGGACTTCACACAGCTCCAGGGATCTATTGAAGATCTGGGTGAAAATGGGGACCAGCTGATCAGCACAGACCTTCAGACAGGAGGGTGAGTTTAACAGACGGGTCTCTTGAGGTGCAGTCGTTGGTGTAAAGGGAGAATAGCAATGGGGAGAGCACACATCCCTGGGGCGGGTACCTTCCTGATCTTCTGTCTGCGAAAAAGCTGATAAACATCCTCTTCACAGATCTTGAGTGCTGGTGTGGGGTCAGAGGCAAGAGGGGGCAGAATAGCAGGGGGTGTAAATGGGTCTCTAATGTCCGAGGGGGGGAGAGGTATGAATGTGTCAAATCTGCAGTAGAACACATTCAACTCGTCAGCCAGTTGATGGTTCATTGCAGTGTTGGGGGATGGTCTCCTGTAGTTGGTGATATTCTTCAGGCCTATCCACACCGATGCTGGATCGTTGGCTAAAGGCTGTTTTTGATCCTTTCAGCATAGCTCCTCTTGGCTGATTTCACCTCTTTTGTCAGTGTGTTTCTGGCCTGTTTGTACAGGACTCTGTCCCCACTTCTGTAGGCCTCCTCCTTGGCCTGGCAAAGCTGCCTGAGTTTTGCAGTGAACCAGGGTTTGTTTGTTGTATGTGCGGAAGGTCCTGGTGGGCACACACGCATCCTCACAAAAACTGATGCAAGATGTCACAGTATCAGTCAGTTCATGCAGGTCTGAAGCTGCAGCTTCAAAAACACTCCAATCAGTGCAGGCTTGTAGTTCCACTTTGGCCTCATCGGACCATCTCCTCACTTTCTTTACCACAGGCCTAGCAGATTTCAGCTTCTGCCTGTAGGTTGGGATAAGATTGTCCCCTGTGCAGCCTTGGGACTGAAGGCCAATTTATGCTGACAACCCAGTCCTCGCAGACGGCGTCGCAGATGGCATCTGCGTAACCCCCCCCCCCACCTTCGCAGATGCTCTGCGCGCACCTCCCAAAAATTGTGACCACCGCAGAAGCCTCGCAGACAGCGTCGCAGACAAGAGGGCTCTGATTGGTCCACTCTACGTCCGCTGTACACGCACTTCCGCTTCCCTACTTTCCCGGTTTGTTTTGTTTTCACGACCGCCATTTTTAAAAACACGAGCGAAGATGGAGCAGCACGAAGAGCGGTTGATCGAGGAAGTGCGTACATCCATAGACATAGGATGTCTATGCGTACATCTATACGACTCCAGTTCTAGTCATTATAAGTAACCGGAGGATAAACACTCCACTAACCACACCCACCAACTACTCCTAGCGATTTCGCGACTTTGCGCCCCCTTGCGTTGTGGCGGTGAATAACATCGCGCACGCCTATTACTCCCCGCTCAACGATAAATTACAACTGTCTGCGAAAAGCTATCTGCGAAAGCCTTGTCGCAAGAGCATGCAGAGGCCTTAAGTGGTATGAGTCCTTTTAAAACAGTGCAACAATGGTCCAGAGTGTTAGTGTCCCTGCTGGGACACTTAATGTGCTGTTTATATTTTGGCAGTTCGTGGCTGAGGTTTGCTCTGTTAAAGTCCCCCAGAACAATGAGCAAAGAGTCTGGGTGGTTTTTCTCCACGTTGTTTATCAGGTCAGCCAGGTGTTGTAATGCCTCAGTAACACAAGCCTGACGGGGGATGTAAACTCCAACCAGAATAAACGAGGAAAACTCACGGAGCATAAAACGGTTTGCAGTTTATGAATAATATCTCCAGATGAGGACTGCATGATTTGTTTAGAACCGTGACATCAGTACACCAACCTTCGTTAATGTAAAAGCAGACTCCGCCTCCCCTCGTTTTCCCCGTGAGCTCCGTTTCGCGGTCCGCTCAGTGCAGGTGAAATCCAGGCAGGTGGAGAGAAGTGTCTGGGATGTGCTCACCGAGCCAGGTTTTGGTAAAGCACAAGGCAGCAGATCTGTTAAAATCCGTGTTGATTGTGTTGAGGAGCAGCAGTTCGTCCATCTTGTCGGCCAGAGAGCAGACGTTAGCCAGGTGAATAGACGGGAGCGCAGTGCGAAACCCCCGCTGCCTCAGCCTGACGAGCGCGCCGGCTCACTTCCCCCGGTGTCTCCGGCGTCCTCGGTGGAGACCATAGAGAGCTGCTGCTCCTCCTCCAAGTAGCTCTGGAAAACTTTCCGGATCGATGAAAACCAATGAAAAAACTTTACTGGTGGTTATTCCAATGTTTGAGTTCTTCTCTGGAGTATGTAACCAGACAAGAAGCGCAACAAATACACAAAAACGTAGAAAGTACGAGAGAGCGAAGTACCGAGGCAACCGTCTGTGGTGCCATCTAATTAGGTCACCTTTAATGAATTTTCTTCTGACTAGAATTGTCTCTCCTCTCTCATTTATCATGCAAATTCAGTTCTGATCGATGTTTTGGGTCGCTCTTCCTTCGGGGAACAAAATTTAGTCCTTTTGTTGATTTCAGTTTGTCGTGGAGGTTGGTTCTTTCTCTCTCTCTCTCTCTCTCTCTCTCTCTCTCTCTCTCTCTCTCATTGTCACATTTCAGTTCTGTTTGATGTTTTGGTCGTCATGATTGTTTTGATGGCAGGCCAGATGAACGACTATGCCCTTGACGTTCTGGTTTATCAATCCATCCATTATCTGTAGCCGCTTATCCTGTACAGGGTCGCAGGCAAGCTGGAGCCTATCCCAGCTGACTACGGGCGAAAGGCGGGGTACACCCTGGACAAGTCGCCAGGTCATCACAGGGCTGACACATAGACACAGACAACCATTCACACTCACATTCACACCTACGCTCAATTTAGAGTCACCAGTTAACCTAACCTGCATGTCTTTGGGCTGTGGGGGAAACCGGAGCACCCGGAGGAAACCCACGCAGACACGGGGAGAACATGCAAACTCCGCACAGAAAGGCCCTCGCCGGCCCCGGGGCTCGAACCCAGGACCTTCTTGCTGTTAGGCGACAGAGCTAACCACTACACCACCGTGTCGCCTCTTTTATCAATCATTTTAACAAATATTATTCTATCTACATTCACTGGATATGCGCAATCGCGCACTCTGATTGGCTACTCTACTACGAGGCTATCAGCTCCTATAGAGGATGTGCAGTCACGTGACCCGCATGTGTGTACTCTGCCATATTGGACGGCATCAGGATAGTTTACCTTGCACGAGCGTAATGGATCCAGGGAGTAATCCCCAAGAAAATTCGGAAAATACCCCATCTACATCACGCGATTACTTGTCCAAGTTTGTTCAGCATCTTGAAGGTGACGTGAGGCAACGTTACGTGGAAAAGTGTTCCAGGTTGGGGACTGCAGATCCGTACAACTTCCCGCAATCCTTGTTCAGGGAAATTCGGAGCTGCGGTGCCGGCGATTTGCCCAATCTGGCCTACCACGACATTTACAATTTTCTCGTTAATCGTGAATCGTGTTACACTGGCAAAGCCCTCAAAGCTTACAAGAGTCTGGAAGCTTATAAATATTTTGTTGTGGGATGGGTATCCCAACTATACCTCTGGAAGGAAGTCTACTTGATAACCTCACGGGTAAGTGGCATTAAGACGTTTATCATAAAGAGACTATGCAGGACGTTTTATCGTAGGAATGTTCGAAATCTAAACTCAGTTCCAGATAATGACAGGGTTGTAAATATGTATGTTTACATACATACAAAGGGGACATGAAACATAGGAAGTATGAGAAGAAAACAGTAAATCAGAAAGCTGCGCACATTTGCGCAGCTTCCGCGAAAACGTGCGCAGCTTTCTGATTTACTGTTTTCTTCTCATACTTCCTATGTTTCATGGACTGTAACGGCATTTGCTTATTTAGTAATTTTAATACAGAATTTACTCTGATGAAATTATTCAGACACTCCAACGCCCCCCCCTAAAAAAAAAAAATCGGATCTGCACGATTCAGCCGTGAAAAAGGCGGCATCCACCGTTTGCATCCCTGTTTAAACTCATAGGTTAACCGACTTTAACCGGCTAATGAGGCTCGGTGGTCGGTCAAGATTTTTTTTTTAGTTTTCGCCATCCCTACTATGGATTGGCCTTTCAAAGGCATATATGAGCCAAAAAGATAAAACATTGTCATAGACTAGGCCAGGGTAGTAGGGCTAGGCATAGCCATTTTAAACGTTAGAGATCAAGCGGACTGACGGCCACAAACGCTGTACTGTCTAGTTTCTAAGTATGCAGTTATCATTCAATCCGAAAATCAACTTAACAGATGTACTAGGAGTACTGAATTAGAAGATTACACCTACCTGATATGAAGTGTTCACTACACATTCGACTGGTAGAACTGGGCTACCAGTTTTCTCTTCGCACAGCGGACACCCATTTTGCGCGTCTCTCCTCGTCTGCGGGGAATCTATAAAATGACAGGCCCTCCTTTTGGCCCTGTCTATTGGTACAACCAAATGCTGAACAAGATATAACCAACCATTCTCGAAAGATCTACTCCCACACACTTGATAATTAGAACGGGTTCGTCTAAGTTCTGTGTGCGGCCATGCCGTCCAAGATGGCAGATAAACAAATATCACGTGACCTCGTGACGTCACGTGCACGCTCTCTATACCGTAAGTAGAGAAAAACAAAATGGTGGAGCATTTTGCTGAACCAACAGAGGGTGAAATAAAAACACTACTTGAAAACAAAACCCCCGAAAATACAAAAAAGCAACAAAGTATGGAATAAAAGTGTTTGTTGGTATCTTTTATTTTTCAAGAATTATTCTAGGATTTTTCACAAATTGCTCCCGTCATTTTGCCGGGGGGTTTTTTTTTTGTTGTTGTTTGTTTGTTTGGTTTTTTTTTGTTTTTTTTTTAAACATTCGAAGCGGAAATTATTTTGTTGGGCGTTTTGTATAAGGGTTTGGTTTTTAGTTTTTTCTTTTATCAAATTTGCAAACAATAAAAATGCTGCGTTTCTCAAAATCCAGTGAATGTGGATAGAATAAAACAGTTATTCCACTCAATCTCGTCGTACACGGCTTATAGTCAACTCGGCTCTATGTGCCTTGTTGGCTATCAGCTCATGTACGAGTCGATTTCGTGGAATAACCGTTAAATATATTGTCTACTTGTATCACAGACATTCCACAACATTAAATGTAACTATAAACAGATAAAAAGTACTACATGTTTTTTCCTTAATAAATAAATAAAAATGTAATTGGCATATTTGTATTGTCATAAGATGAGTAAAACACCTGGGGAGACTTGCTTTTGTGGTGATCACCCACATCTTGGATTATTTTCCAATGACGGCATACCTCTTAGCGTTTTATTCCTTACTTATCATAACCTGATAATGTTAATATTGTTTAATTGCTCATAATTCTGTATAATTATTATCCCACACTCTTTTAACTGCATGTCCAATGTCTGATATCTTCATTTTCCCCCCGTCTGCTCTCTCCTCAGCTATTTTGTGTGCGTCCCGTGAGGTGATGAGGAGTAAACGTCTGACTCAGATTTTGGAGGTGGTTCTGGCCTTTGGGAACTTCCTGAATAAAGGCCAGAGAGGGAATGCATATGGCTTCAAGGTGTCCAGCCTGAACAAGATTGTAGACACCAAGTCGAGCATAGACAGGTCAGTGCTGCAGCTGATTTGTGATTTGAGCGAGTGCTGCACTATGGAATGCTGTGGTTGGGTGGAATTGGCCCATGAGTAATATGGTGTTTCTGAATCTACTCGGATATTCATGGCATTCTTAAGTGCAGTTACCAGATTAATCAAGTGGTCATGTAAACAACGTACTGTACGTATAATAGGTTAAAGATGGCTGGCGCTTAGTATTTACACCTTTTTAAGATATTTTTAGTTTTTCTACATTATTATTATTATTATTATCCTAATGTTTTTTTAGGATGCTATTTCTCCCTCAGTTTTCAACCAATCATCACCAAATACCCCTGGGCTGAATTAAGTTGCTATGACTTTTGGTGCTGATCTGGATCGCCGATCCAGAATGATCCATGAAAAACTGGCTTTTTTTCCCTCACCAAGCGTCATTCTCGATCGAGCTCTCTCACTGTTCCGGATCTATAGGGTATGGTGACCAGACAGCCCGGTTTGTAACAGCTAGTGCAAATTACTATGACTTTAATCGCAGTCTCTATCTAGTTATCCAAATTACTATTAAAAAAAAAAAACTCCCAAATCGATATTTACCACTAAAGTGACTCGATGTTAGCAATACTACAGAAGTTTTATATCCTATCCATCTTAATTAGTGAATTCACGAGCATGTTCTCAGGTTTTTTTTTGTTTGTTTTTTTTCAAGAAAATCCAATTATTTTATGACTCAAAGACCGAGACTTTTTTTTTTTTAAATCAGGTTACTTAAGTGCATAAATAAATGTGTTGACTAAATTGTTGATTTTTTTTTTCTTTGTAGTCCCGAAACAATTTACATGCAAATGTACTCGTTAATAATTGTTTTAAAGGAGAACTGAAGGCAATTTTTATTATCAAAATTCTATTTATCTCATTTTATTAAATATCGGAATGCATTTTTGATCACTATTTTATCGCTGCTATCGCAAGTTCTGAGTGTTTGAAATATGCTCTGTAATATATCAGTCCGTATGTCAAAGCAATGGCCGTAAACGAGATTCGCTGAGACCTGTGCGAGACATCGTAGGACGGAAGCAAAACATACAGCGGAAATCAAAGTGACTAACATCTGCCAATGTTGTCAAAAGACGCGCGCGCCCTCTTTCGAATGCTGATGGAATCAAGCCGGAAGTTGTGTTTGTTTTGATAGCAATCAGGAAAGTTTGAAAAAAGTCGGCAGTAATCGTCATTTAAACTCGTTTTTGTGCAATATTTCGTTTGGAAAACAGTTTTCAAAATGGCGGCACTGACACCTGGCTGACACTTCACGTTTCGAAGTCTCACACAAGTCTCGTGAAGATCGTGCGGATAAGCGACGCCTGCCGTGGACCAAACGAACTAAATTCAACACGGCTAAAAACCGAATAGGCCGATAAGTATAATATTTAATTGCAATTAGTTGCCAATACGAGTCACGATATAAGGTTACTAAAACTGAAAATGTAATTGAATAACATGTTAATTAAGAAATAAAGCAAGTTTAAAAATGACTTCAGTTCTCCTTTAATAATAAGTCATTTGCATATTCAAATTTGTTTGAGAAGGGAAAGGATGTTGGACACTTCTAGGTAACCAGTCGGGGGGGGGACAGGTTTTGCCCTGATAAAGGTCATGTGCAAGTTCAGAAGTATGATCAGGGTACCAAAAACACAAAACAGGAACCATTTAATCCATCAGGGTTGTGGCGGGGTTCATCCTGGGCAGGTCGCCAGTCTATCGCAAGGCTAACACCGAGACAAACGACCATCCACACTTACATTTACACCTATGGGCAAATTAGAGTAGATAGTTAACCTAATCCTCATCTCTTTGGACGGTGGGAGGAAACCCCTGCAAGCCAGTGGTGAACCGTTACTATTAGAGCTGGGACTTGAGCTCAGCCAAACCTTAACCAGACACACCAAAAAAACAGGGCAAAATAAGGGATTAGCGGCAGGTTGCTCCGTTGTGTGTAGGTGTTGATGTTTGATTTTAAAAGTAACTCAGTAAATTACACAGAGAAAATAATAAAGTCTGAGTGAAAAATACTGTAGCAAGCGTGCAGCGTGGAAGAAGAGTCTGGAGACAGAAATCTTAGTTTCTCGGTCGTTAGCCTGTGCTACTCGCTCTCAATAGATAGCACTGGCTTGACCGCTTTATTAGCATTGGCTAACACTACTGATGAACGCTACACCGGCTGGAAGGTGACTTCACTGATAGCGCTGACTCGCGGTTAAGCTCATGCTGGCCATCCAAAAGGCTGAAGGCGATAAATTTTGGTCCCTCCCACTATAAATCAAAATCTGATTGGTTAGTTCATCTGTCACTTCCTACATAAACACACACTGCCATGGCCTTCTGTCCTGACAAGGAAGTCCTAAGCAATGAGTGAGCCAGAGCTAAACTCTTCTCAGCCTAGAGGAGACAAACAAAACAATCTCATTGGATAACTCGAGTTTAATCTTTTCAGGACAGCAACCCTTTCATTTCTGAAGCAAAGTTGATACAAAATGAGGCTGAATTCAAAGAGAATAATTATAATGAAACTATGAAATAAATTAAATATAACATTTTGAAATACTGACGTTTGGGCTTCTCTGAAGGCCTCGAAGGCCCTGACGGTTCCCCTCTGGCACAAGCACAGGATATAACATGCAAACGCCACATAGAAAGACCCCAGTCAGTGAAGATGTTCAAATCCAGGACCTTCTTGCTGTGAGGCAGGAGTGCTAACCACTCCACCACCGTGCAGTCCGATCTACTTCTAGTATCAAAATATTTCAGGTTACTAAAGATGATGATTTGCATATGAATCCATGTGTTAATGATTTGAATGATCGGCGTGTTCACTTACCGTATGCTCGTCTCTCATAGAAACATCACCATGTTGCACTACCTGATCATGATTTTTGAGAAGAACTATCCCGACACTCTCAGCATCCAGCAGGATCTGCTCAGCATCCCAGAGGCAGCGAAAGTCAAGTGAGTCGCATGTTCAACTTCAGCAACTCTGCACTCATTCTGGAAGATGTTAGTGAAGAATAAAATGCAACAAGGAATGCTGTTCTCGGAAAATAATCAGTGATGTGGTGGTGAAATGAAGTTACCACCCCAAAGTTGATTTTCCTATAGCAGCACATCCAGAAGGGTTTCGTTCCTCTAATACCATCGGAATGATTAAAGAATAGTGCCTACTCTTTATCCATTTATAGCTGCTTTTAAAGTTGTGGAATGTCCGCAAGAAAGGCTAGTTATAATAAAAGATTTGTCTTTATTATTTGGAAATGGGAAAGCACAAACTCGTCTGTCCTGAAGACTTTCCTGTGGCAGAAAACCTCCTGAATGAATACCAAATGTCTCCTTACACAAAACTTGATCATATCAACAGTTATTCGATCCACATTCACTGGATACAAGCAATCACGTGCTCTGATTGATTGGCTACTCTACTACTAGGATATCAGCTCATATACTGTGAGTAGAGATGATCAGTTAAATTTATATAGCGCCTTTCTCATACCCAAAGTTGCTTTACAGTTATTTGGGGGGGGGAGTCCACCAAAAGGTCAGGATGTAATTCCAATGGCGTAGCTACCACAGTCCTACCAAAAGGTGCACAAAAATGAGTCCCATACCGCCTGCACAGGCGCCGTGATGCCGCCAGGCAACATCGCTCCGAACATCATGCCATGGATCCACAAAGCGAGCACAGAAGCACTGCTACACAGAGCACTGGTATGGTCCAAACCACCCGCACAGCCAACGCAATGCCAGCGGGCAACATCACTCGGAACACCGCGCCAAGCATAGAAGCACCGCCACACAGAGCGCTGGACAACCCCAATGTTAAAAGAGCAGCAAGCTCACTGCAGTCCATAGCAAGGAGCACAGGCATCACCCACGGCAAACCAAGGCCTGGAAAGACCCGACGCCCAAAACTGGGTCCGGAGCTACACCACAACCGGCGGACAAAACACTCAAACATCAAACTACGCAAACACGTATAAAAGAGAAACAAAAGGGAAAATAAAATGAAAAGCTCTGGTGAGAAGCAGCAGCCAGAATGCGCACAGCGTACTCTCAACCAGAAACCGAGAAAACCCTAAAGATGATCACCTTGATCAAGTATTTAAAAGAAACCGAAATGGCTAAAAGAATATCGGTCCCCCCCCCCCGATAGCTCCTGTTCCACACTCCAGCCCAGTCGGTGGCAGTAATGCACCTTTTAAGTTGGTTTGCCAACGGCCAAAAAATACCCTAATGAAGAAGAAAATGGTGGTGTGTTACTGAGCCAACCGAGGACGAAATAAAAACTCTACTCGAAAACAAACCCCCAAAATAAAAAGCAACAAAATATGGAATGAAAATATTTGATTGTAAGAATCCCAAGAATTATCGCATTTTTCACAAATTGCTCGTCATTTCACCGGTTTGTTTACGTTCTAAGCGGAAATTTTGTCGGATGCTTTGTATGAAAGTTTTTATTTATTGAATTTGGAAAAAAAAAAAAACAATAAAAATGCTCCATTTCTCAAAATCCAGTGAATGTGGATAGAATAAAACAGTTATTCCACTCAATCTCGTCCTACGTGGATTATAGACAACTTGGTGCTACGCGCCTTGTCAGCTATCAGCTCATGTACGACTCGATTTCGTGGAATAACTGTTCAATATCCTTTATTTTCTCCGTTCTATAACACACTTTTTAAAATCTGTTTATGAATAGTTTATGTGGTGTATCCATTGTGCAGGTCCTTGTGAATTAGATGTTACTATAGAACAGGGGTTTTCAAAGTGTGGGAGAGTCAGCCCCCCCTCAGAGAGCAAATAAACAACAGCGCCCCCCTTACAATTTTTGTTGTTGCTGTACTTAATGTTCCATTCGTCTTTAAAAAAAAAAATGGTTGTTGTACACATTTTTATTTTTTTTCCTTTACACATTTTAAACATCTGTGCTTTTTGAAAAGTCCTTTTTACACATTTAAAACATATGAGCTTTTTAGAACCTCTTTTTTACACATTTAAAACATCTGTGCTTTTTTTAAACTTTTTTTTACACATTTTAACATCTGTGCTTTTTTAAACCTCTTTTTTTACACATTTTAAACATCTGTGCTTTTTTAAACCTCTTTTTTACACATTTTAAACATCTGTGCTTTTTAAAACCTCTTTTTTACACATTTTAAACATCTGTGCTTTTTTAAACCTCTTTTTTTACACATTTTAAACATCTGTGCTTTTTTTAAACCTCTTTTTTTTACACATTTTAAACATCTGTGCTTTTTTAAACCTCTTTTTTACACATTTTAAACATCTGTGCTTTTTTAAACCTCTTTTTTACACATTTTAAACATCTGTGCTTTTTTAAACCTCTTTTTTACACATTTTAAACATCTGTGCTTTTTTAAACCTCTTTTTTACACATTTTAAACATCTGTGCTTTTTTAAACCTCTTTTTTACACATTTTAAACATCTGTGCTTTTTAAAACCTCTTTTTTACACATTTTAAACATCTGTGCTTTTTTAAACCTCTTTTTTACACATTTTAAACATCTGTGCTTTTTTAAACCTCTTTTTTTACACATTTTAAACATCTGTGCTTTTTTTAAACCTCTTTTTTACACATTTTAAACATCTGTGCTTTTTTAAACCTTTTTTTTACACATTTTAAACATGTGCTTTTTTAAACTTTTTTTTACACATTTTAAACATCTGTGCTTTTTTAAACCTCTTTTTTACACATTTTAAACATCTGTGCTTTTTTAAACCTCTTTTTTACACATTTTAAACATCTGTGCTTTTTTTAAACCTCTTTTTTACACATTTTAAACATCTGTGCGCTTTTTTAAACCTCTTTTTTTACACATTTTAAACATCTGTGCTTTTTTTTAAACCTCTTTTTTTACACATTTTAAACATCTGTGCTTTTTTTAAACCTCTTTTTTTACACATTTTAAACATCTGTGCTTTTTTAAACCTCTTTTTTTTACACATTTTAAACATCTGTGCTTTTTTTTTAAACCTCTTTTTTTACACATTTTAAACATCTGTGCTTTTTTTTAAACCTCTTTTTTTAGATTTTAAACATCTGTGCTTTTTTTAAACCTCTTTTTTTTACACATTTTAAACATGTGCTTTTTAAACTTTTTTTACACATTTTAAACATCTGTGCTTTTTAAAACCCCTTTTTTACACATTTTAAACATCTGCGCTTTTTAAAACCTCTTTTTACACATTTTAAACATCTGTGCTTTTTAAAACATCCTTTTTTTTACACGTTTTGAACATCTCATAGCATTGTTAGCTAGCACCTCTTGGCAGACAACACACTGTGGCAGTGGAGCATCTTCAGATCCAGTCCATGAAAATCCAAACTTTAAATAATCGTGGTCATACTTCCTTCTTTTTTTGCTTGGCCCAGACTCTGTCCCCTCACTCACTGTAGCTTTAAGTACTAAAAATCGATCCATTTTGTCTCTGGCAAAGGCTAGCTGAAGTTCGCTAAATGTCCGCAATAGTAACTTATTCTGGTTTATTTTTCCTCACGTTGCGCCCCCCTGAAGAACTCTGGCGCCCCCTAGGGGAGGCGCGCCCCACACTTTGAAAAGCCCTGCTATAGAACATTAATATAACCTGGAGCGACTGTCAGAGCTGCTGTTCCAGAAAACGAATCAACATCTTGTGACCAGTCAGATGGAGTATTAAACCATAAATAGGATTAAACTCCTTTCTATATATAAACCGAACTTTGGTGATGGTGCCTAATTCATTGAGTTATGAATGATGAGAAGTTTTTGATCTGGAGGCTGACCTTTGATTTGTTGTTGCTCTGTGCACAGTCTGGCTGAACTGGAGAAGGACGTCTACAGTATAAAGAGTGGACTGAAGGCTCTGGAAGCAGTGAGTCTTCTATTATACATTCCTGTGGCTTATTCGGATTTCTGTTATGAACAATGCAGAGGGACTTTACTGGCGTTCTGTCGTAGCAAAATGAAAGTCTCCCAAGCCTTTAAGACTTGACATAATGCTGCCAATTAAAGGAACGGTTCAGAGAAAAATCAAATTGCACAATTTTCCACTTACCCCGAAAGTAATCGATCAGCCAAGAAATATTTCGTATCCAATGTCTGCTTCTTTAGTTTTACACTAGAAATCTATCTCTTTCTGAAAATGCCCCAGTCTTCACAGAAATGTACCTCAATTTTAAATAATTGTTTTGTAAACTATCATGAATAGTAGTGAATGGTAGTGGTGGCTCCAATGGTTAAGCCTTTGGGTTACTGATCAGAAGGTCAGGGGTTCAAGTCCGAGTACTGCCAAGCTGCCACTGTTGGGCCCTTGAGCGAGCTCCTTAACCCTCCCTGCTTCTCTCTGGCTGGTCCTGCGCTCTTCACTTCCTAACAAACTGGGATATGGGAAGAAAAGTATTTCATGGTGCTGTGACGTATATGTGGAAAAATAGAGTAGTTCTTCTTCATGCAAATCTACACATTTAAGTTCAGAGTGGAATTAAATTACATTCTGTATAGCTTTTAGTTTTCAGACACTATACTGGTTTCCTAGGTGGGGCCCGATATTATATATTTGGCATAATGTCATTCAGTTTTATTTGACATGGTTGAAACATTTTACCAATTGTTTAATTAAAGATAAGATTATTTATCTTGGTGTCCTTCAAGGAACAGACACTGAGAGTTTTGTGAACCCTTTAGAATTTTCTATATTTCTGCATAAATATGACCCAAAACATCATCAGATTTTCACACAAGTCCTAAAAGTAGATAAAGAGAACCCAGTTAAACAAATGAGACAAAAATATTATACTTGGTCATTTATTTATTGAGGAAAATGATCCAATATTACATATCTGTGAGTTGCAAAAGTAAGTGAACCTCTAGGATTAGCAGTTAATTTGAAGGTGTAATTAGAGTCCGGTGTTTTCAATCAATGGGATGACAATCAGGTGTGAGTGGGCACCCTGTTTTATTTAAAGAACAGGGATCTATCAAAGTCTGATCTTCACAGTACATGTTTGTGGAAGTGTATCATGGCACGAACAAAGGAGATTTTTGAGAACCTCAGAAAAAGCGTTGTTGATGCTCATCAGGCTGGAAAAGGTTACAAAACCATCTCTAAAGAGTTTGGACTCCACCAATCCACAGTCAGACAGATTGTGTACAAATGGAGGAAATTCAAGACCATTGTTACCCTCCCCAGGAGTGGTCAACCAACAAAGATCACTCCAAGAGCAAGGCGTGTAATAGTCGGCGAGGTCACAAAGGACCCCAGGGTAACTTCTAAGCAACTGAAGGCCTCTCTCACATTGTTACTGTTCATGAGTCCACCATCAGGAGAACACTAAACAACAATGATGTGCATGGCAGGGTTGCAAGGAGAAAGCCACTGCTCTCCAAAAAGAACATTGCTGCTCGTCTGCAGTTTGCTCAAGATCACATGGACAAGCCAGAAGGCTATTGGGAAAATGTTTTGTGGACAGATGAGACCAAAATAGAACTTTTTGGTTGAAATGAGAAGTGTTATGTTTGGAGAAAGGAAAACACTGCGTTCCAGCATAAGAACTTTATCCCATCTGTGAAACATGGTGGTGGTAGTATCATGGTTTGGGCCTGTTTTGCTGCATCTGGGCCAGGACGGCTTGCCATCGTTGATGGAACCATGAATTCTGAATTATACCAGCGAATTCTAAAGGAAAATGTCAGGACATCTGTCCATGAACTGAATCTCGAGAGAAGGTGGGTCATGCAGCAAGACAACGACCCTAAGCACACAAGTCGTTCTACCAAAGAATGGTTAAAGAAGAATAAAGTGAATGTTTTGGAATGGCCAAGTCAAAGTCCTGACCTTAATCCAATCGAAATGTTGTGGAAGGACCTGAAGCGAGCAGTTCATGTGAGGAAACCCACCAACATCCCAGAGTTGAAGCTGTTCTGTACGGAGGAACGGGCTAAAATTCCTCCAAGCCGGTGTGCAGGACTGATCAACAGTTACCGCAAACGTTTAGTTGCAGTTATTGCTGCACAAGGGGGTCACACCAGATACTGAAAGCAAAGGTTCACATACTTTTGCCACTCACAGATATGTCATATTGGATCATTTTCCTCAATAAATAAATGACCAAGTATAATATTTTTGTCTCATTTGTTTAACTGGGTTCTCTTTATCTACTTTTAGGACTTGTGTGAAAATCTGATGATGTTTTAGGTCATATTTATGCAGAACTACAGAAAATTCTAAAGGGTTCACAAACTTTCAAGCACCACTGTATGTCTGTCTATCTCTCTCTAAAATCAATCACACTCCAATACAAAGATAAAGAAGTAAATGGACCTCAAACATGCCTCGGCTGATCAACTCCGTTTACAGGAGAACAGAAACTGCATCATGGTTTTTTTTGTACTTTTAAAACCATCTGAAACTGACTGAAAGCCTGTGATGGTGAAAGCAGTAAAGATTTTGTCTGACGGGCCAGTAGCGCTCTCATTGTACACGTGTATGCAGCTGTCTCTGGTCATGATGACCGTTTCTCCCATTTGTGCAAATGTGTTCCAGCGAGTTAGGAGTCGATCGCTTAATGGACGCATTGTTCAGCTAAGAACTCGGACAAGTCTCGCTCTGCAGCGTGCTGCTTCTCTTCGTTTTTACACAGTTTCAGAATGGAAAGGTGGATCAGCTCGTGGTCTCACTGCTCGAAATGAGAGCAAAGCAATTATCAGTGATGTATGCCTATGGACATATTCAGTAAGCAATTAAGAGAGAGGCATGTAGAGGAACCAGGCCAAGCAAAGCCATGACTCAGAACTGAGAATGTGCATTAATCATGGAAATTGAAAACAGGAACATGTGGATGGTTTAAGAGCATGGCATGAAGATACCACAGTGCGCTCTATTAACAAACGATTAGCAGGAAAGAATAGAAAACTGAAAGGGGAAATATGATCTGTTTTTTGTTTTACTAACTTTTCCTTGTCGTTAACTTGCAGGAGCTGCAGTATCAGCAGAGCCGGCCACGGGACCGAGGGGACAAGTTCATCCCCGTGGTCAGCGACTTCATCACGGTGGCTAGTTTCAGCTTCTCTGAGCTGGAAGATCTGCTGAACGAGGCAAAGGAGAAGGTAAGCTCCAGCTGATTACCTACTCAATCATCATCAGTGAGCAACTTGGATTTTATCTCCGCTGATCTAATGCTTTCGACCTCGGCTTTTCACCGATCTACTTACGGTATCTGCACGCTGATCGTAGAAAACCACGGACTTGTCCTCTCTGCTCCAGGAAACATATTTATCCAGCTTTCATGTAAGCCAGATGCAATTGCACAAAGGAATTTGAAAGGAATCGAGAGCGAGGGCTTGGCATTTACTCCCCTCGTCCCTGATTCTGCAAGTGTTTTCTTTATGCTTGCTTTGAGAGTCATTGTGAAGACGTGAGGTGTTTTCCAACTGCTTTTCTTTCACTGCTTGTGAGAAGAGAGCGAGCTGCAGGATGGACTCTCTCTTTCCGTTCTCCTTCTCACAAGAGACCGTAGTCCTGCCAAGCTTGTGCATGAGCCGTAAAGGGAAGGGAGAGTGTGAGAGACTGAGAGAAGTCTTTGTGCACCCTTCCCGGTGTGGTGTGGTGTGGCGTGATGACTTAAACATCCCGGGGAAGCCTGGTGACTGGGCCCGAGTCCTTCAGAGCATTACTTTTCTTTTCTTTTTTTTTTTTCCCCCTGTGTGCAGAGGCAGAAAGAGAAAGAGCACTCTTGTTTGAAACGTGGCACGAAGACTCAGTCGCCATGCTACGCTGCATCGCTGCGTCTTAAGGGAATAAAAGTATTCTAAAGGCCATCTTTTAATTCACTTTTCTTCTTGCTAACAAAGTGTGATTGGGTCGAGTTGGTCAGCGTAATCTCTCTGCGTGGACTGACCACACGCTGCCAGACTCAGCACTTATCCACATAGCGTCCATTGTGAATCCACCCACCAGTTGCCTAATTATTTATTTAAGGAGCACCGTAAAAATGAAAAGTCTGTTCGGAGCAGCGTCACGGGGGAAAAGGCTGACCCTGAAAGTTGATTTGCAGAAAGGGAACAAAGGCACTGCTGTACTTGTGCAGCTCAATCTGTTCCTTCCAGCTTATCCAGGGGCCAGACTCGCTCTTACTGGTGTTAGTGTCCCCTCAAACCCCCCCCACCGGAAAGGTAAAGCTATATATCATGGAGGGTCCCACTTTAGTGATGAACAAAGGCACGATTCTTTACCTTTTCTCTAAGAGTGTTTGCTTTTGTTGTGCCATACTGCCAGAGGTGGACAAAGTCTCCAACTTCATTACTTCAAACTACAGATCCCGCTGGTTAAATGTGACTCCGATACAAGTGAAAGTTGTCCAGTCAAATTTTTACTCAAGTGAAAGTACTGAAGTACTTGCTTTTAAAAATACTTAAGTATTAAAAGTACATTTTCTGTCAAAGCATTGTTGTATTATTGCCACAACGCTTACAAAACCTAACGCCGCTACCAAAGACAGAAATGTGAATTCACAAAATGAACACATGCTGTGCATCATGGTGGTTTAACGTTAAGCTAGCTAGTCAGTGAAGCTCCACCTGACATGCTAGCAAACTCTTTTCAAACTCGAAATCATATTGGGTAGCTAACGCTACTAGAAAAGAAAGATTTCTACATTGTTGATTTGGCGAGATTATGCTAAAACATATTTCTGAAAGGACTTCAGATAAGTTAACGTTATTCATGTTAGCGTGACTCCATTTTTACATGCTAACTAATAGCGTCCAAGTTAACTAGCTATGAGTTAACGTTAGCCGTGGACAAGGCGATGGCAGCTTGGCGGGCAAATCCATAGAAAGTCATGTGACTAACCAGACTGCATAGCTACGTTTGCAATATTATCGCCAGCTCTGAAAGCACAGACAACTTCGTTGCAAGCTTTCTCTTGGAATAAAACGTTTATATACGTCAATATGCTTCCGTAGGTTGGACGGTGAGTTTTTGTAGGCCGTGATGTGGTTCGCTTTCGGCAAACAAAGCAAACATTTAAAACAAAACGAATCTTTAATCCTTTCAGGAAACTGAAACATGGGTTCTAGGTAAAGCCATGAGTGCGTGCGTTCTCTAGAAGAACCGCCTCTTTTCATTCCGCCATCAACTGATCGTGTTAAATAACGCTGCTGAGAAATCGCTGAACTTGATTTTATCCAGTCTATGGACGTGACGTGACCCGAGTGATTACTGATGGTCTGTCTCAGTATCGCCTGGGGGAAAAATCAATCATGTTTTTGAAAAGAAAACAAAAAAACAGTCACTTTCAAAGCTGCGTCATAATAACAAGTAACGAGGACCTTAACAGAAATGTAGTGGAGTGAAAAGTACGATATTTGTCTTTCAAATGTTAAAAGTTAGTCATAAGTTTCCAAAAAAAAAATACTCAAAGTACAGATACTTAGTGTACTTAAGTACAGTACTCAAGTAAATGTACTTCGTTACTGTCGACCTCTGCATACTGGCATGGCATCAGTCAGTGCGTTTACATGCACATAGAGAAAATCGAATTTCTGCTGTAGCTCGACTGAAATCGAAGTTCTAAATGCCATGGAAACACCTTCGCTCGGCTGAAATCGAACCGAACTGGATTTCTCGTAATCGAGCTACGCGACCTAGATTATGCGATTGTAGCCGAGCTACTTAGTGCATGTAAACCCTACGTTAAAACACCGACATCCATATATTTATATAATAGATATTTTTTACTAAATAAAAACTGTTTTTTTTAACTGTTTGTGTTAAACTGTCTTATCTGATCAAACTTGCCCCAAGAAAACTATCTCCTGATTATTTTCCCCCCCTCTTATTTTCTCAAATTTACCCCCATTCCTTCCATATCTTTATAATGCTCCCCTTCACTGTTTGTTTGTTTGTTTGTTTTTTCCCCTTTCTCCTCGAACGGCTCTTTTACTAGAGCGGCGGCTACAATTCTCGACACCTGAACAATCTTTTGGCCGTTGCAAAAGTAGAAAAGACTTTCAATACGTAAATTGTGCATGAATAATAACTCAAACTTCCACTGGGGAAAAAAAAAGTTGATTCCCGATTACTTAGCGTATCAGATCACGTGACGCTGTTCCACAAACCTTAAACCTTAACGTAGTCGAGCTACTTACTTCAGCACTGCCCCTTCCGGAAGTGACGAGTGACGAGACCACAAGCGGAAAACACAACAGCCTCGGTCGGCATGACAACAGTAGTAGAAACGTGCACTTCTGGAGCAATGAGGAGATAGAGTTCATGCTCATTCAGCTTAAGGAGTTGAATGAATATATATATATATCGATGTTGCTGTCCTCGTCGTCGTTCTTCTTGTGAACACGGAACTGATAACTTTGTTTACACTCTTGAATAGCTCTTCTTCATGACGACAACCGGAAGTGTACCAACACGATGGGGCGTGTAGCGCCACCTGTGGCTCGGGTGCACAATGTACCTCACACAATAGCTCGATTTCCTTGTGTGCATGTAGGATTGGATTTCTCTGGCACCCCTGCTGGGACCCTTAGCTCGATTACCGACAGTAGTTCGATTTGGATGTGCATGTAAACGCGCTGACTGTCTTGATCTTAAATGCACCTTTCCTTTTAAAGCAGGATCGAAGTCTGTGTTTTTCCTTCTGCAGGAAACTGAACCGCTAACTTTCTACTGCATTGCTGTTTCATACCACTGAGCTCCTACTGTATATAAAACCTGAAGAGCTTATCGGCTCGTCAGAGTGAAGCCGTCTTGCCGCCATCTTACGTGTATTTGGCTTTGTGTTAAACTGTCTTATCTGATCAAACTTGCCCCAAGAAAACTATCTCCTGATTATTTTCCCCCCCTCTTATTTTCTCAAATTTACCCCCATTCCTTCCATATCTTTATAATGCTCCCCTTCACTGTTGTTTTTTTTTTTTTTTCCTCGAACGTCTCTTTTACTAGAGCGGCAGCTACAATTCTCGGCACCTGAACAATCTTTTGGCCGTTGCAAAAGTAGAAAAGACTTTCAATACGTAAATTGTGCATGAATAATAACTCAAACTTCCACTGGGGAAAAAAAAAAAGTTGATTCCCGATTACTTAGCGTATCAGATCACGTGACACCGTTCCACAATCATCGACACCTTTGTCCACAGTTATTCAACACCATTCCACAGTTATCGACACCCAGATGATTATTTATTAAAAAAATAATCGGTATGTGGTATTAAGTTGACAAAACAGTTTTTATTTAGTAAAAAATATCTTTTATATAAATATATGAATGTCGGTGGCGGCATGGTGGTGTAGTGGTTAGCGCTGTCGCCTCACAGCAAGAAGGTCCGGGTTCGAGCCCCGTGGCCGGCGAGGGCCTTTCTGTGCGGAGTTTGCATGTTCTCCCCGTGTCCGCGTGGGTTTTCTCCGGGTGCTCCGGTTTCCCCCACAGTCCAAAGACATGCAGGTTAGGTTAACTGGTGACTCTAAATTGAGCGTAGGTGTGAATGTGAGTGTGAATGGTTGTCTGTGTCTATGTGTCAGCCCTGTGATGACCTGGCGACTTGTCCAGGGTGTACCCCGCCTTTCGCCCGTAGTCAGCTGGGATAGGCTCCAGCTTGCCTGCGACCCTGTAGAAGGATAAAGCGGCTACAGATAATGAGATGAGATGAGATATGGATGTCGGTGTTTTTACATAAATGAGGAAGTAATTCTAATGTTTGTAAACAAATGAACTGATAATGTTGAACCTGCGTCAGAAAATCTTTGTTCCACTGAGTATTTTCATAGATCACATTTTGTTAATCATTCGTTGTTGTTGTTGTTTGTATTAATTTCTAGTTTTGTAGTTTACAAAAATGTCAACAGGCAATTGACATTGTAACCACATGAGGTCAAAGGTCGCATGTCGTCATTCCTCGAACCAAAATATAAAATGTCTACTGATATCGTAATATGTGGTAGATATTTACAACAAACTGCAAAAAAAAAAAAAATTTCAGAATGGAAGAGAAAAATCTGAATATTTCAAGAATGTAATTTTTTTTTTTTAATATGTTAGGAATTTAATTCTGGTCTAATTCTATTTATTGCAATTGGATTCCAGATACTCTCTAAACATTCCATTCTGTTATGAATCAGAAAAAAATTAATATAAATCACAGCACTTTTATTTTTTTAAAAATACTTCATCTACTTCAACAATGTTACACAAAGATCGATCCATAACAGTTGTAAATGTCATTTAATCCCACAGGGTGTCAATAATGGTGGACACCAGTGAATGTGATCACTATTATCGACACCTCATGCATGTGACTTCTCAAACGCACGTTTAGATACAAAATGGCGGCTGTCAAATGAAAGAGTAAGAAACAAATTGGTTTCGACGAGACAATCATGAAATATCGGTGAATTTGATCAGTAAAATCATGTCCATGATCTTTCCACCATCCTTACCTGCGATGATAACGTCCGGGTTTTTCTCAAATTGCTGATCGTGCTAAAAAAATTCCATCTCCGGTAACGAGCTGTCATCAGACGACAAGATCAAAGGGTGAGGGCGGGTCTTCTGGTGATTTAATTAACCAATAATAACTGTTGGAACTGAAACGCACCTTTTTATAAAATTGTATTTTATTGGTAAATCTGAAAAGGCGTCTAATTATGGACTGTCTAATTGTAGCTGCCGCTCTACTATAATTATTTTTACGGAGATTTCAGTTTTTCTCGTATACAGTGTCTCTCTTTTTTGTATATTCTTCCTTTCTATTTATTTATTTATGGTGCCAACACAGGCTGTAGAATACTTCCTTTCTATTTAGGACAGTTATTGAAATAGGATGATTTTTTCATGTTATTTGCAATTTTCACGTCATTCTCACAGTCATGTCTTACCAGTATTTACTGGTCACATAATTCACTGTCATTTTTGACACCAACGATTCAGTTTTGATGCCTTTTCTTTTTAAGACCACGCCATGTTTTTAGCAAACGGGGGTGTAACCTTTAACGTGGTCAACAAATGCAATGAGAAATACAACTTTGCAAACAATGTGACAGACAAATGTAACTTTTATCAGAATTACGAATGATGTATGCACTGGAGAATGGTTTCATTCATGCCTATGCAAGATGAGCTTTGTTAACTGCTTGCGGAGTGTGGGTCGGGTCAGGTCGGGTCCAGTCATCTGGTCATCGAAGTGTTTGGCTGGAAAAGGGAAAAAAAATAACAGTGAAAGGGAACGCTATAAAGGTGTGTGGGTAATGTTGAGAAAATAATGAAGGGGGGAGTCAGGGGAGAGTTTTCTTGGGGCAAGTTTGATTGGATACGATGGTTTAAACACACGAGCCAAATACACGCGATGTGAGCGGTAAGATGGCGGCCAGATGGCTTCACTCGTCTCTACAGCAGGGGACAGGCTCTGAGCTCTCCGGGTTTTATATAGAGCTCAGTATTTCATCCAGTCAGGATCCAGAGAACATTGCCAAACTCCCAGTGGGAAGGAAGCCAGCGCGAGTTTGGATAAATGGTGTAAATCTACTGTGGATTTGGGATGCTCTTGGCAATCACAGAAGTCTGACCTTAAAATGGATTTACGCTTTTAGAACAGAAATTGTATCTAAAGGAAGGTCTTATTTTAACTTAACACCATGGTACTCCCAAACCAGCCCCAAAGACCTAAAGAGCAAGGCCTTGTTGGATGTAGACTGGGTCATTTCTTTCTTTTTATAGCCCTTGCAAACAAAGTTTGGGGGGGTTGTCGGGTGTCTATAGGAATCAACCCTGTCCATCCGTCTGTCCATGTGTCTTGTAAGCACAACTCCTCCTAAACAGTTTGTTGGATTTTGATGAAACTTTACACAGTTGGTTGCAGGACACCTGAAGATGTGCATGTAAAAAAAAAAAAAAATCCCGAACGAAGGTCTTAAAGATACTTGTTTTCTTACGTATGTCATTATCTGGTGATGTGGCTGGTGTTCCACTCCATGAAATTGTCCCAAATGGATTTAGTCTATGGTCATGAGCTTTGGGTAATGACAGAAAGAACAAGATCGCGGATACAAGCAGCCGAAATGAGTTTCCTTCGCAGGGTGGCTGGGTGCTCCCTTAGAGATAGGGTGAGAAGCACAGTCACTCGGGAGGAGCTCGGAGTAGAGCCGCTGCTCCTCCACATCGAGAGGAATCAGCTGAGGTGGCTCAGGCATCTTTTTCGGATGCCTCCTGGACGCCTCCCTGGGGAGGTGTTCCAGGCATGTCCCCCCGGGAGGAGGCCCCGGGGAAGACCCAGGACACGCTGGAGGGACTATGTCTCTCGGCTGGCCTGGGAACGCCTCGGTGTTCTTCCCGAGGAGCTGGCCAAGGTGTCTGGGGGAAAGGGAAGTTTGGGCTTCCATGCTTAGACTGCTGCCTCCGCGACCCGGTCCCGGATAAGCGGAAGAAGACGAGACGAGACGGGATTTAGACCCCATATATTATTGAGATGAATGATTAATGGGAATTTGAATCATGGTGTTGCAGAGGTATCATGTTTTAAGTTCACACACAGTTCCAGTTGGCAAATTTTTGGTTTTTTGCAAGCGGGGGGGTATTCTCTAGTGAGTTTACTCAGTTCTAGGTTTTTTTGTTGTTTTTTAAATGGATTTAGTTGTGTAACGAAGAGATTTCTAAGTGCTGTTGAAGCCCAGAATATTCCTTCATCCATTCTTTCTCTCCCTCTCTCTCTCTGGCAGTAATCAGTGGACAGGTGGTAGTGATAAGAGAAGACATATGGTAGTCTAATGAGGCGTAACCTCATCCATCATGCACACAGGAGCAATGAAGCCCTTTCTTGTTAGTATGCACTGTTAACGGTTGGAGTTGAGATTGATATGGCTCACTCGGTGCACAGATAATCAGGCGAATGATGTGGCACTACATCGACAGGGAGGATGCTCTAACCTGGTGCACAATTTTTCACTCCATCCATTTCTACATTGCTGTAACTGTAAAATATCGTAGCCTTGCTTTTTGGAGTTCCAGTGTTGCTCGATTGCACCGAATCAGCCATGACCAGGAAGGGGGTTGTTATTTTTGCTGGGCCAGAGCCACACAATGAATTCTCTCTTGTGCTTGGACCCTAATATCCTATCGTTCCTGCATTGGAGCTGTTGGTTAGCACGGTCGCCTCACAGCAAGAAGGTTCTGGGTTTGAGCCCAGCGGCCGGCGAGGGCCTTTCTGTGTGGAGTTTGCATGTTCTCCCCGTGTCAGCGTGGGTTTCCTCTGGGTGCTCGGGTTTCCCCTACAGTCCAAAGACATGCAGTTACGTTAACGTGGGGCGGCCTTGGGCTGAAGTGCCCTTGAGCAAGGTATCTAACCCCTGACTGCTCCCCGGGCGCTGTAGTGTGGCTGCCCACTGCTCTGGGTGCGTGTGTTCACTGCTTCAGATGGGTTAAATGCAGAGGATGAATCTCGCTGTGCTTGAAGTGTGCATGTGACAAAGGTTTCTTCTTAGAGTGTACTACTTGCTGCACTGGCTTATTTGAGCGATGGACAGCCTGAGCAGTCAGAAATCACAAGTTAACTTGTTCTTGTGAAACGTAGTGTTTTGGTATTGAGATGAGCGGATCTCTCAACTCTGTTTTCTTGTCACCTAAGGTTCAATCCTAAAGCATCTGTTCTGCTTGATCTACAATCGAATTTAAATCACCATAAGGTCGGTCGGTCCGCGATTCCTCATATCAGAGTATTTCGTTCCTTCCAGTCACATCTGGTGAGCCTGAAAACCTGGGGGCACTGGTGGCACTGAAAGGTTGGTGGTGGTTGGGGTTGTGCCTCTTTCTCTTTTCTGCGCTGTCGCTTGGTTTCCAAATTCATTCTTCTGTTTGCTTCAAAGAGTTCCGTTCCTGTACGGATGGTGTTTCGCCACTCGGTACACTGTAGCTGCTTCCTCCCAGATCTCAGGGTCTATGTTGGTTGCCTTGAGGGTCTGCTTCAGCTGGTCTTTGTAGCGTAGCATGGGGTGGCCCTGGGGTGTTTCCCTGTGCTCAGCTCGCCAAAGAGGATTCTCCTCGGGAGTCTTGTTTCGTCCATGCAGGCAGCGTGACCTACCCACCAAAGATGGTGTTTCATGATTATCGCTCCTATACTGGTTGCCCTGGCTCTTTCGAGGACTGTGATGTTGGTGGTGATGTCCACCCAGCTGATGTTGAGGATGGCGCTGAGCTTCTTCAGGTCTCGGCGGTAGAGGGTCCACATTTCGCATCCATAAAGGAGGGTCGAGACCAAAACAGCATTGTAGACCATCAGTTTGGTTCGATGGCTGAGGTCCTTATTCTTGAACACCTGAGTCTCCCAAACGCAAGATGTGCTACCTGGAGCCTGTTCTCTACGTCCTTGGTTGAAGTGCACTGGACAGAGAGAAAACTATCAAGGTACGGGAAGCGCTCCATGCACTCGATGTTGTTTCCCACGACGGAGATGTTGCTGTCTGGTGGATCAGCTCTGGGTGGAGGTTGGGCGATGTTCACGGTGAGGCCAAACCGGGAGTAGGCAGCTGTTTGATCTTCAATTGAATTTAAGTCACCATAAACAGACATGCAATAATGCCCAACGTCTGGCTGGAGTCTCATCACATCGCTCCTGTGGAGGACGTCCCCATATGGACAGTTGAAAGACACGCTTGGAAGATGGCTCGGGACCCAGTTTTGCTATGATGACCAAGGACTACAATTATCATGATAACTTTCAGACTTTAGTGGTCATGAACAGTTTATAACTTCAACAAAACAGACTTGATGCTAAAACTATCATGAATTTCCCGGTTTCACAGTTATACTTTGTGAGTCTATCGGACACCGCTATAGAAGCAAGTTATTTATAATCATGCTATCTGTTATCATCCAGATGAGGATGGGTTCCCTTTTGAGTCGGGTTCCTCTCAAGGTTTCTTCATGTCATCTTATGAAGTTTTTCCTTGCCACCGTCACCACAGACTTGCTAATCAGGGATAAATAAATTTATTAGGGATAAAATTAGATCATATGTTTAAAGTCTTTTTTTTTTTTTTTCTTTAAAGCTTTGTGACAAAGTTGTTAAATGCACTATACAAATAAACTTGATAAAACTACAGTACAACCACCTATAGTCTTCACTGTATAATAAACTATAATAAAAAAAAATCTTTATGGTAACTATCACAGCAGTGTGCAGTGCTGCGTAGCCAAAATATCGTTTTAAGTTAAATTTATTTGTATAGCGCGTTTAACAACAGACATTGTCGCAAAGCAGCTTTACAGAAAAATAAAGACTTTAAACATGAGCTGATTTTATCCCGAATCTATCCCCAATGAGCAGGCCTGTGGTGACGGTAGAAAGGAAAAACTCCTTCAAATGACATGAGGAAGAAACCTCGAGAGGAACCAGACTCAAAAGGGTGCCCATCCTCATTTGGGTGATAATAGAACACTGTTATAGAAGCAAATGATTTATATAGTCACAAAGTATAACTGTAAGCAGGAAAATCCTTCTAGTTTTAGCATGAGGTCCATTTTGCTGAAGTTATAAACTGTTCATGGCAACTGTAGTCCTCAGCCATAAATGTATTACTGTAAGGGTCCAGAGCATCTACCAAGTGTGACTTTTGACTGTCCATATGGGGCCATGTTTCACAGGAGTGATGTGATGAGACTCCAACCAGAAGTAGGGCATCAGGATGGATCAGGCAGGTCCGAGGAGCAGAAGACGTCAACATCACTGGCGTCTCAGGATCGACATGGAACTCGACAGAGAGAGAGATGGGGAGAGAGAGCAGTACACATTTTGTACCGAGTGTTCAGTTCAGCAAGTTCTGTGCATTTGAAATCTGTACTGTAAGTAAACTTATGAACGTGTTCGAAGTGGCATCAGAGGTAGCGATGTAATGTGTTGAAAATATAAGGGATATTCTCTAGATATAGGGAAAGCTCGGTGGGAGCTGGTTGTGAAATCCAGTTAAAAAATTCAGCCTACATTGGTTTAAAAAAATTGATTGTAATTGAAACAAGTGTTGCCAAGCAAAACAAACCTCGCCTGGTAACGCTTATGATGAATATGAAGGAAGATATCACGAAAAAGCAATTTTGACCTCGTGTGTGAACATACTCGGCCAATAAACATGGTTCTGATTCTCTGCTGCTCTCAGCCAGTCAAAACACACCGTACTGCGTGATTGTTACACTCTTGTATTCTTTCAGCACGATGACATAATGGCTACCACCTCTATATGAGGCAGTAGCCACAAAAACCTTGACCGGATGACCTCCCAAATTTTGGCGGTTCTATTTGAGACCAATGACCACCTATCCTGAAAGTTTCATGACGATTGGCCCAGCCATTTTCCCGTAACATAAACAAAAGAAGAAACCTGACTGAAAACAATACCTCGCCCCCTGGTGGACTCCGTCCTGGGCGAGGTAAATATTGCCAAGCCTTTCCTTTCCTTCCCCACAACCAAACAGTTCCACCCAGTCTGTGAAAATGATCAGTTGCCTCTTAATGAAATGTCACCGAGCTGACCAGCTCCGTTCCAGCTGTGGGTGGAGTTAATTTCCAGGCCAGAAAAATGTAAACAGAAACCAGTGCATGGCGATCTTTTACGTCACGTTTTTAAAATTTATTTATTTATTTATTTTTCCCTCCGGGCGGCACGGTGGTGTAGTGGTTAGCGCTGTCGCCTCACAGCAAGAAGGTCCGGGTTCGAGCCCCGTGGCCGGCGAGGGCCTTTCTGTGCGGAGTTTGCATGTTCTCCCCGTGTCCGCGTGGGTTTCCTCCGGGTGCTCCGGTTTCCCCCACAGTCCAAAGACATGCAGGTTAGGTTAACTGGTGACTCTAAATTGACCGTAGGTGTGAATGTGAGTGTGAATGGTTGTCTATGTGTCAGCCCTGTGATGACCTGGCGACTTGTCCAGGGTGTACCCCGCCTTTCGCCCGTAGTCAGCTGGGATAGGCTCCAGCTTGCCTGCGACCCTGTAGAAGGATAAAGCGGCTAGAGATAATGAAATGAGATGAGATGATGATTACAGGTCTAGAAACACTTTTAAACGTTATTAGCTTATCCAGGCGATGAGCTTGTACCATCCTGTGTTGTCTGGCGTCGTCTACATTTCACAAAAATCGTTGCTCTCTGAATTCTTCACAAATTTTTACTCTTTTTGTCAGGAAGGTCGGTCTGCCTGGGGTGCATTATCGCTTCTACCCAGATTTGCTTAATTACAATTATTAATGAAGTTATGGACTAATTAAGCCTTCATGCCTTAAGCAGTTCAACAAAAATTGCTTCTTCTCGGTTAACTCCTCGCCATTTTGGATTCTTTCTGGCAAAACAGGTTGGTATTCCTAGGGTGGATATAGCGTCTATATATAGCTTGCAACATTTATCGTGCAAGATGGCCCACTTTAGATCGTTCCTTCTGGGCCAGCGTGAGCTCATTGACGGTCTCGTTGTTTTTGTTATTGGCTTTTATTCCTCTTCCAGCATTGTTCTGGTTGTTGTTGTTTCAGATGTGCTCTTCTGTCCTCTTCTCAGTTTGCCAAGTCTCTGAAGCACTTTGGAGAGGAGCAGGTACGCATGCAGCCAGACGAGTTCTTCGGGATCTTCGACACCTTTCTGCAGTCGTTTAGCGAGGCTCGGCAAGACCTGGAGAACATGCAGCGTCGCAAAGAGGAGGAAGAGAAGCGAGCACGCATGGAGGCCATGGTGAGCCACATGTTCCAAATACAGCTTGCAGCATCGTGTTTCATCTATTGTCGTCTAAATAACCTTCTGTGCATCATTACGTCCCATTTTCATAGTCCTTAACTGCTGGTCTCGGTGGGGATCGTTTCCTGCATTGTATGACTTAAAAAGAAGATTTTGATGGCTCTTTAGGATTGCTTTAATAGTCAAAGCAGTAATTATAGAGTTCATATCCTCAGTTCATTCAGAAGTGCTTTAATTCCTTAAAGAAGTAAACGTCCCGTGGTCATGCTTTTGTTTGTTCTTTACTTTGCATCTATTTTTTTTTCCCCCCACAGTTTCCCTTATAAATCTCTGCCCGGTGACATGACCAGGGTTTCGTCGTGTTCGGTGTATTGTTTATCACCCCCCCCCCAATATCTTTATTAAGTGGTCATTCCATCAGATCAGCTGTCAGTAGACCTCCAGCCCGTCTCTGTTTGAGGCAGTACATTCAGAAGTCTTCCCCAGGGAATGTCAGGAATGTGAGCAGAGAGCAGAAAGAGTATGGGAACCAAGCAACTCTCTGATTTCCTCTCATCCCTCAGCAATACTGATCACAGGAGGCACTGCTGATTTCGCTTGTAGACTTGCACGCACTTAAAGTGCCATTCCACCATTGGATGTATTTTTTGGCATAAAATACAATATATTTTATGACAACATGACTAGACAGAGAAATCTTTTAGCTTCAAAATGATATATCAAACATAATTTTTTGACGACGACAAGTATATTAATTTTGCGACCAAAGTCACCTACCCTTTTAATTTCCACGCGGTAGTGAAACGTGATGTCATCGGCAGGTTCCCCTTCTTGTGTACCACGTCACGTGGCACAGATTATCAGCAATGGCGGATAGAACGCGATTGTCAGCTTCGGAAAAGAAGCGAAGGAAAATAGCAAGTGATGCCCAAAGGAGACGGTCGATGGTGAATATCGGCACAGCAATCGACAAGTGGAAATCACGTTCTATCCGCCATTGCTGATAATCTGTGCCACGTCACACGTGACATGGTACACAAGAAGGGGAACCTGCCGATGACATCACGTTTCACTACCGCGCGGAAATTAAAAGGGTAGGTGACTTTAGTCGCAAAATTAATATACTTGTCGTTGTCAAAAAATTATGTTTGATATATCATTTTGAGGCGGCACGGTGGTGTAGTGGTTAGCGCTGTCGCCTCACAGCAAGAAGGTCCTGGGTTCGAGCCCCGGGGCCGGCGAGGGCTTTTCTGTGTGGAGTTTGCATGTTCTCCCCGTGTCTGCATGGGTTTCCTCCGGGTGCTCCGGTTTCCCCCACAGTCCAAAGACATGCAGGTTAGGATAACTGGTGACTCTAAATTGAGCGTAGGTGTGAATGTGAGTGTGAATGGTTCTCTGTGTCTATGTGTCAGCCCTGTGATGACCTGGCGACTTGTCCAGGGTGTACCCCGCCTTTCGCCCGTAGTCAGCTGGGATAGGCTCCAGCTCGCCTGCGACCCTGTAGAACAGGATAAAGCGGCTACAGATAATGAGAATGAGATGAGAGATCATTTTGAAGCTAAAAGATTTCTCTGTCTAGTCATGTCATAAAATATATTGTATTTTATGCCAAAGAATACATCCAATGGTGGAATGGCACTTTAAGAAGCCTGGCTCACACGGTTACACACAGTGATGTGATGTAGATATCGTTCTCATTCATGCATACAGTTACTATCCATCCAGTAATGCAGGGTTAGTCAAAATTATGTTACCACTTAAATGGTAGAAACCATTTATTCACAAAACATACATCATATGTGCAGTGGCGATTCTAGGGTCTAGTGGGGCCCCAATCAGAAATTCATTGGGGGGCCCCACCACCGCCCGCCCACAACAAAAAAAAACAACATAAATAAAGTATGGTCATGCTAGCGCGAGTGAAACAAGACTAGCACCATTTGCACTACATCATTCATTATCAACGGTAGGGAAAAATACTATTGTCTCTGTTCATTATTATTGCTACTGACTTACCACCATCTTGCTTTCTTCTCCCCTCGTCTTCTTTTTTCTTCTTTCTTTTTTCACTCCCGGATGGATAGTTTCTCTTCATAATAATTTAGCCATGGAGGTCTACCAACACGCAATATGTGCACGTTAATAGCCTACAGGGTTTCCGATTTGTGCAAACATGTGGTTGCACGCACAGGAAGGGATCCCTCTGCAGACTGCAAGCGCTGATTGCTTGAAGACTTTTGTCACTCAAAAATGTGGTCACACAATTGGCTGCTTAGCATTTTGTTCCTCCCAACAGCTTATTGTAAACGGGAAACCCGTGAGAGTCAGACTCAGCGAATGACTTTTCAAAACGCAAATTTCGATTCTTCTTCACTCTCGACTCGCAAATTTCTCTATCAACTGCTGTGCAAATTTCGACTCTCTGTCGCCACCTGGTGGGGGCCCCAAGCAGCTGATTGGCTTGCCTGGTGAGAAAAATCGCCTCTGCATATGTGCAAGATGATTTACAGGACGGTCTCAACCTGTTCGCCATCGTGTTCAACACACGAAAACCAGCGAGCAACAGTACCGTTTAAAGCCCGGACACACATTTCGTGGGGAATAGATGATACCACAGTCCTTATTCGGTCATTGATATCACAAACTTTCCTGCTATACACGCACTCCTTCACCATACCCCATAACCAGAAATCACAGGGCGTCAAATCACGGGAGTGTAGAGGCCACCGCAATGGTCCACCACGACCTAGCCATCGACCTGGAAATGTGTGGTCGAGATGAGCACGAACAGTACGTACATGTGTTAGCCCTGTGATGACCTGGTGACTTGTCCAGGGTGTACCCTGCTTCTCGCCCATAGTTAGCTGGGATAGGCTCCAGCTCGCCCGCGACCTTGTACAGGATAAGCGGTTACGGATAATGGATGGATGTTTCATCTCTGTGTACATATTAAAAAATGATTACATCCTGCATAGTAATCTAGTCAGGTGACAACATGCACAAGGAAAATAAAATTGGACAGAGTACTGAGCTTTGTGGTACACCATGGAGAGCATCATAATTGTTTGAGACGTACAGAACCAGTCAAAAGTTTGGACACTCACTCATTCATAGGTTTTTCTTTATTTTTATTAATTAAAAGACACTTCATGTCTTAAAGTAATGATGGATGTCGTTTCTCTTTACTTAGTCGAGCGGTTCCTGACGTAATATGGATTACTACAGTTGTGGTTTAGAATAGGGCTATTTACTCTACTGTTGACCGTTTGATCTCAAACGCATTAAGGCGGCAAGAAACTCGTCCACTAATTACCTTTTGACGAGGCACAGCTGTTAATTAAGAAGCATTCCAGGTGACTCGCTCATGAAGCTGGTTAAGATAATGCCAATAGTGTGCAAAGCATCATCAAGGTAAACACTGGATACTTTGAAGAATCTAAAATATGAAACACATTTTTTTTTTTTAAACACACTTTTGTTTGCCACATAATTCCATACATGTTCCAGATGTCATTTCATAGTTGTGATGGCTTCAGTACTGTTCTACGATGTAGAAAATACAGAAAACTATGAATAAGTAGGGGTGTACAAACTTTTGACTGATGCTGTATATTTTATTCAGCTAAACTAGATACGGTCTTCCAGTAAGACGTGTAAAGTATTTTAATGTTCTGTAAGCTATTGTGTCAAATACAGCTGTTAAAGCTCAAAGCTGATGTTTTTTCTCTCGTGTAGAAGGGATCATTTCCAATTCGGCCACATTTGTCATGCAAATATGGAGGGAAATTGAGGGAACATGATTTTACCTCCGTGTAAGTTTTATTACAATGTTAAAATCAATTATATTGAAAAGTAACACATGCTGCAAGTTATTTTCCAGTTGACTGTACATTTTGGCCCTTTTAACATTTCTTATTAGAATAATATTTTTTTAAAAAATCCAGACATCTCTAATTGATGCTCTCCATGGTGTACCACAAAGCTCAGTACTCTGTCTGATTTCATTTTCCTTGTACATGTTGCCACCTGACCAGATGCAGCATGCAGGCTTTCGTCTAAACCGGGGAACAGGGGCGCTGCGCCCTCTTACCGAAATGCCGATTGAACCCCAAGTCACACTTAGGCCATGCACTTGTATGCTACTGCACAGCATGCAAGCTTTCTCAAAACGATCTTTTCTCCGTGAAAACATCCCAGCAACACCACGTGACAATGTGTCTGATCATCAAATACGTTATAATTACTCCAAAAATATTCCAATCATAGTAGATACACCGCCAGACGGTGCAAAAACGATCCGAATCGGCGTTTTCCAGACTGAGGCGCCATGTTTAGTTGTTTACTTGCCGCGGCTGCTCTCGCGAGATTTGACATGGGTTACATACAAGGTCAGCTGACTTGTAGAGCTAGAGTTCGAGACTGAATGACCTTTCACCCACCGGCGCGGGAGCTTTTGACAGAAGTAGTTCGCGAGTTGTTTTTGTTGACACTTGGGCATTTTAAGATGTCGTCCCGCGGCACGAAACGAAAGAAAGCCAAAGACTGTCCGGGACAGAAGATTACTTCTTTCTTTTTCAGTGTTGACAAACAATTTGTTACAATTTCCCTCTCAGATAGCCTCAGAATGTCCCATTGTAGCCTCAATTTTTTTTTTAAAGGCTTCACACGGCGGGGGGGACGGACAACCGGCACCCCCCCCCCCCCCCCCCGCCGCCATGGTGAGTGCCCTCATACTAAATTTTTCTAGAAAAAACCCTGGCATGTAATCGATTTTCATTTGTATACGGATGAAACTTCCATCCATCCGTTATCCATAACCACTTATCCTGTACAGGGTTGCGGGCAAGATGGAGCCTATCCCAGCTGACTATAGGCGAGAGGCGGGGTACACCCTGGACAAATCACTAGGTCATTTCAGGGCTGACACAGACAACCATTCACACTCACATTCACACCTACGGTCAATTTAGAGCCACCCAGACAGGCCATGTACATCAGCAGCTTGTTAGTGACTTACTCATGTGTTAACAGGGGAGCAGGTAGGCGATCTCCATAAGCATTTGTGTTTTTGTTGCTGCATGGTGGAAAAAAGTTGACGTTTTAAACGGTCATAGATTTGTTTAGAATTGATTGATTTCAAGTACCTGTGGTATCTACTAATGAAATCTCCATGTCTGTATCCCACCCCAGCTGAAGGACCAGAGGGAGCGAGAGCGAAGGGCAAAGAAGAGCGCAGGAGGGGGCGTGTCTGAGGAAGTGGGAGAGTTCGATGACCTGGTGTCAGCCCTTCGCTCAGGAGAAGTGTTCGATAAGGACCTGTCGAAGCTCAAACGCAACCGTAAGCGCTCGGTCAACCAGCTTGTAGAAAGCGGTGGGCGCGAAAGACCCATCACCAAGGTCAACTATTAATAAAGACTTCTGGAACACTAATTCACTGACTTGCATACTGTACGTGAAGGGGAAAAAAAAGAAAAAAAAAAGTCTTAACTGCCATCTGCCTACTTATTCATCCAAACATCCTAACTCGTGATGGCTTGCATCTTAAAGGCAGACAGATTCATAGACCATGGTGGACAGTTCTCGGGGCGTTGGAAATTCTTACAGCACTGTGCTTTCTCTAACCTTGTTCTTATCCCATATCCTACATGGTCTTCCTCTTCCCATAGTCGATGGTCGAGTTCTCCAAGCCAACTCAAAGTGTAACCTCAAACTGCCAAGCACCATGGGATTTCCCATGTCCCTGAGGCCACAAGGGTGGGTCCAGTTATTCATATTCTCAATACAGAGAAGATCAAGATGGCAGGTCAGGACCTCATCTAGATCTGTTCTGGGGAAAATTTGGCCAGAGTATCGGAGCATTCATGCAACCACTTGTTGAAAGACACTGCCATCTGCATTAGGTGCTGATACCCCATGTGCCTCTCTCTCCACCTACTATATTTCTATGGTGCTTTTACTAATCGGGCCATTGGTGTATATGGGAACTAAAAAAGAGAGAGAGAGAGAAACCCATATCTGCAGCTCTTAACAAGCTAAGTGATGTGTCCAACTAATTTTTTTCCCAAAAGTTAGACAACTTCAAACACGGAGACAAGTGGAAGAAAATGAAGGAGGCGAACCCTTTTTACTTTTGGGATGGCCAGCTAGGAAAACAGGATCGCACGGTCTCGGTTGTGTTGGCTGTGATGCCCTTTACCCAAGTGCCTCCCAATACCAACGGCATTCCCAAGGACGACACGGGAGACGAGTCGGAAATGCCGAGAAAGCACAGCACTTCTAGGAAAAGATACCACGAGAACCGAAATGCTCTGAGAATAAGGACGATGCTGTAAGCACGCCTCGTTGGCAAGTAAAAAGATTTTCCAAGGATTGTGGTGGCATTACCTGGTGCCAAAGCAAAAATCAGGAACGTAAATACGTAGTAGACAATAATAAATGCAAGTAGAACGGCATTTATATATTTATTTATATGAAAAGAGCAAACGTGCTAATTTCAAAACCTTTTTTAATTATTCATAATTTTCTAGTTTGTACTTCTAATACTTTAATTCGATAGGTATTTCTTTCATGTATTTAAAAAAAAAAAAAAAATCCAAATCTGTGATGCGCCATCACTAGTGAAGCTTGTTAACCTAACTCACCAAAGTAGTGCACTTCTTCTTCTCACATTGTGACGACAATTCAAAAGCTAAAGATGGTTGGTTTGGTTAAAATGGTTTGCATCGCCACTGCAGATACTTCTTGGAAACCGGTCAAGTCTTACTTTAACAAGCTCAAGATCTACGTGCAGCCCACTCGTTTCTTGTTTTCATCTAATTTTTGCTTATATTGTTTTTCATGTTATGTATATTAAGTGTTGTGGTTGTAAAGGTTGTGGAGGCAGGGTTGCATTTTGGATGAACATGGCTCCCAAGAATAAGAGGAACGGAGGAGAGGACTGGGAGGTCTAAAAGAAGATTTAAAAAAAAAATACTGATTAAGGTTACGGGAAAGTCCTTGATGACCAAAGTAAGACTGAAGTGTGAAAATCAGGACAATATTCTGTATAAAGTGTTTTTTGTTTTTTTTTTAATCCTTTGTGGTACTTGAGCTAGTGGATTGGAGTATGAAGAAATTTGATTAAGTGGTGTGTAGCTGGTTGAACGAAGCCCAAATTGAGAAGTTTAGCTTTATCCTAAAGTAGTTTGTGTTTGGACCTTTTTTTTGGGGGGGGGGGGTGCATGTCTTTTCTCCAGTCCACCACATCCCATACGGAAGAACCAGAGTAAGAAGGTCAGAAGTTCGTTAGCGTCTTCTGAGAGATTTGCTGCTTTCTTTGTCTGGTTCAGGCCTCTGTGCTACTTGGATACTCTCATTCATTATTCTTTCCAGAAGGACAGGTTTCCTCCTTAAACCGAATGCTAAGCGTACGCTAAGAGTACAAACGGTCCAGTCTAACTGATCTGAGCTAATCGACACTGCCTTATTTAATATGTTTGCTTATTAGATCGCTTTAAGGGCTGGAGCATATCCCATTCTTGATTTGCCAATAAAGCTTGGGTTCATGTGGTGTAATGTATTCCAGTAATTCAGTTAACGAACCTGAAGCTTTTTGGTTTTCCTTCAACTTGACGGTGAGAGGACAGGTCACCTTTAAAACAGCACGATAAAAACACACTTTGGAATGGCTCTCGATTTGGAAACGTGTATTTAAAAAGGGGGGGACCTCACGTCAATGAAGGCGATGGACATTGTGCCAACTGAGAAGAGATGTTTATCCGTCAAGAATAGAAAAAGCTTTGGTCCAACACCATGTAGGTATTCAAAACCATCAGTATTATTATTGTTATTTTAGTTTTGTATGTATATTTGGTCATTGAGTGGCTGAACACAACGGAAAGAATAATAAATGTAGCTTGTTGCTTGATGCACTTTTTTGAAAAACGTCCTTTTGCTACCCTACCCCCTTGATATTTACACACATTTAGCTCACTATGTTAAAAATAAAATAAAAAAGCAAGAAACATTGCAGCTTGAAGGACAAAAAGAAGAGTAAAATTGGGTTGTGTACATTTGTTTTATACATAATGAAATTTGTCCCTTCTTATCGATTATTATAATAATAATAATAATATAAGGCTGGGTCCTACATTTGAGTGGAGCTCTCTACTGAGGCGAACTGATTTGACCCCTGATTTGAGCCTCCTTAAAAATGCACTCTCACGCTGGTATCAGTTCTAAGGTGACAAATTGATGGGCGATGTAGTTCTTTAAGTTAAACTTTTAACGCCAACAACGAGCATCGATTTCCACTGCCTCAGCGTTCATCGCTCCGTTTCCTATCCGTTTGTATTGTTGCGTTTCACCTTTATGCACTTGTTTAGGTCCAAAGTGGTGCACAAGTATGATCCTTTTTTGCTATAGATGTATATTATGGGTAATTAATTATTACCCCCAGGTAAGAATATCCAGCTTTACACATCCTTTGTATCATCCAGCTGCAGGTTGTATATTGTGCAGAGCAAGTATTTTAAAAGGATGACTTCACCTGAAAGATGTATAGTTCTAAAATGTTTGTACGCAGCTATAGTTGAAAAGGGAGGGGGGGAGCGAAAAAGGAAAAATATGTTGAGGAATGTTCTGTTTTTTTTTTTTTGGTTCCTGTAAATTGAGTCTATTTATTTGCCTTATTTAGTTTGCTATATTTTGTATGTATACACTACATTACAGCAAAAAAAAAAAGTTACATGAGAAGTATAAATATGAGTAACTATACTGTGGTCTTTGTATGTCAGATTCTCGAGTATAAATAGCTCAATTTTTTTTTGTTGTTTTTGCTCGCCATGCATCCTTTTGTAGGGTTAAAAAAAAAATAAACCTGTTTCCATTGAGTCTCGTTTGTTTTCTCGGACAGCATTTGAACCGAGCTCGACACTGCCCTCTGATGTGAATGCATACGCCATGATCTTCAAAAGTAAATAACGAGAAACAGCCCATGGAACTGATGTTTTATTATCCTTGTCATGTTGACTGAAGAAAAAAAAAAATCCAGTAGCAGCATCTTTTAAGATTATTTAAAGACGTGATTCTGCTGGACAAACAAAATTGAAAATCATATGAATGAATGACGATCCATTTACAAATCATACACTTGAGTATCGATACAAGACTATAAAACGTAAAGCAATGTTTTGGCACTTAAATATGTTGATCTGGGGAAAATCCTGTCAAATGGCTGGTTGGTTCACGGTTATTTAGCACAAGCTCCAAGAACACTTGATCTTTATTATGAACACTTAATTTTTTTTTTTTTAGCAGTTGATGGCATTGAACAAAAAAAGAAATCAAATAAACATGATGCAACAAAGTGAATTTCCCTGTTTTCAAGACTTGTCTTGATCAAACGACCCTTACGTCTCAGCGTAACCTCTTCATCTTCTTGCTTCACGATTGCCGTATTATAAGCAGTTGATATGCTGGTTGTTTTGCCATTCGTTCTAGGATACTTTAGTGGAAGCTTCTTTGAAATTAGTCTTTTTTTTTTTTCCTCAGTTAAAGACTTTGTAGTGTTATTGGTTAAATACGTATGAAAAAAGTCCATTTGATATTATCATAACTAAGCTTTATGCTAAACACATAATCGTCAAGCAGGGCAAGAGCCACGACTCAAGTTATCTATGAAGGTGCCCACCATTCAAGGTTTGTTATGGCTTCGCTACAAATATCCAAAGACACGGATTTTCAGTCCACGTTTCAGGGATCAACAGCTGACCCTGAACATGCACGGCAGCAGAAATTCCGGCTTCCAGGCGCTAAGCAATCATAATAAACCCCTTCTTATATCAAGATGAGGGGTTTTGTTTTTTGGATTTGAGATGCTGACCTCTTCTGCTCCTCGGACCTGCCTGATCCATCCTGATGCCCTATGTCTGGCTGGAATCTCATCACATTGCTCCTGTGGACGATGGCCCTATACGGACAGTTGAAAGTCACGCTTGGAAGACGCTCTGGACCCTTACAGTAATGCTTTTATGGCTGAGGACTACAGTTGACTTGCTAACTTTAGGCCACACCAATTTAATTAGTTGGTTCTTGGATTTTTTCAGGTAAAATTAGTGGTGGAAATAGAGCGCTTTCATAATAGAGAAACAAAAAGACAATAGATTATTGTTACACATTTCATATGGCTCTTTTAATAGCTTATCTTATTTCCACCCATATGCATTAGCTCTGGCTGCACGTCTTTTATCAGGCAAACCAGTAAACGATTGAATTACAGTCAATTGAACATCTACAGTGCACAGAAAAAAAAAAAGATTTGACCAGGAGTAGGCTACTTCTGATGGCTAAATACTTCGAATGATTTTTTATTGGCACATCGCAGGGTAACAAGCTCACGGCATCTTGAGTACAACCGTGCAAAGATTTTACGCTTCTGTTCGCTGAATATCCTAACAATCACAAACACAGGCTTTGCAGGATTCCCCTCCACAGCCATGTTTCTTCCACGAGTCTTTAAAGTGAAAGGGACGATTTGATTGGTTTTTGACATCACGTGACCTCAACCTGCAGTCGATTCCGATTTTTTTTTTTTTTTGCATTTTCTTCAAGCGGCGATTCCGAGAACCAACTAATCGAATTGGTGTGGCTTTAGGACTGCAGTTGTCATGAACAGTCTTGCACTCAAGTTTCCATCAATAAAGAGTTTATAACATCAACGAAACTGACTTTATGTTAAAGCTGTTAGTCATGTTGTTGCCCAAATGAGGATGGGTTCCCTTTTGAGATCATGGTTGACTCGATTATTGTGACCATGAGCCAGAGCTGTGCTAAGAGACTTTGGATTTGTGCTAAATAACCGGATACCAGCATGGCATGCCAGGGCTGACGTCTCCTGTAATATCCAGTAATCGGCTTCAGGACAGCTGAAGTTTGTCTCCGTTGCAAACAGTCACTGCAGAACAAGCACTGGGCAGTTTTTCAGTAACAATTACATTCACAGCAAAATGTGGTAACCAAGTCAAAGTACTGGTATTAAATATTTCACTGTATTGCCCCTTTTCCACCAAAGCAGTTCCAGGGCTGGTTCGGGGCCAGTGCTTAATTTGGAACCGGGTTTTCTGTTTCCACTGATAAAGAACTGGCTCTGGGGCCAGAAAAACCGGTTCCAGGCTAGCACCAACTCTCTGCTGGGCCAGAGGAAAGAACCGCTTATGTCAGCGGGTGGGCGGAGTTGTTAAGACCAACAACAATAACAAGACCGCCATTTTTAAGCGACAAGAAGCAGCAGCTGTACAAACGAAGTCATCCATTATTATTGTTGTCGCTGCTGCTTCTTCTGTGTTGTTTTTGCTTCTATATTCGCGCCAAGGTTTATGCAAACGTAGCGACATGGCTCCCCTTAGCACCGCGAGCGATGGAAAAGCAAACTGGTTCTCAGCTGGCTTGCAAGTTGAACGAGTTGTGAACCAGCACCGGCCCCGAACCAGCCCTAGAACTGATTTGGTGGAAAAGGGGTATATGAGGTCGCGCTCAACCCTAAAACAGCATAGAAAAACTTATGTTTAACTCTGAACACAAAATCTGTAACAGAATGACCTCAGAAGAAACTGAACTTTCATTTCTTAAATTTCAAACCAAGGTTTCTCTGAAGCGACGGGGCTATAATTAGGGCGATGGTGACTTTTAAACATGGTTTTCATTACATTTTGCCTTGGAGTCCATACTTGAGCAACATCACTAAGCTGACAAGTTTTAATAATTTCATAAATTTTGGCCTCGCTGCTGAAGAACTACCCAACTCCAGCAGAAACAAGAACCTCAAAAGTGGAAAGGAGGACAACGTGAAGCCTTCATGGTTGGTTTCAGCCCATATCTGTAGTGGTAATATAGGGTGGGGGGGAAAAATAATAATAAACGGCACGGGCGCACACACATCAATACCTACTGAAGACTATCTGAATGGCACAGTGTACCAGAACTTTGGTGTCGCCCCGGTCAACATTACAACACTTGGCAATCCCTGAATCTCCACCCTGATCATCAGCATCTTGATAAGACGAGGTGGAAAAAGTGCTGTTTACAGCAAGGTACAAGATTTCAATACAGAATAAAAACAACAAAGCCTGGTCTTGTCCAGCGACTTCACAAGCTGCTCTGCATTATTATGCGTGGACTCGAGCATCAAAACACATTCATAATGATAGATGAGCAGAAAGCTCAGTGATCTAATCAGACAATCCAACACTGAATGCCCTTTCAAAAAAAAAAAGCAGCACTATCTCTGCGTGTTTCTGAAATATTCACAAACGTGACTCAAAAAATAGGACAAATGTAGCCAGGGTCGAGTTTAGGTTTTTCTGCTACATATAGACAATATTAAAGAATTCTAAAGGCACAATAAAGATTTGTAAGAGCTTCGTTTTGGGTTAATGTCGGCTTGATCTAGCTACGTTATATTTACGGATGATCTGTACTGCATGTTAGTATTAGCTGGTGTGGTGAAAATCACCCCGTTGTCCTCCTGTCTTACTCAAAAGTCTGATGTCGGTTATAACTATATCCCGACTGACTGCCTTACACATGTCATAGAGCGCCAGGGCAGCGACTGATGCCGCAGTCAGAGCCTCCATCTCCACGCCGGTGCGGCCTGTTGCCTGGCACGTTGCCGAGACGACAGCCACGTGCCCTTCTTCCAGTAGCTCCACAGTGACAGAGGTGTGGTCGAGGGATACGGCGTGGCACAGAGGAATGAGACTTGATGTTTTCTTGGCGCCCATGATGCCTGCTAGCTGTGCGACAGCCAAAGCATCACCCTTAGCTATCTGATTGGCACGGACCAGGCTGAAAGCTTTGGAGCCTAGAAGAATGCGGGCGCTCGCTGTGGCAGTCCGACGCGTCGCTGCTTTATCGCCGACGTTCACCATCGAGGCTCTGCCATGCACGTCAGTGTGGGTCAGCTGCTCAGCTTGGTTGTGACACGTCCTTACATTCTGCTGTGTTAATGTTAAAGTGCTAAGAAGAGATGTAGAGAAAGACCGGGCGTCCGTCAGCGAGTTGTGCCTGAGATAGCCGACAAGCCTGTGTGCGTGTCTCAGCCGTACGAAACTATCTGTGCGTGGTTCGGAACTGGAAGCATACTCAAAACGAGGAAACGCAATACTACAAAACTGCTCAGGGAAATCCTTCCTCCTTCCCTGATGGACATGGTAAACATTAAGCGGCGTCTCGTGTTCACAAGAGACGCCGGAGTTTATAGAAGCTGGTGCGGTCATGGGAAAAGTGCTGCTGCTTAAGTCCTCACTCGCCTGGCCACTGTAGTACAGGTAGTAAGGTTTCTCCAAGCGTGGCGATGCCCGGCCTGACAGAGGTGCGTGGAAAGTAGGGATCGGATCCCTCCTCTGTTCACTTCTCAACACGGGCGCAGGCCGGCTGCCTTCTCCATCTAACAACAACAAAATATACAGGTCATCAAAGTAACACAAATCATATACACTACATACTGTATAATAAGAATATGCAGCATTAGGGCTGTCGAGTTCACTTCACACCGACACGTTAACTGCTTAAACAAATTCCCTTTAAAGTGAACGTAACGCCTTAAACACTTTTTCCCTTGTACAAAGCAACAATCGTTATGGTGATTGATCATGTGTTTTCAAACCACAGCTGATCCAAAAGGCCATAAATTAACGTAAAATCAACAAGATCAGCCGATTTTCACAGAATCTACCGCGACTGAACTGGAAGATCCCGAAGCGGTGCGTGATGTCACAGGCGTAACAATCCAGGCATTGATTTCGTTCCCGTGTGCAGCAGTCTCGATATGGAATCACGTTTTGGAGAGAATTCTGATAGCGACTGGGATTCTTATATACACAGTTAGGTCCATATATATTTGGACACGGACACAAATTTTGTTTTTTTACCTGTTTACTGAAACATATTCAAGTTATAGTTATATAATGGACATGGACAAAGTCCAGACTTTCAGCTTTCATTTGAGGGAATCCACATTAAAATTGGATGAAGGGTTTAGGAGTTTCAGCTCCTTAACATGTGCCACCCTGTTTTTAAAGGGACCAAAAGTAATTGGACAATTGACTCAAAGGCTATTTCATGGGCAGGTGTGGGCAATTCCTTCGTTATGTCATTCTCAATTAAGCAGATAAAAGGCCTGGAGTTGATTTGAGGTGTGGTGCTTGCATTTGGAAGATTTTGCTGTGAAGAAAACATGCGGTCAAAGGAGCTCGCCATGCAGGTGAAACAAGCCATCCTTAAGCTGCGAAAACAGAAAAAACCCATCCGAGAAATTGCTACAATATTAGGAGTGGCAAAATCTACAGTTTGGTACATCCTGAGAAAGAAAGAAAGCACTGGTGAACTCATCAATGCAAAAAGACCTGGACGCTCACAGAAGACAACAGTGGTGGATGATCGCAGAATAATTTCCATGGTGAAGAGAAACCCCTTCACAACAGCCAACCAAGTGAACAACACTCTCCAGGAGGTAGGCGTATCAATATCCAAATCAAATACAGAGGGTTCACTGCATGGTGCAAGACACTCATAAGCCTCAAGAATAAAAAGGCTAGATTGGACTTTGCTAAAAAACATCTAAAAAAGCCAGCACAGTTCTGGAAGAACATTCTTTGGACAGATGAAACCAAGATCAACCTCGACCAGAATGATGGAAAGAAAAAAGTATGGCGAAGGCGTGGTACAGCTCATGATCCAAAGCATACCACATCATCTGTAAAACACGGCGGAGGCAGTGTGATGGCTTGGGCATGCATGGCTGCCAGTGGCACTGGGTCACTAGTGTTTATTGATGATGTGACACAGGACAGAAGCAGCCGGATGAATTCTGAGGTATTCAGAGACATACTGTGTGCTCAAATCCAGCCAAACTGATTGGTCGGCGTTTCATAATACAGATGGACAATGACCCAAAACATAAAGCCAAAGCAACCCAGGAGTTTATTAAAGCAAAGAAGTGGAATATTCTTGAATGGCCAAGTCAGTCACCTGATCTCAACCCAATTGAGCAGCATTTCACTTGTTAAAGACTAAACTTCAGACAGAAAGGCCCACAAACAAACAGCAACTGAAAACCGCTGCAGTAAAGGCCTGGCAGAGCATTAAAAAGGAGGAAACACAGCGTCTGGTGATGTCCATGAGTTCAAGACTTCAGGCAGTCATTGCCAACAAAGGGTTTTCAACCAAGTATTAGAACTGAACATTTTATTTACAATTATTTAATTTGTCCAATTACTTTTGAGCCCCTGAAATGAAGGGATTGTGTTTAAAAAATGCTTTAGTTCCTCACATTTTTATGCAATCATTTTGTTCAACCCACTGAATTAAAGCTGAAAGTCTGAACTTCAACTGCATCTGAATTGTTTTGTTCAAAATTCATTGTGGTAATGTACAGAACCAAAATTAGAAAAATGTCGTCTCTGTCCAAATATTTATGGACCTAACTGTATGTCGGATGAAGCGGCAGATGGTTACCAAGGATACTCCGGAGTAAACGGTTCTTTTCGAGCCCCCAAGACGAGAAACTGCCAGTTTACTAAGTTCACGAAAGTCTTCCTCTGTAGTGCGTGAGAGAGATACATAGAGAGATGTGCAGAACGTGGTGTTTACCTTTCATCAGGTTTTCCTGAACAAAACTAAAAACAACTCGAGTCTTGCAATATTGCAATCTGAGAGTATTTAACACGTGATTGTGCGCATTTTTCTTCCTGCATCAGATATGATAAGATCAGATGTCGCGAGCGTGTAAGTGTTGCTCATAATCCTGCATCTAGTGCACTGTGTGAGAGAGAGAATCAGGGAATCGACGAACTGTCCAAATGTCAGATCAAATCTCATTTATTAAATAAATGAGTTTCTTTTCTGCTCCAGTAATTCCCATGTGGTCGTTCTGGTGGTGATGAACACTTGATGAATCAGATTTATTATTATTCGTCGGAAATCGACATGAAATCTGCCCCCTTCGTTCGCACAAACCTCACCCACTGTCGCTTTAGATTAGTGTCATTTCTCGGAAATTCGTGATCTGAATGTTCTGTTGTACGTGGATTTGAACATCCAAACACAACTCGGCGCTTTCACATCGTTATTTTTCTAAGATTCCATCAACAATATCCAATTTCAGCAAGTAAACAAGCACGGAGTCAGAGGAACCGAAATGACCCAGATAACCGTGGTTCCACGCGTGGCATTGTGCGGGATTAGCCCTGAGGCAAAGCTGCCTTTTTCCGGGATCCAGAAGCTGCGATTTATCAAGTTTTGTGCTTGATAATAAAATAACAAATGATTATTATTATCCCTCTGCTTTATTAATTAATTTTGGTCGTTACGATTCATTTTAAAGTGTTACAATAAGGCATTACAGACACTTTAACCTCCTAAGGCCCAAGCTGTTTTTTTTTTACATGCATTTTTTATTTCTCTTTGCTATTTGGGCTTATTAGAACCTGATTAGAATAAAAACTAAGCATCATCTTTTGATAAGATGTACTTTTAGAGAAAAAGTATGTCCACATATGTGGATTCTTGTTCCGAATTTCCATAAAGTGCTGTCCACGCATGTGACCGCTAAGCCCTAGGAGGTTAAATATTATTCATCCTTTAATTCGTCTGATTTCTTCACTGGATATTGCTGCCATCTCGCCCTTACATGGAAAAAGCGAATGAACGGAGAACTGAAAGTCAGATTGTTTGTTTCAAAACGATCGGCCTTCAAGAATCGAGAACACAGACGGGTAAGCTCCGACTCTCATTTGGATACAAAACAACTCGTCGTTTACCTGCATTTAGATTAATACGTGCAACCTGTATTGTGTGTTTTTCATCTCATCTCATTATCTGTAGCCGCTTTATCCTGTTCTACAGGGTCGCAGGCAAGCTGGAGCCTATCCCAGCTGACTACGGGCGAAAGGCGGGGTACACCCTGGACAAGTCGCCAGGTCATCACAGGGCTGACACATAGACACAGACAACCATTCACACTCACATTCACACCTACGCTCAATTTAGAGTTACCAGTTAACCTAACCTGCATGTCTTAAGACAAGGATTTTTAAGATGTTCCCTTGTTGACAGTTTCGGCGAGAATCTTCCGCCGCCTTCAAAACAGTCACCAGATGTCGAGTGGTGACGTGCCTTATCAGCTGATGTTACGCTACGGAGGCGTGAACGTCCCGCCCAATTTGACAGGTAGTTCACGCCTCCTGCTGTCAGGTCGCTCCCCCAGGACTGCGCTCCAGGTGTGTGACAGCGCGTACGCTCCCTGAAGAAAATAGATACCAGCGTTGGATTTTAGAGGCAGTGGAGATACGCAAGCGGGCGCAGAGGACGATGAACCGGGATGAGGGAGCGTACGCGCTGTCACACACCTGGAGCGCAGTCCTGGGGGAGCGACCTGACAGCAGGAGGCGTGAACTACCTGTCAAATTGGGCGGGACGTTCACGCCTCCGTAGCGTAACATCAGCTGATGAGGCACGTCACCACTCGACATCTGGTGACTGTTTTGAAGAAGGCGGAAGATTCTCGCTGAAACTGTCAACAAGTGAACATCTTAAAAATCCTTGTCTTAAGAAATGAACTTAAAATAGCTTTAATAGTTAGACATAATTAACTTCCACTCCAACCTAACCTGCATGTCTTTGGACTGTGGGGGAAACCGGAGCACCCGGAGGAAACCCACCCGGACACGGGGAGAACATGCAAACTCCGCACAGAAAGGCCCTCGCCGGCCACGGGGCTCGAACCCGGACCTTCTTGCTGCGAGGCGACAGCGCTAACCACTACACCACCGTGCCGTCCGTGTGTTTAAGTCACCAGTATAAAATTTAATTTGCTTCAGAAAGTGATTCTCAGTTCATCTGATTATTTAATTAGCCTTTTACATTTTATCAGTGAAAATGCATGCATGTTGTAGAAGTTATAACACCCATTCTGTTTTAACACTCTCAAATCAAAGTCAAATCAGTCTTAGTTGAGCGAGTCGGTAACGCTATTTCTTACTTTCACCATAAAATTTTATTTATATGACTTTGGTCTATAGCTGTAAAAGGCCTCGGCCTTAAAACCGGTTCCCGCTGTGACGTCACGCACTCGGGGCTGGCTGGCTCAGCGGGGCAGCTCCAATGCCAACTTTGCGGTCGATTTTAACTCTCAAAAATAGATTTTTAAAATTCCCATTTATGCAGCATACAAGAGTCGAGGATGGAGATACTATCCACTCAGACATTTATCTAAAAATAAAAGGTTCTGCGTATCTGCTTTAAGTCCTCAGATGCGTTTTTGTTTGATTGCGGTCGCCATGTTTTAAACTAACGTATATAATACACTACCGTTCAAAAGTTTGGGGTCACCCAGACAATTTTGTGTTTTCCATGAAAAGTCACACTTTTATTTCCCACCATAAGTTGTAAAATGAATAGAAAATATAGTCGAGACATTTTTCTGGCCATTTTGAGCATTTAATCGACCCCACAAATGTGATGCTCCAGAAACTCAATCTGCTCAAAGGAAGGTCAGTTTTATAGCTTCTCTAAAGAGCTCAACTGTTTTCAGCTGTGCTAACATGATTGTACAAGGGTTTTCTAATCATCCATTAGCCTTCTGAGGCAATGAGCAAACACATTGTACCATTAGAACACTGGAATGAGAGTTGCTGGAAATGGGCCTCTATACACCTATGGAGATATTGCACCAAAAACCAGACATTTGCAGCTAGAATAGTCATTTACCACATTAGCAATGTATAGAGTGGATTTCTGATTAGTTTAAAGTGATCTTCATTGAAAAGAACAGTGCTTTTCTTTCAAAAATAAGGACATTTCAAAGTGACCTCAAACTTTTGAACAGTAGTGGAGATCTTTAAAGTGCTGATGACACGTTTTTGATATCTTTGGCGATGTTTTATAACATAAAAAGTAATTCCCGATGATCCATATATTAATTCACGAAGGCACCTATTTTACAAGTTATGATAAAAAACGCGGCTATTTGGGCAAATTTGACGGGGCTGCAGCACCCAGGAGACGAAAGAGGAGGAGGAGCTATATGACGTCAGTGAAAGAACCTTCCTCCTAACTTACCAGTTTGTTGTTGATGCGACAGGTGTTCAGTTTATCATTATTAGTATTTTTATTAGACATATTATACATTTTTTATATTTTATATATATATTAGTTATTATGCCTTTGCGTTGCCAGCTTTTGCTCCAAAACCCACAAGGATGGGGTAAGTTTATTCAAGTTTCCCAGAGATCCCAAGCTGCATGCGAAGTGGGTGAAGCAAATCAGGCGCACTCGTGACAAGTGGGAGCCCTCACCAACATCCGTCCTGTGCTCTGAACACTTCGATTTGGATTGTTTTGACACCCTTCCCAGCTTAAAAGAATCTCTTGGGTGTTCAGTTCAGCACAAACGTGTGTTACTACCATCAGCAGTGCCTACACAGTGGTGCCAGATTGGGAGGTTTCCCGCCCAGTTGGGCGGTCTCAAGTGCATTTTGGTGGGTTTTGAACATATTTTGGGCTGGAAAACGTCAGCAGTATCTGTTGCCAGATCTGTTGCCAGATACTGCTGAAGTTTTCCAGCACAAAATATGTTTAAAACCCACCAAAATGCACTTGAGACCGCCCAACTGGGCGGGAAACTCCCAATCTGGCAACACTGCCAGTATTCCGGAGGGGGTCTACTAGTAGCTATGCCGGATCCAAAGACAGTCCTCCTGTCAGAACATGTGTTGTGAAACGACATAAGATAAAGGTACGTAGAGCTATAGATTCTACATGATAATCATAAACGTAATCATAAAGTCGGCGTGATATCAGTCATGTATTTGCTTGCGGCTTTCATGTAACTGCCGCCTAGCAACGAGAGGCAAAGGGTAAAGAGGGTAGGCTATCAGATTCTATTCAGAAGAGATCAACACAATTCTAGACTCCCAGAAGAGGAAGAGCTAGCACTAGAGAGTTCACCGGCGTTTTCATGCGCCATTTCCATTGAGTAGAACCAGAGTAGAACAGCCAGTGAACCGCAGCGTGTTCTTCCGCTGACGTCACAACATGGCCGCGAGCCACGGACCCAGTTTTCTTGCGCTGTGCAATTAAAAGTTGGATATTCGCGTAACAGCTTCTTTTCACGTAATTATAACAGAAATCTAACACGTTTGCCATGTTGTATAGTTTATTTAAGAAATTGCACAGAGTCATGTTCATGTCATCAGCCCTTTAAAGGGGTTTCTGTGGAGCTTTGTGAATGATTTATCCGGAACAGAACAGCAGGGAGGATTGAGAATTGAGCAGCTGTGGTTTGTTTACACTCGATACTAAAACTCGTAGCGTCCTTGCAACCATTGCAAAGATGTGCACAAAAAGTCCCCATTCTGTGGACATAAATGACACAGGATGTATCGTGTAGTGTCCTGATCCCCAGATCTTTAACCCAGCCACAATATAAAAAGTTGCGCTCTTCCAGGTTTTCATCTGTGTCCCCGTGAAGAACGATGTCTGCAGCAGCGGGTAGTTCGAAACGTCGGGGAAGTCGACAGATGGATAATTTTCCAACTCACAGGAAAAATCCTTCTTTGTTGGCGTATAAGGATCTAATCCCATTGAGCGGGTTCTATATCCACTTCTTTTGAGTGTACTTCTTGTTTTAATAACATGTTTGCTCAACACAAACATGGCAATAAGTCCTTGTGTTAATGGACCAGACTCCACTTTTGGATCATTAACCCCTTCTGACTGAGAATGCCCTGCGTACACGGTTTGGCTTCTGGCACATCCGTACGGTTTTAAATACAAAACCTACAGTTTGTTTTTACTGCATGTATTTTATTCCTGGGCTCCGATCTGGAACAGGGAGTGATGTTGCATCCCATTAATCCACTTTACAATACATTATTAGATTTGAATAGAATAGATGAGCCAAAATAATTGGGAATCTTTTTAATAGGCCCCAACTTGTATGACTAAGGGGGTGTTTACACGGCACATATTTGCATCGATGCTGCACCGATGTATTTTGTTGCGATATATCTTACACCGGTGTAAATTTTGTGCAGCGTTCACACGTCACAAACCTGCTTACTAGAGAGAAGCGTGTTAGCACCAGTGCAGCCCCACTTGCGTTCACACGGCAGTTTTTGCGACCGTGCTATACGATAGTAATAATGCAGAAATGAAATATGCGCATGCGTGAAAATGTACTTCCTTTTCCCGGTTGTCATGGCATCACCAAGCGCCGGGAAAACAACGTGGATGAAGACTCCGTTGCTGTTGATATTCGCCATTTTGGAAGCGCAAAATACCAGGATGCAAATTATGCAATGCCCGTATGTAATCAACTCTCGTCACGCGTAGCAAGTCTACCCCTGTAGCGTTCAGACGTCCCGTTTTATATCGGTGCTGCCCCGCAAACTAGCATTTACTCCGGAGTAAATTTCTTAAACCACCTCCCGAGCAGGGTTAGATTTGCGCCGGTTTAAGCAGCTTTCAGGGGCGACACCGGTATAACTTTGTACCGTGTGAACGCTCTACCGGGGCAGCCCCGGTGCTACACCGGAGTAACAGTTGCCGTGTGAACACCCCTTAAGGGGGCTTTAAAGCAGAAAAGGTTGAGAACCCCTGCACTAAAATATAATCCCCAACTGCTTCTTATTCACTATATAAAAGACTACATAAAGTCTAAGGGTGTATTCAGACCAGGATAGTTCGATAGTTCACTTGCTTTGGGCCGAACCAAATTTTTTTTTCTTCATTTTGGTGCGGTTCGCTTTCACACTGTACATTTTAGTAAGCGGACCAAAATCTGTCAACAAAGCCACGCGCCCTGAGGTTGTTCAGTTCAAAAGTAGTCATGGAGGCTTTCCGTGCTGTTATTCTTTTTAATGTCATCAAAGCTATATGTTTTTTCCAGTTTTTACTGTTTTCACAATTGTGCGATTACTATGCTGTTGTACAAGTAATTTATCAACGACGACGACGACAAAGGGCAAGGCGGCTACGGAGGATAGCGCTGATGAGCGCACATCATGTTGTGACAGTTCTGGCTCTTCACGCAATAGATGAATTTCTTTTTTGCGTCGCTAGTACCGCCACTTTTTGAAAGAATGTCCCCGATTTTAATGTAGGTCTGGCGGAGTTTCTTCACTTTTAGCCGACATTGTTCCGGGGAGCGCGTGAACCCCTTCTCCTTCATTTTCTCACCGAATACAGCAAACACGTCGGCATTTTTGTGTGTTCTCTCCAAAAGCTCAGATATGTGGACATCTGCCCATATATCCACAAGGGTGCGCGTTTCTTCCTCGGCCCACGTTTGCCCCCTACTCATTTTTTGTACTCTGTAGTCTAGCCTACCACTGGTCTGAATGACTGTTGTAAGGTTCCCTTGACAACCGAAACAGTGTTTGCACTTTGCGGTGGAGTGTCAAGACTCTGTTTCCCATAATCCTCGACAAACGACGGAAGCTCCCGATGCAGAAAAAAGCAAAACTGTCGGATTAGGTCCGGTCTGCTTTCACACCTCCAAAAGATCCGCACCAGGGTTCCTTTGGTCCGGACCGAGTCCGACCTTGCAGCTCGGTCTCGGTCCGCTTGTTTGGTCCGGACCAGAGTTCGGTGGGTTGTATTCAGACCAACCCAAAAGGTCCGGACCAAGGGAAATTTGGTTCGTTTGGTCCGGACCAAACAACGTAGGTGTGAATACGCCATAAGAAAGACATTCTACAGCCTACGTCGGCAACCTGATTCTTTTTAAATATTATGACGATTTGAACGGTATTTAAATAAATGATGTGCGTCTGAAAGTGGAAGACAAGTGATAACTGTTTAAAGGTCTATTACGTACAGCTGTGTCACCCACCAATGAGGATCATTGGCCTGTTCTTCATCCGGGATATACTGAACATGCCTGTGGAGATGAAGACGAGCGTTTAGGAGGAAAACAGAAACTGCAGTGGAGGAGCATTTACAAAATGACGGACATCGTTCATTAAGATCAGAGACGATTAATTCCACGTGGATTAAAACAAACAATTTATGATTCATATCAAACCAGGTCATAGAAAAGACAGTCTGTATGGAGGTCCGTTTTGTTTCATTAGTGAATGTGTGTACCAGCATGTTGTTTCTTCTTCCGCCCCACTGCAGCTCCTATTATCTGCAGAAGCTCCTCATCAGACGCTCCAGAGCGCAGACAGTCTCTCAAAGACACCTCAGAGTTTCCGAACAAACATACCTGCAACGCACAGAGTTCACAGACCTAAGCAGAAAATGGCGAAGGTTTACACAGGATAAAAAACATGATGCATTTTAAGGACCACCTCAGCCAACCACACACACAGAAACGTACCTTCAGGTTACCATCGGCTGTGATGCGCAGACGGTTGCAGGAGCCACAGAAATGATTTGACATGGAAGTGATGAAACCCAGCTGGCCCTGAAATCCTGGTACTCTGAAAGCCTGAGACCACACACATCAATCAAAGAATCAAACCATGGCCACATAATCTGTAGATGCCAACACCACAGGGAACCAAGGTTTACAACCCAAAAAAAACAACCTCAAATGTCATCAATCAGAGAAGACGTATTTGATGTTTGACAGTTGCTTTTATCCTAAAGAAAAGCTTAGAGTCTGTGCAAACTATAAAACGCCTAAACCGTCTCCTAATCAATATTTACGGTGGCGTAAAAATAAAACCTCTAATATAATTATGATGATTCCCCAAGAGCACAGAGTAACTATACACGGCAACGGGGGGGGAAAAGCACGCTGTGGATTAAAGAAACGCTCAAAATTAACAAGAGTGCTCCGAAAGGACAATATCCCCCGCTGGCAACTCCACCGTAACTCTGGTAAAATGCGATCGAATTGAACGGAATTGCAATATGCGTATTACCGACATATAACAAAGAATCCTGTGAAATTCCTCCAAAAATTGTGAGAGGAACTGATTTCAGAAGGCGAGCACCCTTCCTGGGATGGATGGACGGACGGACATCGCCACGACAATCCACCTTCGGGCCTTTCAGCCAGCAGGGGATAAAAATCGTGAGGGAAGTTGATTTCAGAAAGCAAGCACACCTTGATGAAATTGCCACAGTACAAGTTTGTTAATAATCGAGGGCATAACTCTGGGAAAATTTGCCCAAATTAAACGAAATTTCAATCTGCGTATAACCGTCATATAACAAAAGAATCCTTCTGCCAAGTTTGGTGAAATTCCTCCACAAATTGTGAGAGGAGTTGAGTTCAGAAGAATGTACACCCTCATGAAATCGTCAAAGTACAAGTTATTTAATCAAGGGTCAAAACTCTGGGAAAATTTTCACAAACGAAATTAAATCGCAATCTGCGTATTATCGACATATAACAAGGCCTTTTACCAAGCTTCGAGAAATTCGTCCAACAATTGCAAGAGGAGTTGATGTCAGAAGGAAAGCACACCTTCATGAAATTGTGAAAGCACAAGGTTGTTAATCAAGGGCTGTAACTCTGGGAAAATGTGACTGAATTGAACGAAATTGCAATCTGCGTATTACTGGCATATAACAAAGAATCCTGCCAAGTTTTGTGAAATTCCTCCAAAAATCGAGAGAGGAGCTGATTTCAGAAGGCGAGCACCCTTCCTGGGATGGACAGACATCGCCACGACATAATCCCCCTTCGGGCCTTTCAGCCAGCGGGTTGATAAAAATTGAGAGGGAAGTTGATTTCAGAAAGCAAGCACACCTTGATGAAATTGCCAAAGTACAAGTTTGTTAATAATCGAGGGCATAACTCTGGGAAACCGTCATATAACAAAGAATCCTTACACCAAGTTTGGTGAAATTCCTCCACAAATTGTGAGCGGAGTTGATTTCAGAAGAACGTACACCCTCATGAAATTGTCAAAGTACAAGTTATTTAATCAAGGGTCAAAACTCTGGGAAAATTTTCACAAACAAAATTAAATCGCAATCTGCGTATTACCGTCATATAACAAGGCCTTTTGCCAAGCTTCAAGAAATGTGTCCAACAATTGCAAGAGGAGTTGATGTCAGAAGGAAACCACACCTTCATGAAATTGTCAAAGTACAAGGTTGTTAATCAAGGGCTGTAACTCTGGGGAAATGCGACCGAATTGAACAAAACTACAATTTGAGGAGTACCGACATATAACAATGCCTCTTACCAGGTTTTGTAAACTTCCTCCAACAATAGTGAGAGAAGTTGATTTCAGAAGGAAAACGCACCCTCATGAAATTGTCAAAGTATAATTTTGTTAATCAAGGGCTGCAACTCTGGGAAAATGTGACTGAATTGAACAAAATTGCAATCTGCGTATTACCGACATATAACAAAAAATCCTGCCAAGTTTTGTGAAATTCCTCCAGAAATTGTGAGCGGAGTTGATTTCAGAAGAACGTACACCCTCATGAAATTGTCAAAAGTACAAGTTATTTAATCAAGGGTCAAAACTCTGGGAAAATTTTCACAAACAAAATTAAATCGCAATCTGCGTATTACCGTCATATAACAAAGCCTCTTACCAAGCTTCAAGAAATTCGTCCAACAATTGTGAGAGGAGTTGATGTCAGAAGGAAAACACACCTTCATGAAATTGTGAAAGTACAAGGTTGTTAATCAAGGGCTGTAACTCTGGGAAAATGTGACTGAATTGAACGAAATTGCAATCTGCGTATTACTGGCATATAACAAAGAATCCTGCCAAGTTTTGTGAAATTCCTCCAAAAATCGAGAGAGGAGCTGATTTCAGAAGGCGAGCACCCTTCCTGGGATGGACAGACATCGCCACAACATAATCCCCCTTCGGGCCTTTCAGCCAGCGGGTTGATAATAAAAATTGTGAGGGAAGTTGATTTCAGAAAGCAAGCACACCTTGATGAAATTGCCAAAGTACAAGTTTGTTAATAATCGAGGGCATAACTCTGGGAAACCGTCATATAACAAAGAATCCTTTTGCCAAGTTTGGTGAAATTCCTCCACAAATTGTGAGAGGAGTTGAGTTCAGAAGAACGTACACCCTCATGAAATTGTCAAAGTACAAGTTATTTAATCAAGGGTCAAAACTCTGGGAAAATGTGACTGAATTGAACAAAATTACAATTTGAGGAGTACCGACATAACAATGCCTCTTACCAGGTTTTGTAAACTTCCTCCAAAAATAGTGAGAGAAGTTGATTTCAGAAGGAAAACGCACCCTCATGAAATTGTCAAAGTATAATTTTGTTAATCAAGGGCTGCAACTCTGGGAAAATGTGACTGAATTGAACAAAATTGCAATCTGCGTATTACCGACATATAACAAAAAATCCTGCCAAGTTTTGTGAAATTCCTCCAGAAATTGTGAGCGGAGTTGATTTCAGAAGAACGTACACCCTCATGAAATTGTCAAAAGTACAAGTTATTTAATCAAGGGTCAAAACTCTGGGAAAATTTTCACAAACAAAATTAAATCGCAATCTGCGTATTACCGTCATATAACAAAGCCTCTTACCAAGCTTCAAGAAATTCGTCCAACAATTGTGAGAGGAGTTGATGTCAGAAGGAAAACACACCTTCATGAAATTGTGAAAGTACAAGGTTGTTAATCAAGGGCTGTAACTCTGGGAAAATGTGACTGAATTGAACGAAATTGCAATCTGCGTATTACTGGCATATAACAAAGAATCCTGCCAAGTTTTGTGAAATTCCTCCAAAAATCGAGAGAGGAGCTGATTTCAGAAGGCGAGCACCCTTCCTGGGATGGACAGACATCGCCACAACATAATCCCCCTTCGGGCCTTTCAGCCAGCGGGTTGATAATAAAAATTGTGAGGGAAGTTGATTTCAGAAAGCAAGCACACCTTGATGAAATTGCCAAAGTACAAGTTTGTTAATAATCGAGGGCATAACTCTGGGAAACCGTCATATAACAAAGAATCCTTTTGCCAAGTTTGGTGAAATTCCTCCACAAATTGTGAGAGGAGTTGAGTTCAGAAGAACGTACACCCTCATGAAATTGTCAAAGTACAAGTTATTTAATCAAGGGTCAAAACTCTGGGAAAATGTGACTGAATTGAACAAAATTACAATTTGAGGAGTACCGACATAACAATGCCTCTTACCAGGTTTTGTAAACTTCCTCCAAAAATAGTGAGAGAAGTTGATTTCAGAAGGAAAACGCACCCTCATGAAATTGTCAAAGTATAATTTTGTTAATCAAGGGCTGCAACTCTGGGAAAATGTGACTGAATTGAACAAAATTGCAATCTCCGTATTACCGACATATAACAAAGAATCCTGCCAAGTTTTGTGAAATTCCTCCAAAAACTGTGAGAGGAGTTGATTTCAGAAGAACGTACACCCTCATGAAATTGTCAAAGTACAAATTATTTAATCAAGGGTCAAAACTCTGGGAAAATTTTCATAAACGAAATTAAATCGCAATCTGCGTATTACCGTCATATAACAAAGCCTTTTACCAAGCTTCGAGAAATTCGTCCAACAATTGTGAGAGGAGTCGATGTCAGAAGGCAAACACACCTTCATGAAATTGTCAAAGTACAAGGTTGTTAATCAAGGGCTGTAACTCTGGGAAAATGCGACTGAATTGAACGAAATTGCAATCTGCGTATTACCGACATATAACAAAGAATCCTGCCAAGTTTTGTGAAATTCCTCCAAAAATTGTAAGAGGAGTTGATTTCAGAAGGTGAGTACCCTTCCCGGGATGGACGGACATTGCTACGACATAATCCACCTTCGGGCCTTTCAGCCAGCAGGGGATAAAAACGTAACCACTGCTGCAGCGGATGTAAACATTTCTACTTGTAGTGAGATCTTAATTATTAGGCTAAAACAGCGACTGGAGATTAATGAATAAATGAAATGGATTAAGGGTAGATACTCAGATGAAAGGCTGTGTGTATTCCTCTCTGCCAGCTGAGGATTAGATTTTTGTTTTCTTTAATTTACATTTGTGTAGCGATACACAGCTGTACGTGTTTAAGCCAGAAGAACCGCAGCACAGACAAAAAGAATCATTAGACACCAGTTTTATGCCAAAACATTCCAGTGATGTATTCATATTTAAAAAAAAAACCCTCAACATAATGGATAAGTCATGGTTTGAATGATTTAATCGTGGCTGACCTTGGCGGTTCCCGTCTCGTCTCCAGGAAGTGGCTCCAGACTGGGCCATTGCTGCTTAATGCAGTCCAGCATCTCTGCGTAACTCACCATCTTCCTGAAGTTCCACTTATTGCCTGCAGGAGGAGCCAGAATGAAACGATGCCGTCATCGTGTGCACCAAATCACACTGGCTTATATAAGCAGTCAGAATGTCTACTGAACAGCCAGAATTCATATTACAACTTCAGGGTTTCACAATAAAGCATCAGTCACAGAGAACGAAGAAGAAATCGCAGTTTTCAAGCGAATAAACAAAGCAATTCATGTTGGAGACGGGATTAATCTGCAACGATGACTGATTTCTCGCACACACTGAAGCTACCTGGAACCAAATCCAGTTTCAGGAATTTTGGTTCAAAGCTTCAGGTTTTCGTTTACTTCATGATTTTTTTTGAGCTGCTCAATACTACACACACGAAGTATTTCCCTTTGAATTGAACATCAATTGAGTGGATTAAACATGTTTAAGAAGAAGTTTACCATCAAAGGGCATGTACTCTATGAAGCGCACATCTAGAGGCTTCTTCTCAGTCAGAGTCACAAAGTCCAGCAGCTCATCTTCATTCAGGCCCCTCATCACCACGCAGTTCACCTGTGATCAAAGCAAACTGAATGCTGTACTTCGGACATCTGACTGTAAAATTACTCAAGGCCTTGGACATCTGACAACAAGCTCAACACTCTGGACGTTTGGTTGTGCGTTACTCAACACGTTGGAGACCTGGCTGCAGGTTAGGCCATTATTAAAAAAGTGTTCTGTTTCCGGTCCACCGGCCGGGTGAGTGCTGTTTGTGCGGTTGAAATTTTTTTTTTTTTAACGCCGGTTTTTCAACATTTTTTTCGGGTTCGTAAATCTAAAATCGAACTTGACATTTACACATTCCCAGGGCTTTCCACTAAGGCCATGTACACACGTACCCGGGTATTTTTAAAACCGAACATTCCCCCCCCCCGTTTATAAAAATGTTTTATCCACACCACCTCGTCTTTGAAAAAAATCCCTTCCACACATAAACCGAACATCTGCGTTTTCAATCACATTCATAAGCATTCCAAACCTGTAGATGGCATTATTTCCCCAAATCCTACCCCATAATCACATCAGAATAGCCCTCTGTTGGCGTCACTTCCGCCTAAACATAAAACATGGCGCCAAGCTCGTTCGTCTGGACAGATTCGGAGACAGAATTGCTTCTAAACACAATTTTGGAGTATAAACTTCAAAAGACGCAAGAAAACGTTGATTGGGAATCTTGTCAGTAGTTGGGCTTCTAAAATTAAACATGTAAATAGCACCTGCACAATAATTAACGCTTTCAAGGCACTACTCCGATCCATTACTCTTTGTCCATGCTTAATCTGGCTTCTGCAGTAAACAAAGGTCGCACGTTTGACGTCAGGGCAGATTTGTCGTCATTTTGTGACGTTCTAAAATGCAAAACTCCGGTTATCTCTGTCTACACAAAAAGGCATACACGGAGTTTTCAAAAATCTTCATTTTGCCCGGAGTTTTTTTAAATATTCGTTTTTGATGTGTTTTCATGTGGATGACAGGCCAAAACGTAGAAAAAATATCTTCGATTTAGCAGATACCCGGCTACGTGTGGACGGGGTCTAAGGCTCGTACTAGCCAGCCATGACAAATAAGTAGCCAGCTGGGGGGAGTAAACACAAAATAAACTCCTGTACAAGCAGTTCCCAGGATTAAATGCATTTTCCACAGACCATTTATTTATTCACTTTACTCAAATACAAAGTAAAATGGCAGTAAATCTTCTTTCTTTTCTTGCGTATTGCATCATGAGGTGTTCCTGGCTTGTAAATCTCTAATTTTCGGTGCATGACACATTCACGCAGCTGAGCATGCTATGAATTAACAACGACAACGGTCTGCAGTGGCGGCTACACAATTACACACTCAGCCAACATTTCTCCATTTGTGTATGAAAATACACTCCAACCACTCAGTTTGGGTTCATTTACAACCAACGGTGTCTTTTGATGCCAGCACGTAATTGAACCAGAGAAGACTGGTTTACCGGAGACAAAATAAGCGTCATCTCTGCTTCTGTTCCCTCCGACACACTACTGCCTCCGCCGCGTGCGCGCGCACTCTGAACTGAATCAGCTCTGCGCATGCGCCGTGCGGCACAAAAAAATGGCCGCCACCATGAAGGAAGGAGATCCGGAGTTTTCAAACATTTGCTTAAGTGTGAAATCGCAAAATGGTATTCTAGCGAACAACAAAATAGTAAAGATTCAGAAAAACAAATCATTCAGTGATCATTTTAATAGTGTAATTTCATCTGAACTCGGCCTAACGCTCGATTTAGAACTACAAAAAGTCCGTGTGTCGGACATTTTAAGTACCTTTGTAAAAGTTTTGCAAATGTTGCAGTCAGCATTTAAAATGCTAACTTAAAGTTTTTGTACAAGTTTCAGTTGATTAAACCGTCATAATTTTATTAAATGTGTCTGCTTTTGTAATAAAGTACTGAAAGAAAAAGCAAACACAGCATTGCGATTTCTTATCCATCCATATATAAAAAAAAAAAATCCCTCCCTCCCGACTGAAAATTTTTTTGTTCACCCGGTGGACAGGAAACGGATTTTTTTTTAAGGATGGCCTTATTTAATGCTTTGGAGGTCTGAGTGTAGGTTGGCTGGAAGATATTCAATGGCCCCGGGTGCCCCTGACCGCAGGCGACCCCGGGCACCCCCGAACGTGGGCTACTCCGCGCCCCGGGGGCACCTGACTGCAGGCTACTCTAGACATTATGAGGCACATGATCAAAACTACCTCCAGGTGAACTTATTTCAGTGCTCCCCCCCCTTTTATTTTTTGGATGTTTGACTGATTGCTACACCACTAGAGGTCAGATCTATAAATATATTCACTATTTACATGAATCGTCAGCCATTCTGTCAAAACCAAGATTCTGATTTATCATCTGAAAATCATGCATGATTTACACATTTTTATATAATTATACATTTTTATATTACCTTAACCGGATTGTAACCCAATTCGATGGCCTTATCAATACCTTCCATCACCTTATGGAAACCTGTAGAAGAAAACGATTTAATTTAACACCAAGTAGCAAAGACACAAACTGTATTTACAGTACAATATACAGAAAATTAGGGAAAGAAATTGAATCGGAAAATATACATTTAAAAAGATCCGATACCATACTGTATATTTTAGGCAAAATGGACATGACCAGGCTTCTCTTGTTTACTCTTCTCTTACTCAAAGAGTAAGACCCTTATAAAAAGGCACACAACAGGTCTTTTGATTTATAAAGAAATAATGAAAATTGAATTCAAACTCCACTTAGCGACAAAGTCCAGCATTGCCACATTTCCGAAGATCACGTTCCTACAAAAGCTACAGATTGGTTCTGGCCCAGTGCCCTGGAACGCAGAGATCTCCACATGTTATTGTTCTCCGTTTACCGACAAACACTTCGACCTAGTTCCAGATTAACAGGCTAGCTGATAAGAGTAGCAATGATGGGCCATTTTTAAATCTAGTTGTGATCAAGGAGTGTGGCACGGCAAAAGGAGGAGTATGAAGTTCTGAATTCAAAACTGGTTTTATTTTCCCCTGAGGTTAAACAGAACAGAAGTTACAGTTGTTTGAAATTTTAATTCCCCCCGTCAGCCTTATTTGGCCGCTTCCAGCAAAATACAGTGGTGCTTGAAAGTTTGTGAACCCTTTAGAATTTCCTATATTTCTGCATAAATATGACCTAAACCATCATCAGATTTCCACAGAAGTCCTAAAAGTAGATAAAGAGAACCCAGTTAAACAAATGAGACAAAAATATTACACTTGGTCATTTATTTATTGAGGAAAATGATCCAATATTAGATATCTGTGAGTAGCAAAAGTATGTGAACCTTTGCTTTCAGTATCTGGTGTGACCCCCTTGTGCAGCAATAACTGCAACTAAATGTTTGCGGTAACTGTTGATCAGTCCTGCACACCAACTTGGAGGAATTTTAGCCCGTTCCTCCGTACAGAACAGCTTCAACTCTGGGATGTTGGTGGGTTTCCTCACGTGAACTGCTCGCTTCAGGTCCTTCCACAACATTTCGATTGGATTAAGGTCAGGACTTTGACTTGGCCATTCCAAAACATTAACTTTATTCTTCTTTAACCATTCTTTGGTAGAACGACTTGTGTGCTTAGGGTCGTTGTCTTGCTGCATGACCCACCTTCTCTTGAGATTCAGTTCACGGACAGATGTCCTGACATTTTCCTTTAGAATTCACTGGTATAATTCAGAATTCATTGTTCCATCAACGATGGCAAGCCGTCCTGGCCCAGATGCAGCAAAACAGGCCCAAACCATGATACTACCACCACCATGTTTCACAGATGGGATAAGGCTCTTATGATGGAACGCAGCGTTTTCCTTTCTCCAAACATAACGCTTGTCATTTCAACCAAAAAGTTCTATTTTGGTCTCATCCATCCACAAAACATTTTTCCAAAAGCCTTCTGGGTTGTCCACGTGATCTTGAGCAAACTACAGACGAGCAGCAATGTTATTTTTGGAGAGCAGTGGCTTTCTCCTTGCAACCCTGCCATGCACACCATTGTTGTTCAGTGTTCTCCTGATGGTGGACTCATGAACATTAACATTAGCCAATGTGAGAGAGGCCTTCAGTTGCTTAGAAGTTACCCTGGGGTCCTTTGTGACCTCGCCGACTATTACACACCTTGCTCTTGGAGTGATCTTTGTTGGTCGACCACTCCTGGGGAGGGTAACAATGGTCTTGAATTTCCTCCATTTGTACACAATCTGTCTGACTGTGGATTGGTGGAGTCCAAACTCTTTAGAGACGGTTTTGTAACCTTTTCCAGTCTGATGAGCATCAACAACGCTTTTTCTGAGGGCCTCAGAAATCTCCTTTGTTCGTGCCATGATACACTTCCACAAACATGTGTTGTGAAGATCAGACTTTGATAGATCCCTGTTCTTTAAATAAAACAGGGTGCCCACTCACACCTGATTGTCATCCCATTGATTGAAAACACCTAACTCTAATTTCACCTTCAAATTAACTGCTAATCCTAGAGGTTCACATACTTTTGCCACTCACAGATATGTAATATTGGATCATTTTCCTCAATAAATAAATGACCAAGTATAATATTTTTGTCTCATTTGTTTAACTGGGTTCTCTTTATCTACTTTTAGGACTTGTGTGAAAATCTGATGATGTTTTAGGTCATATTTATGCAGAAATATAGAAAATTCTAAAGGGTTCACAAACTTTCAAGCACCATTGTACATGCATCTTGAAAAAGTAAAGCAAAGCACCTTCAGGAGCTATTCTTGTGCCCAAAACATCTATCAATTGTTGAGATTAAAAATAACCTTTTGCTCCAGTATTTTTTTTCATTATTTATTTTGAAACTTGATTGTATTATTTGCATAGCGAGACGGCGTAAACTACTCAAATCAATTTCAACAACTGGGCAATGGCACGGCCAGAACTGTTGATTGTAGGTACTTTGCTGGCCATTGTACCAAATCATTCAAACCCAAATAAAGATCATTAAGGATAAGAACAATCAACACCGATTCCTTTTAAAGTATTAAATCAGTCCTCTCTGACTGTATTCTCTTCTCTACAACTCGCCTAATTGCCATACCAACGCCTCTTATGGCATGCGATGGCACAGCAAGGCAAAAGGTGGCAGCACAGTTCCACGTTACTTTTCAGAAGGTGGTGCTCAAAGGCGCTATATATTATGTTTCTAATCAAATGTGACTGCTTCAAAACAATATTCTTAACATCCCTGAACTTTCTCTTTTTTCCTCCATCCTCCAGAATCCAATATTTTTATTTTCCACAGAAGGATGAACATCTATTGACCATGACTAGAACTTCTGCTGGCTCTGGTCAGCTTCCGGTTTGGCTGAAATTACCATGAAAAGGCCCACCAGGGGTCATGATTATTCCCGAATTCCGATATCAAATTCGGCCAGTGTCGACCAACAGAAAGTGAGCCAGAGTCTAACGTCACGGAGTGGCATGTCATCGGCTTTTGACCAAAATCCAACATGGCCGCGCCCAGCGGTTTCACCGTCAACATCCAGAAAAAAGATTGCCGTGTCAAAAGTAATCAGTATCGTGCAAATCTGAGGCCATTATTAAAAAATGTTCTGTTTCCGGTCCACCGGCCGGGTGAGTGCCGTTTGTGCGGTTGAAATTTTTTTTTTTTTAACGCCGGTTTTTCGACATTTTTTTCGGGTTCGTAAATCTAAAATCGAACTTGACATTTGCGCATTCCCAGGGCTTTCCACTAAGGCTCATACTAGCCAGCCATGACAAATAAGTAGCCAGCCGGGGGGAGTAAACACAAAATAAACTCCTGTGCACGCAGTTCCCAGGATTAAATGCATTTTCCACAGACCATTTATTTATTCACTTTACTCAAATACAAAGTAAAATGGCAGTAAATCTTCTTTCTTTTCTTGCGTATTGCATCATGAGGTGTTCCTGGCTTGTAAATCTCTTATTTTCAGTGCATGACACATTCACGCAGCTGAGCATGCTATGAATTAACAACGACAACGGTCTGCAGTGGGGCGACACAATTACACACTCAGCCAACATTTCTCCATTTGTGTATGAAAATACACTCCAACCACTCAGTTTGGGTTCATTTACAACCAACGGTGTCTTTTGATGCCAGCACGTAATTGAACGAGAGAAGACTGGTTTACCGGAGACAAAATAAGCGTCATCTCTGCTTCTGTTCCCTCCGACACACTACTGCCTCCGCCGAGTGCGCTCTGAACTGAATCAGCTCTGCGCATGCGCTGTGCGGCACAAAAAAACGGCAGCCACCGTGAAGGAAGGAGATCCGGAGTTTTCAAACATTTGCTTAAGTGTGAAATTGCAAAATGGTATTCTAGCGAACAACAAAATAGTAAAGATTCAGAAAAACAAATCATTCAGTGATCATTTTAATAGTGTAATTTCATCCGAACTAGGGCTAACGCTCGATTTAGAACTACAAAAAAGTCCGTGAGTCGGACATTTTAAGTACCTTTGTAAAAGTTTAGCAAATGTTGCAGTCAGCATTTAAAATGCTAACTTAAAGTTTTTGTACAAGTTTCAGTTGATTAAACTGTCATATTTTATTAAATGTGTCTGCTTTTGTAATAAAAAAGTACTGAAAGAAAAAGCAAACACAGCATCGCGATTTCTTATCCATCCCTATATATATATATTAGTGCTGTCTAAGTTAACGTGATAATAACGCGTTAACGCGATCTCAATTTAACGCGATTAAAAAAAAATAGTGCCGTTAACGCAAATTCTAATTTGGCTCTGCGAGTCACCCGTAGTTCCTGCTGAGGCTTGTCGCACGCTGCGTTAAACTGTACCAACAGGTTTACCGTCCAAACAAGATCACATGGGATTACCTTTCACAGGTGAGACTGGAAAAATACTTTTCAATACTGTTCCTTCAGTCTTCAGTTTCCCAGCTCATCTCCACCGGGGAGGTGTAGAGTTATAAGCAGTGAGAATTAGATAATACAGTGCCACACTATGATGAACGTTTTTGAACGTGTGATGAATGTTTTTATTTTTGTTATGTTTTTTTCTGGACGGCACGGTGGTGTAGTGGTTAGCACTGTCGCCTCACAGCAAGAAGGTCCGGGTTCGAGCCCCGTGGCCACTGGAGGCCTTTCTGTGTGGAGTTTGCATGTTCTCCCCGTGTCCGCGTGGGTTTCCTCCGGGTGCTCCGGTTTCCCCCACAGTCCAAAGACATGCAGGTTAGGTTAACTGGTGACTCTAAATTGAGCGTAGGTGTGAATGTGAGTGTGAATGGTTGTCTGTGTCTATGTGTCAGCCCTGTGATGACCTGGCGACTTGTCCAGGGTGTACCCCGCCTTTCACCCGTAGTCAGCTGGGATAGGCTCCAGCTTGCCTGCGACCCTGTCGAACAGGATAAAGCGGCTAGAGATAATGAGACGAGATGTTTTTTTCTTCTTTTATGGCAAATACTTCTCTTCACATTACTCCAATTCTAAGGTCCTTTCACTGGCTTCCAGTAAGCTACAGAATTGACTTTAAAGTATTGCTGCTGGTGTACAAATCTCTAAATGGTACAGGGCCCAATTACCTCTCTGATATGTTGCAGCGACCTAACCCAATCAGATCTACCAGATCAAAACAGAAAAATTTACTATTAAAACCAGTTGTTAAAACAAAGTATGGTGAAGCAGCTTTTAGCTACTATGCAGTCCAGCTATGGAACCAACTGCCAGAGGACATTAAAAATGCTCCTGCTGTTGGCAGCTTCAAATCTAGGTTAAAGACCAAGCTGTTTTCAGATGCTTTCTGTTAAATAATTAATATTTTTACATTTTTTATAATCTTTACTTTCTCTGCATGTTTTAAATTTACTTTAACTTTATTCTATTTTATTCTGCTAGTTTTTTTTCCCTTTCTCTTTCTTTTTGGCATTTTAATATTTTATTTCTACTGTTGTTTAATTCTTATTATTTTCTTTTAATTCTTTTAATTCTGTTAATTATTTTAGAATAAAGAAAATTATTTTATGTAATTTTATTTCTCTATTGTTTACTGTTTTGTTTTTACTTCTGTAAAGCACATTGAACTGCCATTGTGTATGAAATGTGCTATATAAATAAACTTGCCTTGCCTTGCCTTCAAAAGAAACTAATGAAGAGTAAAATAAAACATTTTTTTATTTTCACAGTGATATGCACTTTATTTTTCATCCCTTGGTTTTCTCATCTAATATGGAAGTTATGGATGTCAGTGGCTGTGACAAGACGTGTTATGCTTTGCAATAAAAAAAATAAAAAAAAACATTGGTACAAAGCAAGCCCATTCACTTTATGCTGAGAAGAGAATTACAATGGTTTTTCATGTGACAAAAATGTGTGATTAAATTGCGATTAATCGCGAGTTAACTATGACAGTCGCGACATTAATCGCGATTAAATATTTTAATCGCTTGACAGCACTAATTATTTTATATATATATATATATATATATATATATATATATATATATATTAGTGCTGTCAAAAATGTCGCGTTATTAACACGTTAACTTGACTCAATTTTAACGGCGATAATTTTTTTATCGCGAGATTAACGCTCTGTGACATGATGTAGGTTTTTCATAAGCTTTTGAAACTGCCAGGAACTTGGAACAAAGACAAACGATAGCAGCTAGACTGTAATGCCCCCCACAGCCAGAGTCCTGTCCTCCTCCCAAAGAACCAGCGCGGGCAGGGCGCACTAGTAGAGATGGGATTTATGGCTCCGCATCTTTGTGATCCGTTCTTTGAAAAGAGCCGTTCAAAAGACTGGCTCATTTGGCTCTTTTTAAATATTTATTCAGTTTTAAGAAGACAGCGTCTAAAGAAGCCAGATCCCTCTGAACTGTAAACTCAATGCTATCCCAGAAATCCTTCCTGTAATATGCAAATTTGGCCGCCTCTGATTGGACAGTGCGACGCGTCAACAGGCAGAAAGTGTAAAAGTACAAAATGTGTTAAGTGAGCTGAAACAGTAAAGATCAGATTCAATGCAATACTTATCAACGAACAACTTAAACTTAATATAATAGTGTACTTTATATTATAATCAAGCATGTCAAGCCTACCGTCACTGTGTAACCTGTCTCTCTGAGTTGTAGACTAACTCAAGCAGTAGATCACTTCACTCATGGTTCTTTTGCCAGCCCCGGTGCTCGGCTTAGGTTTCACTTTGCAGTGGCTGTGTCAAGATGTGTTATGCTTTGCAATACAAAGCAAGCCCATTCACGTTTTCATGCTGATAAGAGAATTACAATGGTTTTTTATGTGACAAAAATGTGCGATTAAATTGCGATTAATCGCGAGTTAACTATGACAGTCACGACATTAATCGCGATTGAATATTTTAATCACTTGACAGCACTAATATATATATATATATATATATATATATATATAAATAAAAATCCCTCCCTCCCGACTGAAAATTTTTTTGCTCACCCGGTGGACAGGAAACGGATTTTTTTTTTTTAAAAGGTCCCATGGCATGGTGGTTTGTTGATGCTTTAAACGGGCTCGTGGAGGTTTCCGGATGTTATATCCACAGCCTTTCTCGAAATGAACCCTCGGCACGTAGATATAGCCTCCTGGGAGAAAGCCCCATTTCAGCGCTTTTCCCAGTGCGTCGTTTTGCTAATGAGAAGCAGGAGGCGGGGAAGGGTAGAGGGTGGGGGCGGGCCATGGGGGGAGGGGCTTGACCAAGCTGCGCGCACACATACTCGCTGCTATCAGCGCCTGTAGCCACACTGCTAAGACAAAACCTCGTTCTCCCTCGGACTCCTTTCGTAAACTCAACGTGACACAGAGAACAGAGAGTGAGAGTGTTCGGAGTGGTAGTTTATGAACGTATAATACCCTAGGCTTGAACACGCACTCCATAACCAAAGAGGATAGAAGCAGCAACTACAGCAACATATCGCTTATCCAACAGAAGACATGCATTGCAGAGCAATAGTCAAACATAAGCTCATAAGTTACAGTCAATTTCCAGACTAAACTCAGTTTAACAGAGCATGCTGCATGCTCTTTAGTTTTGTAGCGCAGATTACCTGGCTAACTGCAGGAAGCGGTTAGCTGCACAGCTAATGTAGCCATTGCAAGGCTAACGTGGCACCGATTTTAAAACACGGCAAAACGACTTAACAGTTATACACTTACTTGTTCTGTGTTTGTGGCTGATGCGGCAGGGATGCTTGGTACGGACCCAGGCTTCAGTGACAGTTGATGTGCAAAACCTGCCCTGTACTGTCCCAAGTTGTGGAAACATTCCTCAGGAAAATGCTTCCGACAAACATACACCGTCTTAGGTAGACTCGACGGCGTATTATTGGAGTAAATAAAATTAAGCCACTGCGTCTCAGGGGCTCTCCCGTCGGCAGTAAAAACAGACTCCTTTCTGTGTTGTCACATCCATGTACAGCGCAATTTCCATGTTTCGCTCACTTAGGTGATGCCATGTTGTTGTGTCCTCTATGGTCTCCTCACTACAACTGGGCGGGGCAATCCATACAGTGGGTGGGAATCCAGAGGGGGGCGTGGGGATCATCTCCCTTGCTGACGTAGTAAAGGGAAGAGCTCATCAACGCGCCATTTTGACGCGCCATTCTCAAATGTTGGGCATAGTTTGGTTTATACATTATGAAATTTCTAGCCACTGGGGTGACTTAAGAAGGTCAGAGGAACTCATTTTAATGTTAAAAAACCTCAGAAAGTGAAAATTTCATGCCATGGGACCTTTAAGGATGGCCTGAGTGCATATTCTGAAACGTCAGGGTTTTTTTCTATAAAATACCCAACTCTTGTGAAGCTGAACTTATAATTTATGTTGGTACACAGCGATTGAAATTTTGCAATTTACTATGTAAACGGACCGGCGCTTCCCGCACGGTGAGCGCTGCGGGCATTACTAATAAGATGAATCAGCTGTATTGGAGGATTAGAAATGATAAAATGTGGAGAGCAGAGCTACTCCAGGATCAGGTTTGAGATGCACTATGCTAGCCTGTACATTTCATACCGCTTACCTTTCCGTAGCCACGTGTGTCTATATAAATATATCAAATAACCATGTGTGGAAAAAGTGGTAGAACTTTGCTGTACATGCTGCCTATGGGTTCCTGTGCACTGCTGTTATTTCTCCTGAGCCACACCGCTCCATCTGTCTTCAACGCTGAGGGTTCCGCCACCCAGCGATCCAACAGTCTGCCGTTCCATTTATATTTTTGCTACATCAGCAACAAGATGAACTGGAACTGTGAGTAAACGCACTATAGAATACACCGTGCTTACGAGCCTGTCATCATATGTAAGGGAATAAGTTGAATTATCTCCCCTGTGAAACATCCGACCGGGATCATTTTCCTTCATGTACATCTTCAGGTGGTATACTGCAACTGCGTAAAGTTCCATCAAACTGTTTAGGAGGAGTTGCGCTTACAAGACACATGGACAGACAGGGCGATTCTTATATTGCTGGGTTTCAGTCAGTCAGTCACGTGACTTTTCTTAGCGGTTTTACCAGAAGTGAAATAGCTGGTGGTCTAAACGGCTGCCGTAGTCCAAACAACTCAGAGTACGCTCGTAATCTAGAAGCCACTGCTGGCTTTAGATATATTCAGAAGATTGCTATGTGCAATGGAATCGACCCCTACAGTCTGGGAAAGAAGGATTTGTCATACGATCTCGAAAACTACCCTTCAGTCGAGTTCCCCGACATCTCGAACTATCTGGTGTTGCAGACGTCCTTCTACACCGCAGAACAGATGAAGGCGTGGAAGAGTATGGAGGCTTAGGACTTTTTTTTTTTTTTGTATGTGTCTGGGTAAAGGACCTCGGGATCAAGTTGCTGCCGAATGAATCCTGTATTGTTTTTGCCCGTCTAATTATGTTTTTTTTTTAAAGCTTTTCGTTCGCGTCTTTACAACGTAGCGCTGCAAGTTGAAGTGTAAACAAACAACAGTTGGCTTGATTCTCACTTGTGTTGGCTCTTATCTCTCAGCTAAATCATTCACAAAAATCATCAGAAACCCCTTTAAAGACCTGGATCCGAGTTAAACAAGACGGAGAAGAAGTAGTGATCACGGCGCACTGGAACTGTACGGCTGGGGAAGAATTTTGTCACGACCTTCATGCATACGGACTTTGTGAGGAGGAAACAAATGCCGCTTTTCCACTACCAACGCGGCTGAGTCGGGCTGAGCCGTGCCGTGCTGAGTCGGGCTGAGCGGGGCTGTTGGAGTTGCATTTCGACTACAACCGCGCTGAACCGTGCTGGCTGGAAGTGGGTGGACACATTGGGTGGAGTTAGCGAAAGTGGGTGGACGTCACGTGATGTCGTTAGGCGGCGCAAACAGTGACATCAGTGACCTTTTAAGCGGTAGTCTCACGACCCGGATAGTAAACAATAAACATGGAGGACATGGAGTCGTTAGTGTTGCTGGTCTTGGTGCTGTGGCTTGTTGTCACCGACAACGCCAACAGATACTGGCAAGAGCGTATAGATGAGGCGAGGCGCATAAGGCTTCAGAAATTCTCGTAATTCGTATTTCTTCTTCTTCCAGGTTTACGGTGTTTACAGATCCCAGCGTGCTCGCGGGGCGTGTGTGGGCATGTGAGGACACTCCTCCTCACCAATCAGTGCACAGGGGAGTGTCTGCTCACGCCCCCAGCCTCACTCAGCTCGGTTTGGCTCGCTTCAGCCCCACTCCAAAACCGTGCGAGTTTTAGGGGCTAAGCAGGGCTGAAGCGAGCCGAGTCGTGCTGCTCTGAGGTAGTCGAAACGCGAGCCGTGTCGGGCTGAAGTGAGCTGAGAGAGAGAGAGAGAGAGAGAGAGAGAGAGAGAAAGAAAGAAAGAGGAAGGCAGGCAAGGGGAAAGGATAGATAGATAGATAGATAGATAGATAGATAGATAGATAGATAGATAGATAGATAGATAGATAGATAGATAGATAGATAGATAGATAGATAGATAGATAGATAGATAGATAGATAGATAGATAGATAGATAGATAGATAGATAGATAGATAGATAGATAGATAGATAGATAGATAGATAGATAGATAGATAGATAGATAGATAGATAGACAGACAGACAGACAGACAGACAGACAGACAGACAGACAGACAGACAGACAGACAGACTTCTGAATACTTTCTCTCATGCCTGTCTCATCGTAAGTGATTTAAAGTGTAACTGTAGATTTAAATTTACATTACACATACAGGAATGGATTTTAAACACACACTGACACATCATCAGCCACCCTTAGACTTCCTGTTACAAGTGAATTTAGGATAAATAGGTTTTTCCATTGCTGTTAGTGTAAAACTCTTGTCTGTGGAAACCGTCCATGCTGTACTGATGCAGCGGGTCGAGATCAGGGAGGAAAACCTCAGAGTATTCGCTCACTGTAAGACTGCTATACGGCTGCTGATGCATAGAATAATATATTATTATACATACAGGACACTTTTTCCATGTTCTGTTCCCTTCTAGCGGGTTTATTGATGGCATGCAGTATTATCACATCGCTTATCCTCCATGTATTACGCCACTCTCCGCAATGGAGAATGAGCATGCAATATTATAATAATATTGCACATTGTCAAGACAACACGACGTCACGCATTGGAGCTCATGCAAAGATCCAATGACAAAACTTTTCTGCTGCGTATCGTATGCGCACAATCATTTCTTTGTCCGCCGGGAAAGAGAGAAGACGATTCTAATCCAGTGTACGGTTTAAGCACTAAATAAATAAACTGAAAACTGAAGACGTGCTGAACGCCCGAAAGGATACCAAAACTTCATTATATATTCTTCATGCATATTGACAAGAGAAAAACAGACCAACGGACATCAAAAAACTGGAAAACAGACACATTGGAGATGTAAAACTTCTGCGCTAGCGAGTGATTGTGACAATTTGTGAACAAACATGGCTGTGAGGTTTGCTTCGTTAAAAGCAGAAGATTTTGAGAGCATTTTGGCTGCCAGGTCGCTCCGTTGTGTCTCACTGTTGTTGATTTTAAAAGTAACTAAATTACACAGGGAAAATAATAATAATAATAATATTATTATTATTATTATTATTTTTGGCTTGAGTGCACTAGCACTGGCCTGCGCTACCACTACACCAGCTAGAAGGTAACTGCACTGGTGCGCTAACAGCACCAAGTCGCGGGTAAGCTAGCGTTGGCCTTTGCTAACGCTATGCCAGCTGGAAGCTAACTGGACTGCCGCACTAACAGGACCAAGCTGCAGATAAGCTAGCATCGGCCTTCGCTAACATTACTGCTATGCCAGCTGGAAGCTAACTGAACTGCCACACTAACATGACCAAGCTGCAGGTAAGCTAGCGTCAGCCTTCGCTAATGCTACTGCTATGCCAGCTGGAAGGTAACTGGACTGCCACACTAACATGACCAAGTTGCAGGTAAGCTAGAAGGCAACTGCACTGCTGCGCTAACAGCACCAAGTCGCGGGTAAGCTAGCATTGGCCTTTGCTAACGCTATGCCAGCTGGAAGCTAATTGAACTGCTGCATTAACAGCACCGAGTCGCGGGTAAGCTAGCGTTGGCCTTCACTAACATTACTGCTATGCCAGCTGGAAGCTAACTGGACTGCCGCACTAACAGGACCAAGTTGCAGGTAAGCTAGCATTGGCCTTCGCTAACATTATTGCTATGCCAGCTGGAAGCTAACTGGACCAAGTTGCAGGTAAGCTCACATCAGCCTTCGCTAACATTACTGCTATGCCAGCTGGAAGCTAACTGAACTGCCGCACTAACAGGACCAAGTTGCAGGTAAGCTAGCGTCAGCCTCACTAACATTACTGCTATGCCAGCTGGAAGATAACTGGACTGCCACACTAACAGGACCAAGTTGCAGGTAAGCTAGCGTCACCCTTCGCTGACGCTACTGCTACGCCAGCTGGAAGCTAACTGGACCAAGTTGCAGGTAAGCTCGCATCAGCCTTCGCTAACATTACTGCTATGCCAGCTGGAAGCTAACTGGACCAAGTTGCAGGTAAGCTAGCGTTGGTCTTCGCTAACATGATTGCTATGCCAGCTGGAAGCTAACTGGACCAAGTTGCAGGTAAGCTAGCGTTGGTCTTCGCTAACATGATTGCTATGCCAGCTGGAAGCTAACTGGACCAAGTTGCAGGTAAGCTAGCGTTGGTCTTCGCTAACATGATTGCTATGCCAGCTGGAAGCTAACTGGACCAAGTTGCAGGTAAGCTAGCGTTGGTCTTCGCTAACATGATTGCTATGCCAGCTGGAAGCTAACTGGACCAAGTTGCAGGTAAGCTAGCGTTGGTCTTCGCTAACATGATTGCTATGCCAGCTGGAAGCTAACTGGACCAAGTTGCAGGTAAGCTAGCGTTGGTCTTCGCTAACATGATTGCTATGCCAGCTGGAAGCTAACTGGACCAAGTTGCAGGTAAGCTCACATCAGCCTTCGCTAACATTACTGCTATGCCAGCTGGAAGCTAACTGGACTGCCGCACTAACAGGACCAAGTTGCAGGTAAGCTAGCGTCGACCTTCGCTAACATGATTGCTACGCCAGCTGGAAGCTAACTGGACCACGTTGCAGGTAAGCTAGCGTCGGCCTTCGCTAACGCTACTGCTACGCCAGCTGGAAGCTAACTGGACTGCCACACTAACAGGACCAAGTTGCAGGTAAGCTAGCGTCGGCCTTCGCTAACATGATTGCTACGCCAGCTGGAAGCTAACTGGACCAAATTGCAGGTAAGCTAGCATCGGCCTTCGCTAACGCTACTGCTACGCCAGCTGGAAGCTAACTGGACCAAGTGGCAGGTAAGCTAGCGTCGGCCTTCGCTAACGTTATTGCTACGCCAGCCGGAAGCTAACTGGACCAAGTGGCAGGGAAGCTAGCATTGGCCGTCGCTAACATTAGTGCTATGCCAGCTGGAAACTAACTGGACCAAGTTGCAGGTAAGCTCGCATCAGCCTTCGCTAACATTACTGCTATGCCAGCTGGAAGCTAACTGGACCAAGTGGCAGGTAAGCTAGCGTCGGCCTTCGCTAACGCTACTGCTACGCCAGCTGGAAGCTAACTGGACCAAGTGGCAGGGAAGCTAGCATTGGCCTTCGCTAACGCTACTGCTACGCCAGCTGGAAGCTAACTGGACTGCCGCACTAACAGCGAGTCGCGGGTAAGCTCGCGTTGGCCTTCGAGAGTGCTGATATGAAAAGTGTGTGTATGTATTATAATAATAATAAATGTAGGCTGGCTTTGTTTTCATGGTCTATCAGATGTATTCCATTCAGCTACTCGTCTTCAACTCGTTCAGTATCATGCTCGCTGAATGGAATACATCTGATAGACCAGGAAAAAAAGCCAGCCAATATTATTTAAATATATAATGCCCTCCTGTGGGTGTGTTGTGTAGGGGATATGGACACACACACACACACACACTCACTTGTCTCCTTGCTCAGTGGCTTACAAAACACCACACCTTTGCTTTCTCAAAGAAAGACAAACTTTGTTCAAACTTACCTTTGCGTCGAACAATGAACTCGAACTTTGCTGGCACTAACGAGTCGAGACTGACGTTAAGCAAGTTCACGCCAGCTTTTTTTAAACCGGGCAGCAGCCTGGCGAGGTTCATGCCATTAGTAGTTACAGCGATGGTCTTCAGACCCTCCATTTTCCTCATTTCCGCTGGAGGCATACAGAGAAACAGGCTCATTAACCATGTAATGAAAAGGTAATATTGCAAATCTTTATGTTCAAAAAAAAAAAATTGACATTTTCACAAATATTGATTTCAGCAAAGTAACACTTTTTTTGGAAACAAAGATATACAAGGTCACACTATATATATATATATATATATATATATATATATATATATATATATATATATATATATAAAATATATATATATTTTTTATTTTAGTGCTGTCAAAAATGTCGCGTTATTAACGCGTTAATTTGACTCAATTTTAACGGCGATAATTTTTTTTATCGCGAGATTAACGCTCTGTGACATGATGTAGGTTTTTCATAAGCTTTTGAAACTGCCAGGAACTTGGAACAGAGCAGCTAGAAACGATAAAACGATAAAAACGATAGCAGCTAGACTAATGCCACACCCCGCACAGCCAGAGTCCTCTGCCCTCCCCCGAAGAGCCACGGTGCTCGGCTTAGGTTTCGTTTTCCCATCGGCGGCTCCAGCCCCACTTTGCAGTGGCTGTGACAAGACGTGTTATGCTCTGCAATAAAAAAATAATAATAAAAAAATAAATAAATAAACATTGGTACAACCAGTGTTCGAACTATGCCGATATTTTCGGGGGGTCCCTTTTTTTCCCTTGGGGGGTGCTTGCGCTTGTCTCAGAGCGCGGATCTCCATCGCGCGCTCACTTCGGATATGCAAATGCTTCCCGTTACACACGATTGCTATGTCAATAAACATCATTTTGCCAATATTTTAGAGACCCCCCAACATTTCCCAAATCATGGTTTCAAGGGATGTCTGTTTCAGGGGATCTCGGATCCCCCGTGTACCCCCGTAGTTCGAACGGTGAGCAAGCCCATTCACTTTTTTATGCTGATAAGAGAATTACATGGTTTTTCATGTGACAAAAATGTGTGATTAAATTGCGATTAATCGCGAGTTAACTATGACAGTCGCGACATTAATCGCGATTAAATATTTTAATCGCTTGACAGCACTAATATAAATAAAATGTGTGTGTAACATAGTTGAGTTTAACAGGGACGTGGCTTCAGCTAAAGGCGCCACACTACATCATTATCGTTTCCATGAAGAAGCAAAACTTGATGGTACAATTTCAACCAAAACACATCAGCGCTCAGTTGGACTTTATGATCAAACGTTCTCATCACCGATATTACCAATTATATGGAGGACGTCAGGACGGATAAGGGGTTCTCCTCCGGTCAGGCGGATCTTCTCCACTCCCTCTCGCACAAACAGTCGAGCCAGAGTCAGCACCTCCTCTGTAGATAAGAGCTGTTCTTTTGGACTCAGCTTCACCCCTTCCTCTGGCATACAGTACTGACCTGAGGGAAAGCAAGATCACTGAGGTGGACCTTTAATCAATCAATCAATCTCGGAGTCAGATTATCATCGATAAACCAGGATTTAAATACTGTACATACGTACTGACATGTTATTCACCAGTATAGCGATGAAAGTGGAGCAAAAGAAAAAAAAACCCTGAACTTTTGAAAGTCAAACTAAGATGAGGGGGGCAACGTCCCTCGAAAAAATTTTAATAACATAACACGCAAAACCCTGTATTCTGGTACTTATTTTCACTAAAACAAGTTATAACTTTTAAGCCTTTTTCTTTCATGTACATTAATGATTAACATGTCAAAAGGGGTGTTCACACGGCACATATCTGCATCGATGCTGCACCGATGTATTTTGTTGCGATATATCTTACACCGGTGTAAATTTTGTGGAGCGTTCACACGTCACAACCCTGCTTACTAGAGAGAAGCGTGTTAGCACCGGTGCAGCCCCACTTGCGTTCACACGGCAGTTTTTGCGACCGTGCGATACGATAGTAATAATGCGGAAATTAAATATGCGCATGCGTGAAAATGTACTTCCTTTTCCCGGTTGTCATGGCATCACCAAGCGCCGGGAAAACAACGTGGATGAAGACACGCAGTTCTGTTGTTGTTGATATTTGCCATTTTGGAAGCGCAAAATACCAGGATGCAAATTATGCAATGTCCGTATATAATCAACTCTCCTCACGCGTAGCGAGTCTACCCCTGTAGCGTTCAGACGTCCCATTTTATATCGGTGCTGCCCCGCAAACTAGCATTTACTCCGGAGTAAATTTCTTAAACCACCTCCCGAGCAGGGTTAGATTTGCACCGGTTTAAGCAGCTTTCAGGGGCGACACCGGTATAACTTTGTACCGTGTGAACGCTCTACCGGGGCAGCCCCGGTGCTACACCGGAGTAACAGTTGCCGTGTGAACACCCCTAAAAAGATCAAATTTAATTCCCCTAGTTTTTTTTTTTTAAGATATTTTTTGGGCTTTTTGCACCTTTATTGGATAGGACAGTGTAGAGACAGGACAGGAAATGAGTGGGAGAGAGAGACGGGAAGGGATCGGGAAATGAACTTGGGTCGGAATCGAACCCGGGTCCCCGGATTTATGGTATGGCGCCTTATCCACCTGAGCCACGACGCCCCCTAATCCCCCTCTTTATCCACAATTTCCTCGCTCGTTCCGGCACTCATCTTTCTTTTCTTGGCCACGCTGTTTCTGGAAAAAAATTAAACACGACCACGAGACAACGAGATGGCGCAACCAAACTCGATACTGTTACATGATTGGCTATCAGCGTGTCACTCCCTATGCGTTGCTAGGCACCAGAGGACGAGTGCCTTTGCTCATGCAACCAAGCTTGCTTCGCAACAACAGTTGATTGAAAGCGGACCTAAACCAGAGAGGGCTCTGGCTAACACTTGTTTCTTGAAAAAAAAAAAAAATTCTATCGAAACGTTCTATCGAACGCATTTTCTATTGATATCAAGTATGTGTCTATCGCGATACGTATCGTTATCATTTTATCGCCCAGCCCTATTGAAAAGTGCAGTGGGCATCTTAGTCTCCCTGAGCACAATGAAACAAAGTTCAGTGTGGGTCAGTGTCCACACACTGAAACTGAACTGAAACCTCAGTGAATCATGTTTCTTCTGAACTTAGAGTGAATACTCAAAATAAAATGCAGTGTCTCACACACACTAAAATTGAAAATGCAAGATAAAGTACAGCTTCTTGCCTTTGGCCTTAAATGACAAAATTAAGTTCACAGTTACAGTAAGTCACACATCACTGAAGTAGACGGGAGGACTTTGGCGCTGTCCAGTGTAGTTTGCTTCGGGTCGGGTTTCGGCGGCTCCGGCTGAGCTAATATGTCGGGGTGGTGTCGTGCTAAGTAAGTTCGCAAGTTTGTTGTGTTACCTGAATATCTAATTGGAGCGAAACAGGTTTTGCCGAGTGCGTACTCTTTGTCCGGCTCACTGTTTTTTTCTCCTTTCCTTTGGAATCCAAAGTGCCTCCAAACATCTGCCTTAAAGTTCGGCGGCGTCTCTAGGTTTACGTTAACAGCCATGCTTGCTTGTTTTTTTTCCTCACTGCAACCGCCGGGGAAAAAAGAGAAGATGAAGAGTGCCTTGCAGTGAGGGAGCGGCACAGCTACACCTCGCGGAGCGGAGGTGCGGAAGTCGTACTGGGTTTACAACCCGTCTGAAACATGATTTATTATTTGAAAAAATATCGATATTCAAATTGAGTATCGATATTGAATCGGAAGACAAAGTATCGCGATATATCGCCGTATCGATATTTTTGCACACCCCTACTTTCTAGTGCAATTGTGTTGCGCTTGCACAGAACATCGTCAGTCCTGCGCGCCTTGGGCACGCGCGCCGTTAACAACGAACACCTGCCTTTAATCAATGAACTGTGTTTGCGCTATTTAAGGACTGCGCCCATGCAAGGACGACGCGAAGTATTACACCGCATCTAGAAACGCGAAAAATCCGAAAAATAAATTTTTCCATTCGGAAAACCGGAGATTTTCAAGAGTTTTGTCAAATATCCGGATTTCCGGGTAAATCCGGAAGACTTTCATCTATAACCAGTACAAGTTTGTCCATATTTTTACATTGCTGATATTTCCCAAGTGAAGAAAACAATCAGAGCCCATTTTCCCAAAAGCCATGGCAAAGGTTTCAGGACAGATGACTCTGTGCTTTCTCAGTAACATAATCTTGCATCAAACAACTCCAACATCGATTATAATCCTTTAGTATAAATACGCAGGTGATTATATGAAATCGTGCGTGCTGATTGGTCGAGACATTCTGACTATTTCTCGATAATCACCTCGAGCGACTCGGCAAAATGGCGGCCGATCGCTTCATCACTGTAAGTGAGGAAGAATTACAAATGATGAAAGAAAATGCTGTTCGTAAAATAAAAGCACTAAAGATGCTACGAAGTTTGGTCTAAAACTATTCAACGGTAAGGTTGAGCTGTGATTTATTTTATCGATTTCAAAACAAAGTATTTTAGGCAACTCTGTGTAGACAAGCGACAAGTCTGCGCCGCACTTTTATTACATTTGCATGCCACTTTTGAAGATTGAAATAAATGATTTTTTTTTTTTTTTACCCTCTGGGGTTGAGATCTTCTCCAGTGAAGCTCAGCAGGTTTAGAATGAGGTGGTCATGTATTCAGATAAATATCTTCACGAGTTTTTATCATACATGCATAATAAACAAATTAACAGAAACTTTACACTTCATTTGCCCACTGACAAATAATAATATATTTTTTAAATGACCTAAATTAGATGAAACATAAAACTTGTCACCTTACTCAGGCTACATCCACAGGGCAACAGCAACGAGATTTTTTGGGGCTTTTTTTACCTTTATTATTGGATAGGACAGTGTAGAGACAGGAAATGAGCAGGAGAGGGAGACGGGGAGGGATCGGGAAATGACCTCGGGCCGGAATCGAACCCGGGATTTATGGTATGGCACCTTATCCACCTGAGCCACGACGCCCCCAACGAGATTTTTTTTTTTTTTTTTAAATATCACGTCCACATGGGCAACGGATCAGTAAAATATCAGGTTCATATGGCAACGCAACGCTTGCTGAAAACGATGCAATACACATGCCACACCTCTACGTGCGCTGTAAGACGGTCCCATCGGAGACACCAGAACAATAGAAGTAGGACGCATGCGCATAAACCCCTTCTGTAGCATTAGCCACAAAGTTTTGATTATTAATCAGTAGCGTAAAACGAAAGACGTGGAAAGAGGAATGAACGGGGGTAGATGGAAGCCGGTACGCCAACATTCTGATATCCTCCAGAATTCTTTAATGGTCCGGAATAAATTGAATGCTACACGTTGATGGATTACTTTGTTCTTCTACGCCCTTTTTGAGGAATGTATTGTCGGACTTAAACCAACATCTGAGGAGGTGAGATCGCTCCTTTTTTTTTTCCCTATTTTTGCTGGCAGGATTGTTTTTGGAAAGCGCACGGGCGGTGCGCGGTTTGGTACTGCTTCTGCAGTGCTTGGACTAAAGACTCTGCCCTAAGGGCTATTCTCTCACTTTGCACCATTACACAATAAATATTCACAGTGAAAAATATTCTGTAAGCGCGTTTCATGAACCAAGTTATAGGATTTGTTGACAACTCGCATCGAGTTCGTTACACTTCTACCCGGCGTGAAGCACTCAGTCATGTGGTTGTGACGTCATCGTAAACAAATCCGTTCTACTCATCCAGACGACTTCGTTTTGGGGCACCCAAAACGCCGGTGCCGTGTGGACGCCAGGCTGAAACGATAAACAATTTTATCAGATTCACCTGAATCCGTTGCCGTGTGGACAGGGCCTCAGTCACATCGGACTGAGAACCCACTCACGCATTCATAAAAGACTGTTCACATGGTAACGGCATGATAATCACTTTCACTTTTGATTGGTTTCTCTTTCATGGTAGGAACGCCCACCGTAAACAGGATAAAATCTGTCATAGTTTGGGCTATTTGGAGGTAAAACTTGTTGCGAGATGGCACGTGGATTTTATGCGCTTCGGATGATTCAGTACAGCGAATCAAATCATGATTTAGGACAGCGATTCAATTCAATCTTGAGAACTGTGACACTGATGATGAGCGGTGCCTTTTTTTTTTTTTTTTTAACTTCGACTCGGTCCAGCAACTTGGTCCAGGACTCGGTCGATCAACTTGAGTAAGTGTAAATATTTCTCCTATTTCTGTTGAGCAGATCGGTTGATATGCGTGCGCTGTAGTGCAGACACAGGAAAAATGACTCAGCAGTTTTTTTCCCCAGAGTTAAAAGTATTTTCCACAAAAATAGTTAATTTTGTTCTATTTTGAGTTTAGACTAAAAGTTGGAGTGGGAACAAAATTACAAAGCAACTGTGTAACAGAGTTGGTTGTGGCTCTGAACTGAGTAAAATAGTACAAGAGTTAATTTCAAGACACACTGAAGAGTCAAATAGCAAAATAAAGTCAAATCCCAGATAAATGAAGGTGTTGTAAAAAGCAGTTTCAGAACTGTGTTGGAATGTGTGAAAAACATCACCTTACCCATTGTGATGGGATTAAGAGTTGGCAGTGGGAGGGGCTTTCACTCTTCTCATTGAATGGAATTTTTTACTCTTCTCATTGAATACCCCTCTCACTGCCAACCCTTTATCCCAAAACAATAGGACAATTTTTTGATGGCCAGTTATTTGTCCAAATCAGTGGAGCAGATTTAAGTTTCTGTGCTCGATCCATTCCAAAGACTGAACAGAATCACCTCAAGTGACCAAAACAGGTCGTCACAATGGGTAAGGTCCTTGTAAGGTTTTAATCCTTTGTAAGGATAAACAATTCTAAGTATTTATTCTTGACCAAGAAGGCAGTAATTTATTTTGTGACAAAATTGTAAGGATTTATTCTGTTCAGTTAAAAATGACCTTCTGGTCAGCTAGACACGGTATCTTTGTTTAAAAATTCCATTCTGTCTGAACATTGCTATCATATCATCAGAACATTCTGCTTATTTTGATATGAAAGGTGTATTATTGATCAGAAATGTGTCTGAACAGCGCCAAGGTCTGCAATGATGTCAGACACACACACAGACAGATATCAAACAGTGATGTCACTTCATCCACATAGATAATACACACATATAAAATCTGTATTCTCTCGTCTCATGGGGGACTCGTCCCATTCTCATTATCTCTAGCCGCTTTATCCTGTTCTACAGGGTCGCAGGCAAGCTGGAGCCTATCCCAGCTGACTACGGGCGAAAGGCGGGGTACACCCTGGACAAGTCGCCAGGTCATCACAGGGCTGACACATAGACACAGACAACCATTCACACTCACATTCACACCTACGCTCAATTTAGAGTCACCAGTTAACCTAACCTGCATGTCTTTGGACTGTGGGGGAAACCGGAGCACCCGGAGGAAACCCACGCGGACACGGGGAGAACATGCAAACTCTGCACAGAAAGGCCCTCGCCGGCCACGGGGCTCGAACCCGGACCTTCTTGCTGTGAGGCGACAGCGCTAACCACTACACCACTGTGCCGCCCCATGGGGGACTTGTGAATAAAGATTGCGAACTCATGGGGTTCCTGTCTTTCTTTCGCGACTCACCCCCAGAGCTCTGGGTGACACAGGGGGAGTGATCTCGAGATGGTGAGGGCAAGAGGTGAAGAAAACCTTTCAGTCCTGTTTTTTCATACATTCCAACACAGTTCTAAAACTGCATTTTACAACATCTTTATTTATCTGGTAAAGTACAATCACGACATACATCCTACAGAAATATTATTGTAGCTGAACTTGTGCTGAATACAAAAAAAAAAAAAAAGTCATACGACTTTGAAAATACTGCTTAGATTTATTGAAATTGACAACAAAATCATTAGAGTGCCAGAAAATACCCTCAGACCCCAGAGGGTTAATACGAGTTTTAAAATATTCTTTTGATTATCTGCCGCTGCCTCAGTAAATGTCAGCGAATAATAATTTCGACCTCGTCCCGGTTATTATTCACGGATATTCACTTCACCTTCAGCGAATAATTTAAATACCATGCCACGTGTTTTATCCCTTACATATTTTTGAATTTAAAAAAAAAAAAAAACATTGGACATGCTGTTTTTCAAACTGTGGCATTGCTGCTTTGCTTTCCAACTAACTTTAACACAACTCAATATCGCAATACACTGTTTCTTGTGAAAAGACTCACACATGCTGTTAGAGGACGTTATAGCCAGACTAATTAATTCATTTGCTTATCATCACTGAAGAGAAATGAATCAACTCACAGCGGAGATTGCATTTTTCTGTCAGGGAAATCCGCAGATAATTGTGTCTCCTTCCAAAAGTGTCCGTGAGGAATTCTGAGAAAGGCAAGACGTCCTTTAAAACCCGCCTCTGACCGCTTGCTATAGTTAATTCCTGAATACAAAGAGAAAGGAGAAGGAAATAACAGCAGGTGAAACCAGAATATTTTCAACAAGATCAGCTGTGAGCTACTGCTCACTTACGTATCCCCCCGCTCTCACTTCTATCAGAACGCAAGCGATCGAAGGAATAGGACACTTATTATGAATGTTGACTTCAATAAATAATGAACGCTGAAACAAGTAAGTAAAGAGCAGTGTCTCTCCCCAGGGATTTCAAACAGCATCCTGGGAAACTCATTTTGAAATAGCATTCTGCTTCTTGAAATAGCATCAAAGTCCACCCTGTATGTTTCGTAAACACATTCAGTCAGTAAACAGGAAGTCGATGTGGGACAGACCTGAAAACGGTACATACGGTATGGAACCCCAAGCTGAAGCTCCGTACCAAATACCAAGTAGTTGTGATTTGTAGTTGCTGAGAAAAATGTTATGAAAATTTTGTAAATCCACACTATGTTTCGTAAATACATTCAGCCAGTAAACAGGAAGTTGATGTGCGACAGACCTGAAAACGGTACACACGGTACAGAACCACAAGCTGAAGCTCGGTACCAAGTCAGGGCTCGACATTAACGGTTGTCCGGGACAAGTGATCCTTTATGTCAGACAAGTTCATCGTCTCAGTTACTTGTCCGATCAGACAAGTGCCAAAATACGCCGATATCTGGGTTACATATCAAATTTATCAGTTTATTCACATGATTTCTGAAGCATCTCGCTCAACATATTGCTTTGATGAATTGCCGGATGTTTCTATTCAGAAAGAGCGATGTGCGCATGCGCAATATTCAGACCCTCCAGGATTTGCGATTTGCAACATCAATGCAAATTCAACCAATCCCCGCGAATTCAGGGCGGTGTTGCAGTTATATCCAATCACCGCAACTTTCCCGCAAATTTGACCAATCGTTGGCGTCGTCTTGAGGTGATGTCGACAAACTACCTTCCGCCTTACTTCCGTGTATACGTTCAAGAGAAGCTGCATGTGCGAGTCAGTGTTTATGTAGGCTTAAATTCTGTTACTGAAAGTGTGTTATGTTTACAGTGAAGGACTGTGTGCACTTTACATTATTTTTTACTTAATACAAGAAATTAATGGATGCCAACATTTTTGCCAAAATGTTTTTATTTCCCATTGTTTAGGCAGCTTCAGCATCATACTGTGAGATTCTGTTCAAATTGTTTTTTTTTTTCTTCTATGAAGTCTGAGCCATTTATTTTATTAGTTTATAATTATTGTTTAATTTAGTCTTCAGGAGAGACTGCCTGCACACAGTACTAGTATTAATAGGTTTTTTTCTTACATGAAAGCTGAGGCATTTATATTATATTTTAAGGTAACTTCATGTTGTGCTGTGAGGTTCTCTGCACTTTAACTTTTGAACCAACAGGTGCATTTGGATAAGTAAAGCCTATTTTTCTGCATTTTTGTAGTCCTGGTAATCTTTTATATTGGTAAAGTTGTTTATAGGACCATTTCTCAGTGTCTTTGTTTTTTTTTTAACCCCGCCGACAGTAGTCGGAGGGGTTATTATTTTCACCTGCGTCAGTCTGTGTGTGTGTGTGTGTATCTGTCTGTCTGTCTGCAAGATATCTCAAGAACCAATGGATCGATTTGGACCAAATTTTGTACGTGTTGCCAATCACCCAGGAAGGAAACCATTAAATTTTGGAGGTCAAAGGTCAAGGTCATGGCAGAACTTCGAAATTTTCGCCCAATGTATTTTAATAGGGAAAAGGCGGGGTTTGCACTCGTTAGAGTGTCCCTGTCTAGTTAATCAATAGTTTTTCAGTAATAACTTAATATTTAACATATCACTCAATTTTAATCACAAAAAGAGAAAATCGCAACAATTTCTCGCAACTTTCACTTCCTCCCGCAATGTAATCGCAACAAAAACCTAAAAAACACCGCAACTTTCATCGCAATGTTTTGGAAAAACCCCCGCAACATCAGACATTTTAGCCCGCAGCAATCACAAAAAAGGCCCACGGAATCCTGGGGGGACTGAATATTCCACTTACGAAACCGGCCAATACCGCTGCATGTATTTGATCTAAAAAGTAAACGGTCGTGTATGATTGGTTTTAATTGTGTCATACACGTGGATTTGTTGACATTTCTGTTGGCGGGATCATTATTCAACTGTATATTTACATTGAGTGTGTGGTAATTTCCAAATCTTTGAATTGTTGATGGTGTTCATTATAAAAATTTAGACATTTAGAAAACGTCCCTCCTGAAGTTCGGCTTCACAAAGATGTCTACTGAATCCGAGGTATCTGGTGCTGAAAAGAAGAGGAAACAATCACAGCAGAACTATGAAAGCAAGAGACGGCGGAAATTTCTCAATTCTTGGAAGGATGAATTTGAATGGGTCCAAGACACTGGAGATGGAATGCAATGTTCTCTGTGCATATCGCATCCTACTGATGCTGATGTCTCGAGCAGCATGTTTAAAGGTACTGCTTCATATAGGCGAGACATTCTAGTGTCTCATGGCAAGAGTACAAGCCACAAGCGGTGTGATGCAAATGCAACAAAGATTGCTGGGTTACAAATAGTTTGTGGGGGGTTTTCTCAAATATTTCTTTGGACAAGTCAACTTCACATTCGGACAAGTACATTTCCTTTCAACTTGCCCGACAGGATAAGTGGTTTCAAAAGTTAATCTAGAGCCCTGCAAGTGGCTATGATTTGTGGTTGCTGAGAAAAAGGGTGTTTCGGACGGATGACGATACGGACGGACGAACAGAGGTAAACCAGTATACTCCCCCTCTTTTGGAGCAGGGGTATAAAAATTTCTTTATTATAAAGAACACAAAGTCAAGTAATAAAACTAAACATATGAAATCATGTGCTAAGGCATACAGCATCTCGTCCATGTCTAAAACAGCAGGTGTTCTCATGTCTGACCTTTAACCTTTAACTGAATCACAGTGTTTAAGAAAAACTGAGGTCCAAAGCACGGAAGTCAAGCTGCTAGTTTTATCCCTGATTTTGAAAAAGCATAAAAGCTCTACGCATCAAGTAACTTACACACCACTGAAGTCCCACATTGGGGGGGGGATATCATTCAGAAACATACAATCACACCCACTTAGATACTTTAATAGGAACTTGTTCTTGGCTGCAGGAATGGAACCCAATGTCTTCTTCTGTTGCATGCTGAGATGCTTTTCTGCTCACCACGGTTGTCAAGAGTTGCTATGAGTTACTATATCCTTCCTGGCAAAAGAGTTCGAACCGATCTGGCCATTTTCTGATCTCTGACCCTCTCTTATCAACAAGGCGTTTGGTTCCACCCACAGAACTGTCACTCAGTGTTTTTTGTTTTTCGCACCATCCTGTGTAAACTCTACAGACTGTTGTGTGTGAAAACCCCAGGAGATCAGCAGTTTCTGAAATACTCAAACCATTTCAGAACAGATCTGGCTCAAACCAACACCCAGTGAAAGAAAGTCTCACTTTGAGATCATAATTTTTCCCCATTCTGATGTCTGAACATTAACTGAAGCTCTTTAAGGCCAATTTATGCTGACAACCCAGTCCTCGCAGATGGCGTCGCAGATAGCGTCTGCGTAGCCCCCCCACCTTCGCAGACGCTCTGCGCGCACCTCCCAAAAATTGTGACCACCGCAGAAGCCTCGCAGACAGCGTCGCAGACAAGAGGGCTCCGATTGGTCCACTCTACATCCGCTGTACACGCACTTCCGCTTCCCTACTTTCCCGGTTTGTTTTCACGACCGCCATTTTTAAAAACACGAGTGAAGATGGAGCAGCACGAAGAGCGGCTGATCAAGGAAGTGAGGAAGTACGTACATCTATACGACTCCAGTTCTAGTCATTATAAGTAACCGGAGGATAAACACTCCACTAACCACACCCACCAACTACTCCTAGCGATTTCGTGACTTCGCGCCCCCTTGCGTTGTGGCGGTGAATAACGTCACGCACGCCTATTACTCCCCGCTCAACAATAAATTACAACTGTCTGCGAAAAGCTATCTGCGAAAGCCTTGTCGCAAGAGCATGCAGAGACCCGTATTTGTATCTGCATGATGTGATGCATCGTGCTGCTGTCGAGGGATCGGCTGATTACAGAACTGCAGGTGGATGGTGTTCCTAATAAAAAGTGGCTGGTGAGCACATTTTATTTTATTTTTTTAGGCACTGCTTAAAAGTGGAGCTCCTGATGAGTGTCAAATGTGTTTGTAAATAATCCCATGTTATTTTTCAAAAAGAAAATGTAAAAAAAAAAAAAAGCACTGAATAAAAACTCATCTATTTTATGTAAATAAAGATACAAATTTTGTTGTCCAGTGCTCCGTTGTAAACTTACACTCAGCTTTGAGCTGTCACTAGCCTCCATTTTCTACTGTTTTCTACTGTCAATACCTGCAATAATAATAATAATAAATTATATTATTACTACTCTCTCAGTCTCTCGTGCACGTGTACTTGCTCGCTCGCTCAAGATTCCGGAATACTGTATCTAACTTGCGGGCGTCAGGGAGCCACTATCAATTTGCGAGAGACTCCCAGTAGGGCTGTGCCGATAGACGATGCCATCATCCATCGACGATGCTGGTCATCCATCACGATGGAGAGCCACCATCGTGATACCACGCCCCCTCCTGTCATAAACATGCATATACGGTATCATCTGGGCCTATTTAACCTAAAAAGTTAGTTTTTTGTTAGTTTAGTTAATTAGTTTTGTTTAATATATAAATATATTATATCACATATAATTATATATAAATACATAATTATATAAATCATTATAAAGTAATATCCTATTACCGCTTGTTCACGTAGGCTATGGTGCAGGGACGTGCTAGTGAACATAACATGTGGTTACACAAATACAGTATGCTACTAATAATACATTTTGACTTCATTTTTTAGCCTACACTATACTTTTAATGTAAAATTTGTCATGTTGTTCAAACAAATAGCCACTATTAACGACTTCAGTCGGGAAATATTGCACCTTATCAAACGGCAGTGAAGCGCAGACTTCGGCAGAAGTCAAATAACTTTAATCTGGTAAATAGGCCTACTTTCAGACACAAAATGGTCCACTCTAAGCCATAATGTCAAACCAAATGGAAGAATGAAGGTGATTCTGACAAATGTAAAGACAGTAAAAAACCCAATATTAAATCATGATTTTAAAAGCTGGTGCAATAATTCAAACACTAATAAATTGGAAAAATTAGCGCGTTCAAGTGCGCACTAAAGGCCGAAACGCATCTTCAATTGATATGGTGTAAATAAACAGTGAGTAATAGCTTAAGTGTAGTTTCTTCTCATAGTTTGAATACTAGTCTTTCATTGTTAGAGCAGATTAATATCTTGCCGTGATCAGTGAGTGCTCGGGGAGGTTCATTTCCACCTGCGCTTTGCGCAGCTCATTTCTCCGAAGCCAGCTGTGCGCAAACGCAGTGTTGACTGCTCGGCAAACTCCAAACGCTCGGTCTGTACTGGCCCTCTGTTGCGCAAGCGAGTTGGTTATGGCCAGGTTCAAATTGTGCCCAAAACAAAACCACGGCCATTTCAATTGCCTGATGGCTGTGACAATATTCGCCCCGTTGTCCGTTGTTATGCAGGCGATCTTTTTCTCCTCCATTTTCCATTCGGCAAGTGTCTCGCGCAATGCGTCTTCTAAATTGTCCGCTGAATGTGTCTCTGGCATGAAACTCGTCTGCAGGCATTTGGACTGCATTGCCCACTCTCGGTCCACATAATGTACGGTAGCTGACATATAGGGCATCATGTTGCAGCTGGACCACATATCCGTTATCAAGGCCAAATATTCCACATCACCTAGCGCTTTTTTTTCTTTACGTGCCAAAGCCTCGGATGAGTATCTAATACTTTTAATAATAATAATAATAATAATAATAATAATAATATATTTAATAATGTGGTATTAAAATCCCCCCCCGCTATGATCGTCCATCACAATGCTTGCATTGTAAACATCGTCGATGCCAATTAAGGGGACATCGCACAGCCCTAACTCCCAGAACTTCTGGGAGAGTTGGGAATAATTGAAATTGTCCCATTAGACACGGTCAATTGGTTAGCACTGTCACCTCACACCAAGAAGGTTCAGGGTTCGAGCCCAGTGGCCGACGGGGGCCTTTCCGTGTAGAGTTTGCATGTTCTCCCCATGTCTGCGTGGGTTTCCTCCAGATGCTCTGGTTTCCCCCACAGTCCAAAGACATGCCCTTGAGCGAGGCACCTAACCCCCAACTGTTCCTTAGGTGCTGTAGCACAGCTGCCCACTGCTCTGGGTATGTGCATACGCTCATTGCTCACACATGTGTTCACTGCTTCAGATGGGTTAAATGCAGAGAGGAATTTCACAAGTGTACATGTGATGAATAAAGTTGTTGTTCTTTTTCTTCTTCTAGACAAGCAGAAGCAGATTTGACTTGCCTGGACCAAACAATTACTTGTCCTGGGCAGTCGGGCCACCGTTAATGTGTAGCCCTGCATCCGGCTACATCACGGTGTCAGGAGCAGCGAGCCAGTCAAGATACAAGAAACCTATTACTGGGTTTCAGTCACGTGACTTTTCTTAGCGGTTTTACCAGAAGTGAAATAGCTGGTGGTCTAAACAGCTGCCGTAGTCCAAACAACTTATCAGAGTATGCCGGTAATCTAGAAGCCACTGCTGGCTTTAGATATATTCAGAAGATTGCTATGTGCAATGGAACTGACCCCTACAGTCTGGGAAAGAAGGATTTGTCATACGATCTCCAAAACTACCCTTCAGTCGAGTTCCCCGACATCTCGAACTATCTGGTGTTGCAGACGTCCTTCTACACCGCAGAACAGATGAAAGCGTGGAAGAGTATAGAGGATTACGACTTTTTTGTACGTGGCTGGGTAAAGGACCTCGGGATCAAGTCGCTGCCGAATGAATCCTGTATTGTTTTTGCCCGTGTAAGTTTGTTACCTCCGCCAAGGAGGTTATGTTTTCGGTAGCGTTGGTTTGTTTGTTGGTTTGTCTGTTAGCAACATTACGGAAAAAGTTATGAACGGATTGCTCTGAAATTTTTTCCAGAAGTGTGACTGGGCACAAGTAACAATCCATTAAATTTTGGCTGTGATTCGGATCACCTTCTGGATCCTTTTAAAGGATTCTTGGCGGAGGTCTGCGCTCTCGGAGTGCTTTTCTAGTTTTTTTTAAGCTTTTCGTTCACATCTTTACAACGAAGCGCTGCAAGTTAAAGTGTAAATAAACAGTTGGCTTGATTCTCACTTGTGTTGGCTCTTATCTCTCAGCTAAATCATTCACAAAGATCATCAGAAACCCCTTTAAAGACCTGGATCTGAGTTAAACAACACGGAGAAGAAGAAATGATCACGGCGCATTGTAACTGTACGGCTGGGGAAGAATTTCGTCACGACCTTCATGCATACGGACTTTGTGAGGAGGAAACAAAGAAACAGCCGGGGACTTTAGTGCTTCGTGACTTTAAAAAGTACCGTAAAATATTGACACGTAGCAAGAAAAGTACTTGGAAAACACTAAGGACAGAGCTGAGAGGGAAATACAAATCTTCGACTCGGCTCCGTTCAAAAGCCACCTTTTTGTGAAAACCTGTCTTCGTCCACCCTTTTTTATTAGTTCACTGGGAACCCTGAAGAAACTTTGATCAGTTTGATCGATTTGAACAACCTAAAACAACGCAAACACGAGCGAGCAATGCACCTGCTCCGTACAAACACTTTGTCAACTGAGCTTTGGTTGACCACAGGGGTGGGTGTATCGATCCGAGTATCGATAGTATCGATACCAAGGTGATTATCGGAATCGACTCGATACTAGCGTGATGAGATCGATACTTTTGTCGCAGTTTCTCTTCAATATGTCCAGTAAATTACTCGAATTTACTCAGAGTTCATACAAGTGTAGTTTCTCTCTAAATCTCAAATCAAGTCAAGTTTATTTGTATAGTGCTTTTAACAATAAACATTGTCGCAAAGCAGCTTTACAGAATTTGAACGACTTAAAACACGAGCTAATTTTATCCCTAATCTATCCCCAATGAGCAAGCCTGTGGCGACGGTGGCAAGGAAAAACTCCCTCAGACGACATGAGGAAGAAACCTCGAGAGGAACCAGACTCAAAAGGGAACCCATCCTCATTTGGGCAACAACAGACAGCCTGACTATAATATTAACAGTTTTAACAGGTATAACCCTCAACTGTCCTCATGGGGCCATCCTTCACAGGAGCGGTGCGATAAAACTCCGACCAGACACAGGGCACCAGGATGGATCAAAATCTGTGTGTAAACAGCGCACCTCTCTCTCTCTCTCTCTCTCTGCCGCTCACACCTTCCCCCTCCCTGCTGTGTCCGAGAGCGGAGAGTCAGAGCGCTGACCGAGAGCAGGCCGTGATGGCGGAGAGAAAGAGAAGCGCTGTGTGGACATTATTCACTGCACTTGACAAAGACAATGCCACATGTGATGTGTGCAGAAACGTTATTCGCTACTGTGGTAACGCCACCAATTTATTTAAACATATTAAAGCAGTTCACCCCATTGGACAGAGTTTGACACTCAAACCCTGGAATCGCAGCAGCATCGCACACTGATGCGACTACTGAAATGCGCCGGTACACGGAAGAGAAGCCAATTCCACGGGATGGAGACCCACTTCTTTGGTGGAAAACGAATGAACCTACATTTCCCTCTCTGAGCAAGATTGCAAAAAAACATCTGGGAGTAATTACAACATCCGTACCTGCAGAAAGGATTTTCTCTAAGGCGGGACAGTTAACTCGGAGAAGAAGTGCAATAAAAGGGAAGAATGTAAACATGTTACTGTTCCTGAACAAAAACCTTTAAATCTGTTATCAACATGGGAACAGAGCCAAAAGGGCACCTCAAGGGATACTTCCTTGGAGGGCTTTGTGAGCAAAGAGCCAAAGGTTATGAGCCACCAGGGCTCTACGTTAACTTTGAGACATGGTTGCCCATTCGGGCAACCAGATTTCTACAAATGGTTGCCCAAATATTACATATTTTTTTATTTATTATTCAACCTTCTCAGACGCTGTCTGTATCAACAAGCATTGACACTAGCGCCCCATGCGAGTAATGCGGTAATTAGTCATGTAGTGAAGGACATACCAATATTCAGCCCACCCAGGATTTCACGGGCCTTTTTTGTGATTGCTGCGGGCTAAAATGTCTGATGTTGCGAGGGTTTTCAAAAAAATTGCGATGAAAGTTACGGTGTTTTTTAGGTTTTTGTTGCGATTACATTGCGGGAGGAAGTGAAAGTTGCGAGAAATTGTTGCGATTTTCTCTTTTTGTGATTAAAATTGAGTGACAAGTTATTACTGAAAAACTATTGATTAAAAAAACAAAGACATTGAGAAATGGTCCTATAAACAACTTTACCAATATAAATGACCAGGACTACAAAAATGCAGAAAAATAGGCTTTACTTATCCAAATGCACCTGTTGGTTCAAAAGTTAAAGTGCAGAGAGCCTCACAGCACAACATGAAGTTACCTTAAAATATAATATAAATGCCTCAGCTTTCATGTAAGAAAAAACACTATTAATACTAGTACTGTGTGCAGGCAGTCTCTCCTGAAGACTAAAGTAAACAATAATTATAAACTAATAAAATAAATGGCTCAGACTTCATAGAAGAAAAAAAACAATTTGAACAGAATCTCACAGTATGATGCTGAACCTGCCTAAACAATGGAAAATAAAATACCATTTTGGCAAAAATGTTGGCATCCATTAATTTCTTATATTAAGTAAAAAAGTGCGCACAGTTCTTCACTGTAAACATAACACTTTCAGTAACAGAATTTAAGCCTATATAAACACTGACTCGCACAGGCTGCTTCTCTTGAACGTAAACACGGAAGTAAGGCAGAAGGTAGTTTGTCGATGTCGCCTCAAGACGACGCCAACGATTGGTCAAATTTGCGGGAAAGTTGTGGTGCTTGGATATAATTGCAACACCGCCCTGAATTCGCGGGGATTGGTTGAATTTGCAAATCGCAACATCGCGAAATCCTGGAGGGTCTGAATAGAACACTGAATATGCACTATGCGATAATTATTAGCAATGGGAAACTGCATTGCGAGCCCGCGATGTGCAAATGTGAATTCCGCTAGTTGTTGAACATCCTGTAATGATAACGTGGATGCGGTCTTTCCGAGTCAAACAATCGCAAATCGTGATGGAATTTCATCATAATATGAATGAATAAACATCGTTTTTCACGCAAGTTGACATATTTGGGTAGTTGCCCGATCGGGCAAGCATTTGTGAGAGTCTGGTTGTCCGAATCTATTGAATAGTTGCCCCGGGCAATCGGGCTACTGTTAATGTCGAGCCCTGGCCACTTGTAGTTTACACCTGATTTGCACTATTGACTTTATTTTTCACACATATTTGCGTGCAATGGAAGGTATTTTTTTTGTTGTGTTGTTTATATTGTTATATTTATTACATTGTTGCTTTTGTTTACTTATTTTGCACCACTGACTTTGTTACTTTATTACTGACTTTATTTTTCACAAATATTTGCGTGCAATGAAAGGGATTTTTTGTGGTGTTGTTGACATTGTTATATTTATATTTTTGTTACATTGTTGCTTTTTTGTTATTTTGCACTAGTGACTTTCTTCTTAAACAATTTTGTGTAGCAGAAGGTCATCTCGTCATCTCTAGCCGCTTTATCCTTCTACAGGGTCGCAGGCAAGCTGGAGCCTATCCCAGCTGACTACGGGCGAAAGGCGGGGTACACCCTGGACAAGTCGCCAGGTCATCACAGGGCTGACACATAGACACAGACAACCATTCACACTCACATTCACACCTACGCTCAATTTAGAGTCACCAGTTAACCTAACCTGCATGTCTTTGGACTGTGGGGGAAACCGGAGCACCCGGAGGAAACCCACGCGGACACGGGGAGAACATGCAAACTCCGCACAGAAAGGCCCTCGCCGGCCCCGGGGCTTGAACCCAGGACCTTCTTGCTGTGAGGCGACAGCGCTAACCACTACGTGTAGCAGAAGGTGATAAAGGAATTATTTTATTATTAATATACTGTTACATTGTTTTATATTGTTGTAGTTAGTTAATAAAAAAACATTTTTATTTGCCTAAAATCTTTGTCCTGTGTTTTATCATACTCATAAATCAACTAAAAAAGGCAAGATCACAAAATTATTCAATGATCATAACATTTCAAGTAAAAAGTATCGGTATCAGCGATACTAGCCCTGTATTTACTTGGTATCGGATCGATACCCAAATTCCCACTATCAGCCTGCTCTGTCCCTTCCTGTATAGGTGGTTGGTGTTGTAAGTCCAGTCCAGCTTGCTGTCCAGCCACAGCCTGAGGTACTCGTAGGAATCCACAGCCTCCACCTCGACTCCCTCGATCACAACTGGTCGTGACCTTGTTCTGGACTTCCCAAAGTCAATGACCAGCTCCTTGGTCTTCGAGGTGTTGAACTGCAGATGGTTTCTGCTGCACTGAGCAGCAAAGTCCCTCACCAGGCTCCTATACTCCTCCTCTCTGTTATCCCTGATACACCCCACGATGGCTGTGTCATCGGCGAACTTCTGAATGTGACACAGCTCCGAGTTGTAGCAGAAGTCCGTGGTGTACAGGGTGAAGAGAAGGGTTTATTTGTATTTGCGGAAAAGGATGCAATCTTAAAACATATTAGATAATCAAAGTACCCAACTTCATTACTCAAGTCAGAGTACACATCCCACTGATCAAATCTTACAAGTGAAAGTTCTCATCTCATTATCTCTAGCCGCTTTATCCTGTTCTACAGGGTCGCAGGCAAGCTGGAGCCTATCCCAGCTGACTACGGGCGAAAGGCGGGGTACACCCTGGACAAGTCGCCAGGTCATCACAGGGCTGACACACAGACACAGACAACCATTCACACTCACATTCACACCTACGGTCAATTTAGAGCCACCAGTTAACCTAACCTGCATGTCTTTGGACTGTGGGGGAAACCGGAGCACCCGGAGGAAACCCACGGGGAGAACATGCAAACTCCGCACAGAAAGGCCCTCGCCGGCCACGGGGCTCGAACCCGGACCTTCTTGCTGTGAGGCGACAGCGCTAACCACTACACCACTGTGCCGCCCAAGTGAAAGTTTTCTAATCAAATTTTGACTTAAGTTAAAGTACTGAAGTACTTGCTTTTAAAAGTACATTTTCTGTCAGCACGTCATTGCCACAACGCTTACAAAACCTAATTACCAAAGACAGAAATGTGAATTCAGAATATGAACGCATGCTGTGCATCATGGTGGTTTAACATTAATGCCGCTTTTCCACTACAAACGCGGCTGAGCCGTGCCGTGCCGAGTCGAGCTGAGTCGGGCTGAGCGGGGCTGTTGGAGTTGCATTTCGACTACAACCGCGCTGAACCGTGCTGGCTGGAAGTGGGTGGACACATTGGGTGGAGTTAGCGAAAGTGGGTGGACATCAGGTGATGTCGTTAAGCAGCGCAAACAGTGACATCAGTGACAGTGGCGGAACAAGTCAGAGCCGGGCCGGGGGCGGGGCAAATGACCGGGCCCTTTATTAAAGCTTATCATAACATCATTTTAGGCTACAAAATGTCCGCAACTGCAGTGTTTACCAATTTCAACACTACCGGGTGCAACTATGTTATTTAGTACATCAAATCCTTCAAACGAACATGTAACTCAGAAACAAAAAAACATTAGGATACTGTACATGGCTCATAAACCTCACTGAATGCACTGTGTTTACCAATTTCAACACTCCGGGGTGCAACTATGTTATTTTGTACATTAAGTCCTTCAAACGAACATGTAACTCAAACAAAAAAACATTAGGCGACATACTGTACATGGCTCATAATAAAACATCAATAGCCTACTGCGCGCATTATTTGAAGGGCATACGACGAGCCTTGCGCTCCGCGAACTCGTCCACGATGCTCTGTATGTCACTGATTCAGTGATCTTTTAAGCGGTAGTCTCACGACCCGGATAGTAAACAATAAACATGGAGGACATGGAGTCGTTAGTGTTGCTGGTCTTGGTGCTGTGGCTTGTTGTCACCGACAACGCGGACAGATACTGGCAAGAGTGTATAGATGAGGCGAGGCGCATAAGGCTTCAGAAATTCTCGCAATTCGTAATTATTCTTCTTCCGGGTTTGCGGTGTTTACAGATCCCAGCGCGCTCGCGGGGCGTGTGTGGGCATGTGAGGACACTCCTCCTCACCAATCAGTGCACAGGGGAGTGTCTGCTCACGCCCCCAGCCTCAGTCGGCATGGTTTGGCTCGCTTCAGCCCCACTCCAAAACGGTGCGAGTTTTAGGGGCTAAGCAGGGCTGAAACGAGCTGAGTCGTGCTGGTTTTTGGTAGTCGAAACGCGAGCCGTGTCGGGCTGAAGCAAGCTGAAGTGAGCTGAAAAAGGGTAGTGGAAAAGGGCCATAAGCTAGCTAGTCAGTGACGCTCCACCTGACACGCTAGCAAACTCTTTTCAAACTCCAAATCATATTGGGTAGCTAACAAAATGTGGACAGTAACAAAGTACGTTTACTTGAGTACTGTACTTAAAGTACATATCCTGGACCAAATTTGGTTTTTTTATATGAAGAATGTCCCTTTACTAGCCGATACTAGCCTTGTATTTACTTGGTATCGGATCGATACCCAAATTCCCAGTATCGCCCACCCCTAGTTCACCACCAGCTAAAAAGTTTTGAATAACTAATGAGGCGGATGTGACGTCAAGTAAACCACAGCAATCAACGGGACTATGTCAGACTCCGCCCACAAAATGGCTGCACCGTAAAGCACTGCTTTATGCAACGCAGTGTGAGAATACTGGGAGAGTCACAAAGGAAAATGTGGAAAATGTCTCGCCTATGTTTATTTATTTTTTTGCTGCCCTTTAATGCTAATTTCGCCACTAGTGTTGCGCCATTCTCCCTCACAGAACACTGCAGGATATATTTTATATATTATATAAACCTCTACACGGTACCACAACAAGGCCAAAGTTATAAATGACACTCAGAGTGCAAAACAAAAAAAAAAAACCTGAGTGTTTAGCTTCCTGTTTGTATTTACCTGCTCGCCCAGGTGTTTCCGGTGGACGCTGGCGGCTCTCTCCTCGGCACGTTCCCCCCGAGTCGCCCCGGAATAATGTTTACACACCCGGTCTCTGGAAGACACTTTAACTCTCCGCAGAAGGGAGTGAAGAGAGAGAAACCGGCTGGAAAAAGCCATTTCATCTCACACCATGAACAGAGCTCCAAGTCTGCAGCCTCGACTCGGCTAGCGCGCATGCGTCAACTCACAGTCGATCAAGGAGGCAAGACTCTGTTCAGCCAATCAGCTGTGAGGAAATCAAACTGCATTATGGGAAACGTAGCTTAGATTAGATCCCTTTGGGCGGGTTCCCTCAGGGAAATTAAAGTGCCACTCCACCATTGGATGTATTCTTTGGCATAAAATACAATATATTTTATGACAACATGACTAGACAGAGAAATCTTTTAGCTTCAAAATGATATATCAAACATAATTTTTTGACAACGACAAGTATATTAATTTTGCGACCAAAGTCACCTACCCTTTTAATTTCCGTGCGGTAGTGAAACGTGATGTCATCGGCAGGTTCCCCTTCTTGTGTACCACGTCACGTGTGACGTGGCACAGATTATCAGCAATGGCGGACAGAACGCGATTTCCACTTGTCGATTGCTGTGCCGATATTCACCATCGACCGTCTCCTTTGGGCATCACTTGCTATTTTCCTTCGCTTCTTTTCCAAAGCTGACAATCGCGTTCTATCCGCCATTGCTGATAATCTGTGCCACGTCACACGTGACGTGGTACACAAGAAGGGGCACCTGCCGATGACATCACGTTTCACTACCGCACGGAAATTAAAAGGGTAGGTGACTTTGGTCGCAAAATTAATATACTTGTCGTCAAAAAATTATGTTTGATATATCATTTTGAAGCTAAAAGATTTCTCTGTCTAGTCATGTTGTCATAAAATATATTGTATTTTATGCCAAAAAAATACATCCAATGGTGGAATGGCACTTTAAGGATGTTTTCACACCTGGTCCCCTCTAAAGGAACCAGACTCAGTCCTCTTTAAGTGGACCAAAAAGTGGACCAACAGAAAAAGAATTCAGTTCTTTTTGTGTTCACACTGTGAATTTATTACAAAGAGGACTGGGTTCTCTTTCTGGTCCAGTTAAGCTTTGATGGGGCCTCAGTCCTCTTTCTGTTCACACCAGGTCCTCTAGAGCCCTCAGACCCCCAGTGCATGGAATTCTGGGTAATTTTCTCTTGAATCAAAATGTCTGCTGCCATGCTTGCCCTGCTGTATTCTTTGATCAAAATAGTGTGGATTAAGGAAAATACATTTATTATATTATATATTTATATATATTTATATTTATATATTTATATATGTCTGTCAGCCCTGTGATGACCTGGCGACTTGTCCAGGGTGTACCCCGCCTTTCGCCCGTAGTCAGCTGGGATAGGCTCCAGCTTGCCTGCGACCCTGTAGAAGGATAAAGCGGCTACAGATAATGAGATGAGATATTTATATATATATATATATATATATATATATATATATATATATATATATATATAAAATATAGTTATATTATTGTGGCCGACTCGTCAGTCAGTAAGTTCAGAGAACTGTAAAGCGGCTGTGGTAAGTTCCAAAAGGAAGTTGAGTTTCCCTGCTACAGTCACGTGACCAACTACGGCAAACGAAACTACAGTGAAAAAGGCGAAGTGAACCCGGTGCGCTTTTTGTTCACAATGCGCAGATTAGGCGAACCGTACCGTTGATTTTTAGCGAACCGTACTGAGACCACCTCCTGAGGTGGTCTCAGTTCGGTTCGCTTTAAAGGGGTCTGGGTACAGTTGGAGTGTTCACATTATGCGCAAAAAATGCTGAGTCATCAATCTGAGTTCAGTTAGATGGCTGAAAGGGACCAAGTGTGAAAACACCCTAAAATTCCAGTAGCATCATTACAGGATAATCTTCTTCTTCTTCTTCTGGCTGCTCCCGGTTAGGGGTCGCTACAGCAGATCTTTCGTCCCCATTGCTCCCTGTCTTCCACGTCCTTCTCTGCCACTTTCATGTCCTCTCTCACCACATCCATGTATCTCCTCTTTGGCCTTCCTCGTTTTCATTTGCCTGGCAGCTCCGTCCTCAACATTCTCCTTCCCACATGCTCTGCATCTCTTCTCAGGATGTGTCCGTACCATCTCAGTCTCATCTCTCTTAGCTTAATTCCCCAAGCTCGTTCCTTATCCTGTCCAACCTCCCATCCTCAACTCCGCCACCTCCAACTTTGCCTCCTGTCTCTTCGTTAAGGGTACGGTCCCCAATCCATACATCACAGCTGGTCTCACGACTGTCTTATACATCTTACCTTTCACTTTTACTGGTCACAAATAACTCCCGAAATCCTTCTCCAACTGCTCCATCCTGCCTGCGCTCTCTTTCTCACCTCACTATCGCAGCCCCCATTTTCCTGCACAGTTGACCCCAGGTACCTGAATTCACCAACTTTCTTTATGTCTATTCCTTGCATCTTCACTACACTCTCATCCCCATTCTCACTGATGCACATGTATTCTGTTTTGCTCCTGCTCACCTTCATTCCTCTTCGTTCCAATGCATCCCTCCATCTCTCCAAACCCAACTCAACCTCCTTTCTACTTTCATCACATATCACAATATCATCCGCAAACATCATGTTACATGGTGACTCTTGCCTCACTTCGTCTGTCAAGCTATCCATCACTATGGTCAACAAGAAAGGACTCAAAGCAGATCCTTGATGGAGTCCCACCTTCACCTTGAACCATTCAGTCATTCCAACTGCACACCTCACTGCTGTTTCACTGTTCTCATACATGTCTTGCACCACTCTAATATACTTTTCATTCATTCCACTCTTTCTCATTACAGGATAAACAGAGAATAGAAATAGAGAAAAAACTTCTAGATAAATTAAATTAGGAATTTGCATATACAAATATAAAAAAGAATAAGAATATGATATGGGGAAGGACCAACGGAAGAGGTATTGCACATTATATTGCACATTGTGCAGTATTGTTTATTGTCAGGCTAGGCTACTGCTCCTTCCCGTCCTCTGTCCTCCTGTTACCCCTCCTCCCCCCAGAGAGGAGTTGTACAGTCTGATGGCGTGAGGGACAAAGGAGTTTTTGAGTCTGTTCATCCTGCACTTGGGAAGGAGCATTCTGTCACTGAACAGGCTCCTCTGGTTGCTGATGACAGTGCGTCTTAATACTGATGCAGGCAAAACATCGGTCCTGGTATTACTGGACCTCAGTGCAGCTTTTGATACTGTTGATCACAACATACTGCTATATCGACTTGAACACTGGGTTGGATTGACTGGTAAAGTTATCAATTGGTTAAAATCATACTTAAAAGATAGAAGCTTCTTTGTTACCCTGGGAAATTGTTCCTCAACGTCAATGCCCTTGACCTGTGGTGTCCCCCAGGGGTCGATTCTTGGACCATTACTTTTCAACCTTTATATGCTCCCACTTGGGCAAATTATCAATAAAAATTCAATTTTGTATCACTGCTATGCAGATGATACCCAAATTTATTTTGCTCTATCACCTAATGACTATGCCCCCCTTGAATGTCTCTACCAGTGCATCGATCAAATCAATAGCTGGATGTCACAAAATTTTCTTCAGTTGAACACAGATAAAACAGAAGTAATTCTATTTGGAAAAAAAGATGAAAGACTCAGGATTACCACTATTCTTGACACAAAGGGGATTAAAACTAAAGAAATGGTTAAAAATCTTGGTGTTTTCATTGACAGCGAGATAAACTTTGACAGTCACATGAAAGCAATCACTAAAATGGCATTTTATCACCTAAAAAACATTTCCAAACTAAGAGGACTTATGTCAAAAAATGATCTGGAAAAACTAATACATGCCTTCATCTCTAGTAGGGTTGATTACTGCAATGGCCTTTTCACAGGCTTGCCAAAAAAGACCATCAAACGACTTCAGCTGGTTCAAAATGCAGCGGCTAGGGTTCTCACACGAATAAAAAGAACAGAGCACATTACTCCAATTCTAAGGTCCCTTCACTGGCTTCCAGTAAGCTACAGAATTGACTTTAAAGCATTGCTGCTGGTGTACAAATCTCTAAATGGTACAGGGCCCAATTACCTCTCTGATATGTTGCAGCGGCCTAACCCAATCAGATCTACCAGATCGCAACAGAAAAATTTACTATTAAAACCAGTTGTTAAAACAAAGTGTGGTGAAGCAGCTTTTAGCTACTATGCAGTGCAGCTATGGAACCAACTGCCAGAGGACATTAAAAATGCTCCTGCTGTTGGCAGCTTCAAATCTAGGTTAAAGACCAAGCTGTTTTCAGATGTTTTCTGTTAAATAATTAATATTTTTACATTTTTTATAATCTTTACTTTCTCTGCATGTTTTAAATTTACTTTAATTTTATTCTATTTTATTCCGCTGGTTTCTTTCTCTTTTTATCCTTTTTTTCTTTTTGGCATTTTATTATTTTATTTCTACTATTGTTTAATTCTTATTATTTTCTTTTAATTCTTTTAATTCTTTTAATTAATTGTTTTAGATTAAAAATAAAATTATTTTATGTAATTTTATTTCTCTATTGTTTACTGTTTTTGTTTTTGCTTCTGTAAAGCACATTGAACTGCCATTGTGTATGAAATGTGCTATATAAATAAACTTGCCTTGCCTTGCCTTGCCTTGCGCAGAGGGTGACTGGCATCGTCCATGATGTTCAGTATTTTGTCCATAGTCCTCTTCTCTGCCACCGTCACCAGAGAGTCCAGCTTCATGCCAACCACAGAGCCGGCCTGCCTGATCAGTTTGTCCAGCCTGGATGTGTCCTTCTTGGATGTGCTGCACCCCCAGCACACCACGGTGTAAAACAGGACACTGACGACCACGGACTGATGGAACATCCACAGGAGTTTCCTGCAGATGTTAAAGGACCGCAGCCTCCTAAGGAAGTATAGCCTGCTCTGTCCCTTCCTGTATAAGTGATTAGTGTTGCAAGTCCAGTCCAGCTTGCTGTCCAGCCACAGCCTGAGGTACTCGTAGGAATCCACAGCCTCCACCTCGACTCCCTCAATCAGAACTGGTCGTGACCTTGTTCTGGACCTCCCAAAGTCAATGACCAGCTCCTTGGTCTTCGAGGTGTTGAACTGCAGATGGTTTCTGCTGCACCGAGCAGCAAAGTTCCTCACCAGGCTCCTATACTCCTCCTCTCTGTTATCCCTGATACACCCCATGATGGCTGTGTCATCGGCGAACTTCTGAATGTGACACAGCTCCGAGTTGTAGCAGAAGTCCGTGGTGTACAGGGTGAAGAGAAGGGTTTATTTGTATTTGCGGAAAAGGATGCAATCTTAAAATGTATTAGATAATCAAAGTACCCAACTTCATTACTTAAGTCAGAGTACACATCCCACTGATCAAATCTTGCAAGTGAAAGTTGTCCAGTCAAATTTTGACTTAAGTTAAAGTACTGAAGTACTTGCTTTTAAAAGTACATTTTCTGTCAGCACATCATTGCCACAACGCTTACAAAACCTAATTACCAAAGACAGAAATGTGAATTCAGAATATGAACGCATGCTGTGCCATCATGGTGGTTTAATGTTAAGCTAGCTAGTCAGTGACGCTCCACCTGACACGCTAGCAAACTCTTTTCAAACTCCAAATCATATTGGGTAGCTAACAGACGTGGACAGTAACAAAGTACGTTTACTTGAGTACTGTACTTAAAGTACATATCCTGGACCAAATTCGTTTTTTTATATATGAAAGAATGTCCCTTTACACACTCATCCAGAAGGGTAATTTTGCACAAGGCCATCTGTCTACAGCAGAAAAAAATAAAATAACAAAACGCGTCTGGAAAAATCCTAAGGGAGTCTGGAGCCAGATTCGTGACGTCACCTGCGGAAGCGCCAGCAGGCTGCGAGAGCTTGCACAGTTTCAGTGCACAGCCTGTGTAGACCAAGTTTAGCAGCTAGCGATTTTGCATTGAAATATGGAATTGTCACCTGAGCGCAATGTGGGAAATGATGATTACTAGTCCCATCAAGATTGGTGTTGCTACACCCTCCTACGATACATCTGTTAACCATTTTAATAATTACGTGATAGCGTTGAAGAAAATTGCAGAAAACCACCAGGTCGTTTTCTCATAAACAAACCAGCGCTGACGTAGGATTCAGAAGGAGGCGTCCCGCACGTGACGTCACGAAAATCAATGTTTGCCGGGAAATCCAAATGCCAAGTTTTTTCAGAGGCGGACCAATTCGCCTCAAATGGCTTGATTTCAACTGAATTTTTCTGGCATTGCGCAAGGTAAAAAAATTGCACAAAATGTAAAATGTGACAGATATTTGACCAAAGTTTAATATAAAATAGGAGAATTACATTGATCTTGCTCCTGAATTTACCTGTGATATGCACTTTAAGTACACTTTTTGAGTATCTGTACTTTACTTGAGGATTATTGCTTTTGCAAACTTATGACTTTACTACATTTGAAAGACAAATATGGTACTTTTCACTCCACAACATTTCTATCAAGGTCCTCGTTATTCGTTACTATGGAGTGGCTTTGAAAGTGGATGTTTTTTTCTTTTCTTTTCTAAAACATGATTGGTAATCACTAGGGTCACATCACATCCATAGACTGGATAAAATCAAGTTCAGTGATTTCTCAGCAGCGTTATTTAACACGATCAGTTGATGGCGGAATGAAAAGAGGCGGTTCTTCTGGAGAATGCACGCACTCATGGCTTTACCTAGAACCCATGTTTCAGTTTTCTGACAGGAATAAAGATTCATTGCGTTTTAAATGTTTGCTTTTGTAGAATCAGAGCAGGTGGGTGGAGCACAGAAGCACGGCAGGCCAGAACTGAGTTCTCACGAACTTTATATTTTTAAAGATATATATATATATACACAGTTTCATTCACTCTCCCACACACACATTTCTGGTCGGGAGAGAGCTCCCTTTCTCTGCTTTCTCTCTCCTTTTATAGGGTGCAGTCACTGGGGGAGACACACAAACACAGGTTAATTCATATCAGGTGCAGTGATACTACCACTTACCATACCTTCCCTAACTCCTCCCTCCATTCACAGACAGGCGCTTGACCACACCCCTGCTGCCACATACCCCCACCGCCCGACTCAGGCCAGGGAGCTGTCCAGCCTGCAGCCGACTCCCCCCCCTTGGTGGGAGAGGAAATCTGCCACGACCATCTGCGCCCCCGGCCTGTGGACCACCTCAAATTTAAATGGCTGGATTTCCAGATACCAATGGGTGATCCGCGCGTTGGCATCCTTCATGCGGTGGAGTCACTGCAGGGACACGTGGTCTGAACAGAGGGTGAAAGGGCGCCCCAGCAGGTAGCAGCAGAGGGCGAGGACCACCCACTTGATGGCGAGGCATTCCTTCTCTATCGTGCTGTACCTGCCCTTGCGCACCGACAGCTTCCGGCTGATGTACAGCACGGAATGTTCCTCCCCCTCCACCTCCTGGGACAGAACAGCCTCCAGTCCTCTGTCCGACGCATCCGTCTGCAAAATAAAGGGGAAAGAAAGGTCAGGGGAGTGTAACAGTGGCCCCCTACACAGTGCAGCCTTTACCTCAGAGAAAGTAAAAACAAAAGAAACAAAACGAAAGAAAAAATTACTTAAGTAAAAATTTGATTGGACAACTTTCACTTGTATCAGAGTAACATTTGACCAGTGGGATCTGCACTTTGACTTAAGTAATGAAGTTGGGTACTTTGTCCACCTCTGGGAGCTAACGCTACTAGAAGAGAAAGATTTCTACATTCTGTTTATTTGGCAAGATTATGCTGAAACATATTTCTGAAAGGACTTCAGATAAGTTAACGTTATTCATGTTAGCGTGACTCCATTTTTACATGCTAACTAACAGTGTCGAAGTTAACTAGCTATGTGTTAACGTTAGCCGTGGACAAGGCGATGGCAGCTTGGCGGGCAAATCCATAGAAAGTCATGTGACTAACCAGACTGCATAGCTACGTTTGCAATGTTATCGCCAGCTCTAAAAGCACAGACAACTTCGTTGCAAGCTTTCTCTTGGAATAAAACGTTGATATACCTCAATATGCTTCCACAGGTTGGACGGCGAGTTTTTGTTGGCCGTGATGTGATTCGTTTTCGGCAAACAAAGCAAACATTTAAAATGAAATGCATCTTTATTCCTTTCAGAAAACTGAAACATGGGTTCTAGGTATGGCCACGGGCGCGTGCATTCCCCAAAAGAACTCCCTCCTTTCGTGCCATCAACTGATTGTGTTCAAATAACGCTGCTGAGAAATCACTGAACTTGATTTTATACAGTCTATGGACGTGACGTGACCTGAGTGATTACTGATAGTCTCTCAGTGTCACCTGGGAAAAAAACAATCACGTTTTAGAAAAACAAGATAAATATGGGTGTAAAATATAGTAAAGCCGAGGTTAAAAGTATAATCAAGACAGAAATAAGAAAAAAATGGCAGGAAAAGTGGGATAGAGGAAATAAAGCTTGATATTACTACAGCATTCAAAAGAAAGTAGGAGAAATGAGAGGAAGCAATAGAAATAGAAAGGAGGAAGACATTATATCAAGGATGAGGTTTGGTAACACTGGTCTGAACAGTGCGTTAAACATAATGGATAAGCATGTTAATGGTAGATGTGAGCATTGTGGACTACAGGAAACGGTGGAACATGTGATGTTGGATTGTCCGAGATATCATCAAGAGAGACAGACATTTAAAGAGATGCGTCAAAGGAATCATATGACGCTAGGTATCAGAGAGATGTTGCAGTTGAGGTCAGATAATGTAGGATATAGGGCTATTTTTAGGTTTTTAAATGATACAGGAATTATTAGGAGAATTTAGCACAATAGTGTAGTAAACATTCTGGTTCACACTCCAGTCCAGAAGATGGCGGTAATGCATCTAAAAGCTGTTTGCTAACCACCATAAAACAATATAAAAGAAGAAGAAAAGAGGGGCGGCACGGTGGTGTAGTGGTTAGCGCTGTCGCCTCACAGCAAGAAGGTCCGGGTTCGAGCCCCGTGGCCGGCGAGGGCCTTTCTGTGCGGAGTTTGCATGTTCTCCCCGTGTCTGCGTGGGTTTCCTCCGGGTGCTCCGGTTTCCTCCACAGTCCAAAGACATGCAGGTTAGGTTAACTGGTGACTCTAAATTGAGCGTAGGTGTGAATGTGAGTGTGAATGGTTGTCTGTGTCTATGTGTCAGCCCTGTGATGACCTGGCGACTTGTCCAGGGTGTACCCCGCCTTTCGCCCGTAGTCAGCTGGGATAGGCTCCAGCTTGCCTGCGACCCTGCAGAACAGGATAAAGCGGCTAGAGATAATGAGATGAGATGAGATGAGAGAAAAGAAAAGAAAAAACATCCACTTTCAAAGCCGTTTCATAGTAACGAGGACCTTGACAGAAATGTCGTGGAGTGAAAAGTACGATATTTGCCTTTCAAAATGTAGTGAAGTTAAAGTCATAAGTTTCCAGAAAAAAAAAATATTCAAGTAAAGTACAGATACTCAAAAAGTGTACTTAAGTACAGTACTCAAGTAAATGTACTTTGTTACTGTCCACGTCTGTAGATAATATTATAAGCCTGGATAAATATGTGACAGTATGCCTACATATTTTGGTTTTGGGTTTTTTTCGAGGCGAGTCTTTTAACACAGCATCAAGACTTTGAGACTCACTCTATATTGTTCTATTAGACTCTGATGGTACTGTTAGTTCGCTAAAGGTTCTGACTGCAAAATTGAATTCTGGGCAAAATGTTCGATTTCTATTGCTGTTGCAGTTTCCAGATGTTTCACTGCTGCACACATCGTGTATCCTATGTGTAAATGTTTTGCTGAGATAAAATGCGTTCCACATTTTACGATTCTGGAGATGCTGAAGCAAATGAGCAACAATATCATGTTCTTCCATGTGTTTGGGGAGTCTCCCACATGCTGTTGGGCAAACTTCAAACATGTTTTCTTAAGCAATGGCTTTTTCTAGCCACTCTTCCATAAAGCCCCGCCCACTCTGTGGAGTGTACGGCTTAAAATGGTCCTTTGGACAGATACTCCCATCTCCGCTGTGGATCTTTGCAGCTCCTTCAGTGTTATCTTTGGTGTCTTTGTTGCATCTCTGATTAATGCCCTCCTTGCCCAGTCTGTGAGTTTTGGTGGGCGGGGCCTTCTCTTGTCAGGTTTGTATTGGTGCCATAATCTGTCCATTTTGCTATAATGGGTTTAATGGAGCTCCGTGGGATATTCAAAGTTTGGGATATTTTTTTATAACCCAACCCTGATCTATACTTCTCCACAACTTTGTCTCTGGCCTGTTTGGAGGCTCCTTGGTTTTCATGTTGCTTGCTTAGTCGTGTTGCAGAGTCAGGGTCCTTCCAGAACAGGGTGATTTATACAGACGTCATGTGACACTTTGATTGCACACAGGTGGATCTTAATCAACTAATTATGAAGTGAATCGGTTGGACCAGTTCTTATTTAAGGGTTTCATATGAAAGGGGGTGAATACTTATGCACACTCCAGATTTCTGTTTCTTCATCTTAATTATTGTTTGTGTCACAATAAAGCAACAATTTGCACCTTTAAAGTGGTCGGCATGTTGTGCAAATCAAATGGTGCTAACCCTCCAAAAATCCATTTTAATTCCAGCTTGTAATGCGACAAAACAGGACAAACACCAAGGGGGATGAATACTTTTGCAAGACACTGTATTGGGCTATGATAATGACGTACTCCCCTCCCCGCAGCATGCACTCTCTCTCTCTCTCTCTCTCTCTCTCTCATGAACCCATCCTCCAGCAGTAGTCAGGCAGTGCACGTTCATGTGGCTTTGGAGGGAGTGCTGAAGAGAGGGGTGGGGTTTTTCATTTAGGTATTTTCAAAATATAGGGCTACAGTCAGATAATAACTCATCTCATCTCATCTCATTATCTCTAGCCGCTTTATCCTTCTACAGGGTCGCAGGCAAGCTGGAGCCTATCCCAGCTGACTACGGGCGAAAGGCGGGGTACACCCTGGACAAGTCGCCAGGTCATCACAGGGCTGACACATAGACACAGACAACCATTCACACTCACATTCACACCTACGCTCAATTTAGAGTCACCAGTTAACCTAACCTGCATGTCTTTGGACTGTGGGGGAAACCGGAGCACCCGGAGGAAACCCACGCAGACACGGGGAGAACATGCAAACTCCGCACAGAAAGGCCCTCGCCGGCCACGGGGCTCGAACCTGGACCTTCTTGCTGTGAGACAACAGCGCTAACCACTACACCACCGTGCCGCCCAGATAATAACTCAACTCAACTTTATTTATATAGCACTTTAAAACAACCGTAGTTGAAAACAAGGTGCTGTACATAAAAGACATAAAACAATTAAAAGCAATGAAATAAATAAAAACAGACAGTCAAACAGTTGTTTCATTGTTTTTAAAAGCAATTAGAAACAATAAAACAATAAATAAAAGCAAACCATAAAAACACTAAAACGAGCAGAGTCTCATGCGGAGTTAAAAGCCAAGGAGTAAAAATGGGTTTTAAAGTGCTGATGACACGAACATGACTCTACGCAATTTCTTAAATAAACTATACAACATGGCAAACATGTTAGATTTCTGTTATAATTACGTGAAAAGAAGCTGTTGTTACGCGAATATCCAACTTTTAATTGCACAGCGCAAGAAAACTGGGTCCGTGGCTCGCAGCCATGTTGTGACGTCAGCGGAAGAACACGCTGCGGTTCACTGGCTGTCTACTCAATGGAAATGGCGCATGAAAACGCCGGTGAACTCTCTAGCTCTTCCTCTTCTGGGAGTCTAGAATTGTGTTGTGAGTGGGATAGATCGGAAGAATCAAGTGATGACGAATACGGGTGCATCCAACCGTACAGGTTTGAACCTGTTACTGTGCAATCTGAGAGCGACTCCGACCCCGAGATGGACAGCAGACAGGCAGACAGCCCAGCATTGACGAACACCACAAGGTTGGATAACAAGGATTGGTAGGTCAACCCGTATTTGTTCAAAATGTTACGGAATCAATATTTTAATATTGTGTATTGTTGTCTTGCATGTGTAAACACTGCTTATATCATGTAAGCCGTATGCTACACTGAATACATAGTTCCTAATGGAGCATGCAAACGGTTACATGAAAGCCGCAAGCTTTCACAAGCAAATACATGACTGATATCATGCCGACTTTATGATTACATTTATGATTATCATGAATGTGTACTCTATGATGTGTACTCTATGAGCGCTCTGGAGCGAGTCACTTCCAAGATGGCCGCGCAGACCGCATGGTTACTATTTTTAGCATCATGTCGGAGCACTCTATAGCTCTACGTACCTTTATCTTATGTCGTTTCTCAACACATGTTCTGACAGTTGGACTGTCTTTGGAGGAGTCGCCTTGTCCCAGGCGACTGCTGGATCCGGCATAGCTACTAGTAGACCCCCTCCGGAATACTGTAGGCACTGCTGATGGTAGTAACACATGTTTGTGCTGAACTGAACACCCAAGAGATTCCTTTAAGCTGGGAAGGGTGTCAAAACAATCCAAATCGAAGTGTTCAGAGCACAGGACGGATGTTGGTGAGGGCTCCCACTTGTCACGAGTGCGCCTGACTTGCTTCATCCACTTCGCATGCAGCTCGGGATCTCTGGGAAACTTGAATAAACTTACCCCATCCTTGTGGGTTTTGGAGCAAAAGCCGGCAACACAACGCGAAGGCATAATAACTATATATATTATAATAATGTATAATAATGTATAATAATAATACTAATAATGATAAACTGAACACCTGTCGCATCAACAACAAACTGGTAAGTTAGGAGGAAGATTCTTTCGCTGACGTCATATAGCTCCTCCTCCTCCTCTTTCGTCTCCTGGGTGCTGCAGCCCCGTCAAATTTGCCCAAATAGCCGCGTTTTTTATCATAACTTGTAAAATAGGCGCCTTCGTGAATTAATATATGGATCATCGGGAATTACTTTTTATGTTATAAAACATCGCCAAAGATGTCAAAAACGTGTCATCAGCCCTTTAAGACTAGTTTTAAAAATGGACAGTGAGGAAGCTTGCCTAATGTGCAATGGTAGCTCGTTCCATAATTTTGGAGCAGCAATGGAGAAAGCTCTGTCCCCTCTGAGCTTCCGTTTGGACCTCGGTACCTCCAGGAGCAGCAAGTCAGCTGACCTGAGGCACCGAGCAGGAGGGTAGGGTTGAAGGAGCTCAGAGAGGTGGGGGGGGGGGGGGGGGGGGACCATTTAAAGACTTAAAAACAAATAGAATCTTAAAATGGACTCTAAAATGCACAGGCAGCCAGTGGAGGGAGGCCAGGATGGGAGTTATGTGCTCCCTCTTATGTGCTCCAGTTAGGAGGCGAGCGGCTGCATTTTACACCAGCTGGAGACGTGCGAGGGAGGATTGGCTAACTCCAAAATAAAGTGCATTACAGTAATCCAGCCGAGATGTTATGAAGGCGTGGATTACTGTCTCAAAGTGTGTTTGTGCAAGGAAAGGCTTCACCTTTGCCAGCTGCCTAATTTGAAAGAAGCTAGACTTCACTACGGAACTAATTTGCCGATCCAATTTAAAATCACTGTCCATCTTAAAACCCAAGTTTGTGACTGTTGGCTTTACATAGTCTGCCAAAAGGCCCAAATCAACGGGCAAGGGTTCACAAGAGCCGCTGGGGCCAAACACCATCACTTCTGTTTTATTTTCATTAAAATTTAAAAAGTTCAAGGCCATCCAGGCCTTGATGTCTTCGAGACATGACCAGCAATTATAATAATAATAATTCCATGTCCTTTCCTAACCACTTTTCCTTGACCTCAATGGAAAACGTCATGAGGTCAAGGAAAGAAGTGAAAGAGAATTCATCAGGACAGCCACGGTGCTCAGAGAATCCGACTGCACTTACACTAGGCTATGTAATTATGCAACAGCGGATGTTCTTGGTTTGGGTCTTTAGATGCTGTCACCGCCGCAAGGAATCATGGGATGGGATTATTTCCTTTCCTTTCGTAAAGGATGGTCTAGTGTACCCTATCCTATAGGAGACAAGAAAGGAAGCATTGAAGCATCTTTCCTGAACATTTAGAGAATTCGGACAGCTCTTATCATGGCTGCCACTGTACTTCCATGTCATTTCACTCAGTTATGAATCTTCCTAAACAAAAAAGTATTTTCGACCAGAGCCAGGGTCTTACTCTTGCTGGTTTCTCCAACATAACCTACCCTAGCCTTAAGTGTCTCGCTCTAGTCAGGTGATGTATTGAGTGTGATCTGTTACTGACCTCTAGTGTACAAATGGCAAAATACTCTGACGTACTTCTTTGCGGTTCATAGATTACCTAAGTGTAAGGGGTGAAGGGTTGAATCCATCACTAAACTTGAACCAAGTAAATATTTAAAAGCTCAGTAGATTACAGAATGAAAGCCCTGTTAGCAGTGTTAGTGTATTCAGGTTGAGAAAGACAAGAAAGTTCTAGTGCCAACTGAATAAGTGACCGAATAATACTCAGTGTAATATTCTGTTGAAGTACCAATACTCAAACAGCCAAGGAAACAAACCAACCATATAAAGTACAAATAAATAGAGAACTCAAACGGCTAACCCCAGGCTAGACAGAACACAGCCTGGATTGGTTACACAGTGGGCAGGGGAGAGGTGCAGCCAGAAGAGGTGGGGCTTTAGTCTACGCTTGAAGGTGTTCAGGGAGTCAGCAGTTCTGACCTCAATGGGAAGGTCATTCCACCAACAGGGAACCAGGACGGACAGCAGTTTTGAGCGGAAAGAAGGAGGAGCCAGGCGACCAGTAGTAGCAGAGCGTAGGGATCTGGCTGGCGTGTAGGGGCAGATCAGACTCTGGAGGTATGCTGGCCCTAACCCCTTGACAGCCTGGTAAGCTCGCACCAATGTCTGATGTGTCTTATGGCCAAATGTTTGTGGACACTTGACCATCACAGCCATGTGAGATTCTTCCCCAAAGTGGTGCCACAAAGATGGAAGCACACAATTACATAGGATGTCTTTGTATGCTGTTGATTTGTAATTTCCTTCACTGGAACTAACACTACGTTCAGACTGCAACCTGAAACGACCCATATCCGATTTGTTGTGAAATCCGATTTTTTTGTTAGGCCGTTCACATTACCAATTATATGAGACTTGTATGCGATCTCCAATATGAACGGAAAACGACCCAAAAGTGTCCCGCATGCGCAAATTGACACGTAATAAGCACATCTACGTAATACGTAAACAAAAAAAAAGCGCACTCTTCAAGTTTAATGATTTCTTTTGTTTGTTTGTTTGTTTAATTATCTGGTTAGTGTTAAAGTGTGAGGTCTCGTGTGTGTTTTTGTTTCTGAACTGAAATGAAAACGTGTAGCCTGGTAACGAGGGTTGACTCCTAAATGTCTCTCTAATTTCTATATAAGTGCACTACATGTTACTAGGAAGTAATGGATTTTTAAACTCTATATAGTGCACTCGAGCTTCAGTAGGCAGTCATTTGGGATACGGCCGCTGGATTACCAAACTCTTAATTCAGGCTTAATAATTTGCACATATTTATTTTGTCATATTAATAAACTTTTTCTACATTTTTATAAATATTTATTTAGATTGTTTATAGCCAGCTGAATTCTGCAGCTTCTCTCAGCGCTGGCTCAAGGTGCAGAAACACCAGTGCAGCTTGCGATGGAGATGAGGCGAGACCTGGCGATGTGGTTTTTGTGGCGGCGGCGGAACTCACATAATAATCTGATTAATGTGGGCAGCAGACTAATGAGACCGAAGGTGTCAAATTACTGGAAATTTCCAGAACAATCTTATAATCTTGTAATACAGGATGGTTTAAGTTATAAATCAGTTATAGAAACTGTTTTATTTAATCAGGCTAACAGATCAACATCCAGGTCCCTACCAAATCCACCATTAGCTTGATCAATTCTATAAAAGTCTATTTAAATTCTGAAAACTGTACAAATGTTGTTGTTTTCCACCAAAGAGGCGGGATTAGCCAACGCAGAATAGTGACGTTTGTCTCTTGTTGATGACGTGTAGGTCGCATGAATGCGACCTGTCCGGTCAGACTGCAGTCGCATGTGAAAATATCAGATATGCATCGGATTTAGGACCACATATCCAAGCGGCCTGGGTCGCATGTGAAAAAATCGGATCTGTGTCGTTCAGATTGTCAATAACAAATCGGATACAGGTCACATATGGGCAAAAAAATCGGATATGGGTCGTTTCAGGGTGCAGTCTGAACGTAGTCTAAGAGGGGCAGCACGGTGGTGTAGTGGTTAGCACTGTCGCCTCACAGCAAGAAAGTTCTGGGTTCGTGGCCAGTTGAGGCCTTTCTGTGTGGAGTTTGCATGTTCTCCCTGTGTCTGCGTGGGTTTCCTCCGGGTGCTCCGGTTTCCCCCACAGTCCAAAGACATGCAGGTTAGGCTAATTGGTGGCTCTAAATTGACCGTAGGTGTGAATGTGAGTGTGAATGGTTGTTTGTCTGTGTCAGCCCTGCGATGACCTGGAGACTTGTCCAGGGTGTACCCCGCCTTCCGCCCGTAGTCAACTGGGATAGGCTCCAGCTAAGCGGTTATGGATAATGGATGGATGGAACTAAGAGGAGATTGGTGACCTGCCCAGAGTGTACCCCGCCTTTCGCCTGAAGTCAGTTGGTCTTGGCTCTAGTTCCCCCGTGACCCTGATCGATAAATAGTATAGATAATCGATGGATGGCTGAAACTAAGAGGCCTGAACTGGATACTCAGATCATAGAGTGTATAATTTACTCCCTTAGTCTTTTAACCCTATCAGCTCAACGTATCCACATCAACCCCACATAGAAGTGGGAAAAGATGTAAAAGAAGTGTATAATTTGCCTCAAAGTGGGAAAACCACCTCAGACTTTATAAAACGGTACAACTGTACAGCATATTTTGATTCCTCAAACTGGTTAGTTTATATCTTATTCATTAATCTGTATATCTTTGGCACAGTGAAGCTTGTTTTTATTGTTCTATATTATTATTTTGCACGCTTAACATCTTCAGTTATTTTCATCGCTCACTTAGTCGTCTCAAATCAAGTTATAGTAAAAACCTGGAGCATTTAGCTGTACACACTGCACTGAATTTCAAAGTTGTGTTTCACTTTCGTGAATGTTAAACATGCCATGCAGGTGTACTGAACATAATGCGACCTCTTTACCTTTTATTGGTGGTGAAGTTATGAAGGTTTATGGAGTGAATATCATCAAATATTGTCCAAGTGAGAAACATTTTCAGAAATTGGATTTGCTTAAATAAATTTAAAAAAAATTATTCTATCCACGTTCACTGGATATGAGCAATCGCGCGCTCTGATTGGCTACTCTACTACGAGGCTATCAGCTCATATACTGTGAAGAGAAAAAAACAAAATGGCGGCACGTGTTGCTGAACCAACTGAGGATGAAATAAAAATTCTACTCGAAAACAAAACCCCAAAAATTATTAAGTATTTAAAAGGAACAGAAATAGCTGAGGGCGGCACGGTGGTGTAGTGGTTAGCGCTGTCGCCTCACAGCAAGAAGGTCCGGGTTCAAGCCCCGGGGCCGGCGAGGGCCTTTCTGTGCGGAGTTTGCATGTTCTCCCCGTGTCTGCGTGGGTTTCCTCCGGGTGCTCCGGTTTCCCCCACAGTCCAAAGACATGCAGGTTAGGTTAACTGGTGACTCTAAATTGAGCGTAGGTGTGAATGTGAGTGTGAATGGTTGTCTGTGTCTATGTGTCAGCCCTGTGATGACCTGGCGACTTGTCCAGGGTGTACCCCGCCTTTCACCCGTAGTCAGCTGGGATAGGCTCCAGCTTGCCTGTGACCCTGTAGAACAGGATAAAGCGGCTACAGATAATGAGATGAGATGAGAAATAGCTGAAAGAATATCAGTACCCTCCAATAGCTACTGTTCCACAGTCCAGTCCAGCCCAGTCGGTGGCAGTAATGCACTTTTAAGTTGGTTTACCAACCTCCAAAAAAAACCCTGAAGAAGAAGAAGACCCCCCCCCCCCCCAAAAAAAGGAATAAAATTTTTTGATAGTCAGAATGCATTTTTTTATTTTTCAGGAATTATTATTATTATTATTATTATTATTATTATTATCACATTTTTCACAAATTGCTACTGTCATTTTGCTGGTTTGTTTACATTCTAAGCGGAAACGATTTTATCGGACGTTTTGTACTTAAGTTTTTATTTATCGAATTTGCAAAAAAATAAAAATGCTCTGTTTCTCAAAATCCAGTGAATGTGGATAGAACAAAACAGTTATTCCACTCAATCTCATCATACATGGATTATAGACAACTCGGTGCTACACGCCTCGTCGACTATCAGCTCATGTACAACTCGATTTCGTGGAATAACTATTAAATATTGTCCAGGTAAGAAACATTTTCAGGAATTAAATGAATTGAAGAAGAAGAAGGAGAAGGAGAAGAAAAAAGCACTTTATTCATCTCATCTCATTATCTCTAGCTGCTTTATCCTGTTCTACAGGGTCGCAGGCAAGCTGGAGCCTATCCCAGCTGACTACGGGCGAAAGGCGGGGTACACCCTGGACAAGTCGCCAGGTCATCACAGGGCTGACACATAGACACAGACAACCATTCACACTCACATTCACACCTACGGTCAATTTAGAGTCACCAGTTAACCTAACCTGCATGTCTTTGGACTGTGGGGGAAACCGGAGCACCCGGAGGAAACCCACGCGGACACGGGGAGAACATGCAAACTCCACACAGAAAGGCCCTCGCCGGCCACAGGGCTCGAACCCGGACCTTCTTGCTGTGAGGAGACAGCGCTAACCACTACACCACCGTGCCGCCTTAAATGTATTGCTTAAATATGTTAAAATAAGCTACTGTATACAGCATATTTTTAACTTAGATGTAGCTGAAATATGGAAAATTCCAGTATATGGGTTAGACGAGAGAGAGAGAGATTACAGTATGTGATTTTATGAAGCACCATAAGAGGGCAGTGTAGGCTAACCCATTTCATGCTTCCACCTGGACAGTGGTGACCTTCTCGAATGGCTTTGTGTCAAAATAGAAAACTCATCTCATTATCTCTAGCCGCTTTATCCTTCTACAGGGTCGCAGGCAAGCTGGAGTCTATCCCAGCTGACTACGGGTGAAAGGCGGGGTACACCCTGGACAAGTCGCCAGGTCATCACAGGGCTGACACATAGACACAGACAACCATTCACACTCACATTCACACCTACGCTCAATTTAGAGTCACCAGTTAACCTAACCTGCATGTCTTTGGACTGTGGGGGAAACCGGAGCACCCGGAGGAAACCCACGCGGACACGGGGAGAACATGCAAACTCCGCACAGAAAGGCCCTCGCCAGCCACGGGGCTCGAACCTGGACCTTCTTGCTGTGAGGCGACAGCGCTAACCACTACACCACCATGCCGCCAAAATAGAAAACTGTAACAGAGAAAACATAATATTACAAAATGAACCATAACGTTATAATGTAGTACATGGGTCCATTAAAACCTGAGAAAGTTCACGAATTTTGTATTTTAAAGTAAATATGGTAATATTTTTTTCCTGGGATGTCTTTTTTTCCCCTCCAACTAATAAAAACATCTTCCGGAAAATTACACTCAGAATGAAGTGGCCCAAGATTTTTCTCCAAGCTTTAAAGGATCAACAGAGTGAACTTACTGCATTTAACGTTTCTTTCCTGAAAGATGTGTTTGGATCGTATAATTTCCCATAAACTATTACTCTGTGAAAATAAAGGTTTTGGCACCCCTGCTGAAAAATCCAGTTTATCCTAGAAGCTACTGGCTGCCTAAACACCGACCAAGCTGGTCCAGCTGGTGGTCAGCTGTTAGAAAGGAAACAGTCTCTGAATTACTGTGCGTAATGGGGCGGCACAGTGGTGTAGTGGTTAGAACTTACAGTACAGCAAGAAGGTTCTGGGTTCGAGCCCAGTGGTTGATAGAGGCCTTTCTGTGTGGAGTTTGCATGTTCTCCCCGTGTCTGTGTGGGTTTCCTCCGGTTTCCCCAACAGTCCAAAGACACGCAGGTTAGGTTAATTGGTGGCTCTAAATTGACCGTAAGTGTGAATGTGAGTGTGAATGGTTGTTTGTCTCTGTGTGTGTCAGCCCTGCGATGATCTGGTGACTTGTCCAGAGTGGACCCCACCTCTCACCCATAGTCAGCTGGGATAGGTTTCAGCTTGCTCGTGACCCTGCACAGGATAAGCGGTTACAGATAGTGGATGGATGGTACATCTAGACATTTTTTTTCCACGAAAATAACACAGGGTGGCACGGTGGTGTAGTGGTTAGCGCTGTCGCCTCACAGCAAGAAGGTCCGGGTTCGAGCCCCGTGGCCGGCGAGGGCCTTTTTGTGCGGAGTTTGCATGTTGTCCGCATGGGTTTCCTCCGGTTTTCCCCACAGTCCAAAGACATGCAGGTTAGGTTAACTGGTGACTCTAAATTGAGCGTAGGTGTGAATGGTTGTCTGTGTCTATGTGTCAGCCCTGTGATGACCTGGCGACTTGTCCAGGGTGTACCCCGCCTCTCGCCCGTAGTCAGCTGGGATAGGCTCCAGCTCGCCTGCGACCCTGTAGAACAGGATAAAGCGGCTAGAGATAATGAGATGAGAGATGAAAATAACACAACAGTAAGGGGAGTTAGAAAATTGCAAAGATGAATTGATTGATTTTGTCAGTAATAAAGAAACTGGAACATTTACCAGCTGCCAAATGGTACATGGCCTGCCATTGTGATCAGCTCAGGCTGTGTTTTGATAGCTGGTTGGATTTTTCAGCAGGGAAAAGATAAAAACCTGTACATTGGCAGATTTTTCTTTTCTTTTTCCAGCAACATGTTTACTGATTTTTTTTTTACTTGATATTTTTCTCTACCAAATGCAGCACACAGTAATCTGGCGGTAAACATTAAGGTTAGAATATAAACATGAACTAGTTTCTGTTCTCTGTTGATTGATCACCTTTGTGCATTCACGATGTATTTGAGTGTGTCAACGGTGATTACTGCGTATGTTTTTGCGTCTGGTTTTTCTCCTTTTGGTTAACCACATAAAATCTTGCAAGAGTTTATTGCGCAAAATCACAGCCACACTGCGTCTGCGTCTTCACAGGAAAAAACACCTAGGGCACGATTATGGAGTTCTCCGAAAAGTAAAACTTAGTAAAGTGTCAGGTGTTTACGCTCTTTTGAGCTTAAAATATTCACATGAACTTGTTTTCCGAGTAACTACCGCAATACGATACTGTAAGCCCAATTTTATGAAACTGTACAAGCGGTACGCAGCATGGATGTGTGATAAAGTTAAAAAAAAAAAAACCCGCAAGAAGCCACAATTTTTTAAATATTTATTTAAAAGTAAGACCTTTTCACAACAGACACGTACAGCTCCACACACAACTGTAAAAGCCTTTGAATGTTTTTTTTTTTCCTGACACCATGTCAACCAAGTAAAGAATCAGGATTTATTACATCATTTCATCAGGTGAAATACTGAGTCATCCACTCATATTCAAAAAAAAAAAAAAAATGATATAATAGCAGGTATTGAATGCACCTTGCCCACCAGACCTGTCCAGGGATATGGGTCACAGTCCTACAATCAATTTATATCCTTTCACCAAATCTGATTCGAAGAGTGATGCGTAACATTTGAAATAATAAAACTCTTTTTTTTTTCATGTTCATACTGTATTTCCCCTTGACACATCATGTGTTGGCAATACTTCGTCATATTAAGTAGTGCACATTTGCATATGGCTCTGCATTAAAAGATGGTGGCGTTTTATTGCCTACTGGGATGTGATGGATGAGAGAGGTGCATTCATCCAAATACACAGCGACTTAAAGGAGGAGGAAGAAGAAGAAGAACTTCAACAAGCATGAGATACCCACCAACATAATCAAAAAATGTTTATGGACAAGAAAAGTACAACTATTGAGAATACCATTTGCATGTTTTTTTAATTATTATTATTATTATTTAGAATAATAATCCATTTAAATAACCAAAGGAACAAACACTGACGTACATATTGCTGTTTTTGTTGTTTTTCTGTCTTTCAAACGAACAGTTAAAGCAATTACAAAAGAGAAACTGTTGGTCAGAAAGCAGGACATGTACAAAGGGCTTAAAGATGGCTTGATCTGGATAGTTCAAGGACTCACAAGCAGACTGGATAAAACTCAGTCTTTAGAGACACTTTCTTTTTTGGTATTGTGTTGATTTCCTCCTGTTAAACTCCCTCCTTGTTTCAAAACACTATAATTCTGGGAAAAAGGAAAAAAAAATTGACCCAGATCCTTAATCAACTTGAAAATCCCCAATCCAACATAAATAAGTGACAAATAATAATCCTTCAAATCTTCAAGTCAGCATTATTCTGTTTTTTTTTTTTTTTTGTTCTCTTCTCTTCAGTCTCATGATAAATCAGCAGAGGTCTCCGTGTCTCCGCATCCCATCTGCTTTTCCAAAGGAATGTTTAAAGTAAACAGTTTACTCCGAGATATTGCAGTTGGTATTCTTTCTTCACAACCAGAAATTAGACGTGGGTTTTTTTTTGGGGGGGGGTATATCGTCGTTCCAGTCCACACAGGCATCCGTCACTGTCCTTTTAACGTTGACTGTAAGAGGAATGCTGAATTTTTTTTATTTATTTTATTTTTTAAATCAGAGTGCAGTAACAATAGTGCATCTGGTCTTGTGTCTGGCAACCGAGGCCCAACCAGTGTTAGAGGGCCAAGTGCCCATTTGGCTTGGTCATGTCTCAGCTGAAACTCCGCACAAAAAGACATTTATTTATCGATCAAGCCGTAAAAGAACACTATAAAAGTAATACATAGTCATCATTTCCGTTTTAATACCACAGTGTCTGCCCCAATAAAAAGCAGTATTGCCGTGTAAAGGGTTAGAGGCTGAACCTAATATGGCTAAGAGTTTGTCCTCAGGTACACACTCCTGTGTTCTGACTTGATTGCTTTCATTAATGCTTGTGTGACTCGCTCGCTCACACAGACAAAAAAAATCCCTGACATTAACTTCAGCGAAGTGTGTGTGTGTGTGTGTGTTTTAATATACATAGAAAAAATAAATGTAAAGGTTTGCAACATGCCAGAGAAAAACAGCTGAAGAGGTCAGCCTTTAATAACACACGTTTGTTTCTTTTATCAGACACGAAGGAATTTCAGGCTCATCCAGTGAACCTGTGACAGTTTTAAAACAGCAGGACACAATATACAACTGGACGATATAAACACAGGTCATAAATACAAAAGGCGACTCGATCATTTAAACGTCACGCTGGTTTTGAAGACATGTGCTTGATTCTGTAGTGTCCGATCCCAAACTGTGTACCGAACAGGGATGTGACTTTTCACACGTCTCCTCAGTCCTTTTCGCTGCCCCGACCCGAACGTTCGTGAACAAACAGAAAATACTCCCCCACCCACCCACCCAGACGGATGCAGAATGGTTTTGAATTGTGTGGTTGGATGTCTCAACTCTTGTCCTCACCATTTGATTCTCATGTTTTCAGTCCAGGTTGTTCTTTGTAGCTGAAATGGCGTGTGGGCAAAAAGTCACAAACACTTAAACAAAACAAGACATTTCCCTTTTGAGATGATGCTTAAATAAAACAAGCAAGGTAGCCCTTGAGAGTTCTCGGCTCCGTAGAGAGGAGGTTCTGGGTCCGTCCCGTATAGGGGACTCGTTGGTTAAGCGTGCTGAGCTGAAAGGGCTAACGAAAGAAAGAGTGCTGAGCCGTGTTTCTCAGAGAGCCAGCAGGGTGGGCGAGTTGAGCGAGTCTGAGGATTGATCTCCGCTGCTACTGCTGCGCCGATGGGCTTTGGAGCATGACTCGGAGGAGGGCGAAGGGCTTTCAGGCTCCAGCATGTTGGGGTAAGTGAAGATGAGGCTAGGGTTGCTGGGAGTGGACACCGGAGTGGAAGCAGCAACCACAGGAGTGTTGAGGCTGTCTCCGTCCGAGCAGTACATCCCACCACCCAGGCAGATGGGCTTGATGACCGAGTGCTGGCTCTTGACCTGCTCCCGCTCCTCATCCTCAATGGGTTCCTGCTTCACCACGACAGGATTGTGGAGATTGAGCGTGGACCGGGATACTAGGTTTGGACGCATGGTGGTTAGTGGCAGAGGGGCGCATTGCTCAGGTAGGGAGTTCTGGTGACGCTCCTCTGGAGGAAGTTTGCACACAGGGTTGTGGGCCACGAGCATGAACTCCAGCTTGTCCTTCTCCTTCTGGAGCGTCTCGATCTCTTTCTGCAGGTCGGCCTTTTCCTCCTCCAACTTCTCGGTTTCCTTTATTGAAAAACACAATCGGGTAAAAGAAAAAAAAATGAGTACAAAAAAAAAAACCTGAGAGGGAAAAATCTTTGCACTTTGTGAAACACTAGTTTCCAAGGCAACCAACTTCAATAGCAGGCTTTACAGGATCTTATTCTTTGGCTGTAAATGTTACAAGACGCAATTAAAGCAAGGATACACACACACGAGGCTCTTTTTGGCCTTTTGGTCAAAAATTTGCTCACCACTTGGACATCAGAACCTAGTTCTCATTTGCGTTTTTTTTTTTTTTACCACATATCTCCAAGAAATAAGTCTAGACAGGGTACTAGAAGGTTCTATTTTAGGTGGGATTTAAAAAAAAAAAAAAAAAAGCCCAATATCTTGTTAAATATAGTGAAAGAGAAGTAGACTATTAAAACACCAGCTACCTTTTCTTGAAGAAATGAATATGCGTGTTATGACATACTGGAGTAGCAAAACATACCAATAAAAGTGTTTTAAATGCGCCAAACAGGATGTATATAGTACAAAAACAGGATGTAACGTTAATCTCTGTTCTGACAATGTAAAATACTGATAAACGTAAAATCCATTAGCATATCTGAAAGCTAATTTTATTTTAGCAAGTCTCTCCTCTCCTTGTTTATACTGTAAGGAGCAGCATTCACTGGAAGCATAGTTGAAAACGAAAAGAAAAAGAAAGAACAGCAGCAGACTTTGATGACGATTGAGGTTTACAGTGGCACTGCCCTGACTGGTTTAGCTAGCTCTGTGCACTAGCATAGATTTAGCAATAGAAGCTAGGTGTTTTTGTTTTATGTGACAATACCAAGTATTGTAGCTGTTCACTTTAACCAACATCACAGCATGAAAATACCTGTCTATGATGGTGAAAAGAGCATAATTAGTGACCTGACGGCTTCTTATTAAAGCCTCTGAACACCATAACATTTTTATGAGTTGTGTAATAAGATGCTATCACTCAGCCTTACTTAAAAACTCATACTGAGGGATATTTTATTTTAAAAAAAAACCCACACACAAGATAACACCTTACAAAATCATTGTTCTATGGTCCAAAAAATAATAATAATCTGAACTTCCTGGTATTCTGATAAACCTGGTTTATGACAGTTTTAGGAGAAACAAAGCATGGCACACAGTTAAGTGTTTTCCCAGCTTGAGCTCTGATGATACAAAGCACTTTATCCAGAAATTACGCTTAAAATAATCCAGTCATGATACATTTACTTTGTGAAAAAGCTCTGTCCTTATATCAACTCATGGACCATTTAGAACCTGATGAAGATATCTGACACGGTCTGAAACAAATAAGCCATTGTTCCTGTTGCCACTCCCATCTGAGGTAATTTCGTGGTATACAACTTAAGTCCAATTTCTAAATTAGTAGTTCTAAATCTTATTGGGTTTCTTGCACAAGTCTGCTTTTCCAGTCTGCCTGGGGGGTTAAGCAAAGTCAGACGGTGTGGCTAGACGATGATGGAGTATTCTCTTCCGTCTGAGTGCCTTGACTTCATGCCATCGGTATGAGGAAGAAGGAAGCTAAAAGCAAAGTAGCCACCACAATTACAAGGAAAGAGACAGGGCACGAGAGAGAGAGAGAGAGAGAGAGAGAGAGAGAGAGAGAGAGAGAGAGAGAGAGACATCAAAGTTTTGTGATTGTTCCTTATTTGGTGAAGTTTGAAGAGGATAAAGATAGCAGTGTGTCGGGTCTAATGGGGCTTGTGTGGTTTCCTTTTCAGACAATATCAGACCTCTCCCCCTTGCAGCACATTCCTCCCTCATGACACTTGAGAGATGGCATTGTAGGGATAATTAGTTCAATCACAGCTTGTACTTTCTGTTAAAGGGGACATTCCCATGTTCTACCAGAAAAGCACTGACATTTTAAAAGAATAAAGAACACACAGGCTTTGTCTCTCTGTCTCCAGCTTCTGAAGGTCGGCAAGATCAACTAAACGTGCTTGGCACAGCTACATAATGTCTTTGCTTAAACAGATCAAAAAGCTGAAGAAGACCAGATGGGGTCAAGCTTCTGAGGTATTCAAACATCGTACAGGCATAAACCGAAGAGGTTTCATTGCAGACATTTTATATATATTCTCTTTTACTGTGTATGGTGAATATGGTTTTCAGATTGCAACACTCACCCCTTGCAGCATTTCGGTCAGCTCTCGCCTACGGTTACGGCACTTCGCAGCAGCCAGCTTGTTCCTTTCTCGCCTCACTCTCCTTTTCTCCTCTTCCTCTGGTGTCAACTGTATGCACAACGAAAGCGATGAATACAGAAACGGCTCCTGACATCTATTTATCAGGTATAATACACTGCATTGCTCTATGTGCTTGAAAAACAAAATCACAACTCTATTTTTTTTTTATTTAAACAAAAAAGAGCACAAACCTGTTCGTCTCTTTTACGTCGTCCTCTGGCATCACCGATGGAGCGGATGACCCCAGGCCGCGTAAGGGCCGTGTGCCCAAGTAGGCTGGGACCGCTGGGCACAGAGAGGCCGTACGGGTGAGAGCGGGAATATGGGTTAGACATAGAAGTGATGACTGTGGGCTGGACCATCCACTGCAAGTCCTGGCTGGTGGTTATGGCATTAATGGTTGGAATAAAGGCACTGCTAGAACCAGGCATGTCGACTCTGTACTTCTGAAAAGAGAGAAGAAAAAAAAAACCCATCTGATGAAAACAGATTCCTCTAAAGGAGCTTAGCCCTATTCAAACCATATGCATTTCCATGCAATTTGTCTCTGAATTTGGTGATGACTCATTTTAGTTCATGAACCCTTTATCTGCTTCATGCACTGTAGTCATTGCAGTGTAATGAATCACCACATGGTGCAACACCACTGACCGTGTTTCCCTTACTACTGAAACGCTGAATTGTGGGGAAGCCCATACGGTACCATTTCCACACAATAAGGTTCAGATAATAACTTTCATAATGTATTGGGCAGCAGAGTCATCAGGGCATAGAAATGACACAGCTTGTTGTTTGTCATGCATTTTACAGAATGACTCTCACAACACGGAATAGGGTGGTGATGGGGACAATTCGAGGGTCCAGTGGCTGTAGGACCACAACATGTCTTTCAAGATGTCTGAATATATTTAATGTGTACAAAGCAATATAAATAACACTTCTTGACATGATGACTAGAGCAGTATTGTTGCATGAGCCTCAGAATCACAAACAACACACCTTGTAACATATTTTCTATCTTCAGATATGAATACGTCTCAAATATGAATGACAGTTTATAAACTACTCTTTCTTTCCTGAGAGGGCAGTGTTGGCTCAGTGGTTAAGGCTCTAGAGACTATTGTTCAGAAGGTTGCGAGTTGAAAACTTGCCACCAACAAGATGCCAGCATTCTTCATCTGCTCAGCTCGAGTCTATGTAACTTTGGATTGGGGGAAGAAAAAAAAAAGGTCTGCCAAATAATCAGAGAACATGCCCCTTTGTCTCAAACAAAGGGGCGTGTTTTATTCTATATTACTGACGCAGACCTGCAAAACGCATTTTATTTATTCACCGATTCGTTTATTTACTCTGTACGTGCTTGAGGTTGACATCTTTCAGTGTAGGATCATCAGTAAAAATTTGTTCGAGAAAATAGCACTGCTTTAGGTTCCCCCCCCTTTAAATGTCAATGTGAACACGATTAAGACTGAAACCGGTTTTAATCAGTTATATGAATGGGGCTGCACATAAGCAGCATGACACAGTTCTTTCAAAAGAGACAGTAATTTTACACTCGGTGCAGAAGTTTCCAGAATAACCCATGACCACTGACAGACCAAAAGTTCACTTTAGATATTGTAGTAATATTTCGATATTATTTAAGTATAGCAGAGGACCTGGGTTAGACATGTATGCACATAATTTAGGAGAGGATAACTCAACTGTTGTGGGCTAATTTGAACCCAAAGAACAACTTGGCGTGTGTACCAAAATCGCTATCCGGGGCGAACAGGCCGAAAATTACCAATCCAAGATGGCTGCCGGTAGCCATATTGAAAATATCAATTTTTGAAGCACTCACCACAGAAGTATGTGCAATACCTCATTTTATGGGTTTTTGAGTATGGGGAATCCATTAGTGACATCATTTTCATGATTGAAGGAAAAGGGAAGAAGCTATGGTCAAGGGAAAGGTAAAAAAACAAAACAAAAGACCAAAAATTGGCCAAAATTGCAGTTTTGCGGAAAACATGAGAAAAACAGAATAACCCTACCTCAAACATAAAATCATGGAATTGGGAGACCTATTGCATATAATTTAAGAGAGTATAAGAAAGCAAAGTTGTTCTTTGGGTTCATTTGATTAAGATAAAGAAACTGTATTTTCAAATCATACTGTTCTGATGGATGGAATGTTAACTTCAAGTGAAAAATACAAAACAAAACTTATTACTTTAGTAGGCAGCGATATCTTGAAAGCCTAAATGTTTAACAGCCAACAATACAACTTTTAACATCACATCATTACTGTTTACGTGTCACATAAACCAGGGTCAGGAACATGAAGAGTAACACAATAATAATAATACCGTAATACCGGCGGCCATCTTGGATTGGTCATTTTCGGCCTGTTTGCCAGGGATAGCGATTTTGGCACACGTTCTAAGTTATTCCTTGGGGTCAAATTAGTCTAGAACAGTTGAGTTATCCTCTCCTAAATTATGTGCATACATGTCTAAGCCAGGTCCTAGACTAGTAAGCACTTAGAGGACAAGAAGTGAATGTTAGACCTATCCTTAACTCAAGGACACTTAAAAAAAAAAAAACCTACTGTAGTTTTTGACTCTGATTTTTATTATTATTTTTAAGTGTCCTTAAGCCAGGTCCTAGACTAGTAAGTACTTAGAGCACAAGAAGTGAATGCTACACCTTTCCTTATCTCAAGTACACTTAAAAAACCAACCAACCAACCAACCAACCAACCAACCAACCAACCAAAAACCTACTGTTGTTTTTGACCCTGATTTTTTTCAAGTGTCCTTAAGCCAGGTCGTAGACTAGTAAGCACTTAGAAGACAAGAAATGCATGTTACACCTTTCCCTAACTCAAGAATACTTTAAAAAACAAACAAACAAAAACAAACCTACTGTCGTTTTTGACCCTGATTTTTTTATTTTTATTTTATTTTTAAAATGTCCTTAAGCCAGGTCGTAGACTAGTAAGCACTTAGAGCACAAGTGAATGTTACACCTTTCCTTAACTCAAACACACTTTAAAACAAACAAACAAACAAACAAACAAACAAACAAACAAAAACCTACTGTCATTTTTTGACCCTGATTTTTTTTTTTAAATGTCCTTAAGCCGGGTTGTAGACTAGTAAGCACTTAGAAAACAAGAAGTGCATGTTACACCTGTCCTTAACTTAAGGACACTTTAAAAAACAAACAAACAAACAAACAAAAACCTACTGTCGTTTTTGACCCTGATTTTTTTTAAAAAAAAGTGTTCTTAAGCCGGGTCGTAGACTAGTAAGCACTTAGAAAACAAGAAGTGCATGTTACACCTGTCCTTAAATTAAGAACACTTTAAAAAACAAACAAACAAACAAACAAACAAACCTACTGTCATTTTTGACCCTGATTTTTTTTTAAAGTGTCCTTAAGCCGGTACCTCGACTAGTAAGCACTTAGAGCACAAGAAGTGCATGTTACACCTGTCTTTAACTTAAGAACACTTTAAAAAACAAACAAACAAACAAATAAATAAACAAACAAACAAACAAACCTACTGTCGTTTTTGACCCTGATTTTTTATTTATTTATTATTATTTTTAAGTGTTCTTAAGCCAGGTCGTAGACTAGTGAGCACTTAGAGGACAAGAAGTGCATGTTACACCTGTCCTTAACTCAAGGACACTTTAAGAACAAACAAACAAAAACAAACCACTACTGTAGTTTTTGACCCTGATTATTATTTTTTAAATTAATTATTACTTTTTAAGATGAATGAAACATCAAGTCGAACAAATCAGATGTTTTGGAAATGGAAGATTGAAAAAGTATAAATGTCCCAGCTGGAGTTTTTCCTCCTCATTAAGTTGATATGAAAAGTGGATGAAGAGTTCAGGGTGCAGTGGGGCGGTGTGTGTGTGTGTGTGTGTGTGTGCGCGCTGTGGCTCTTTATCTAGTGCTGACTCATGCTTATGGAGTGCTGAATTTATTCCAGTAACTCGGGAAGTCTATTAGTAGATTTAGAAATGCAGCGTTCCCGTGCTCCTCGTCACATCCTACTTCCGGTATGGAAGTTGTATTTTACAGCCGAGTGGTTAAAGTGAATAAACAGAGCCGCTGTATAGCCTACTTCTGTCATCCTAAACATATCCACAAACTACAGATCTACAGGGAAAAAACTACAGGGAAAAAAAAAACATGACATGACATGGAAAAACTGCCCAACAAAATTTTTGAAGCATTTATCCTCAACAGTATCAGAATATTAACATTCCAGGGAATTCCTGACTGTATGACAGACTCGTATAGCCGCTAATTCCGATAAGCACTTGAACGCTGCATAATGGTTGGATCCGACCCTAAACCCTTCCCATCCCATCCCATCCCATCCGCAGAGCCGGACTGCACACTGCTCAGGACTTCCTCACATTCACACGTCCCGCAAGCGGCTGTAGCGGAAAGCTATTTAGACAGGCAACATTTACGGAAAGTGGGCTTGTGCTGCTGGAGCGCGTCATTTCTGGAAACGCGGAAAAAAAAAGATGGAGTTGATCCCGAGCCAGTGGTCGAGTCCCAAACCAGAGCTGTTCCAGAACGTGAACACACAACAGCACGAGCCTTTATAATGAGAACACATGAATCTGGCAGCACTGTTTAGTATTTAAACAAACAAGAATAAATAATAATCTTTAGGCTAGACATGAGTCTGCTTGTTCAGCATGGTGTCTGGGTGATGTTTTGGACACCACGAGTTGAGCTGTACAGGTTCCAGACCTCACCTGGGCTCACCTGGCCAGACATACATACATACATGTCTAGTCTACATGCACGCGCTCATACATACATACATGCACGCATGCGCGCGCAACCACAAGTAAATTTTGCACCCGTGAAAACTTTATTATTATTTTCACAATAAGCTCGTTTCAACTTTGTTTAAAAATCACTCCTGACCAGTAAAACCGGTCTTGGGTTAAACTTTCCAGAAATGACACACAAAAACACCACATCTGTTCTTCTTCTTCTTCTTCTTGGCTTCTGTTGGATTTATATGGAGTGACTTTCTGTCTAAAAGCATGCATTTGGTTTATGGAGTCGAACACTGAGGCACTATACATTGCTGATTTATATGCACTTTTATTATGAGGTAATGATCTCAGAACAACCTGTTGATTGTGTCCCAGTGCACAAAGGAGCTTTTTTTTTTTTTTTAGCTGCAGAGAAAAAAAAAATTTAAGGGGGAATCTATATTTGGAATATTAAAAGTGCTGCATTAATAAATATCCATATGCACAAAGGATCCAGGTAATATTAGTAGCCCTGCTTTAACCTTTATTTATCTAGCACTTGGTGTGTGTGTGTGTGTGTGTGTGTGTGTGTGTGTGTGTTTTTAAATTATAATGCACTCGTATTTATTATAAAAGGTTAAAAAGTGCGTCAGAGATTTTGGACCGCAGCTTGTGGCTTCAGCCGGATGTGTGTAAGTGTGAGTGAGTTCTGTCAGTGTCAGAGTTCAATTCCGTTTTCAGCAGGATTTCTGTGGTCACTGAGTGCAACCTGGATGAGTTCGAGTTTCGTTATTAAAGTAATTGTAGCCTGTTGTACTTGCTGGGTGCCAAGACTTTTCCTCTATTTATTTATTTATTTATTTATTTATTAGCCGACATTGAAATAGGGGTGCAGTTCTGTTCCCCAGGATCCAGCCTGGACTAGTGGGCTCTTTATTGGACTTCAAGGTAGCTTGAAGGGCACCCAAGCAGGATATAAAGGGTACAAATAAATACCTTAGAGGGCACTGATGAGCCATAATAATAATAATAATAATAATAATAATAATAATAATAATGCACTTTATTTTCTGTGTGTGAGTAAAAGCTCGTTGAAGTGTGAGTGCAGTGCTGCAGGTGAGACTCTGAGGCTGGAGTGTACGGTACGGGAAGTGCATGAGATCAAGCCCATGGTGAGTGAGATCGGACTGTACCTGGTATCCGGAGGCTGAGATCGGACTGCCGCCTGTTCCGCTCGTGAACGAGTCCACTCTGATCGGGGACGCGCCGCTGCTGCTGCTGCAGTAGTCCTGGTACATTATCCAGAGGGACAAAAAATAATATATAGATATAGAGGTAGGTAGATATAGATATATTAAAAAAAAAAAATTTTTTTTAAAAGGGAAAAGTTTCAGAATAAGTTCCGATACTGCGAGTCTTCTTTGGGGAGAAAAAAAAAACAATTCCAAGCAAAGCGACTGTCCTTATCTTTAAAAAAAAAAAAAAACCTAAACTTAGATAAATAAATATCCAAATTATTCTAAACCATCCAGATCCATTAAAAATAACGCTTTATTAGAGGCTCTGGTGCAATTGTTCATTAGTCCAGACACAGGTTCGGATTAAAAGATGTTTTTAATCCCAGCTTTAAAGGAACCCAGTGACTATAATAAGAGGCTCTGCGAGAACACCATAAAAATGAAAATGTCTCTTGTGCACCTACTTTCTGGAATGAAACTCAGTGCTGGCGCGCTTCAGTCCTGTTTCGTCCCTATAATGACTCACACACTGCCTTCTGCTCTGGAGCGGATTTTTTCTTTCTTTCTTTTATTTTTTTATTTCCTGAGTTTGGCTGAAAGATGACTCACTTTAATGGCACTACACTGCGCTCGCGAGCGCTTATCAACGCCAACCTGCGTCTGCGTCCGCGCGCACCAGGACGGACGGAACCATTCGGTCGGTGAGGAGGGGACGGGGACGGGTTACTCTTGAGCGAAGCAAGCATGACGAATAAAGTAGGCAGTTATGGATGTGCTAATTGTAATCTAAGCTCTCCGAATGAGCACTATACATAATCTAGACAAACAGGATTTTTTTTTAAAGCGAATATGAAAGACGTCCGGGTATATCCGTGTCCCCCCTTTGTGGAATCTGAGTTGGTATCGTCCGGCTATTGACGTAGATTTCCAAAAATGGGCAGTTGCGTCAGCGAGACTCGGGTTTCCTTGGTGAAGGAGCGTCAGGGATTCCCTCCCTCTCTCTCTCTCTCTCTCTCTCTCTCTCTCATCCATTTAACAACAAAATCTTCAGCTGTACATTTATGAATTTAATCTCACTGCTTCTGTGTCAGTGTCAGTCTACTCATTGGAAGAATGTCACAGAGCTACAAACTGAACTAGTGCCATCTGGTTCTGACTGGCATTTTCATCTCATCTCATCTCATCTCATTATCTGTAGCCGCTTTATCCTGTTCTACATGGTCGCAGGCAAGCTGGAGCCTATCCCAGCTGACTACGGGCGAAAGGCGGGGTACACCCTGGACAAGTCGCCAGGTCATCACAGGGCTGACACATAGACACAGACAACCATTCACACTCACATTCACACCTACGGTCAATTTAGAGTCACCAGTTAACCTAACCTGCATGTCTTTGGACTGTGGGGGAAACCGGAGCACCCGGAGGAAACCCACGCGGACACGGGGAGAACATGCAAACTCTGCACAGAAAGGCCCTCGCCAGCTACAGGGCTCGAACCGGGACCTTCTTGCTGTGAGGCGACAGCGCTAACCACTACACCACCGTGCCGTCCCTGATTGGCATTTTTGATATTGGTATTTATGGGAACAGGTGGCACCATGGTGGAGTGGTTAGCACTGTTGCGTCACAGCAAGAAGGTCCTGGGTTCGACTTTCTGCGTGGAAAAGAGACATGCAGGTTAGGTGAACTGGTGACTCTAAATTGACCGTAGGTGTGAATGTGAGTGTGAATGGTTGTCTGTGTCAGCCCTGCAATGATCTGGCGACGTGTCCAGGGTGTACCCCGCCTCTCGCCAAATTCTGGGCAGCACCGTGGTGGAGTGGTTAGCAGTGTCGCCTCACAGCAAGAAGGTTCTGGGTTAGGGGCCAACAGGGGCCTTTCCGTGTGGAGTTTGCATGTTCTCCCTGTGTCTGTGTGGGTTTCCCCCAAAGACATGCAGGTTAGGTTAACTGGTGACTCTAAATTGACCGTAGGTGTGAATGTGAGTGTGAATGGTTGTTTGTCTCTGTGTGTCAGCCCTGCGATGACCTGGCGACTTGTCCAGGGTGTACCCCGCCTCTCACCCATAGTCAGCTGGGATAGGATCCAGCTTGCCCGCGGCCCTATAGAACAGGATAAAGGGCTACAGATAATGGATGGATGGATATTTATGGGAACCACATGGGACTGTCCATTTTTGAAGGAAAAAAAAGTGCATGGCTTGATTCTAAATTTGACCTTTTAAATTTTGGGCAGCACCGTGGTGTAGTGGTTAGCAATGTCACCTCACAGCAAGAAGGTTCTGGGTTCAAGCCCAGGGACCAACAGGGGCCTTTCCGTGTGGAGTTTGCATGTTCTCCCCGTGTCTGCATGGGTTTCCTCTGAGTGCTCCGGTTTCCCCCAAAGACATGCAGGTTAGGATAATTGGTGGCTCTAAGTTGACCGTAGGTGTGAATGTGAGTGTGAATGGTTGTTTGTCTCTGTGTCAGCCCTGTGATGACCTGGCGACTTGTCCAGGGTGTACCCCACCTCTCACCCATAGTCAGCTGGGATAGGATCCAGCTTGCCCGCGACCCTATAGAACAGGATAAAGGGCTACAGATAATGGATGGATGGATATTTATGGGAACCACATGGGACTGTCCATTTTTGAAGGAAAAAAAGTGCACGGCTTGATTCTAAATTTGACCTTTTAAATTTTGGGCAGCACCGTGGTGTAGTGGTTAGCAGTGTCACCTCACAGCAAGAAGGTTCTGGGTTCAAGCCCAGGGGCCAACAGGGGCCTTTCTGTGTGGAGTTTGCATGTTCTCCCCGTGTCTGCGTGGGTTTCCTCCAGGTGCTCCGGTTTCCCCCACAGTCCAAAGACATGCAGGTTAGGTTAACTGGTGACTCTAAATTGACCGTAGGTGTGAATGCCCATAGTCAGCTGGAATAGGTTCTAGCTTGTCCATGACCCTGTACAGGATAAGCGGTTATGGATAATGGATGGATGTTTTAGCTTTTAAGATAGACAGACAGACAGACAGACAGACAGACAGACAGAGAGACCATTTTAAGTCCGTCAGAGAAACTCCAGGAACCCTGGAGACGAACGGGCCAAAACTGAACCACATTGCTGCAGAAAGCTGCCAAAATTCCACTTGCCGCTTCCTGTAGACGTCTCAAAGCTTTAACTGTTTTATATCTTATGAATGCATTTTTTCATCTTTATAAGAACAAGTTCAAAATACATTTGAAGTGGATAAATGCAATGAAATTAAATTAAATAAAAAGTGTCCAAATACATATTCCCACTCACTGCAGATAGATAGATAGATAGATAGATAGATAGATAGATAGATAGATAGATAGATAGATAGATCAAGCGATCCCCCTGTATTTCTTGACATTACATTACAGGCATTTAGCAGACGTTCTTATCCAGAGCGACGTACAACACACCCAGAGCAGCCTGGGGATCAGTTGGGGGTTAGGTGCCTTGCTCAAGGACACTTCAGCCATTCCTGGTGGTCCAGGGAATCAAACCGGTGTCCTTTTGGTCTCAAAGCTGCTTCTTTAACCATTAGGCCATGGCGTCCCCTCAGATGTTCTTGAACATCTCATTCCAGATGTAGTCCTCCTTTTTGCTGTATAAGAACCTTCACTCTTCTGGCTTTCCACTTGATTTCAGAGTGCGTCTATGGAGGTTAGTGATCATTCAGCAATAAGAGCACTAGTGAGTTCGGGCACTGGTGTCAGGTGAAGAGGCCTGGCGCTCAGTTCACGTTCCAGTTCATCCCAGAGGTGTTCCAACGCTGGCAAATCAGGTTTTGTTAAACGTTGCACTTGTTTGTGCACAGCGGTACTGTGATGCCGGAACATGTTTGAGTCCCTTAGTTCCAATGAAGGGAAACTGTAGTGCTACAGCATATGAAGACATTCGAGAAAGTTGTGTGCTTCCAATTTTATGCACTAGTTTGGGGAATAGAGATAGCCTTGTAACGTAGACACACAAACACACACACAAACATAACACTCAATCTCATTTCCACCCATAAAGTCATAGCTAGTAGCAGCTCGAGGCAGCACAGGAAGTGAGATGAGATGATAAAGATGATATTTCATTTCTACTATTATTAAAATTCAATAACGGCTATGTTTGGCAAAAGAGAAATAGATTTGATCCAGGACAACATCGGGAGCACACAGAGGTCACAAATAGAACAACAAGGTTTATTGGGGAAGCAAAAAAAATAAAAAAATTACCTCCGGCATCTCTGATTATGATGATTATTATTGATATTAAACCCATGACATATGTTGCACCCATTCGAAAGACCTGTCACTGTCTGATATGAGGTGTAAGTAATAAACCTGATTGAGCTTGTGGGATGAACTCATTATCCGGATGAAGTTGGTGATCGTGCTTACGGCAGGACAAAAACACACAGTGGTAAATTCTCTTCAAGTAAGGAATCAGAATGAAAGCATGGAAAACAAACCAAAATGGATGGCTGCTGTAAATAGATCCACTTTAGTGCACATGATCCTGTAATCATAGTCTTAGGCCCTGTCCACACGGCAACGGATTCAGGTGAATCTGATAAAATTGTTTATCGTTTCGGCCTGGCGTCCACACAGCACCGGCGTTTTGGGTGCCCCAAAACGAAATCTTTTGAGAACGGGTTCCAGAGTGGAAAAATCTGGCAATGGCCCCGTTGCGAAGTCGTCTGGATGAGTAGAACGGATTTGTTTACGATGACGTCACAACCACATGACTGTCAGTGCTTCACGCCGGGTAGAAGTGTAACGAACTCGATGCGAGTTGTCAACAAATCCTATAACTTGGTTCATGAAACGTGCTTACAAAATATTTTCACTGTGAATATTTATTGTGTAATGGTGCAAAGTGAGAGAGAGAGAGAGAGAGAGAGAGAGATAGTGAGAGAATAGCCCTTAGGGCAGAGTCTTTAGTCCAAACACTGCGGAAGTACTGAGTATAACCAAACCGCGCACCGCCTGTGCGCTTTCCAAAAACAAAAACAATCCCGCCAGCAAAAATAGGGGAAAAAAAGGAGCGATCTCACCTCTTCAGATGTTGGTTTAAGTCCAACAATACATTCCTCAAAAAGGGCGTAGAAGAACAAAGTAATCCATCAACGTGTAGCATTCAATTTATTCCGGACCATTAAAGAATTCTGGAGGATATCAGAATGTTGGCGTACTGGCTTCCATCTACCCCCATTCATTCCTCTTTCCGCGTCTTTCATTTTACGCTACTGATTAATAATCAAAACTTTGTGGCTGATGCTACAGAAGGGGTTTATGCGCATGCGTCTACTTCTTCTATTGTTCTGGTGTCTCCGATGGGACCGTCTTACAGCGCACGTAGAGGTGTGGCATGTGTATTGCATCATTTTCAGCAAGCGTTGCGTTGCCATATGAACCTGATATTTTACTGATCCGTTGCCCATGTGGACGCGATATTTTAAAAAAAAAATCTCGTTGCCGTTGTCGTGTGGATGTAGCCTTAGACTATTTGCTAGGACACATGGAAAGCCAGTGAGTGACAAAGTGAGGGACATACAGTAATGGCACAACAATGAATGGCATTTCACCATGCACAGGAATCAATCAGTCATAACTTTTTGAACTTTGTTGCCCCATCATCACATTTATTCATGTGGTTCAGGTAGGATTGAATTCTACAATAATTCTGGGTAGTGGGGAAAAAAAAGTCTGTGGAGAATACGGACCAAAAAAATGAGACCTCACGTGAGGTTCTGAGTCACTGATAAACATGAAATAGTTGTGTTGCTTCCACCTGTTTTCTAATGACAACATTGTGATTAAAGGATTAACTTTCCAGGGCAGATATCATCAGACGTATTCCTGGATGTTAATCTGATAAACCATTTACCTTTATATGCACATGCAGGAATGCTGCGCATGTACACACCGACCAAAAAACACAACCATGATCGTAAAATTTTGACATTATTTCCATTTCTGGTTGAGAGTACGCTTGGCTGCCGCGTCTCATTCTTCTTTTTTTCTCCCCTTTTTTTTGTGTGTGTAGTTTGATGTTTGTTTGGTTTGAATGTTTTGTCCGCTGGTCGTGGTGTAGAGCCGAACCCAGTTTTGGGCGCTGGTTTCCTTCAGGCCTTGGTGCACTGTGGGTGATGTCTGTGCCTCTCGCTATGGACTGCGGTGAGCTCGTTGTTCTTTTAGCATCGGGGTTGTCTCTGTGCAGCGGTGCTTCTGTGTTTGGTGCGGTGATCTGAGCGATGTTGCCCGGTGGCTATGCACGTGGTTTGGGATTTATCTTCATGCGCCTTTTGGTGGGACTGTAGCATGGGCGCCGCCAGGGGGGGAAAGGTTAGAACAATTCTAGAGGCCCAGCACTGCCATGGGGCCCTTTAAGGGGCTGATAATATGCTTTTAATGATTTTAATAAGACTTTTGAAATAACAACAATGCAATATTCCATCTGGTAAAATGAGCTAATTGAACAAGGTTGTCTATTTCTTGAGTTCTTCAACATATTGTCATTTAACCCTCCCCCTTTTATGAAATGATACGGTCCAGTTCTGGTAGAAGCGCGATGCGTTAAATCTGCGTGCTGATCAGTGCAACGCTACTTGCTGCTGTGTCGCGGTGCAGCAGCCAGCCAGCCGTGGAGTGCGTACAGTCTATGATCGCTAAATATGAAGCGTGGCTGTCAAAAACGTAAAGAAAGGCAGCTGAAAGCTGAGAGGGACCGGAGAGGCAGGCAACTGGTCACTCAGTTTTTCCCAAAGAAAGGAAGCTATCGCTCACACGTGTGTTCAAAATATTAGCGAATGGTAAATGAACAGTATGAACATGGTTGGATTAGCCTATCAAGAGAACACTTTTACAGTTTGTACAGTGACATTTTTTCCATTTTAATAACTGAACTGACTTGTGTGATAATAAACAAGATGAAATATTACGTTATGCTGGTGCTAATAACTAGTGCTAATAACCAGTTTCATAACTAATGGGGTGCCCTAAATATGCACAGATTCAGCCTCAGGGGGACCTCCGCCCTACCAAACCACTGAACCCCCCCTTTGGAGAAGGAGGTAAGCAGCAATACAACCCATAAATGCTTTAGGATTGAAGTTTTTAATGAGCGAGCGCCATATACAGTTTGCTAGATTAAAGTGTTGCTAATAACGGACACCAGTCAAGTGTTTGACATGGTTACGTGTGTGGAATGTTCACACGTTCTAAACCATTGGTTTCAAATTGAGGAGCTGGAGAAAGCGCAGCACACATAAAAGAGGGATAGTGGTTACAACATATGAAGAAATATGTACGTAATTGATCAAACGTATTCCCTTTTTGCAGAACAGTACACACAGCTTTCTACCTAACACAACAATCCATGGGATTTCCATAGGTATTTTGATGCTGGGTATGAAAACTTTTTCTATGATTTATTAGCAGTCACATCACACATTTCACTACCAATTGTCCTAGCACAAGAAGGCATGTGGCAAAATCTTGAAGTTTCATTTGTGATTGTAAATGCACCAGAATTAGTCACTGACCAGTTTTCATCTAGTCCCTGGTAGGTTAATACATAAAATGTAATAACAAAGTCACAAACTCAAGGTCCATGGGCTATCAAAAGTCAAATAATGACAATAATGCAATTGTGACGAGGGTGGGCAAAGTTGGGGGGCCCAAAATTCTAATCTTTCATGGGGCCCAAAATTTCTGGCGGCGTCCCTGGACTGTAGGCAGCTACGCCATTGAAATTACATCCTGACCCTCTTTTGGTGGATTCTTTTTTTTTCCCCCCTCCCTTTCCCTAATCGTAAAGCGACCTTGGGTGTGAGAAAGGCGCTATATAAATTGATCTAATTATTATTAGCAAATGATCAAAAAATAATCATTAAAAAATATTACTGTACGTCTTATAGATTGTGTGCATTTCTCTCGGATGTTTGTCTTAGAACCAAATCTACATAATGAACATTTCCTACGTTCTAGATTTATTATGACGACCTGCTTGTTCAATATTCAGCACATCAGGCTTCCTTTGCATCGAGTGTGTCTGGCAGAACTGGTCAAATCAATCAGCCTGGGTGTACGACCGTCTCCGTAACATCTCCAGGTCACAGATGCCTGGCAGATTACAGAGTGGTAAGGACAGCTGATATACATTCGCATCTTGACTATCTCTTTGTATTTTATTTGCAGGTTCCCATGGTAACCCAAGCTGAGTGGTGCCAAACAGCAGAAAGCTAGAATGTGAACATTCCAGGCGAATATGAGGCTCCAGGGAGAGTAAATGGATTCATGAAGCAACGTTTCCACTCTTTACACCAATCACGTTACAGGAAAGTCTGACACACTGCAGTGGTTCACCTCCTATACGTCATCTACCTGGTGTAGCACATGTACCACATTCCGACCATGAATGACCTCAATAATGAACACAGAATGCACTCTTTGAAGTGCAAACAAGATGCTAACCTGAGAGAAAATGAAAAGGGACTGCAAAATACGAAGAGCAAATTCCAGTACAAATCACGGTATTATAAACGAACCGTATTTGTTGGTTCAAACAAGTCATGAATAAAACATGATAGAGTGCAAGATCGGAAAATAATCTCGGCTTTTAGCGTCGGCCCACATCACACCACCCTATCACTGATTATTTTCCTAGAACAGCACACGCCATTGTGTTTTATTCTATCCACATTCACTGGATATGAGCAATCGCGCGCTCTGATCGGCTACTCTACATTACTACTAGGAGATCAGCTCATATACCGTGAGTAGAGCAAAACAAAATGGCGGCACGTCTTGCTGAACCAATCGAAGACGAAATAAAAACTCGACTCAAAAACAAAACCCCCCAAAAATATTTTTTAAAAAAGCAACAAAATACGGAATGAAAGTATTTCATGATAAGAACGTATCTTTTTTTTTTCCCCCAAGAATTATTATTAATCACATTTTTCACAAACCGTTCCTGTCATTTCACCGGTTTGTTTATGTTCTAAGTGGAAATGATTTTGTCGGACGTTTTGTTTAAAGTTTTTAATTTATCGAATTGCAAAAAAATTTAAAAATCAAAATCCAGTGAATGTGGATAGAATAAAACAGTTATTCCACTCAATCTCATTGTACATGGCTTATAGCTGACTCGGTGCTATGCACCTCGTCGACTATCAGCTCATGTACGACTCGATTTCGTAGAATAACTGTTATGCTGCTTTCAAGTCAGAAATAGCATAACTATGACTCTAGCGCAACTTGAAACTTGGATGTCTCGTCTTGTTATCTCTAGTCGCTTTATCCTGTTCTACAGGGTCGCAGGCAAGCTGGAGCCTATCCCAGCTGACTACGGGTGAAAGGCGGGGTACACCCTGGACAAGTCGCCAGGTCATCACAGGGCTGACACATAGACACAGACAACCATTCACACTCACATTCACACCTACGGTCAATTTAGAGTCACCAGTTAACCTAACCTGCATGTCTTTGGACTGTGGGGGAAACCGGAGCACCCGGAGGAAACCCACGCGGACACGGGGAGAACATGCAAACTCCGCACAGAAAGGCCCTCGCCGGCCACGGGGCTCGAACCCGGACCTTCTTGCTGTGAGGCGACAGCGCTAACCACTACACCACCGTGCTGCCAAACTTGGATGTGTGTCGGTATTAAAAAAAATCATAGCAGAGTCCAATATGAATGTAACACAGCAAGATTTAACTGTAAGTGGTAATTTTGCACGTGAACTGTTCAGGGATGGGTTTCCCAAAAGCATCGTAGCACAAAGATAATCATTAAATGGTAGAGCGAGCATCACAATGAACACTCTCTCTCTCCTAGTTAAGATGCTCTTAGCTTTAAGAGGCTTTTGGGAAACCCAGCCCAGTTCTTCATTTTCTTCCAGTCAGGCTGAATAAATAACCTCTTGCCACTGATGGAAAACCCCCCCCCGCAAGTTTTCTTACATCATCCTTTTTTCCCCCCTCAAAAAACCACTAGAACACACCATGTTGTAATAATCACCTACTGTACAAGCCAGAGGTGGACAGTAACGAAGTACATTTACTTGAGTATTTTCTTTTCTTTTCTAAAACGTGATTTTTTAATTTATTTTTTCCCAGCTGACACTGAGACAGACTATCAGTAATCACTAGGGTCACGTCACGTCCATAGACTGGATAAAATCAAGTTCAGTGATTTCTCAGCAGCTTTATTTGAACACGATCAGTTGATGGCGGAATGGAAGGAGGCGGTTCTTCTGGAGAACGCACGCACTCATGGCTTTACCTAGAACCCATGTTTCAGTTTTCTGAAAGGATTAAAGATTCGTTTCGTTTTAAATGTTTGCTTTGTTTGCCGAAAACGAACCACATCACGGCCTACAAAAACTCGCTGCATGACCTGCGGGAGCATATTGAGGGATATAAACGTTTTATTCCAAAAGAAAGCTTGTAACGAAGTTGTCTGTGCTTTTAGAGCTGGCGGTAACGTTGCAAACGTAGCTATACAGTCTGGTTAGTCACATGACTTTCTATGGATTTGCCCGCCAAGCTGCCATCGCCTTGTCCACGGCTAACGTTAACACATAGCTAGTTAACTTCGACACTGTTAGTTAGCATGTAAAAATGGAGTTACGCTAACATGAATAACGTTAACTTATCTCAAGTCCTTTCAGAAATATGTTTTAGCATAATCTCGCCAAATCAACAGAATGTAGAAATCTGTGTTTAAAGGTGTTTATTCTTTTTTTGGGGGGGGCTTTTTTCACCTTTATTGGATAGGACAGTGTAGAGACAGGACAGGAAATGAGCGGGAGAGAGAGATCGGGGAGGGATCGGGAAATGACCTCGGGTCGGAATTGAACCCGGGTCCTCGGATTTATGGTATGGCGCCTTAGCCACGACGCCCCCTAAAGGTGTTTATTCTACAGGTTCTACAAGCGAGTCAGTAAATCCAGTTGGTTGCTTCAGAGGCATTAGGGTTTTGTAAGCGTTGTGGCAATAATAAGACAGAAAATGTACTTTTAATACTTAAGTATTTTTAAAAGCAAGTACTTCAGTACTTTAACTTAAGTAAAAATTTGACTGGACAACTTTCACTTGTATCGGAGTCACATTTGACCAGCGGGATCTGCACTTTGACTGAAGTAATGAAGTTGGAGACTTTGTCCAGCTCTGATACAAACTCACGGACAACTGTCTGAGGAGGGCTCGAAGGCAGAATTATACCAGAGAATGCCAAGTATTTTTATTTAGCTATACTTTTTATCCATTTATAGTTACATCTAATGTGGAACTGTCCACTAGCTAACTTAGTTCCTGTTATCACTTCTGTTATAATAGCTAGAAATATGTATAAATCAGTTGTTCCTTGAAAAGCCTTTTTTATCTTCCTTTCAATAAGACAAACAAATCTCATCACTGTCCAGCACTGTTGCCAGGTCAGGGTCCATGTGGGCCTGATTGATCTATGTGTCATATTAATTGGAGCATAATTTTACGTTGGATGTCCTTCCTGCCATATCCCTCCCATTTCTGGGCTCGGGAAACAACTATGGACAATTTAGAGTAGCCAGTTAGCCTAACCTGCATGTCTTTGGACTGTAGGGGAAACCGGAGCACCTGGAGAAAACTCGCGCAGTTGGCCACTGGGCTCGAACCCAGAACCTTCTTGCCGTGAGGCAACAGTGCTAACCACTACACCACCGTGCCGCCTGTTGAGAACCTGCTACAGTACGTGTTAGAAAACCAAAAGGAACAGATTCACCTTTGACTGTTACAAAGCACTGACACTGGAGACTCCTTCCATAAATATTCAACAAACATCTCTGTTAATCCACAACATTTTTAAAAAATCACTTTATTAGGTTCTGTTGAACGTCCACCATACAGGTTCCTACGTCTGAGCTGTTACTATAGAAACGTTAACGTGTTAGAACAAGCGCATTCAGTACAACTCTTACGTTATTTCTCAAAGAGGTTTTCATTTTAGTTGTCGATAGGAAAGCAGTACCGTATATAAACACAGGTGCATGTTTTTCTGGGTTTTGCTTTGCACATGTGAAACGGAAATCACGATATGATTTTCTTCCGTAATGTGAAAACACTGAAATGCTGTCAAAAACAAACAAAACCGGAAAAAATTCATACGATCTTGAAAATAACCTAAATACTGTAGGTCAAGTTTGATTTGAAGGTACTTTAAAATAGAAGTCTAGTCTGGGTTAGAAATGTTGTTGTTGTTATACACAGTACTGTGCAAAAGTCTGAGGCACCTTATGATTTCTATTTTTATGACTTCTACATTATCTGGTCAGTACAAAAACATTTTAGAGTTCCAAATGTTCGTTTTCCAGCACAAAATTAAACAAAGTTTATATCCGAGCAGCGTATTCCACAAGAGAGCATTTTTCAGATTAAAAAAGAAAACATGAAGGCTAGTCCAAAAATTTTTGCTGCAAAATGAAGACGAGAGTGTGACGGTCAAGGTGTCCAGAAGAATCGTGGCTGGTTCTGTAAGATGCTCACTAAAACCTGCAGCTCATTTCCCTATAAAACTGCACTCACTGGACCTCAGACTACCATTCTTTTTAAAGCAAAGGGTCGTCTCACACCAAACATCGACTTTGTTTCATTTATTACGGCTTACTGATTACCGTTTATAGTATTTTTTAAATGTTGGAACATTTCGTTTCATTACTTTTTTAAAGGAGAACTGAAGGCAAATTTTTTATCATCAAAATTCTATTTCTCTCATTTTATTAAATATCGGAATGCATTTTTGATCGCTATTTTGTCGCTGCTATAGCAAGTTATGAGTGTTTGAAATATGCTCTGTAATATATCAGTCCGTATGTCAAAGCGACGGCCATAAACGAGATTCGTTGAGACCTGTGTGAGACATCGTAGGACGGAAGTAAAACGTACAGCGGAAATCAAAGCGACCGACATCTGCCAACATTGTCCAAAGACGCGTGCGCCCTCTTTCGAATGCTGATGTGATCAAGCCGGAAGTTTTGTTTGTTTTGATAGCAATCAGGAAAGTTTGAAAAAAGTAGGCAGTAATCGTCATTTAAACTCGTTTTTGTGCAATACTTCGTTTGGAAAACCGTTTTCAAAATGGCGGCACTGACACCTGGCTGACACTTCACGTTTCGAAGTCTCGCACAAGTCTCGTGAAGATCGCGCGGATAAGCGACGCCTGCCGTGGACCAAACGAACTAAATTCAACACGGCTAAAAACCGAATAGGCCGATAAGTATAATATTTAATTGCAATTAATTGCCAATACGAATCACGATATAAGGTTACTAAAACCAAAAATGTAATTGAATAACACGTTAATTAAGAAATAAAGCAAGTTTAAAAATGACTTCAGTTTTCCATTAAGCCATTTTTGGTCGACAGCATTTCTTTACAAGTGCCTGTATGTATATTAAAAGTGATTTCATGATGATTATACTCATTATTTCTGTATGACATAATGAACATTACCATTATGCTTAAGAAAACTCTTTTAAGTCGAGCCACCACAGCACAAACTCAGGAACAAAAGCTCAACAATGAAAACCGCAAACCACTAACTTGACGTCTGAATTTGTTTGCTTGTTTACGGTATTTGTGAACGCAGGCCAACATCGTGGCCTTTCTCCAGTGAGTCAATGTAGTCATGGAAGCTGGAATTCAACATTCAATCATGTCCTAATGTACCCACCGAATGGACTCATTTCAGCAAACGTGAGCTGTTTGAGTGCACTGTTTCCGCTTTGACAGCATGTCAGTAAACAGCAGTGCTCTTTATTTACCTTCTAACCCAATCAATGAAAGGAAATAGTGATCTAAATTAGAAAGACGCTATGGGCGTTGTCTTTACCGCTGTAATCGCAAGAACGTAACACACTGGAACTGTGGTTTTTGAGAAAGTGTGAATATTACAAAGACCTGTGAGTTCCTGCTACAGTGGAAGGAAGTGCGTCACCAATGCATGACTGACTCGAAGAAGAAGAAAAAAAAAACAGCGGTGGAACGGTGTGCGGTGGCTACTTCTAAAGAGCACAGGAGTGCGATGGAAGAACTGAATGAATGGCGGAGAAAGAAGAGAGGTGGGGGGACTACAAACCAGGGCAGAAAAGTGTCAGCTCCACTATTTTAGCGACAGGGGTCTTCCCGTAATCTGGCACATTTGGTCAAGGGAACTATGACCCATCACAGCGAGTCCTCATTCTGAGAGTGAAGCAAAGGAAAGAAACAGGGGCAACAACACTCCTTCGTTCTCTCTGTATTTCCTCTGCAGCTCCTATAAGTTGTTTTTCAGCACAGGCATGGAACGCAAAGGGGAAGTTTATTTCCAGCTGCCGGCATCGTCGTTCCAAAAGATTTATAAGAACTAACAACGGGATGGGGGCGGACTTTGTATCGTGGAATGCTAATGGATTTGTTCTAAACACAAGCACGCTGCTGTTGCTTGCCTCCCTGATCTGATAAGGTTCCTGTAATGCCATCTGCATCCCGTCCCTGAGACTGTGTAGCACACAGCTGGAATGCTACGTAAATGGAAAGGACACAAAGGTAGAAGGTTCATCGCTGAGAGCTGAGTGTCGGAACTGAGGACACTGTCCTATTATTTTCTCTTTTAAAAGCAAAAAAAAACAAAAAACCACACATTCATACAGACATGTATATAAATAAATTCTAGATGCAGGTTTTATTGTTTTTTTTTCCCCTCAATGTTGAACAGGGCTTGGAAGCAGACGAACACATTCAAATGCAAATGTACATGTTTTGCCAGTGTTTTTTTCCCCCCCTTTATTTTGAACTTTCTAGGCATTAGGTTAGCTATTAAAATAATTACAGGTTATAGTATGAAGGCAGGTAGATAAATAAACAAACAAACAAGAACGGGCAGCACGGTGGTGTAGTGGTTAGCGCTGTCGCCTCACAGCAAGAAGGTCCGGGTTCGAGCCCCGTGGCCGGCGAGGGCCTTTCTGTGTGGAGTTTGCATGTTCTCCTCGTGTCCGCGTGGGTTTCCTCCGGGTGCTCCGGTTTCCTCCACAGTCCAAAGACATGCAGGTTAGGTTAACTGGTGACTCTAAATTGACCGTAGGTGTGAATGTGAGTGTGAATGGTTGTCTGTGTCTATGTGTCAGCCCTGTGATGACCTGGCGACTTGTCCAGGGTGTACCCCGCCTTTCGCCCGTAGTCAGCTGGGATAGGCTCCAGCTTGCCTGCGACCCTGTAGAAGGATAAAGCGGCTAGAGATAATGAGATGAGATGAGATTTCAACTGTTCCGCTAAAAAAAAAAAAGGAATTAAAACGATTGTGTTGTTGAAATGATGTGTTTGCAATTTATTTATAATCAAAAACTGATACAGGTGGATGAAAGAGTGATAGTGTGATAAAAAAGTACTATACTAGTACTACTGAGTGATAAGAAGTCCTAGTGAATGCTTGATAAGTAGACAATAATAAATAATTAGGTGTATTTTTCGGCTGCGCTCGCACTATGGCTCAAAATAATATACCGGCAAGAAATAAAAGTTACTTTCACCCCGACTATGCAGTGTTTGACTTAAACCAAATAATGAGCCAAGGTAATGAAATAAGAAAATGTTGATAAAATAAGACTTTAAGATGATTACAGTATCATTACACGTCACAATATACTTACGTTCATTTAACATAGGCTGACTTACGACCAGATCGGTTTACGACCGGTCAGTCGTAACCAAACGCAGTCGTAAGTCGACGACTACTGTCCCTGTACACTGAAAAAAATGTATTAAATACACGTTACATGTATATAATTCAAATTTATATCATTCCGACTAAAATACTTGGCTTCCAAACAGAGCTTTTTACTGCACTGTTTCATCCCTTAATCAGTATTCGAAAGGTAAATATGCAAGCGTGTGAGTGACAGAAGCTGTGTTTCAATTAACCTGCTTATTGTGCAATCTGAAATCGCAAACTAAAAAGATGTGCAATGGAAACATGAAATTTGAAAAAAAACTTTCAAACGTACGTCGCAAAAAAATATCCTTTTTACACTCACACGAGGTGCTTTTTCAGACGATTCGATAAAGCAATACTTCGCAAAATTGAAATGGAAACATTTTTTCACATTTAAGGTCACACGACATAACATGACATGAAGAGCAAATGGAAACGCTAACTTTTGGGGGGGAAAAAAAAAAAAGAGTGCCCTGTAAGACTTACCGTGAAATGAGAAGATCCAGCCTTAATCACATAACATCACTCAATGGAAACACAGATGTATCACAACTGTTTTATGTCAAAAACTTTTGAAATATTGCTTGTTTTGTGTTTGACTACAACGGAAACCTGATAGTGTCATACCCAGAAAACAGGAGGGTTGAAAAGAAATTGGAGGGCACCCAAGACTTTTTCTGCTTGACATGCTGAAGCGTATTGAGGTTTGAAATGGAGACACGTTGAAGACCCAAGCACAGCCTGTACTCCTCGAGAGTCCATTTCTCATGGCTGAATAGAGACCTAGTGCATGTGTGCACATGTGGAAAATCTAATTAGGCTGCTGAAAGGGATTTTAGTGACAAACAAAGAATGACCATCACCTGATTGGGCATCTACTGCACACTCCCATGCAGTCCTCATGCGCATGACATCAGTGTCAAATAAACCATGAGCACAGACCAACCAACTTGTGTTCTGATCAAGCACACACTTGCTATTTTGAACCTTGAATGGTTCTTTGGTTTTCCCTGTGAGGGAACCATTATAGATTCTGTCTAGAGTAATACTTTATCAGGAGGGACTCCATTGAACCCTTTGTATGGGAGCTATTAATTATCCCTTAATTATCTGCCGTCAACTTATTTTCATAATTCCAGCTTCTCACTGTTAGCTATAGCGTCTATGGAGAATTTATTACTGACTGCAAAAGAAAGATTTGGACTATATTTCATCCAAGCAGCATCAGTGCTATCCCAGTATCAGAATTTCACGTTTTTGAAGTTTCTGTGCTTCTAACAATTAATTGTCTTTCTTTATGATAAAATCTCACGATGTTAAAAATACGACAAAGTTAATCTGATCTCCCTAAGTGAGCTCAAATATCTGGGGTCAACTGTACAAAGTAATGGTGAGTGCAAAAGAGAAGTGAAGGGCAGTGTACAGTGGTGCTTGAAAGTTTGTGAACCCTTTAGAATTTTCTATATTTCTGCATAAATATGACCTAAAACATCATCAGATTTTCACACAAGTCCTAAAAGTAGATAAAGAGAACCCAGTTAAACAAATGAGACAAAAATATTATACTTGGTCATTTATTTATTTATTGAGGAAAATGATCCAATATTACATATCTGTGAGTGGCAAAAGTATGTGAACCTCTAGGATTAGCAGTTAATTTGAAGGTGAAATTAGAGTCAGGTGTTTTCAATCAATGGGATGACAATCAGGTGTGAGTGGGCGCCCTGTTTTATTTAAAGAACAGGGATCTATCAAAGTCTGATCTTCACAACACATGTTTGTGGAAGTGTATCATGGCACGAACAAAGGAGATTTCTGAGGACCTCAGAAAAAGCAGGTTTACAAAACCATCTCTAAAGAGTTTGGACTCCACCAATCCACAGTCAGACAGATTGTGTACAAATGGAGGGAATTCAAGACCATTGTTACCCTCCCCAGGAGTGGTCGACCAACAAAGATCACTCCAAGAACAAGGCGTGTAATAGTCGGCGAGGTCACAAAGGACCCCAGGGTAACTTCTAAGCGGCTGAAGGCCTCTCTCACACTGGCTAATGTTAATGTTCATGAGTCCACCATCAGGAGAACACTGAACAACAATGGTGTGCATGGCAGGGTTGCAAGGAGAAAGCCACTGCTCTCCAAAAAGAACATTGCTGCTCGTCTGCAGTTTGCTAAAGATCACGTGGACAAGCCAGAAGGCTATTGGAAAAATGTTTTGTGGATGGATGAGACCAAAATAGAACTTTTTGGTTTAAATGAGAAGCGTTATGTTTGGAGAAAGGAAAACACTGCATTCCCGTATAAGAACCTTATCCCATCTGTGAAACATGGTGGCGGTAGTATCGTGGTTTGGGCCTGTTTTGCTGCATCTGGGCCAGGACGGCTTGCCATCATTGATGGAACAATGAATTCTGAATTATACCAGCAAATTCTAAAGGAAAATGTCAGGACATCTGTCCATGAACTGAATCTCAAGAGACACTGGGTCATGCAGCAAGACAACGACCCTAAGCACACAAGTCATTCTACCAAAGAATGGTTAAAGAAGAATAAAGTTAAATGTTTTGGAATGGCCAAGTCAAAGTCCTGACCTTAATCCAATGGAAATGTTGTGGAAGGCCCTGAAGCGAGCAGTTCATGTGAAGAAACCCACCAACATCCCAGAGGTGAAGCTGTTCTGTACGGAGGAACGGGCTAAAATTCCTCCAAGCCGGTGTGCAGGACTGATCAACAGTTACCGCAAACGTTTAGTTGCAGTTATTGCTGCACAAGGGGGTCACACCAGATACTGAAAGCAAAGGTTCACATACTTTTGCCACTCACAGATATGTAATATTGGATCATTTTTCTCAATAAATAAATGACCAAGTATAATATTTTTGTCTCATTTGTTTAACTGGGTTCTCTTTATCTACTTTTAGGACTTGTGTGAAAATCTGATGTTGGTTTAGGTCATATTTATGCAGAAATATAGAAAATTCTAAAGGGTTCACAAACTGTCAAGCACCACTGTAAACAGGTTGGATTGGATGGAAGAGAGGAGGATCTCTGGAGTGATTTGTGACAGAAGGATACCAGCAAGAGTGAAAAGGAGAGCAAGTGTAGAAGACGGTTAGTAAGAGTAAGAGCAGCGATGTTGTATGGTTTGTTGACAAAAAGACAGAAAGCTGAATTGAACTGGATGAGCAGAGCTGAAGATGCTGAGATTCTCATTGGGAGAGACAAAGTTGGACAAGATTAGAAATGAAAAAGAAAAAATTCGAGTCCTCGTCTCCAATTTACGAGTCCGAGTGCAGTTAATGCACGAGTCCAAGTCCAAGTCATCAGTGCTCAAGTCCAAGTCAAGTCACGAGTCGGACTCAAGTACTAGAAGCTTGGGTAGTTTACACTATCAGGAAGTTTTAAATTAATTAGTTAATTAAAAATATATATATACTCATATTTAAATGACAGATCTTTAGTATCACAGTCTTTTTAAATATTAAATGCCATGTTGACAAATGGCTGAATGAGGTCTGAGAGAAACATTTTTGTGTGTACACTGTACGTCTGAGTACAGAACAAGAGTTCCATCCATGTCCCAAGTGCACTGAAGAATCAAGTCAAGTTTATTTTTATAGCGCTTTTAACGATACACATTGTTGCGAAGCAGCTTTACAGAATTTTAATGACATGAGCTAATTTTATCCCGAATCTATCCCTGATGAGCACGCCTGTGGCGACAGCGGTGAGGAAAAACTCCCTCAGACGACATGAGGAAGAAACCTCGAGAGGAACCAGACTCAAAAGGGAACCCATCCTCATCTGGGTGATAACAGACAACATGATTATAACATTTTTAACAGTTTTAACATGAAGTCGGTTTCGTTGATGTTATAAACTCTTCACTGATGGAAACTTGAGTGCAAAACTGTTCATGACAACTGCAGTCCTAAAGTTAGCAAGTCAACTGCAGTCCTCAGCCATAAAAGCGTTACTGTAAGAGTCCAGAGCGTCTTCCAGGTGTGACTTTCGACTGTCCACATGGGGCCGTCCTCCACAGGAGCGATGTGATGAGACTCCAGCCAGAAGTAGGGCATCAGGATGGATCAGGCAGGTCCGAGGAGCAGAAGAGCTCAGCATCTCGATCTCAGGATTGACATGTAACTCAGAGGGACAGACGGGGGGGAATCATCCTTCATAATACCTTTGAATCTGAACTTAGCCATGGTAGGAACTAACACCATGAACAATGAGGTGTTCGACAGCCTTTATATCATCATTCCTTGAGGACGGGTATCTCATCTGTTGGTCACTGACAGTGTGATTCAGTCATTGGTGTGAGATTCAAAGTGCTTCTAACAGGAGACCTGAACTGTTTATCCAATTCAGCACTGTGATAGATCTGCAGCCTATTCTGCTGCATGTACATGCATTGCATGATAATCCATCACACACACATTGACATCGAGAGAGAATCTAACTCGTTTGCCAAATACCATAATGTAGCCGTTAGCTTGTTTTTTGGGAGGTAGAAGAAAACCCACACAGTAGAGGTGAACCACAATGCCACTATCTGTTTCAGTATCTGTATCTGTTTAAGGCTTCACGCTATTCGTATCTATTATCATAACCTCAGCTAGTGACGTGTGCAGGACGTGTGTGGAGAATCTAGCAGACGTAGAAGAATCATCTTTCATAATACCTTTGACCCTGAACTTAGCCATGGTAGGAACGAACACCATGAACAATTATCTCATGAACAATAATCCTGCTCATGCAATGGTTAGTTTTTGTTTGTACGTGTTAGCAATGTTTTCCAACAAATTTGGTTGTTTCTCAATCCTGAATGATGCAACAGAAAAGCATTCGCACTGTTGTTGGGAGACTGTGAGGCCTTAACCGTGGCATTCCATAGCTGGGAGGTTAGCCAGGCAAAATTAACTGTGTTCTTGGGATGGGAGGGATGGCGTACTGTCTCCACGGCGACACTAGGTCTGTAGGTGTCTATGAGCTCATGTATGTGGAAGAGGGCAGATGCCACTTTTCATAGAGTGTCTTACACTGCCCTGTGTAGCAGCATGAGCAGCAGTTGGAAAACTGCTGGTGTCATGTGTCTTAGAGGAAGCATGTGTTAGCTGCTATCTGTTGTATGATAAAGGAGAGTTGACTGGTGTGCAGGAGTTGGCAGGTGACCAAAATGGGGAGAACATCTATTTCCCACACTCGTTCATTAATTTTCTACACCACTTATCCATTGTGGCTCATGGGGAAGCTGGAGCCAATCCCAGCTGACATCAGGTGAGAGGTTGGGTACACCCTGGATGGGCCACCAATCCAATCCATCACATGGCCTTTCCCACATTGAAACCCCCATGACCCTGATCAGGGTACTGCGAGCTGGCCTAGTGGTTAGTGTGTCCGGCTCTCGATCAGGAGATCCTGAATTCTACTCACAATCGGGTCATACCAAAGACTATCATAAAAATGGTGCCTACTGCCATCTGGCAAGGCATGCTGCAATACAGATGTGAGTAGGGAGTCAAACTCTCGCAGTTACCAGAGGACCAGCCCCAAACTGTAACCCTAGCTGTATAGGCGAGAGGCCGAGGGCTATAGAAGCAGAGATCTGTGCCGTCCAATGCACCTTAAGGGCCTGGTTAGTACTGGGACGGGAGACTGCCTGGGAAGAACAGTTCCTAGCATGGGAGCGACTTTGACTTGACTTGATATCCAGTACCAGTCAAAAGTTTGGACACCCCTACTCATACCTACGTTTTTCTGCATTTTGACTATTTTCTACTGTACATTGCAGAACAAAACTGAAGACATCAAAACTATCGGGAGATCCTGAGTTCTACTAGCGGTTGGGTCATACCAAAGACCATCATATAAATGGTACCTACTGCCATCTGGCAAGGCATGCTGCAATACAGATGTGAGTAGGGAGTCAAACTCTTGCGGTTACCAGAGGACCAGCCCCAAACCTTAACCCTAGCTGTATAGGCAAGAGGCCGAGGGCTATAGAAGCAGAGATCAGCACCGCCCAATGCACCTTAAGGGCCTGGTTAGTACTGGGACGGGAGACTGCCTGAGAAGACCAGGTCTTAGCACGGGAAGAGCTTTGACTTTTGACCCTGACCAGGGAGTTACTAAGGATGAATAAACACAACAGACGCATCACATCGCAACTCAAGTTCATGCTACGTAATGAACATGGTCTTTCTTCATCTCATGAGCTTCGTATCTGACGGTTGGCTGCATGAGAGTAAAATCCTCCAGCTTGTTTGACTTTCTGTCCCATTGCATTGCACACCTCTAGTCTCCAACAGCCTCCTACACATGTCTGTATTTGTATCTGTTTAGAACACAATCTGTTCTTTCTGAATAATGCAGTCGAATTGGGTCACATCCCTACCACACAGACACGGGGAATAAAGATCTTACAGCAGTAATGGTGTGCCTCAGAGCTTAATTACAAGACTCATTAAATTTTATTGATACTTCAATAAATGGTTGTAGGCTAAAATCTCATAATAAACCCAGACGTGATATTTGTGCCTCCCCTGTGGATACGGTTACTATTTTTGTCCCTTAGATTATGTGAAGCATATCAGTTAGATATTAAAAATTAATGGACAAATAGTTCCGCAGATTGATAAATTACTTTATAGTGTAGATTTTATTATATATTTGCTCAGTTTGGTAACTAGAAGAAAAAAAGACATCACTCAAGGATTATTGCATTATCCAGAGCATTTGGATAACACATTTTGGGGACTCTACGGTAAACAGAAGCCCCTAGCCTCCTGAACCTCTGTGTGTAGCTGTCACTCTTAGTGCGTCACTCTATCTGACAGATCTACCAGTAAGACATGCCATCAGAAGCCGTCTCTGACCGTCTCTTGATAGTTTCCCAGCATGCACTGCTTAATCTACACTGACAGCCAGCAATGCCGACAGCCAGCCAGCCACAGGAACATTGACATGCAAGGAATGAGATCATATGGATAAGACTGTCGAGAGGAGATACAGTAGAAAGGAAGAAGGAACGGTAGAGGAACTCAAAGAAGAATAGTCACAACTGGTAATCCATCCATAAGATTGGGACTCTGATATAAAAGATCTACGGTGAGTTTCATTGATTGGTGATGTAGTATATGGAATTATAAACCTCAAAACGTGAGATAAAGCAGCAAAGTGAGTTTAAAATGGAGAGAAATTCTCTGATGGATGCAAATGAGATGATGAGGGACAAATCAGGACTTCACATTCAGGGTTTTATTAGTGGTTTGGAGACGCGCCATTCAAAATGATGAAGTGCCGATTCCATAAAAAAAAGGCATGAATGCTAAAGCCTCTCAGCCAGGACTAAAGCACCTGAGGGCTGTGCTCATCCAAATCCATGACAGGTTTAAATCAAATGCTGATTACAGCCTAGAGGAAGACGGTTTAAAAAAAAAAAATCCACATCATCTGTCAATCCCTAACCAAACACAAACTGTATTAAAACCCCTTGAACAGAATGAGGTCGAGAAACCTGGTAGCACCAAAGTCAGAATCAGGGGTTTCTCCTGCTTTTTGGTGCCTGACCACAGAGTTTAAACAGTGGAAATTACAGTCAGCGAAGAGGAAACACCTTTCACGTTGATGAGAAAATATATGCGACATCCCCATGTCCTGGAATGAGGAAGAAAAAAACCCCACAGCATTAATTCTCTCATTTTCACAACATCTTCAACTTCAAGGCCGTTTTTTTCCCAGGCTCACAGATCAAACGAGCTGCAATAAAAGTCCTCAAATACCCCCCCTCCCAAATTAGCTAAGCCTCTCAGTTCCATCATCACAAACATGGTTCACGTCTATGAACCCAGTCCCGCCAAAACTCATCCCCAATCCTCCACTCCGGCATGCTGAGGAAAAGGAAGAAAAACTCTCACTCCGAATTTACAGGATGCCCAAGTAGGAAAGTTTTGTGATCTTCCCAACCTCAGAAATGTGGCTTTAGTAACTTTTGTCCTTATGCGTTTCATTACTGTCAGTAAAGCGTGACCAATAACAGAGATTGTGTAAAAAAAAACAGCTTGGGGAAACCTACAGGAGCAAACAAAACAAGGCGGCTGTTGTTCCTCCGACTTCACAGCCGCGCTGACATATCCAGGCCTGTCGACGTTCCCCATTTCGCTCCAGTTATCTGCTGTATGTAGAGCTGCCCTCCCTGCTTAGCATCTTCAGGGACAAAAGCAAATTTAAGATGGCAGTAAGGATTCTTAATCAGTTCCCTTTTCCTCCTACTTTACATCAAGATGCCATATTTCCCCCTTTTTTAAGTTTGGAACTCGAACTCAAGTCGGAAGTTGATGAATGTGACAAAGATCTCGGTAGGGGTCGTAAAGTTTGTTGCTTTTTTTTTTTTTTTTTTGCTCTGCTCTGTGACGTTCCTTGCAGGCTGTTTCACTTCAGTTCATTTTTATTTATTTCAATCTCAAAAAGCACACTGTGCACAAGCCGTCGCTTACAGTGACACCAAGAACAGCAGAGAGAAAATGAAATATGAGACGTGAACAGAAAAAGGAAACTACAACGAATCATGGATATTTAAAATAGTCCAGTGGAATAGGTATATCCAAAACTATTAGATCAAACGAGGGCTGTATTCAGAATCGAGGCGTGGAATCAGTGCAAAGGAACGAAGTCTTCTAATAGTTAGATGTAACCGCAATATGTCACACGGAAATGGACATTTTGGGACAGGTTTTTTTTTGTTTTCACATGGACATTCAGAAGAGGATGGAAGCCCGTTTCCGGCAGCATACAAATAAGATTAAGGATGTTTCTTATAGTTATGACTTAAGTTAATATAATAATGTCTTAATATCTCATAATAATGAGATAATTTTCTCAAAATTATGACTTGCTATCTGAGAATTATGCGATCTCATCTCATAAAGGAATTTCTATCTCATTTATGACTTGCTATCTCATAATGAATTAGTATCTCAGAATTATGATATCTACTCATAATTATGACTTGCTATCTCATTGACTTAGTGTCTCAATTATGACTTGCTATCTCAATGACTTTGTATGTCAATTATGACTTGCTATCTGAGAATTATGGGATTTTATCTCATAAATGACTTTCTATCTCAATTATGACTTGCTCTCATAACGACTTAGTATCTCAATTATGACATGCTATCTGAGAATTATGAGATGATCTCATAATTATGACTTGCTATCTCATAATGACTTAGTATCTCACAATTATGACTCTCATAAATGAAAAAAAGTTTCTCATAATTCTGAGTATCTCATAATTATGACTTGCTATCTAATAATAATAATGAAATCCTATTTCAATGACTCAGTATCTCGTAATTGTGACTCTCCTGTAAGGTTTTTTTTTCAATTCTGACTCATAACTCAACGTCTCATACTAATGAGAGATCAAGTCATAATTCTCAGAAAATATTTTAATTATTATGAAATAGTGCGGCGGCACGGTGGTGTAGTGGTTAGCGCTGTCGCCTCACAGCAAGAAGGTCCTGGGTTCGAGCCCCGGGGCCGGCGAGGGCCTTTCTGTGTGGAGTTTGCATGTTCTCCCCGTGTCCGCGTGGGTTTCCTCCGGGTGCTCCGGTTTCCCCCACAGTCCAAAGACATGCAGGTTAGGTTAACTGGTGACTCTAAATTGAGCGTAGGTGTGAATGTGAGTGTGAATGGTTGTCTGTGTCTATGTGTCAGCCCTGTGATGACCTGGCGACTTGTCCAGGGTGTACCCCGCCTTTCGCCCGTAGTCAGCTGGGATAGGCTCCAGCTTGCCTGCGACCCTGTAGAACAGGATAAAGCGGCTAGAGATAATGAGATGATAATGAATGAAATAGTGCATGTTTAACATGACACAAGTCATACTTATGATATAGTATCTCATAATTATGAGATACAAAGTCAATTATGAGATACTCTCTCATTATTACAACATACTACATGACTTGTGGTGGAAATGCGCTTCCATTGAGGACAGAGCAACTTAATCAGAGATGTTGCTTATCTGAAGAACTGATTTAAAAAAAAAAAAAATTTTAATGCATAAGGCTATGAATAACATCTGAAGTGAGCTGTGAACATCGCAGATGACTGCCTGGTCAGTTTATCCTTTAAACTGTGGGCATGCTTTCATTATTGGCCTTTTCATCATCTTTTCATATCATTGTGTTTCTTTTGACAACAAAGAAAAAAAATTTCCTTCTTCAATCTGCAGTTGTTTTCTGGCTGAAAGGCAATTACAACCCCGATTCCAAAAAAGTTGGGACAAAGTACAAATTGTAAATAAAAACGGAATGCAATAATTTACAAATCTCAAAAACTGATATTGTATTCACAATAGAACATAGACAACATATCAAATGTCGAAAGTGAGACATTTTGAAATTTCATGCCAAATATTGGCTCATTTGAAATTTCATGACAGCAACACATCTCAAAAAAGTTGGGACGGGGCAATAAGAGGCTGGAAAAGTTAAAGGTACAAAAAAGGAACAGCTGGAGGACCAAATTGCAACTCATTAGGTCAATTGGCAATAGGTCATTAACATGACTGGGTATAAAAAGAGCATCTTGGAGTGGCAGCGGCTCTCAGAAGTAAAGATGGGAAGAGGATCACCAATCCCCCTAATTCTGCGCCGACAAATAGTGGAGCAATATCAGAAAGGAGTTCGACAGTGTAAAATTGCAAAGAGTTTGAACATATCATCATCTACAGTGCATAATATCATCAAAAGATTCAGAGAATCTGGAAGAATCTCTGTGCGTAAGGGTCAAGGCCGGAAAGCCATACTGGGTGCCCGTGATCTTCGGGCCCTTAGACGGCACTGCATCACATACAGGCATGCTTCTGTATTGGAAATCACAAAATGGGCTCAGGAATATTTCCAGAGAACATTATCTGTGAACACAATTTACCGTGCCATCCGCCGTTGCCAGCTAAACCTCTATAGTTCAAAGAAGAAGCCGTATCTAAACACGATCCAGAAGCGCAGACGTCTTCTCTGGGCCAAGGCTCATTTAAAATGGACTGTGGCAAAGTGGAAAACTGTTCTGTGGTCAGACGAATCAAAATTTGAAGTTCTTTATGGAAATCAGGGACGCCGTGTCATTCGGACTAAAGAGGAGAAGGACGACCCAAGTCGTTATCAGCGCTCAGTTCAGACGCCTGCATCTCTGATGGTATGGGGTTGCATTAGTGCGTGTGGCATGGGCAGCTTACACATCTGGAAAGACACCATCAATGCTGAAAGGTATATCCAGGTTCTAGAGCAACGTATGCTCCCATCCAGACGACGTCTCTTTCAGGGAAGACCTTGCATTTTCCAACATGGCAATGCCAAACCACATACTGCATCAATTACAGCATCATGGCTGCGTAGAAGAAGGGTCCGGGTACTGAACTGGCCAGCCTGCAGTCCAGATCTTTCACCCATAGAAAACATTTGGCGCATCATAAAACGGAAGATACGACAAAAAAGACCTAAGACAGTTGAGCAACTAGAATCCTACATTAGACAAGAATGGGTTAACATTCCTATCCCTAAACTTGAGCAACTTGTCTCCTCAGTCCCCAGACGTTTACAGACTGTTGTAAAGAGAAAAGGGGATGTCTCACAGTGGTAAACATGGCCTTGTCCCAACTTTTTTGAGATGTGTTGTTGTCATGAAATTTAAAATCACCTAATTTTTCTCTTTAAATGATGCATTTTCTCAGTTTAAACATTTGATATGTCATCTATGTTCTATTCTGAATAAAATATGGAATTTTGAAACTTCCACATCATTGCATTCTGTTTTTATTTACAATTGGTACTTTGTCCCAACTTTTTTGGAGTCGGGGTTGTAGATGGCGATTGAAAAACCCAGTCAGTCAATTTCCATATTCTTAACGAGACACTCAGATAATTGACTTAAACACCTGTATAACCTTCTGAATGCAAGCAACTTTCCCACGTCAATAGTGATGTAATTTTGGGACTAAAGTCGGGATTAATTCCATTGTGTGGAACACTGCATCTGAAGGTCTTTCCCATGTCAGAATAAACCTGCGCTGAGGGACTAATCTTCCTAGACAATTTATAAATGATTATATAAATAAACATTTCAGTTTACTTACACCAAGAGACCCGCCTCGTGTTTCTCTATGAAACACAATGATGATAATGAGGGTATTTATGAACCTGACAGCTGAATCATTATCAGCTTGAAGAGGTTTCAGTACAGACAAGGCAGCCTGCCTGTAAATTACATCTCCATAATCAAGAACCAGAGAGGAACGGAGCGTCTGAATTTCTGGAGAGGAAAAAAAAAAGCCATCACTCTCTCTTCAAATGGTCCTGCTTTAAGGTCCCACAATACCGATGACTATAACTCCAACTATAAATAAATCGGTCCCCTGCAGTGTATGTGGTCGGTGCACACACTACACCGATAACGATCCCTATAGCCAAGGGTTTATCCGCATCAGTGAGATTGCTTCTGGAGCCATTTTTCCAGGCCTGGACCTGATCCGATAAAACAACTGCTGACCAATCAGCTAATTATTTACACATGACGTTGTCTGAGCACGTGCTATTTTTCCCTGGGCATCTTTATACATCGTTGTTGCATCATGAAGTCACGGAATACGGATGCACGGAAAATAAAAAATATAATAAAGCACGGATCTTCTATTCACGGATATGTGATTATTTTCCATGAAATATCGATAATAAATTAATAACATAAAGCAAACATATAAATGCAGGTAAGATATTTTAATTATGAACTTCATTTATTTGTTTTAGACTTCTTAATTTTTTGCATCATCCGTATGAAATCGGTAACCGATCTGTAATATACTGAAACGTCTGTGACCAATCCAGAAATGATCAGCATCCGTGATGCATCTGTATTAAAATCCGTAACCACTCCGTATTTCGTATCATTTTTTATTATAGTTACGTAATCCGTGACCTATCTGTATTTTATCAACCACCGGAGTGTGTGCATGGGTTGTTTTGGAGTCCAAGCTGTACAGTATGACCCGGAATAATGTGCCACTACTTGGAAAAAAAAACTTCCATGACTATTCCTAAGCTGCATGAGTTTATTTCCCTGAGTGCCAGGACATAGTCAGGATTATAGTTATGGTGTGACTGCTCCAGACTGGAACTAAATCCAGGCAGAGGGATAGTCAGAGTTATAGTTATCGGTGTTGTCGGACCGGGCCCTTAAACATCAACCTCTGAGTATTCGTCTCTCTGGGACCTCGGAGATCTTTGAAGCAAATAAGCATGGTTCAGAAAGGACACAAGTCAGGTTGTTCATGTGAAAGTTATTTTCACCCCCATACTTACAGTGGTGCTTGAAAGTTTGTGAGCCCTTTAGAATGTTCTATATTTCTGCATAAATATGACCTAAAACATCATCAGATTTTCACACAAGTCCTAAAAGTAGATAAAGAGAACCCAGTTAAACAAATGAGACAAAAATATTATACTTGGTCATTTATTTATTGAGGAAAATGATCCAATATTACAGATCTGTGAGTGGCAAAAGTATATGAACCTTTGCTTTCAGTATCTGGTGTGACCCCCTTGTGCAGCAATAACTGCAACTAAACGTTTGCAGTAACTGTTGATCAGTCCTGCACACCGGCTTGGAGGAATTTTAGCCCGTTCCTCCGTACAGAACAGCTTCAACTCTGGGATGTTGGTGGGTTTCTTCACACGAACTGCTCGCTTCAGGTCTTTCCACAACATTTCCATTGGATTAAGGTCAGAACTTTGACTTGGCCATTCCAAAACATTAACTTTATTCTTCTTTAACCATTCTTTGGTAGAACGACTTGTGTGCTTAGGGTCGTTGTCTTGCTGCATGACCCACCTTCTCTTGAGATTCAGTTCATGGACAGATGTCCTGACATTTTCCTTTAGAATTCGCTGGTATAATTCAGAATTCATTGTTCCATCAATGATGGCAAGCCGTCCTGGCCCAGATGCAGCAAAACAGGCCCAAACCATGATACTACCACCACCATGTTTCACAGATGGGATAAGGTTCTTATGCTGGAATGCAGTTTTCTCCTTTCTCCAAACATAACGCTTCTCATTTAAACTAAAAAGTTCTATTTTGGTCTCATCCGTCCACAAAACATTTTTCCAATAGCCTTCTGGCTTGTCCACATGATCTTTAGCAAACTACAGATGAGCAGCAATGTTCTTTTTGGAGAGCAGTGGCTTTCTCCTTGCAACCCTGCCATGCACACCATTGTTGTTCAGTGTTCTCCTGATGGTGGACTCATGAACATTAACATTAGCCAATGTGAGAGAGGCCTTCAGTTGCTTAGAAGTTACCCTGGGGTCCTTTGTGACCTCGCCGACTATTACACGCCTTGCTCTTGGAGTGATCTTTGTTGGTCGACCACTCCTGGGGAGGGTAACAATGGTCTTGAATTTCCTCCATTTGTACACAATCTGTCTGACTGTGGATTGGTGGAGTCCAAACTCTTTAGAGATGGTTTTGTAACCTTTTCCAGCCTGATGAGCATCAACAACGCTTTTTCTGAGGTCCTCAGAAATCTCCTTTGTTCGTGCCATGATACACTTCCACAAACACGTGTTGTGAAGATCAGACTTTGATAGATCCCTGTTCTTTAAATAAAACAGGGTGCCCACTCACACCTGATCGTCATCCCATTGATTGAAAACACCTGACTCTAATTTCACCTTCAAATTAACTGCTAATCCTAGAGGTTCACATACTTTTGCCACTCACAGATATGTAATATTGGATCATTTTCCTCAATAAATAAATAAATGACCGAGTATAATATTTTTGTCTCATTTGTTTAACTGGGTTCTCTTTATCTACTTTTAGGACTTGTGTGAAAATCTGATGACGTTTTAGGTCATATTTATGCAGAAATATAGAAAATTCTAAAGGGTTCACAAACTTTCAAGCACCGTTGTAGGAAACATCCTGCACCTCATCTGAAAACGTAGCTATCTATATCATACTCCAGCCCAATCTTCTGCAGGCTAATTCGCTAGCTCTGTATGATAATGCCACGGCAATTAATGAACCTAAGTATCGTTTAAAATTGCCAAGCGCCTTATTTTCTTCGGCCTGCTGCCATCGAGATGCTTTAAACAAGGCCGGATTAGTGGATTAAGCGTATTAACAGCTAAGTTGGCAGGCAGGGTCTCTGTACTAAAAGTAGAGAGCATGAGAAGGGGGGAAAAAAGAAAAAAAAACATGCAGCTTCTTAAAAACAAGCTTCAAACAAGTACACGTCATTTTAGGGCCAGTAATCTGACTCCCTCCTGACAGATAGGTGCTTCAGTATCATACGAGCGCTCATCCCACACAGATAAAAGAGTAAGTAACCATGCAATTAAACAGAACTCTGATTGCAATGACTTGATGTTTCAGGTGAGAATGAAATAAAGAGAAATAAATCTCCAGCGATGTCTCGAATCTCACATTGGCGCATGCGGTCTCTTGTGCAAAATGAAGGCCAGAAGGCTAAATTGGGATCAGATTGAGAAACAGGCGAAAAGAGCACTGCCTTTGATTCATCTATTAAGAGACTTGATTCCATTAAATGCCCCAGATACGTTCACCCCGTAGTTCCCAATTAAACACGACAGTTCCTGCATTACGAACAGTAAATATAGTAATAGGCTGAGCCTCGGGCGAACACAGACTCCTGACAATGACCCTCGTGCTTAATGATGACAGCACATACTCGCTCTCATTCTACACTTCTCTCTCTGGATGCTTTTTCTCCCACACTTTCCCTCTTCTATCTCTCACACACACACACACACACACACACACACACACACCCACATTCCTCCACTAGTGTTCACATACGTTCACACATCGCAGGAGCATTTATCAGTATTACTGCTGTCAAGAACTCCGAAACTGTCAAACAAGATCAGAAGCAGCGATGTTCAACGATGTGTGCAAATAACGTCATGTCATAACTAAATGAACGCCTTCAATTCACAAAACATACACAACTAACACCTCCACGCTCACAGAAACACACTATTTGGACTTCTTCTTCTTCCTTGTCCAGTACTATTGCCAGATTGGCGTCCATGTGGACCCTACTGATCCACGTCATGTTAATTGGATGTTATTTATCGTTTTACACCGGATGCCCTTCCTGCCACACCCCTCCCATTTCTGGACTTGGGAAACAACCATTCGCACACACGTTCACACCTATGGACAGTTCAGAGTAGCCAGTTAGCCTAATGCACGTCTTTGGACTGTGCGGGAAACCGGAGCACCCGGAGGAAACCCACGCGGACACGGGGAGAACATGCAAACTCCGTACAGAAAGGCCCTCGCCGGATACTGAGCTCAAACCAAGAACCTTCTTGCCCACTATTTGAACAGTATCCTTGTAATCCAATGCTCTGCTACTTCGAGTACTACGCTGATAGTTTTTAAAGTGTACTATTATACGTAGGTTCAGGCAGATTCTTGTCTTGAACACAGCCTTGTATTTATGGCATTGCTGTCTGTAATATCAGTGAGACATGGTCCTTCAGGTCAAAAGAAAAAAAGAAAGCTTCTTTCAAGACATAGCCATGTAAGATGAAATGAAGGCCAGGGCTGCTGAGGACAAACTGGAATTTGTTCCGTTAATGACAAATCTCTGTCAGCTTTAAGATTTAGAAAGTGATGTACTTGGGCAAATGGAAAATTTTATATTAATACTCCAGAATGTACAAGGTTAGGCTTTTGAAGTATTGAATGTCGTGGCTAGTCAGCCATTTTGGCTCATATTAGCTATTTTTCATTCATTCATCTTCAGTAAGTATTTTATCCTGGTCAGGGTCTTGGTGGATCCAGAGCCAATCCTGGGATCACTGGGTGTGAGGCTGGACGACACTCAGGATTTAGAGCTGACAAACCATTTATCAATCAGAGCTGTGAGGAAACCAGGATGGCACGGTGACTCTTAGCGCCTTTCCACCACCATAAACTTGGTGACAGTTCTAGGCTGGTGCTTGTTCAGAGTTGGTTCAAACTGAGAGCCTTCTAAGAACCGGGTTGCTTTTCCACAGACTACAGAGCCAACATCATTACATCACCGTATACTCTGTTTGCCCAGTAACGCTAGCACCAAGCACCATCACACTACTGGATTAGGCAGACCTGATGCTACACTAGCTCTGATGTTTTTTATACCCCCGCTCCAAAGGGGGGGTACACTGGTTTACCTCTGTCCATCCGTCCGAAACACCCTTTATCTCAGCAACCACAAATCATAGCCACTTGGTACTTGGTACTGAGCTTCAGCTTGGGGTTCTATACCGTGTATACCATTTTCAGGCCTGTCGCACATCGACTTCCTGTTTACCGACAATGTATTTACGAAACACATAGCGTGGATTTACAAAATTTTCGTAACACTTTTCTCAGCAACTACAAATCACAACTGCTTGATATTTGATACCAAACTTCAGCTTGGGGTTCAGCACCCCAGGGCACGGTGCTGGCCCCTCTTCTCTTCACCCTGTACACCGCGGACTTCTGCTACAACTCGGAGCTGTGTCACATTCAGAAGTTCGCCGATGACACAGCCATCATTGGGTGTATCACTGACGACAGAGAGGAGGAGTATAGGAGCCTGGTGAGGGACTTTGCTGTGTGGTGCAATAGGAACCATCTGCAGCTCAACACCTCGAAGACCAAGGAGCTGGTCATTGACTTTGGGAGGTCCAGACCACGGTCACGACCAGTTCTGATCGAGGGAGTCGAGGTGGAGGCTGTGGATTCCTACGAGTACCTCGGGCTGTGGCTGGACAGCAAGCTGGACTGGACTTGCAACACTAATCACTTATACAGGAAGGGGCAGAGCAGGCTATACTTCCTTAGGAGGCTGCGGTCCTTTAACATCTGCAGGAAACTCCTGTGGATGTTCTATCAGTCTGTGGTCGCCAGTGTCCTGTTTTACACCGTGGTGTGCTGGGGGGGCAGCACATCCAAGAAGGACACATCCAGGCTGGACAAACTGATCAGGCGGGCCGGCTCTGTGGTCGGCATGAAGCTGGACTCTCTGGTGACGGTGGCAGAGAAGAGGACTATGGACAAAATACGATGCCAGTCACCCTCTGCGCACCGTCATCAGCAACCAGAGGAGCCTGTTCAGTGACAGAATGCTCCTTCCCAAGTGCAGGACGAACAGACTCAAAAACTCCTTTGTCCCTCATGCCATCAGACTGTACAACTCCTCTCAGGCGGGGGGAACAGGAGGACAGAGGACGGGAAGGAGCAGTAGCCTAGCCTAACAATAAGCAATACCGGACAATATGCAATATAAAGTGCAATATCTCTCCTGCTGCCCCCCTCTTTTTCTTTTTTCCCTCCTCTCTCCCACATATCTTATTCTTTTTATATTTGTATATGTAAATACTTACTTTATTTTAATTTATCTAGAAGTTTTTCTCTGTTTCTTTTCTCTGTTTATCTGTAATGTCAAAGTCAAAGTCCTTCCCACACCTTACAGTACCTGGTATTCCTAGGCAGTCTCCCACTCAAGTACTAACCAGGCCCAACCTGTATGTGGCGCATTGGGCGGCGCCGATCTCCGTTTCCATAGCCCTCGGCCTCTCGCCTATTACATAGCTAGGGTTACAGTGGGGGGCTAGTCCTCTGGTAACCACAAGAGTTTAACTCCCCATGCACATCTGTATTGCAGCGTGCCTTGCCAGATGGCAGTAGGTACCATTTTTTGATGGTCTTTGGTACGACCCGACCGTGAATAGAACTCACGATCTCCCGATCGAGAGGCGGACACGCTACCACTAGGCCACTAGTCGGTGTTTATCTGTAATGATGCTGCTGGAATCTTAATTTCCCTGAGGGAAACCCTCCCAAAGGGATCAATAAAGTTTTATCTAATCTAATCTAATCTAATCTAATCTAATCTATACCGTTTTCAGGTCTGTCGCACATCAACTTCCTGTTTACCGACTGAATGTATTTACGAAACATATAGGGTGAATTTTGATGCCATTTCAAGAAGCAGAATGCTATTTCAAAATGATAGTTTACCAGGATGCTGTTTGAAATCCCTGGGGAGAGACGCTGCTCTTTACTTACTTGTTTCAGGGTTCATTATTTATTGAAGTCAACATTCATAATAAATGTCCTATTCCTTTGATTGCTTGCGTTCTGATGTAAGCGAGAGCGGCGGATACGTAAGTCAGCAGTAGCTCACAGTTGATCTTGTTAAATATGGCAGTCACAAAGTTTTAGTTCCTCTTATTGGTCATGATAATCCCACCCCTAGCCCCTGACCTAAATGGTTCTTGATTCTAGACCAGCAAAATTTTGGTGCCATTCTGGAACCAGGTTTCCTGGCTGAGAGCTGGATCTTTGGCTGCTGAAACGAAGAACTGTTTAAAGATTAGGCTCCGGCTCCAAACCGGCTCTCAAACTGCTTGGTGGAAAAGGGGTAACGGAGAGTAGGGTTGATTTCTTACGGCTCCAGGTTTGATCTTGATCTCAGGTTACTGTCTGTGTGGAGTTGCATACATTCTTCCATGCCAATGCGGGTGTCTTCTGAGGTCATCGGTTTCACCAAATTCATCTCCCATTGGTTATGCTGAATTGCTCCAAGATGTGTATGGTGCTCTTCAATGGACTGGTGTACCATCCAGTGTTCTCTGGACTCACCATGGCCCTGACCAAACTAAAGGAGTTACTGAAGATGAACGAATGGGAGAAAACGGAGAACCATGAAGAAACCCATACAAACTCAGGATTAACCTGAGCTCAGGAACCCTGGGTTTGTGATGCAGCAACACTAGGAGCTATTTTGAAACTCAATCCAAAGCCACACCCTTAAACACACCAAAGCTTCAACTAGAGACTGAGCTTTCTGACCTGACAGCGAACATGACTGACAGGTAAATCGACAACTCTTTATCCTGACTGGCTGGATGTTGGTGGTCCACCTCTTTTATTCGTACAGAGACTGACATACCAGAGAGAGAGAGAGAGTGGGGTTTTCCTCTAGACAGATATTTTACTGAGAACTGTTCCTTTGTGCTAAATATTACAAAAACCTGTAAAAATCCTTCATATCAAGCAGCCTTGGATATTTTACTCACAATAGAAAATGAGTCAGAGAAACCTGTAGATCCTGCAGCCCTTCAGCAACACAGCCGAGTACCTCAACCTAATTACTCACCATTACCTGTTGAAACAGAGAAGAGGATGCCATGAAAGCCAAGCTGGACTGGAAACACCGCGGTTTCATTCACGCTGCTGATATTGGCTCTTTCCTCTTTCCTGGGGACTGCACTGGAGATGATGGAGGGTTGATGAGTTACACTCACTACTCATTACAGAAAATTGCTGCTGTAATTTGGGATTCAGGAACATGGAGCTGTTAGGACCTGGCACAGGTCAGGCCATTACATTATTAAAAAAACAAACAAAGAGGTTTTAAGACTAAGACTGCATTTTTATTTTGTGTAAGGCTGAGTTCAGGCTGTCATTCTGAAAAAGAAATTGTTTTTAGTGTCTTACCTGGTTAAATCAATAAAAAAAACAAAAACAAACGTGGAACTCAAAATCAAGAAAATTGATTTATTGTGGCTTTTTCATGTCAGGAGAAAACGCATGGAACAAAAACAAAACATGGGGAAGAAAAAAAAAAAACCCCAAACCCACATAAAAACTATTGGGACACATGGTGCATTGTTGACACGTACATTTTCTTCAGAGTTCACCGAAACGAATGTGTTCACTAAACAGTTCTGTTTAGACGTTCTCCAGTGCAGAACAGTAAATATTTTTCAGTCTGTACATGGTGGCATCTTGCTCGAGTGCGTTTCTGGGTAAAGATTCGCCGACGTGAAGAATAATATATCGTGTTATCTCTTCAGCTCGGGTATTCATTTTGATTTCTCTTCAGACCGGCCGTGATCCCCGTCCCACCTCGCTGGTTTTCTACGTTTACAGCTTTCCGTTGGCAAACGCTCCCTCCTGAAACTGAGGGATAAAGCTCTTGAAGTACGCCCTAGAGGAAGAGAGGACAAGAGGGAGGAGTGTGTACATGCGCACACACACACACACACACACACACACACACACACACACACACACACACACACAGCGAGAGAGATAAAAAAAGGAAACTCAATTGGACTGTTTAGAATATAAGAACATATAATATAAATGCAAAAAAAACCCAAAACCCTAATTTCCTAAATTTTCTTTAATAATTACTAATTATATCTTAAAACGTGTCATGTGTTAGCATGTCTAACTCAACTTGTGTTGCTTTTAACTCAACCAGTTTGCTATTATACTGTAATTCAACTACAAAATATATATCGGCTATAATCTCTGTATGACCAGATTGAGTGGAATAACTGTTTTATTCTCTCCACATTCACTGGATTTTTGAGAAACGGAGCATTTTTATTTTCTGCAAATTCGATAAATAAAAACTTTATACAAAACGTCCGACAAAATCATTTCTGCTTAGAATCTAAACAAACCGGCGAAATGACAGGAACAATTTATGAAAGATACGATAATAATAATTCTTGAAAAAAAAAAAAAGATACGTTCTTAGCATCGAATACTTTCATTCCATATTTTGTTTTTTGGGGTTTTGTTTTCGGGTAGAGTTTTTATTTCGTCCTCATTTGCTTCAGCAACACGCTCCGCCATTTTGTTTTTCTCACTCACAGTATATAAGCTAATATCCTAGTAGTAGCCAATCAGAGCGCACGATTGCTCATATCCAGTGAATGTGGAGAGAATAAAATCTGTTAGGCCACAACAATGTCAAATTCTCAAATCCAGCTGATAGATAGTATTGATTTTTTTTCTAGACTTTTCTATCAAAGTAGTTCTGATAGTAATTCTGGCTGTACAGGAAATAACAGGTTTATATTAATGCACTCGTCCTAACACGTTATTGTTTCTAATAATAATGAGCAATAAGAGTGAGCAATGAGCGCACCCACGCATACCCAGAGCAGTGGGCAGGAAGCAGTTGTGGGTTGCTCAAGGGCACTTCAGCCCAAACTCAGGCCAAGGCTGCCCCATGTTAACCTAACCTGCATGTCTTTGGACTGTGGGGGAAACCGGAGCACCCGGAGGAAACCCACGCGGACACGGGGAGAACATGCAAACTCCGCACAGAAAGGCCCTCGCCGGCCACTGGGCTTGAACCCAGAACCTTCTTGCTGTGAGGTGACAGTGCTAACCACTACACCACCGTGCCATCCCCAATAACACACATTTATTTAACGTTTATGGAAGGAGTCTCCAGTGCCAGTGGAGCACGTTCCAGTTTCTCAGTAAGAACCCAAGACTAATTATTTTGTCTTATAACTTCACAAGATATTTTTAAAAAAAACGAAAGGCTGGTGACGGAATGACTGTTTACTGCAGCTGTAATGCAACTTTCGCAGATATGAATGTACTGTACAGTGTCTTGCAAAAGTATTCATCCCCCTTGGTGTTTGTCCTGTTTTGTCGCATTACAAGCTGGAATTAAAATGGATTTTTGGAGGGTTAGCACCATTTGATTTACACAACATGCCGACCACTTTAAAGGTGAAAATTGTTGTTTTATTGTGACAAACAATAATTAAGATGAAAAAACAGAAATCTGGAGTGTGCATAGGTATTCACCCCCCCCCAAAAAAGTCAATACTTTGTAGAGCCACCTTTTGCTGCAATTCCAGCTGTCTGTATGTCTCTATTAGCTTAGCACATCTAGCCACTGGGATTTTTGCCCATTCCTCAAGGCAAAACTGCTCCAACTCCTTCAAGTTAGATGGGCTGCATTGGTGTACAGCAATCTTCAAGTTATGCCACAGATTCTCAATTGGATTGAGGTCTGGGCTTTGATTAGGCCATTCCAAGACATTTAAAGGTTTCCCTTTAAACCACTCCAGTGTAGCTTTAGCAGTATGTTTAGGGTCATTGTCCTGCTGGAACATGAACCTTCGTCCCAGTCTCAAACCTCTGGCTGACTCAAACAGGTTTTCCTCCAGAACTGCCCTGTATTTAGTGCCATCCATCTTTCCTTCAGTCCTGACCAGCTTTCCTGTCCCTGCAGATGAAAAACATCCCCACAGCATGATGCTGCCACCACCATGCTTCACTGTCGGAATGGTGTTCTCAGGGTGTTGGGTTTGCGCCACACATGATGGCCAAAAAGTTCAATTTTAGTCTCATTTGACCAGAGAATCTTCTTCCATGTGTTTGGGGAGTCTGCCACATGCTGTTGGGCAAACTCCAAGTGTGATTTCTTAAGCAATGGCTTTTTTCTGGCCACTCTTCCATAAAGCCCCACCCACTCTGTGGAGTGTACGGCTTAAAGTGGTCCTATGGACAGATACTCCCATCTCCACTGTGGATCTTTGCAGCTCCTTCAGTGTTACCTTTGGTGTCTTTGTTGCATCTCTGATTAATGCCCTCCTTGCCCGGTCTGTGAGTTTTGGTAGGCGGGGCCTTCTCTTGTCAGGTTTGTATTGGTGCCATAATCTGTCCATTTTGCTATAATGGGTTTAATGGAGCTCTGTGGGATATTCAAAGTTTGGGATATTTTTTATAACCCAACCCTGATCTATACTTCTCCACAACTTTGACTTGTTTGGAGGCTCCTTGGTTTTCATGTTGCTCGCTTAGTCGTGTTGCAGAGTCAGGGTCCTTCCAGAACAGGTTGATTTATACAGACATCATGTGACACTTTGATTGCACACAGGTGGATCTTAATCAACTAATTATGAAGTGAATTGGTTGGACCAGCTCTTATTTAGGGGTTTCATATGAAAGGGGGTGAATACCTATGCACACTCCAGATTTCTGTTTTTTTTTCACCTTAACTATTGTTCGTGTCGCAATAAAACAACAATTTGCGCTTTTAAAGTGGTCGGCATGTTGTGTAAATCAAAATCAAATGGTGCCAACCCTCCAAAAATCCATTTTAGTTCCATCTTATAATGCGACAAAACAGGACAAACACCAAGGGGGGTGAATACTTTTGTAAGACACTGTCGCTATGAATGGATAAAAAGTACCACATGTTGCTAATTCATAAACAGAAAGTGTAATACTGAAATCCTGTGGTATGAAAGGAATAAAACAGTTAGTGCTCATGTTGGAAAATAAGCAACTTTAGGGTGGTAACAACACCTTTAGTTGATGTGAGGCTACCATAGCTGATTAGTTTCCTAAAACGCCACACCCTGTTGTGTTTCACTGCTTATGCAATGCAAGTTATTTTGCTGCCCCTGCACAACAATCAAAAAGCAGTAAAAGCAAGCTAATGGCAATCTTTCATTTCAAACATTTTATGACGCAAAACGGTCGGATGTCTGAATAGCGATTAAAATAGAGTCGACAGTTTTGAATGCGTCGTCTAATATTGCTGTGATAATGTAAAAGGGAAAGAGAGAAGAAAAAAAAAAGAAGAGACCTACACATTGCTTGCTACAGGTTTCTTAAGGACCTCTGAGGAAAGGGTGAGAGGGACAATAATGCCACAGAGAGTAAGATAAGATATGGACTCTCTACACTATTATGGAAACCAGCAGGCAAACATTGGAAATTCATTATCGTCAGCATTATCGCATTACTCAGCACTAAGGTGTGGCTATGCACACAGGCCAAAGGTGAGGGTAATCCGTTTTACTGCACACACGCCTGTGGTTTACATAACTTCCTCATATGAGAAAAAGCAGAATGTACAGACATGATTCAAGTAGCAGATCTTCAGGAGTACTGAAGGAGTCTGCATTTCAGACTTTTTTTTTTCCCCAGATTGCATTGCCAAAATTCCTGACCTGATACCGTAAAAAGGATTACTGAAGCAGAATATGAAACTCAGAACATGTCGACAGGGAAATGATCCCGAACAACAAACACACGCTAAAGGACACCGTAACCCCTGGTTGCTGCTGTTGCAAATATAAAGCTAATGTGATAAAGTGTTAAGATTCATCCTGACGGACGTACTTCGCTCTCTTGGCCATCTCGTTACCGTCCCAGCGTGGACTGTACGGGTACGACTTCTGCACCTGCGAGTAGAGCTGCCCGCTGCTGCTGAAGTGGTAGATGGACTGAAAGGTCAGAGTGGGCTGGTCTCGTGGGAAATACAGAGGCAGGTCCACTGTAGCGAGAACAGAGCGGAGAGAAAGTGCATTCGTCACAGATCCAACGTTAGAGCCATACAGTGAACAGAATGGTGTGATGACAAACACTGCATCCTGTTTTCACTGACCCGCTTACATATAGGACACATGTTCTATAGCTTAGAAAAACACTGACTACCGTTTTGGAAAGAAAAACAAAACAAAACAAGTGTTGCCAGGCAAACCAAACCTCGCCCGGTAGCACTTATTTTAGTTTTAACACAACTGATTCAATCTCACAAGTCTGTTCTTTCAAGGTCACTAACGCTACGTTCACACTGCAAGGTTTAATGCTCAATTCCGATTTTTTTGTGAAATCCGATTTTTTTGTGAGGTCGTTCACATTAACAAATATATGCGACTTGTATGTGATCCTCAGTATGAACGAAAAGCGACCTAAAAGTGTTCCGCATGCGCATTGCAGGATACGACGATGTCACACGCAGTGAGCATGGCCAGTGTTTACGGAAGTAAAACCGCCCGGTTGCGGTATGACCCATCCAATCTAGCTTGAATAGCTGCATCCCCCCAAATGGAAATCAGCTCCCTAACCTCTGCGTCCTTCCATTGAGAAGATTCAGAACCTTCACAGCCCGAAGCGTCCCTCGCATTGATGTCATGCGCAGGGGCGCAGATACGTTTTTTGAACTGGGGGGGACAAAAAACTGGGGGGGGGGGGGACAAAGCTGCCAGCAAACCAACCCCAACCCCGATATGCCTGTCAAACTTGTTGTGGGTTACCATAGCAACCAAGCTCGAGCTCACAACCTGTGCAGTCTGCGCAGCTCAACCAACTGAATATCAGTCTTTGTTTTATGTGAGTTGTTGCAACTATGTATGTACTGCTGTGCACCTCAATAAACCGAATGGTAATTAGTCTTTTGATTTTTCCGTGAGGTTTGCCTTATGCAAAGAAAGACAGCATAGACGTTTTTTCCTCCCTATAAGTGGGGGGGGGGACCGAACGAGGTGAATTTAAATCTGGGTGGGACGAGTCCCACCCCCTATCTGTGCCCGTGATTATGCGCCATGTTGTTGTAACTTTTTTTGAGAGACCCGCCGCCTACTTCAGCGCAGAATAGTGACGTTTGTGGCTTGTTGATGACGTGTAAGTCGGATGAATGCGACCTGGCGGTTCAGACTGAAGTCGCATATGAAAAGAGCGGATAGGGATCGGAATTAGGACCACATATCCAAACGGCCTGGGTCGGATTTGAAAAAATCGGATCTGTGTCGTTCATATTGTCAATAAAAGATCAGATACAGGTCACATATGGGCGAAAAGATCGGATTTGAGTCACTTCAGCCTGCAGTGTGAACGTAGCCTAATACTAATGAGAACATTTTGTTTCATAAGTGCAGTGTACCGGGAAAGACTCTAACACTACGTTCACACTGCAGGCTGAAGTGACTCAAATCCGATTTTTTCGCCCATATATGACCTGTATCCGATCTTTTATTGACAATATGAACGACACAGATCCGATTTTTTCAAATCCGACCCAGGCCGTTTAGATATGTGGTCCTAATTCCGATTCCTATCCGCTCTTTTCATATGCGACTTCAGTCTGAACCGCCAGGTCGCATTCATCCGACTTACACGTCATCAACAAGCCGCAAACGTCGCTATTCTGCGCTGAAGTAGGCGGCGGGTCTCTCAAAAAAAGTTACAACAACATGGCTTTGATGTTCCTTTGAACGGAGGTTGCAGTCACTACCCCGCAGAACGCCTGAGCCAAAACCCTTGCCCTCTTCCTTCTCAACCTCCTCCTTAACATCAGGCTATTGTGCATGTTCTGGCTCCGTCGCAACAACAACTGCATCATCGCCAGGTACTCCATGCTGGCTACTGTCATACACAGGAAACTTTAGGTTACTTCCGTAAACACTGGCCATGCTCACTGTGTGTGACGTCGTCGTATCCTGCAATGCGCATGCGGAACACTTTTAGGTCGCTTTTCGTTCATACTGAGGATCACATACAAGTCGCATATATTTGTTAATGTGAACGACCTCACAAAAAAATCGGATTTCACAAAAAAATCGGAATTGAGCATTAAGCCTTGCAGTGTCAACGTAGTGTAAATATCTGCCAAAAAGCTAAAACAACTTGCAAAACTTTTTATTTGACTTTTCAGGAGGACCAAACAAAAGCTGCGATAATCGAAAGGTCAATTTTCTTAAAATAAAACACCATTTACCGGTACTTGATATCGAAAATCAGTAGCCTTGGTGAACCACGAGGTGAATTTCGTTTATCTTTTTATCTGCTGATTATCTTCCGATACTACGAAGTTATAATGAGGTTTCTCTTATTGCGTTTCTGGTTCTGATTAGTTCTGAAAGTTTATCAGGAAATAGAACGGGTAATCGAACTTGATCAGGATAAGTGCTGATTGGTTCCGAATGCTGTGTCCTAAATCACTCACTCGTTCACTACGCCCTACTCACTATATGGGGAATTACTATATAGAGGACTATATAATGAGCTCATTGATTAAATGATAAAATTACTTCTTTGCCGCGGCCTTTTTTTTTCTTCTTTGCTGCGGCACTACTTTTTGTGATGCAATAATGCTCATTATACATTCGGACAGCACTACAAAATGGCGACCTGACGATATAGTCCACTATGTAGTGAGTAGGGAGTGATTTGGGACACCATTTGCACCAAAAATGATTTTGACCTTTTTGGTGAGCTTGACCAAATGACCTACCTTCAAAATGTTGGAGGTTCTACAGTATTTGAGACCAGTGCCCATCTATCCTGAAAGTTTCATGAAGATTGGTCCAGCCGGTTTCCCATAATGTTGCTAACAAAAAAAACCCACCAAACAAACAATGAAACCCCACCGAAATCGAAACCTCGCCCTCTGGTGGACTCCGTCCCGGGCGAGGTAACAAACAAACACTACCCTGTTTTTTTCTACTGAACCATATATTACATATCACATCTCTTCAGGTTGCATCTCTCCCCTTCTTCCCTGCCCACTGTGTAACTGCGTATCGGTCTTGACCAACCCAGGCTGTGTTCTGTCGAGCCTGGGGTGAGCCATTTTGAGTTCTCGATTTAGTTATACTTTGTATGGTTGGTTTGTTTCCTTGGCTGATTGAGTCTTGATACGTCAACAGAATATTGTACCTGTTCAGTTGGCACTAGGGCACTTCAGCCATGGAGTTTCCTGCCAGTCCACGGAATCAAACCAGCAACCCTTTGGGCCCAAGGCTGCTTCTCTAACCTTTAGGCCATGGTTGCCCTAATACTACATCAATCTTAAAGCAGAACTGAAGTCATTTTTAAACTTGCTTTATTTCTTAATTAACGTCTTATTCAATTACGTTTTCGGTTTTAGTAACCTTATATCGTGACTCGTATCGGCAACTAATTGCAATTAAATATTATACTTATCGGCCTGTTCGGTTTTTAGCCGTGTTGAATTTAGTTCGTTCGGTCCACGGCAGGCGTCGCTTATCCGCGCGATCTTCACGAGACTTGTGCGAGACTTCGAAACGTGAAGCGTCAGCCAGGTGTCAGTGCCGCCATTTTGAAAACTGTTTTCCAAACGAAGTATTGCACAAAAACGAGTTTAAATGACAATTACTGCCGACTTTTTTCAAACTTTCCTGATTGCTACCAAAACAAACAAAACTTCCGGCTTGATCACATCAGGATTCGAAAGAGGGCGTGCGCGTCTTTTGATGACGTTGGCAGATGTCGGTCGCTTTGATTTCCGCTGTACGTTTTACTTCCGTCCTACGATGTCTCGCACAGGTCTCAACGAATCTCGTTTACGCCCATTGCTTTGACATACGGACTGATATATTACAGAGCATATTTCAAACACTCAGAACTTGCTATAGCAGCGACAAAATAGCGATCAAAAATGCATTCCGATATTTAATAAAATGAGAAATGGAATTTTGATAATAAAAAAATTTGCCTCCAGTTCCCTTTTAAATAACATCGTCTGATAACGTTCCCATCAAATAAAATGGAAAACCTGTACTTCTGACTGCTTTATAGTCTCTCAAGCCAAAGAGTCAAATGAGGCCAAAAACTGCTTGTTTTTACATTTATTTTTTTTTAAATGATTTAGCTTTGCCACAGATATATTTATTTATTTTTAACAGCTATTCCACGAAATCGAGTCGTACATGAGCTGATACGCAATGAGTTGTCTATAATCCATGTACGACGAGATTGAGTGGAATAACTGTTTTATTCTATCCACATTCACTGGATTTTGACAAACAGAGCATTTTTATTTTCTGCAAATTCGATAAATTAAAACTTCATACAAAATGCCTAACAAAATAATTTCCGCTTAGAATGTAAACAAACCGGCGAAATGACAGGAACAATTTGTGAAAAATGCTACAATAATAATCTTGAAAAATAAAAACATATGTTCTTACCATCAAATACTTTCATTCCATATTTTGTTGGGGGTTTTTTTGTGTATTTTTTAGGGTTTTGTTTTCGAGTCGAGTTTTTATTTCGTCCTCGGTTGGTTCAGCAACACGCGCCGCCATTTTGTTTTTCTCTACTCACGGTATATGAGCTGATATCCTAGTAGTAGAGTAGCCAATCAGACCGTGCGATTGCTCATATCCAGTGACTGTGGATAGAATAAATATATAAGCTCATGCAGACATGGGGAGAACATGCAAACTCCAAACAGAAAGGCCCCCGCTGGCCATGAGGCTCAAACCTTCTTGCTGTGAGGCGACAGCGTTAACCACTACACCGCCGTGCCGCTTACTTTCACAGACTATGGTAGTTTGACTGACGTTCGTAAGCGCAGACAAGGTTATCTTGTTTACTCTTCACTACATGCTTTACGGAAGCCGCGAGAGGCCCTTCATATAATCCTTTTTTTATTCACCTTGTTATCCTGAGATAACGACATAATTAATTCAGGATCTCGAGAAAACAACACAACTAATTCGAGATCTCGAGAAAACAAAACCGTTATCCCGAGATCTCGAGAAAACAAAACAATTATTTCATGATCTCGAGTAAACAGCTGAGAAATGGTTCATTCAGGTGCGCCAAGAGACTTGTGATATGCTGACTTTGGGGCTATTTCTCATTCTGTATAGACGCAACTTTGGTCATTAGAATGTCTGGAATAATCGATCACCTAATAAGGCAATATTTTGATCAGGGGTTGACACAGGGAGAGATTGCATTAAGTCTTTTAATAAGGGATAACTTCAAAATTAGTCCGCGGCACCTCCGCAGAAGACTGGCCCGGCTTCGTCTCTACCGGCGGAGATACAGTGATCCAGCTGAGATCATGAAATAATTGCTGTGTTTTCTCGAGATCCTGAATTAATTATGTCGTTATCTCAGAATAACGTTTTGTTTTTCTCGAGATCTCGAATTAGTTGTGTTGTTTTCTCAAGATCCTGAATTAATTATGTCATTATCTCGGGATAACGGTTTTGTTTTCTCGAGATCTCGAATTAGTTGTGTTGTTTTCTCGAGATCCTGAATTAATTATGTCGTTATCTCAGAATAATGGTTTTGTTTTCTCGAGATCTCGAATTAGTTGTGTTGTTTTCTCGAGATCCTGAATTAATTATGTCGTTATCTCGGGATAACGGTTTTGTTTTCTCGAGATCTCAAATTAGTTGTGTTGTTTTCTCGAGATCCTGAATTAATTATGTCGTTATCTCGGGATAACGGTTTTGTTTTCTCGAGATCTCAAATTAGTTGTGTTGTTTTCTCGAGATCCTGAATTAATTATGTCGTTATCTCGGAATAACGGTTTTGTTTTCTCGAGATCTCAAATTAGTTGTGTTGTTTTCTCGAGATCCTGAATTAATTATGTCGTTATCTCAGGATAACAAGGTGAATAAAAAAAGATTATATGAAGGGCCTCTTGTGGCTTACGTAATCTCATCTCATCTCATCATCTCTAGCCGCTTTATCTTGTTCTACAGGGTCGCAGGCAAGCTGGAGCCTATCCCAGCTGACTACGGCCGAAAGGCGGGGTACACCCTGGACAAGTCGCCAGGTCATCACAGGGCTGATACACAGACACAGACAACCATTCACACTCACATTCACACCTACGCTCAATTTAGAGTCACCAGTTAACCTAACCTGCATGTCTTTGGACTGTGGGGGAAACCGCAGCACCCGGAGGAAACCCACGCGGACACGGGGAGAACATGCAAACTCCACACAAAAAGGCCCTCGCAGGCCACGGGGCTCGAACCCGGACCTTCTTGCTGTGAGGCGACAGCGCTAACCACTACACCACTGTGCCGCCCGCTTCCGTAATGCTTCATACAAAATTCGAACCATTTTACAGTCTGGATTATATCACATCCAAAAAATTATTGAGACACACACACACACACACACGGAAGTGCTGTCAGCCAATCAGATTGCAACCTTCAACATTCTGAAGGTTATGGCCAGAAAAGTGTACATAAATGGTCAAAAAAACCAAAACAAGCATAAACAGACTACGGAGCGTCTGTGGCTGAGCTCAAAGCCGTTAATTCCTCTTTGTATAAAACCGAAAGCAACGTAAATAATAAACCAGACCTTGAAGCTTGTCTTCTCCTGTTACTGTTGACGGTTAACACTAGCACCGTTTGGGAAATGATGGTCACTCTCAGAGCTCAGAGAGAGAGCCTTCTCTTTTCATTATGCAATCGGAAACACACTTACCCAGTATATGGACCATTCTGAATTTGGATCAGTACCATGCTGTACTTTTTCAGGGCTATATGAGAAGTGATGATGTTTAACTGCTTTGAGAAGCAGTGAATATGATTATCATCATCAGCTCACCGTGCACCAGGAAGCAGAAGTCTTTCCACATCAGCAGAAGGGTGAGCTTGGTGAAGCCCACAGCATCGTACTCAACAACCCCCCTGTACAGGAACAACAGGCAGAGACGAGCTATTCACTCCAGCAGCAAAATAAATCCACGAAGCATCAAATTACATACAATATGGAAAAAAACCAAAAAAAACAAACAACTCACATTCCGAAATGACTAAGAAATGCAGCGATGTATTCTCTCCTCTTGTGATAGCCCTGGATTACATACTGCACCTGAGTTCAAGTAGAAAAAAGGAGGTGTGAGGAAGAAGGCATGGGGTTATGGGGGGAGAAACCTAATAAGTGAAGCTGGATATGGATGACAAGTAGACACGGAGCGTGTTGGGGGTCGACAGTACAGCACGGCCTGCTAATGAACAGACTCGCAGCTAGTGTTCATGACACGCCAGTAACAAGGCGCTGGTGTTTCCTCAAGCACACAATCAATGCACATCTGCATCTGCACATCACCATGATTGAAAATGTAGAAAAAAATGTACAGTATAAAAGTTCTCAGGTTCAGCGTAAGCAAATCAGTACAAATCCCTCTTACTTTCAAATCGAGTCATTTTATCGCTTTAGTGGCGCGAATCAATATCCGTTTACTCGTCTGTCTAAATCGGACGTTATTCTCTGACGGCCCGCGATCCGGATATGGATCTGGGAAAGTATTTCAGCCGAGAATTTAAAAAACACTGCAGCGGAAACGTACCGACTTCAGGTTTTTTATTTTTTAAAGAAGGAATCAGCTCAGCTCTTGCAGCAGATCCTCAGTGATGGCCAATGATGTGCATTTAGGTCAATTATTTACCAAAAAGCAGCTCACTGAGAAAGGAAAGCGTTTTCACAGACTCTTATTGATTTCTTTATTTTTAGTTTCATTAACCATCTCTGGTCTGCGTAGGGACCTGACAACGTGACTTTTGTTGTACAAAAAATACAAAAAACAAACCAACAACAACAAAAAACCCTTTATGACTAAAACAGAATTGTTAAAGATGACTGGATGGACAGAGCAGTAAGTGTTTATTCTCCAGGTCAAAGTTCAAAACGGGTGCATCACGGTGCCAGTCAAAGGAAAGGTGGGAACATGAAGCACCAGCGTAAAAGAAAATAAACAATCGCTGTAAGTTGATGTGTCTTATTTATAGCCAAAAACTAATCACTAAACGGTTGAGCAATAAGAGGAAACTGCTTCCGTCATTCAGTCATGCTCATCATTTATCTGGACCTCTGCAAGCTCTTAAACGTGTTTTTTTTTTTTTAAATTAAATTTTTTTTTGCACTGCAAGCTACATGAAATGACCGGACTGTAATGAAATCCTGGTTTTAATATTAACAATTACCGTTTTTATAAAAATTGGCATTTTATGGGTTAAAAATGACTCAAAACACCATCTTAAAATTATCCTGAACCTTGCAAGGCCGATGCTGACGTAGAGTCAATTGTTTGGTAATTTTCTATGTCATAAAAGTTTCATAATCCAAAAAAGTTAAAGCCCTCTAATCAGAGGTGGGCACCAACAAAAGCCATGCTGTGCCCCAGTCCCCGCCCTCAAGTCTGTGAAACCGTGCTCATTTTCAAATACGCTGACTGAGCAACACCTCCCTGACATATCCACACCCTCCCTCCCCACCCCCCATCTCAGCCCCTCCTCACCCCAAAAACAATCTCAGCCCCTCTCCACCCCAACCCCCATCTCAGCCCCTCCTCACCCCAAAAACAATCTCAGCCCCTCTCCACCCCAACCCCCATCTCAGCCCCTCCTCATCCCAAAAACAATCTCAGCCCCTCTCCACCCCAACCCCCATCTCAGCCCCTCCTCACCCCAAAAACAATCTCAGCCCCTCTCCACCCCAACCCCCATCTCAGCCCCTCCTCACCCCAAAACCAATCTCAGCCCCTCTCCACCCCAACCCCCATCTCAGCCCCTCCTCACCCCAAAAACAATCTCAGCCCCTCTCCACCCCACCCCAACCCCCATCTCACCTCCTCCTCACCCCAAAACCAATCTCAGCCCCTCCTCACCCCAAAACCAATCTCAGCCCCTCTCCACCCCACCCCAACCCCCATCTCACCTCCTCCTCACCCCAAAACCAATCTCAGCCCCTCTCCACCCCACCCCAACCCCCATCTCACCTCCTCCTCACCCCAAAACCAATCTCAGCCCCTCTCCACCCCAACCCCCATCTCACCTCCTCATCACCCCAAAAACAATCTCAGCCCCTCTCCACCCCAAAACCAATCTCAGCCCCTCCCCACCCCAACCCCCATCTCACCTCCTCATCACCCCAAAAACAATCTCAGCCCCTCCCCACCCCAAAACCAATCTCAGCCCCTCTCCACCCCAACCCCCATCTCACCTCCTCCTCACCCCAAAACCAATCTCAGCCCCTCCTCACCCCAAAACCAATCTCAGCCCCTCTCCACCCCACCCCAACCCCCATCTCACCTCCTCCTCATCCCAAAACCAATCTCAGCCCCTCTCCACCCCACCCCCCATCTCACCTCCTCCTCACCCCAAAACCAATCTCAGCCCCTCTCCACCCCACCCCAAGTCTCACCTCCTCCTCACCCCAAAACCAATCTCAGCCCCTCCTCACCCCAAAACCAATCTCAGCCCCTCTCCACCCCAACCCCCATCTCACCCCCACCTCACCCAATTTTTAGCATTTTTCAAAATGATGCAGTGATGGAGTTAAAGGAGATACGCAGAGCCATGGCTTCACTTTTTGTTTATAAACGCCTTGAGACCTCAAGAATGGCACAGGAATAGTTTTAAGCGTTAACAATAAATCTAATACTGTAATTTTTACGATTAAAGTGATTCATATAGGTAGCGGTCTGAGTGAATGATCTTGATGTCCGTAACGTCACCGCAGGAAGGCTATCGGTCTCATCGCCATTTCCGCTAGACTAAAACACAGAGCTGACTGCAACTCCGATCCTCCATTTTGAGCTAATTTATCGCCATGCCACGTAGATGTGTTGCTGGCGGGTGCAGCAACACGACAGAAGGTGGATTTACGTTGCATTCATGGCCCAAGAATGTTCAAACTGCAAAGATTTGGACGCGTTTTGCGAGAAATTCACGGACACATTGGGCGCCTACGAAGTGGTCTCTCCTCTGCTCTGCACATTTTACTGAAGACTCGTACGAGACCTCGGATCTGTTGAGGATCGTTGGCTATAAGCCCGTATTGAAAGAGGGTGCAGTACCAACAATTAAAGGAAAAGAAAACTATAAGAAAAGGAAAGTGAGTTCAGTTGCACCAGTTCTCCCGGAGTGTGAGCCGAGGGTGGTTGTTAAAACCTGGGATGGAACGGGACGTATCGCTCGGGCAGTGACCTCCCCGCGGTTGTTGCTAAAACCGGTGACGTCTCGTCCCGTCTTTTAGTAATTACCTGAGCTGAGCAGTAATGGCGGAGTACTCAGTATGGAGAAAATAGAGAATGAGTGGAGCAGCCATCTGATTTCTCCACTGGATGTTCTTGCCTCAGCCGGCCACAAGAAGCGAGAACACAGACGGGTAAGATGCGACTCTCATTTGGATACAAAACAACAAAAACAACAACACACGTTGTTTACCTGCATTTAGATTAATACATGTAAGCTGTATTGTGTGTTTAAGTTACCGGTATAAGATTTAATTTGCTTCAGAATGTGACTGTCTTAGTTCATCTGATTATTTAATGAGCCTTTTACGTTTTATCAGTGAAAATGCATGCATGTACATGTATGTTGCATAAGTTATAGCACCCATCCTGTTTTAATGACAGTCAACCCACAATCAATGAAGTCAAATCAGTCTTAGTTGAGCGAGTTGGTAACGCTATTTCTTACTTCTCATCTCATCTCATTATCTCTAGCCGCTTTATCCTGTTCTACAGGGTCGCAGGCAAGCTGGAGCCTATCCCAGCTGACTATGGGCGAAAGGCGGGGTACACCCTGGACAAGTCGCCAGGTCATCACAGGGCTGACACATAGACACAGACAACCATTCACACTCACATTCACACCTACGCTCAATTTAGAGTCACCAGTTAACCTAACCTGCATGTCTTTGGACTGTGGGGGAAACCGGAGCACCCGGAGGAAACCCACGCGGACACGGGGAGAACATGCAAACTCCGCACAGAAAGGCCCTCGCCAGCCACGGGGCTCGAACCCAGGACCTTCTTGCTGTGAGGCGACAGCGCTAACCACTACACCACCGTGCCGCCCGCTATTTCTTACTTTCACCATAAATTTTTATTTATATGACTTTGGTCTATAGCTGTAAAAGGCCTTGGCCTTAAAACCGGTTCCCGCTGTGACGTCACGCACTCGGGGCTGGCTCAGCGGGGCAGCTCCAATCACAACTTTGCGGTCGATTTTAACTCTCAAAAATATATATTTTTATTCCCATTTATGTAGCATACAAGAGTCAAGGATTGAGATACTATCCACTCAGAAATTTATCTAAAAATAAAGGTTCTGCGTATCTGCTTTAAGCTCAGAGCTGGGCGAAGTTACACACTAAATGGTCTGGCTCACCTTTCACAGACTCCAATTCGTTGTTTTTATTTTGAAAGCACGTGACCGCTACCTGCTAGCTCTCCGTGCAACAAAATCCTCTGTAAATTCAGTGCTGGTGATCCCTTCGAAACCTATTTAAAACTTTCTCTTCATCTACGCGTCATATGTGAACAAAACATGCCTCGTTTTTTTTCTTTCCTCCATGGCCGTATGCGAGACTGCCGAGGTCGGTTCAGGTCCATGACGACAGAATGACCATACGAAAATGGAACGGGTCGGTTGGAAGAATTTATAGATACTTGGACAAAAATATCATCAATTCCACATTGCGTTTTAAGATTTATAGCCTAGGATGTCACCGGATTGCTTTTGGAATATCGCTTGCACATGAACTGGTGGCCACTGAGCTCTGTATAAAATCTGGGAGCGCGCCGCTCATAGCCTGTCCCTCGCTTCTTGACATGATGTTTAGCACGGGCCTTACAACTTGGATTGCACTACAGAGCTATGACTGAACCTGCAAAGATGAAAGCGTGGCCTGTGGTACCCGCGATAAACTATATTAGCCCTTTGAGCGATACAAAGCATTAAAACTTGTGCGTCGGTTGCAGACAGAATCAGACCATCGATTTACTGCGAGTGACTAAAGCCTAGGTCACAACTGGACGTACGATTTTTTGGCCGTGCGATTTTTGGCGTTTCCCAAATCGCTGCGTTTTTTTTGTTCGTGGAGAAAGACGCACGTTGGCCATAAGTTTGTCTTGCAACCTGAAAAAAACGTAAGCGCCCGTAGAGTTTGTTTGACATGACAAAGAACCTCTGCGGCCGGTCTACGGCTCGAAAATCAGCACGTCACATGTGCGCCCTCCGTGCGTTTCACGCGCGCCCTCCGTGTGTTTCTTGCGTTTTTTGCACGTAGACCGGCCGTAGGAGCACGTACGGCCGGTTGTGACCGAGGCTTAATGCGTATACATTACTGTTCGGTGACGACTGAACGAAACGCCGTCAAAGGTTTACACTGAAAACCGGGGGCTTGCTAAGTAGGTATCTTTAGTTTCACAGGAAACAAAGTGCATCTCCAACATGCAAAGATTTTACAAGACGATCCTGCATGACACTGATGACAGACACTTGCACTAAAGTCATTTAAACGCCGTCAGTTTGGCTAACGAGTTTCCTCTGTAAGGCTGTAGAAGGCAGAATTGAAGGCACACGGCCTGCTAACGCAGCATGACGAGAACGCCACTTCGCTTATTATGACACACCATTAGCGCTGGAAACACATTAGCACTTTTTCCGCATTAGCACATTTGAGTACTTTGTGAGATATTCAGACTGGCCAGATGACACCTTTTGCACTTTTTGAGGCCTGCGTGTGTTGCACTTCATGACTCAACAAGTCCTAATTGTGTCTGCAAAGTGTTCATTTCTGCGAGCGCTAATGTGCCACACACACACCGTGCTCTCTCGCTCTCTCTCGGTTGAATTTTTGTTCAGCTGAAGAGTTAATCACAGCAGGAACTATGGATTGCTGCACTCCACACCCTTTGCCGGGGGTCAGGCCCAGCCCTAAAACTGGCAGGTGAATGCGGGCGGATAGACGAGTCATCACCAAAATATCTGCTAGTTAAACATGCTACATTGCATAAACCAACTTCCTGTGTGTGTGTGTGTGTGTGTGTGTGTGTGTGTGTGTGTGTGTGTGTGTGTGTGTGTGTGTGAACGTGCGCATATTCTGCGAAGGCAGCAAGTACATGCACTTCACCGCTCTGATAAAAGACTAAGTTCTGTTCTCAGCAATTTTATATTACATGAGTCGTCCTTGGCTGGTCTAAAAGGAGCACTTTGTAATATTTCGAGCACTGTGAAGCAACGCCATAACAAACACATTGGCAATCCATCCTCTTCTTCCACTTGACCTCACTTTATCTATTAAAACTATGCATGCTCTGGCGGTTGCCTTTTAAGGAAAAGGCACATAACTGATCGGATTTGTTCCGGTTAGGGGCGTGGCTTAAAAAAACAAAACAATCCCCCGTAGGGTGCATCAGTTGCCCTCACTTTCATAAAATCTGATGCATTTTTGTCTGGGTGGGTGTTCCTTTTCACCAATAAAGACATCCTGTAAAATGTTTTGACCATATTCAAAAGTCTAATGGTGGCACCATGAGGTTCTTTTTTTTTTTTTTTTGCCAAAAAACGCGTATTTTATGTTTTCGCGTAAGGTTTGAATCACAACGTTGGACTCCATTTATTGATTTCTTGTGACCCAGAGATCATGTTAAGAACCTTTGCAAGGGATTGAGAAGCATTAATGTGATTCATAATACATTTGTATTGTTTAAAAGTAGTTGAACAATGATTCACTGAACAGCTAAAACTCAAACTGTGCTTGATAATATATTTAGAATATGTACTAAACATGTGTATCTAAGATATTTGGTATACTCTATAAGGTGCCATAATGTTTCATGAAAAGTGATCGAAAAATTTTGTCATAAAAGTCATAAAATAGCAGCTTTTTCCATAACTTTGAGCTCCTGGTGCCACCATTACACTTTTGAATTTTGTCAAAATATTTCACCCAGTGTGTTTTCTTACCAAAAGGAACATAAAAACAAAAATGCATCATGATCGGAGGAACTTTTCATTTTTAGGGGGCAACTGATGCACCCTAACCCCCCCAAAAAAAAAAATCAATGGGAGTTGGTGAAATATTAATAATACCATCAGGCAATTTTTATCAGTTTGATTGTGTGGGTTTTTTTTTAAATTATTATTATTTGATTATCACAGATCTGATACACACGAAACCTTTCAGATCGCATCCTGAACTAGAAGGGTTTACGGTTCTTTAGCAGAAGATCCAAGAACACTTAATCTTTATTATGAATACTTACTGATCACGTTTAAAGATGTTTGATGGATTTTTTTTCGGAAAGTTGCCGAGATTCCGATAAAAAAAACGAGCGATCGTATTTCCCTGCTTGAAACCGCCATGTTTGTTGTAGCCCGAATGTTAGTCACCAATCCTGCCTGAATTATTTAACACAGCACGAACGCTGACCCAGTACACCGCTACACCCGACTTCCAGGTTTTTGTCTTTATTAAAGCGCTAAGCTTAAATTATATCATATTTATTATTTGCTAATTTGATAAAGAATGAAAAGTCAAGCGAAATTTAGAAGATAAGAGTTTAAGGAAAGCTTTTTGTTCGTTCTTTATTTTAATTTTTTTTAGAAAAGAAAAAAAGGTTGAAAGAAAGGAAAACTACGTACAGCTAGTTCAATTATTTTATTAAGCTATTTACATTTTAGATAACTGCTGTGACTTTTAAATGCAAGAAAGTGAAATAATGAAACTTTAAAATAAAAAAAAAAAAACCTTGCGCAGCAGAAATTCCGGTTTCCAGTCGCTAAGCAATCATAATAAATGCCTTCCTATATCAAGATGAGTATTTATTTATTTTTGATTATTGTGACCATAATCCAGAGTTGTGCTAAAGAACATAGAGTTGTGCTAAGAGACTTTAGAACTTGTGCTAAAAGACTTTTGTACTAAATAACCGGATAACACTAGAAGGGCACTTGGTAGAGTTCATACCTCCGCCAAGCCACATATTATCAACATCAAAATCAATTCACCTGAACCTGGGATAATACTAAAAATGTCCACCAAATTTCATCCAAATCCGTTCACTACTTTTTGAGTTACGTCGGGAACAGCCCTAAATAAATAAATAAATATCCTGGATCCACACTTACATATTTTATATAAATATCTCTGTATTTGCATCAAAATCTAATCAATTGTTCTTTGGCCCATGGCCCACCTTTCCTCCAAATTTCATCCAAATTCGTTCACTACTTTTTGAGTTACGTCGGGAACAGCCCTAAATAAATAAATAAATAAATAAATATCCTGGATCCATACTTACATATTTTATATAAATATCTCTGTATTTGCATCAAAATCTAATCAATTGTTCCTTGGCCCATGGCCCACCTTTCCTCCAAATTTCATCCAAATTCGTTCACTACTTTTTGATTTACGTCGGGAACAGCCATAAATAAATAAATAAATATCCTGGATCCACACTTACATATTTTATATAAATATCTCTGTATTTGCATCAAAATCTAATCAATTGTTCCTTGGCCCATGGCCCACCTTTCCTCCAAATTTCATCCAAATCCGTTCACTACTTCTTGACTCGCACTGGGAAAAGCAAAAACAGAAACGAAAACATAACCTCATCAAACGGAGGTAATTACTTTCACATTGAGTGTCTTGCTCGTGTAGTTTATGATTTAGTGTCCTTGCTCTTTACAGTTTTTTTTTGTTTCAACTTAATTATCTTCAAACTGAGTTGTTGCCGATTCGTACCGCATTACAGTATTTGCGTCCTCTAGAATAGCCAAGAAGAGCCAAAGCCAGTCAGTCAGTGCACTGTTTCCACACAGACACGACCACAGTGCAGCTGAACACGCTTGGAGGAGAGCACTAACTGCCTGTTTCAGTTACGGACGAGCATTACATTCATCAAGATTCGAACCAAGCCACCGCTCCAATCCAGAAAGCAGCCCAATTAACCTTTCTGAGACTGTCGGCCACGGATGTTCCTGCAGCAGGGTCTTAGTAATTATTCAGCCTTGTCACATTTGAACCGGTTCTTCCCCGACCTGTCCCCTGACCCTCGTTAAGGTGAGTGGAGCCTGTGGCTTTGGCAAACACGAACTGGAACAAGGGAAAGGGCTGATTATGCATGCTGTCGTGTGAGAGTGTAAGAGCAGGGAGTACAGAGGTTTTCCCTACGGCCACTGACACAACACGGCTTCTCCGTTCCATCTCCACCTGTCAGCTCTGATCTCCTCCCGGCTCTGAACCAGGCGCTGGAGACCAGCCGACGTAGACTACACATGCCACACACCACGTGTTCAGCCACGCTAACAGAATTTAGAAATGTTTTTTTTTTAAACTTTACGATTAACCAGGGAATTTTGAGGGAATTGATCGGAGTGTTCCAAAGTCACTGAAAGTGTCACAGGAGCAACAGGCTACTTTATGCACATAATTATTTTACTATACTTGACTTATACACACATACACACGAGTTTAGACCCCACAGCACACCTGCACCATACTGAACTCGACGGTGCGCAATATCCCTCTGCCCACACAGACAGAAATTAGTGAACGTGGCTTTTTTACCTTACTTGTGAGTAACTGGCACACTTGTGGCACGTAGTCGATGAGGCAGCCTCCACTTGGAAAGGCTGGAATATGCAGGGCTGAGGGTCCTCCAAGGGCACTACAGAAGACAGTGAGGGACACGGTTTATTCAATTAGTTCTACTTTACTGCTGAAAATGACTCAGAAATGAGGCAAAGCAGCCAAGCAACCATATTCCAAACAATTTCACCAGTCACCCACTAAACTCTGAAATGGAGTTTCGGCGTATACTGGGAATGTGTTAAATATCGGTGTTAAATGGACTTGTTTAGCATGGCTTATTGGTAACAGTTATTCCACGAAATCGAGTCGTATGACGCACGTAGCGCCGAGTCAGATATAATCCGTGTACGACGAGATTGAGTGGAATAACGGTTTTATTCTATCTGCAGTCACTGGAGTTTGAGAAACGGAGCATATTTATTGTTATTTTTTGCAAATTCGATAAAGAAAAACTTTATACAAAACGTCCGACAAAATCATTTCCGCTTAGGACGTAAACAAACCGGCGAAATGACAGGAGCAATTTGTGAAAAATGCCATAATAATAATAATAATAATAATAATTCTTGAAAAATAATAATAATAATAAAAAAAAGATGTGTGACCCCTCACCGAATCCAGGGACACATGTCGGCCGAAACGAATCCGAGATAATCGCAAAAGAAGCATTTTTTTATCGAAATTTGTGATTTTTGTTTTTTTTCCATCATGTGCAAGTTGAGATCTTGAAGAATGCAATCAGTATTTCAGATAATAGATTGTTTTGTTGGAAAAGCAAAATTTTTTGTTGCAAATTGTCTCGTTTTTGTCAGGACTGTAGCCTGCTGGGGGGTGTGGGTAAATTACCATATGGGCCATTCACATGATGATTTAAGTCTTTTTTTTTTTTCGCGAATCAGCTGTATGATCCGAGCTGAGCTCGTGGCTACTTAAAGGCCCGGTCCCACTGGCCGATGGACACAAAACGTATGCAAAAAGGACACAGCGGACGAGCAAAATTTCGGGGGTGGCTCTATCCGTTTTCATCCGCTCCAGAAATGGACAAAATTTGCGAAAATTTGCGAAAACAGAACGGAAAAGAACGGACGTGGGTAGTATATAGCGGGGATGTTAAACGCATGTTCATAGGAAGCCTAGCGGATGAAAGCGGATGGAAGTGAATGACAGCTCCGAAGGGGTTACCGGTGATAACGGAGAAGCGGACGCATAGCAGAAAGAGCGGATGCATAGCGGATGAAGGGGATGCATCACGTACGCCTAACGGAAACAAAGGGGATGTTGCGCGGATGTATATCGGATGCAGACCGTTCACTGCGCATGCGGGGGGGTATGAATTGCGTCTGCTCCGCGGATATAAAGGGATGCAGCACGCACGCCGTCAGCATAAAGCGGAAAGACGTGCTGGCGGCTACATCGATACATCTCTACTACTAGATGATTTTCTCCCCCTTTTTATACAAAATATCGATTGTCCGCTAGGTGTCCTTCTACATACTCTAGACATACTCCAGACATCCTAAATATACGAGATACATCCCAGATATAAACGCTTTGTCCGTTTTGAATACTTTATATACGAGATGCATACGCTTACATCCTTTCTATTTCCGTGCTACTAACGATGAATAGACGTTTCATGTACCTTATCTTTCCTCCCTCTTTCCGTTTTCAGCTGCAGCGGATGTGAGTTGCGAGGATGCCCAGAGGATGCAGAGAGGATACAGCAGACGTTTAACGGATGATAACGGACATAGAACGTTTGTTGCTCGTATATGTCGCAGATTTACATCGTACACAGCGGAAAGTTCATCCGTTCTAAAAGTTTTGTGCAGCTCAAAATTTTTTGCGCGGATGAAATCACAGTGGACGGATGCTCGATGGATAGAGCGTATGAAGCACGTATGCAATGAGTACACAACGGATGCATAGCGTTTTCCAACGGATGGCAAAGATTTTTTTACGTTTTACATCCTCTTTGCATCCGTAAGTGCAGTGGGACCGGGCCTTAAGCTGCATACAGGCGTGTGATTTCACTATGGAATGAGTTACTAAACAGAGCGCAGAGGAGCTGAAACACCGCGAAGCAAACAGACACACGGTATTTACGTCAGAGATCACCATTTCTAGCAAAAAAACCCGCAACCTCGTTTTCCAGATTGAATGGAATACTTGAATGATCGGATGATACACGGACCGTTCTAGGATTACATTCCATCGGAGGCATTGGTGTGTGCAAGGCGCCGTTTCTCTTTCTGATGGGGTGAGTTTATTAATCTAAGGCTGTGTGGTTATTTTTGCATGTAACGGAGTGTGTTGTGGTTTGGTTAAGCCTAGGTCACAACCGGACGTACAATTTTTTGGCCGTGTGATTTTTGGCATTTCCCAAATCGCTGCGTTTTTTTCTTTTTGTTCACGGAGAAAGACGCGCGTTGGCCGCAAGTTTGTCTTGCAACCTGAAAAAAACGTAAGCGCCCGTACAGTTTGTTTGACATGACAACGAACCTCTGCGGCCGGTCTGCGGCTCGAAAATCAGCACGTCACACGCGCGCTCTCGTGCGTTTCATGCGCGCTCTCCGTGCGTTTCTTGCGTTTTTTGCGTGTAGACCGGCCGTAGGAGCGCGTACTGTACGGCCGGTTGTGACCGAGGCTTTACATGAAACTAGTGTTGTGTTAGTTGTGTTATCATCGTGTTATCTTTCTTTCTTACGGTGTGAGTAATTTTTCAACCACAAAACGTTAAAGTATACTTTAGGACTTATTTTTGTACTTCATAATTGTGTTGGGCATACTTTGCATGGAAGGAAAATTGACGTGGTGATCTTTGTTTACATGAAAGTAGTATCGTGCTAGCTCGTAGGGGGTAGGGCTTTCATTAATGTCATGCAAATGAGCACCATTATGTGCCCGCCCTGCACCCAGAGTAGCTGAGATGGAAAACTTTGAGGGCGATTTTCTCCCTTTTCTGTTTTAAGAAGTATACACTTTCAAAAGGCCACACATTCTTCAAATATTGTCAGATCTCCACATGGAAGGCATCATTGGAAAGCTTAGAAACTGTACTTTCTGAATCTGTCAATAACTCAAAATGTCCCCGGGCCGACACGTGTCCCTGGATTCTGTGATCTGACACAAATGTTCTTATAATCAAATACTTTTACTCCATATTTTGTTGCTTTTTTTGGTGGGTTTTGTTTTCGAGTCGAGTTTTTATTTCATCCTCGGTTGGTTCAGCAACACACTCCGTCCGCCATTTTGTTTTTCTTCTTCTTTAGGGTTTTTTGACGGTTATCAAACCACCTTAAAGGTGCATTACTGCCACCGACTGGGCTGGAGTGTTGAACAGGAGATATCTGGGGGGGTGGGGGGAGATTTTCTTTTAGCTATTTCTGTTTCTTTTAAATCCTCGATGACAAAGTGATATATCGGACTTGATGCGCTCCGCCATTTTGTTTTTCTCTACTCACGGTATATGAGCTGATATGTTCTAGTAGTAGAGTAGCCAATCAGAGCGCGCGGTTGCTCATATCCAGTGAATGTGGATAGAATAAATATATATTTCACAGTTATTCCATGAAATCGAGACGTACATGAACTGATAATCGACGAGGCGCATAGCGGCAAACTGGCTATAATCCCTGTACGACGAGATTGAGTGGAATAACTGTTTTATTCTCTCCACATTCACTGGATTTTGAGAAATGGAGCATTTATATTGTTATTTTTTGCAAACAAACACTTTATACAAAACATCCGACAAAATCATTTCCGCTTAGAACGTAAACAAACCGGCGAAATGACAGGAGCAATTTGTGAAAAATGCTATAATAATAATAATAATTCTTGAAAAAAAATAAAAAATAAAAAAACATACATTCTTAAGCCAGAATCTCACTGGGCTGCGACTAGCTGGAGACGCAACAATTGCGATAAAATATGTGAATTAGCGACAATTTTCACTTGGAATCGCACTGAATTGATATTCGCATATTTTACCGCAATTGTTGTGTCGCAGGCTGTCGCAGCCCAGTGAGATACTGGCTCGCACTTCCTGTCTCAACTCGCACTTCCTATCTCACGGAAACTGACTTGAGAAGGGTTCGTGACGGCTTTGCGACACCAGCGACGCATTTGCGGCTATTTTGAGAGAAACTTTGTCGCACGGATTTTTTGAACATGTTCGAAATTTCAGCGACGAAGGAGCGACACTTTGCGACTCATGCGAGGAACCCGAGAAGCCCTGCGAAGGTTTCAAGAGACTTTTGAAACTCTCACGCGAATGACGTTCGCAATTTGTCGCGAGCTGTCGCGGCCCAGTGAGATCCTACCCTTACCATCAGATACTTTTAATCCATATTTTGTTGGTATTTTTTGGGGCTTTGTTTTTAAGTAGAGTTTTTATTCCGTCCTTGGTTGGTTCAGCAAGATGCTCCGCCATTTTGTTTTTCTCTACTCACGGTATATGAGCTGATATCCTAGTAGTAGAGTAGCCAATCAGAGCGTGCGATTGCTCATATCCAGTGAATGTGGATAGAAAAAACCCCCCAATTAATCATAATCATATGACACAACTTTGATAGGTTTGTATTATGGATACACTAATCCGATACTAGACACGTGGATTGTTGTGAGCAGGTTCGCCGTAGTTTCTACTCCGAATATGTGATATTAGCTGACGACACAGAGCAAGCATGTGAAGATAGGATGCATATCATCATCACACCAGTGATGAACTTGGCAAGAGCTGTATGAAAGGATGTCAGCATGGGATCAGTACCAGGAACTGAAATTTAAGCTTTGACGTGGGAAGATGGGATCTGGATCGCTCTAATTCCTAGATATTTCCCTCGCTCGTGTTCTTAGTCATAGTCATGACAGTTCTGTCCTCGTCTATGGGGTTTCACCTAGCGTTCTGGTCCCCCCCCCAAAAAAAAAAGCCCGTCTGTGGATTAGCAAGGTGTGAATGAGTGTGTGTATTGGTGCTCTGTGATGGACTGGTGGTCCCATCCAAATGGTACTGGGCTCACTGGCATGGAAAAGACCTTGAATGGAGCATGAAAGTATGCTATGATGCTAACTCTGCCTGCAGTACGTGTGTGGAGGCAGAGCAGGTCACTCGAACGATTTCTCTCAGAAAAAGTCAGCTGGTTAACCTGCAAGCATCATCCCACAAACTGTACATCCTGTCTTCCAGAGAAAGAGTCTCATGAGAAACTCGTCCTACTCATTCCTCACTCTTCATCCTTCTACAACAGTCCTGTACGCGCTTGCTGATTAACGAGGCGCTACGTCAGCGAGATGACTAAAGCTGGAAGGTCGCTCTGTGCTGCTCAGACAAAGTTCACTCGCGTGGCAGATACTTTGACGCGAGATGCCAGATGACGCTTGTCCTTGCCGTGTCCCTTTCAAGGACGCTGTTAAGTATGTTTAGCATTCGCCCATAGGCTGTTGCTTAACCGTGACATTTACAGGAACGGGACGTTGATATTTAAAATCGACACAACATTACAGCCATGACAACATGTCGGCCTGGCCACAGAACAGAGTCCTGGAAGATTTGTAAAATATTCTAAGTCTTTAAAATGGTTTCTTAAAGGGGAAGTGAAGGCAAATTTTTTTATTATCAAAATTCTATTTCTCTCATTTTATTAAATATCGGAATGCATTTTTGATCGCTATTTTGTCGCTGCTATAGCAAGTTCTGAGTGTTTGAAATATGCTCTGTAATATATCAGTCCGTATGTCAAAGCAATGGCCGTAAACGAGATTCGTTGAGACCTGTGCGAGACATCGTAGGACGGAAGTAAAACGTACAGCGGAAATCAAAGTGACCGACATCTGCCAATGTTCCCTGTGTCTGAAATCGCTCACTCGTTCACTACTCCCTACTCCCTATATAGGGAATTACTATATAGAGGACTATACAGGGGCGACACGGTGGTGTAGTGGTTAGCGCTGTCGCTTCACAGTAAGAAGGTCCGGGTTCGAGCCCCGTGGCCGGCGAGGGCCTTTCTGTGTGGAGTTTGCATGTTCTCCCCGTGTCCGCGTGGGTTTCCTCCGGGTGCTCCGGTTTCCCCCACAGTCCAAAGACATGCAGGTTAGGTTAACTGGTGACTCTAAATTGACCGTAGGTGTGAATGTGAGTGTGAATGGTTGTCTGTGTCTATGTGTCAGCCCTGTGATGACCTGGTGACTTGTCCAGGGTGTACCCCGCCTTTCGCCCGTAGTCAGCTGGGATAGGCTCCAGCTCGCCTGCGACCCTGTAGAACAGGATAAAGCGGCTACAGATAATGAGATGAGATGAGGACTATACAGTGAGCTCACTGGTAAAAAAAAAAACAAAAAAAACAAAAAACTCTTTCGGACACTAATCCGTCGCGCTGGTATTTACGTCATTACTGTTGCACAATTAAAACGTTTCAAAATAATAAACGCACGCTTGTGTTTTTGTGATAAATCCATATTATACTGAGCGCATTTCCAACATTAATCAATACAAAGTACCTGCAGCTTTCAGTTCTTTTAAATCAAGGCTGAATCCTTTCTTTCTTCTTTGCCGCTGCCTTTTATTAAACCAAATTTGAGACTTTTAATTTGATTTCTTTCAGCGCGACCACAATGCATGCTGGGATATATTACTTTGGTTAGTGACCATCGTTGTACACTGCTTTTCATGATGCATTGTGGGATACTTTGAGGGAACTATATAGGGTGTAAATAATCCTCACTAAGGTTTCGGACAAATGGCGTCCTCGCTAATATAGTGCCCTATATAGTGAGTAGGAAGCAATTTCAGACACAGGGATTGTCAAAAGACGCGCGGCGCACTCTTTCGAATGCTGACGTGATCGAGCCGGAAGTTTTGTTTGTTTTGATAGCAATCAGGAAAGTTTGAAAAAAGTAGGCAGTAATCGTCATTTAAACTCGTTTTTGTGCAATACTTCGTTTGGAAAACAGTTTTCAAAATGGCGGCGCTGACACATGGCTGACACTTCACGTTTCGAAATCTCGCACAAGTCTCGTAAAGATCGCGCGGATAAGCGACGCCTGCCGTGCCGTGGACCGAACGAACTAAATTCAACACGGCTAAAAACCGAACAGGCCGATAAGTATAATATTTAATTGCAATTAGTTGCCGATACGAGTCACGATATAAAGTTACTAAAACCGAAAACGTAATTGAATAACACGTTAATTAAGAAATAAAGCAAGTTTAAAAATGACTTCAGTTCTGCTTTAACTCAGCCCAACCCTACTTGAGGTTTTGCCTTCCGGTACAGTTTGGCTCCCACCCTAATCAAATACACCCATTGTACCGAATTAAAGCGTTCAAATGCCCTTGAGCATCCTTGGCAGGTGTGGTAGATTAAGGTAGGAGTTAAATGCAATAGCAGGGTTGGGCACAAAGCTTCAACACTACCCTTGTTGATACAGCGTGATTAGAAGGGTTCACACGGCAGTGCAAGAGCACAATTTAATGAAATGTATCCCTGTGTATTTTTTTTTTGTCATTCTTGGAAAAAAAACACTGCTTGACATTCTTCTTAAAAGAAATGAGCTCATTATTGACATTAGATACAGTTGTGCTCATAAGTTTACATACCCTGGCAGAATTTTTGCTTTCTTGGCCTTTTTTCAGAGAATATGAATGATAACACAAAAACTTTTTTTCCCCACTCATGGTTAGTGGTTGGGTGAAGCCATTTATTGATAAACAACTGTGTTTTCTATTTTTAAATCATAATGACCCTGATCAAAAGTTTACATACCCCAGTTCTTAATACCGTGTATTGCCCCCTCTAACATCAATGACAGCCTGAAGTCTGTTGTGGTAGTTGTGGATGAGGCTCTTTATTGTCTCAGATGGTAAAGCTGCCCATTCTTCTTGGCAAAAGGCCTCCAGTTCCTGTAAATTCCTGGGCTGTCTTGCATGAACTGCGCGTTTGAGATCTCCCCAGAGTGGCTCAATGATATTGAGGTCAGGAGACTGAGATGGCCACTCCAGAACCTTCACTTTGTTCTGCTGTAGCCAATGACAGGTCGACTTGGCCTTGTGTTTTGGATCGTTGTCATGTCGGAACGTCCAAGTACGTCCCATGCGCAGCTTCCGGGCTGATGAGTGCAAATTTGCCTCCAGTATTTGCTGATAACGTGCTGCATTCATCTTTCCTTCAACTTTGACCAAGTTTCCTGTGCCTTTGTAGCTCACACATCCCCAAAACATCAGCGATCCACCTCCGTGCTTTACAGTAGGAATGGTGTTCCTTTCATCACAGGCCTTGTTGACACCTCTCCAAATGTAACGTTTATGGTTGTGGCCAAAAAGTTCAATTTTGGTCTCATCGCTCCAAATTACCTTGTTCCAGAAGTTCTGACGCTTGTCTCTGTGCTGTTTGGCGTAAATTTTTGTTGGTCTACCTAACCGTGGTTTGGTTTTAACAGAGCCCCTGATTTTCCATTTGTTAATCACAGTTTGAACACTGCTGACTGGTATTATCAATTCCGTGGATATCTTTTTGTATCCCTTTCCTGTTTTATACAGTTCAACTACCTTTTCCCGTAGATCCGTTGACGATTCTTTTGCTTTCCCCATGACTCAGAATCCAGAACCGTCAGTGGCTGGATGAAAGATGCGAGAGTCTGTCTGGATCCCAGAAACTCACTCAGCTTTTATGCACACACACTGATTACGAGCAAACAGATCACAGGTGAGGATGTTACCTTGAGCAGCCATTCAAACCCATTTGTGTCAACTTCTGTGCAGGTTATCAGGCCAAAATCACCAGGGTATGTGAACTTTTGATCAGGGTCATTTGGGTAGTTTCTGTTGTCATTATGATTTTAAAAAGAGAAAACACAGTCGTTTGACAATAAATGGTTTCACGCAACCACTAAGCATGAGCGGAAAAGATGTTTTTGCGTTATCATTCATATTCTCTGAAAAATGGTCAAAGAATCATAGATTCTGCCAGGGTGTGTAAACTTATGAGCACAACTGTATACTGCAGAGGCTTTGAACTTAAAGGAACAATCCACCGTACTTCCATAATGAAATATGCTCTTATCTGAATTGAGACGAGCTGCTCCGTACCTCTCCGAGCTTTGCGCGACCTCCCAGTCAGTCAGACGCAGTCAGACGCGCCGTCACTCCTGTTAGCAATGTAGCTAGGCTCAGTATGGCCAATGGTATTTTTTGGGGCTGTAGTTAGATGCGACCAAACTCTTCCGCGTTTTTCCTGTTTACATAGGTTTATATGAGCAGTGATATGAAACAAGTTCAGTTACACAAATTGAAACGTGGCGATTTTCTATGCTATGGAAAGTCCGCACTATAATGACAGGCGTACTAACACCTTCTGCGCGCTTCGGCAGCGCATTGATATCTGAGCTCCGTATCAATGCGCTGCCGAAGCGCGCAGAAGGTGTTAGTACGCCTGTCATTATAGTGCGGACTTTCCATAGCATAGAAAATCGCCACGTTTCAATTTGTGTAACTGAACTTGTTTCATATCACTGGTCATATAAACCTATGTAAACAGGAAAAACACGGAAGAGTTTGGTCACATCTAACTACAGCCCCAAAAAATACCATTGGCCATACTGAGCCTAGCTACATTGCTAACAGGAGTGACAGCGCGTCTGACTGACTGGGAGGTCGCGCAAAGCTCGGAGAGGTACGGAGCAGCTCGTCTCAATTCAGATAAGAGCATATTTCATTATGGAAGTACGGTGGATTGTTCCTTTAATACTACAATGACCTACTCACCACTTTATTAGGAACACCCACACGCCTGCTGTTCTCTAATCAGCCGATGCCTTGACAGCAGGACGATCATGCAGATACAAATCAACAGCTTCAGCTAATTAACATTCACAATGTTCAAACATCAAAAAACGGTGGTGATCTCAAAGTGTGACTGACTGTCTTTCACTGTGGCATCATGGGTGCTGGTTTGAGCCAGATGAGTCTGAGGTTTGAGTATTTCAGAAACTGCTGGTCTCCTGGGGTTTTCACACACAGCAAACAGTCTGTCGAGTTTACACAGAGTGAATGGTGCAAAAAACAAAAAACACAGAGTGAGTGAGTGAGTGAGTGAGTTCTGTGGGTGGAAACAAACGCTTTGTTGGTAATAGAGGTCAAAGGAAAATGGACAGATTTGAGGTGGTTCGTACGGAAGCCGCGAGAGGCCCTTCATATAATCCTTTTTTTTATTCACCTTGTTATTCCGAGATAACGACATAATTAATTCAGGATCTCGAGAAAACAACACAACTAATTCGAGATCTCGAGAAAACAAAACCGTTATTTCATGATCTCGAGTAAACAGCTGAGAAATGGTTCATTCAGGTGCGCCAAGAGACTTGTGATATGCTGACTTTGGGGCTATTTCTCATTCTGTATAGACGCAACTTTGGTCATTAGAATGTCTGGAATAATCGATCACCTAATAAGGCAATATTTTGATCAGGGGTTGACACAGGGAGAGATTGCATTAAGTCTTTTAATAAGGGATAATTTCAAAATTAGTCCGCGGCACCTCCGCAGAAGACTGGCCCGGCTTCGTCTCTACCGACGGAGATACAGTGATCCAGCTGAGATCATGAAATAATTGTTTTGTTTTGTCGAGATCTCGAAATAACGGTTTTGTTTTCTCGAGATCTCGAATTAGTTGTGTTGTTTTCTCGAGATCCTGAATTAATTACGTCGTTATCTCGGGATAACAAGGTGAATACAAAAAAAGATTATATGAAGGGCCTCTCGCGGTTTCCGTACGGGTTTGAGCTTTTTTTTTTATTGCCAGGAAGGAAATAGTAACTCATATAATCACTCTTTACAACCGTGGTGAGCAGAAAAGCATCTCAGCATGCAACAGCAGAACAGAAGAACACATTGGGTTCCACTCCTGCAGCCAAGAACAGGGATCTTAGACTCAAGACCACGTTCCTATTAAACTGGCCGGTGAGTGTATATTACAGTGCTGCTCTCGAATGCTCGATTCTGATTGGCTGGAATTTCAAGATTTTTTTTTCTTCCAGTCCTGGCTCTAAGGTTTATACTAATGCGTTCTATTGTTTCTAATAGTTACAGCTCCTTCACAGGGACTCTAACAGTGGAATCGTAACAGAAACAGATTCACTGTGGATATTCACTGTGGATATTTTCTTTATGGAAGGAGTCTCCAGTGTCAGTACTTTGTAAAAGTCAGAGCTGAAGCAGCAACTTGAGGTTTTCTGACGCATAAATGTCTTTAGGATGGCGGACATTGTGGTTTAATATAACAAAGGTTTTTTTTTCCACTTTCTTTCTTTTAAAGCTAGACTGCCTTTCAGATTTTTCAAGTGTCTCATCTCATCTCATTATCTGTAGCCGCTTTATCCTGTTCTACAGGGTCGCGGGCAAGCTGGAGCCTATCCCAGCTGACTATGGGCGAAAGGCGGGGTACACCCTGGACAAGTCGCCAGGTCATCACAGGGCTGACACATAGACACAGACAACCATTCACACTCACATTCACACCTACGCTCAATTTAGAGTCACCAGTTAACCTAACCTGCATGTCTTTGGACTGTGGGGGAAACCGGAGCACCCGGAGGAAACCCACGCGGACACGGGGAGAACATGCAAACTCCGCACAGAAAGGCCCTCGCCGGCCACGGGGCTCGAACCCGGACCTTCTTGCTGTGAGGCGACAGCGCTAACCACTACACCACCGTGCTGCCTTTTTCAAGTGTAAGCCAGAAAAAGAACTTTCCCCAACATCCAATTATTTTTGTTTAGTGGACCGAAAGCTACCGAATTTTATTATTATTTTTTAAATAGAACAATTAATGAATTTATCTCGACGTGGCCCTAAATTCTCTGCTATTTTTTCCTGCTTCACCATGACGCAATTCAAGATACTACGTCACGAATGACGTGGTGGGCTTTCCCCGTTCACGCAAGGCAAACAATTGTGGGATACAAATTTGAAACAGGAGAGAAAAATGGAGGACGTGAGTGTGTGAATGAAACGTGAAAGACCGACTACAGTAACGGAAAGAAAGCGAGAAGAAAAGACGTTATGTTCTATACGAAGGAAAGGAAACGCAGGACCAAACTAATAAATATTGGCGCTCAGCGAGCACCTCGGTGTGATCAGCTGTTCGTTTAGCGACAGAATGATGGAACGGTCAGTGCACGCTCAAAGGGAAACCTGTGCATGTGCTTGACATGACTTCCTCTGTCTGCTTGACTGCACGAAGCGAGCGATTTCATGCACATTGTTTGCTTTAATCCCCTCAAATTAAGTAACTTCCCAGCCACAGAACAGAACGGCCTGATATTTTGTGAGATATTACAGAAATAATATATCTCACTGTAGGCAGCACGGTGGTGTAGTGGTTAGCGCTGTCGCCTCACAGCAAGAAGGTCCGGGTTCGAGCCCCGTGGCCGGCGAGGGCCTTTCTGTGCGGAGTTTGCATGTTCTCCCCGTGTCCGCGTGGGTTTCCTCCGGGTGCTCCGGTTTCCCCCACAGTCCAAAGACATGCAGGTTAGGTTAACTGGTGACTCTAAATTGAGCGTAGGTGTGAATGTGAGTGTGAATGGTTGTCTGTGTCTATGTGTCAGCCCTGTGATGACCTGGCGACTTGTCCAGGGTGTACCCCGCCTTTCACCCGTAGTCAGCTGGGATAGGCTCCAGCTCGCCTGCGACCCTGTAGAACAGGATAAAGCGGCTACAGATAATGAGATGAGATGAGATTACAGAAATAAACATGTATCACAATCACCACATTTCAGCAGGAACTAAATTTCACCGATTTTATGAAACCAAAAGGCCGTCTCGCTTTAACTGTAAGACAGAATCTGGTGAAGGAACAACTGTTTGTGGCCGTTATAATGTAAGTGATAACAGGAACTAACTTGCTTCACAGTTATTTCACAACTTTAAACATAAATACAGACAAATATAAAACATGACATGTCGTTATTAAATACAGAACCAGGTAAAAGTTGGACACGCCATCTAATTCAATGTTTTTTCTTTATTTTTATTAATTAAAAGTCGCTTCTTCATGTCTTAAAGTAATGACGGATGCCGTTTGTCTTCACTCAGTCGAGCGGATTACAGTTGTGGGGTTGAATAGGGCTATTTATTATTTGTATTTTTATTATTTACTATTCGATCTGAAATGCATTAAGGCGGCAAGAAATTGCACGAATTAAATTTTGGCGAGACAGCTGTTAATTGAAAAGCATTCCGGGTGACTCCCTCATGAAGCTGGTAAAGATAATGACAATAGTGTGTAAAGTGGAATCAAGGTAAACGGTGGCTACTTTGAAGAATCTAAAATATAAAATAGTTAAAATACAGAAAAACCTATGAATGAGTAGGTGTCCCCAAACTTTTGACTGGTACTGTATATCAAGTCAAGTCAAGTCAACGTCACTCCAGTGCCAGGAACTGGTCTTCCCAGACAGCCTCCCTCGGCCTCTCACCTATTATACAGCTAGGGTTGCAGTGGGGGGCGGGTCCTCTGGTAACCGCATGAGTTTGACTCCCCACTCGCGTGTGTATTGCAGCGGGCCTTGCCAGATGGCAGTAGGTACCATTTTGATGATGGTCTTTGGTACGACCCGACCGCGAGTAGAACTCGTAATGTCCCGGTTGAGAAGCGGACACGCTAACCACTAGGCCAGTTCGTGGTCGGTACTGTATATCAACTAGTCAAATTCAAAGCAAACAAGTTTAGTCTTTCTTGTGACTCATTTGTCTGGCTGAAATACTCTTAAAACATTTTAAACACCAAGGACGCTACTGAAAAGAAACCATTTGACCGTGACTCTGTTTGGATCAATTCCAAAAGCTAAAGCAGTTCGTCTGCTTGTTACAGTGATCATGATACACTACCGTTCAAAAGTTTGGGGTCACTTTGAAATGTCCTTATTTTTGAAAGAAAAGCACTGTTCTTTTCAACGAAGATCGCTTTAAACTAATCAGAAATCCACTCTATACATTGCTAATGTGGTAAATGACTATTCTAGCTGCAAATGTGACCCCTCACCGAATCCAGGGACGCATGTCGGCCGAAACGAATCCAAGATAATCGCAAAAGAAGCATTTTTTTTTTTAATTTGTGATTTTTGTTTTTTTCCATCATGTGCAAGTTGAGATCTTGAAGAATGCAATCAGTATTTCAGATAATAGATTGTTTTGTTGGAAAAGCAAAATTTTTTGTTGCAAATTGTCTCGTTTTTGTCAGGACTGTAGCCTGCTGGGGGGTGTGGGTAAATTACCATATGGGCCATTCACATGATGATTTAAGTCTTTTTTTTTTTTCGCGAATCAGCTGTATGATGCGAGCTGAGCTCGTGGCTACTTAACTGCATACAGGCGTGTGATTTCACTATGGAATGAGTTACTAAACAGAGCGCAGAGGAGCTGAAACACCGTGAAGCAAACAGACACACGGTATTTACATCGGAGATCACCATTTCTAGCAAAAAAACCCACAACCTCGTTTTCCAGATTGAATGGAATACTTGAATGATCGGATGATACACGGACCGTTCTAGGACTACATTCCATCGGAGGCATTGGTGTGTGCAAGGCGCCGTTTCTCTTTCTGATGGGGTGAGTTTATTAATCTAAGGCTGTGTGGTTATTTTTGCATGTAACGGAGAGTGTTGTGGTTTGGTTAAGCCTAGGTCACAACCGGATGTACGATTTTTTGGCCGTGCGATTTTTGGCGTTTCCCAAATCGCTGCGTTTTTTTTTTTGTTCATGGAGAAAGATGCGCGTTGGCCATAAGTTTGTCTTGCAACCTGAAAAAAACGTAAGCGCCCGTAGAGTTTGTTTGACATGACAACGAACCTCTGCGGCCGGTCTGCGGCTCGAAAATCAGCACGTCACACGCGTGCTCTCGTGCGTTTCTTGCGCGCTCTCCGTGCGTTTCATGCGCGCTCTCGTGCGTTTCATGCGCGCTCTCATGCGTTTCTTGCGCGCTCTCCGTGCGTTTCTTGCGTTTTTTGCGTGTAGACCGGCCGTAGGAGCGCGTACTGTACGGCCGGTTGTGACCGAGGCTTTACATGAAACTAGTGTTGTGTTAGTTGTGTCATCATCATGCTATCTTTCTTTCTTACGGTGTGAGTAATTTTTCAACCACAAAACGTTAAAGTATACTTTAGGACTTATTTTTGTACTTCATAATTGTGTTGGGCATACTTTGCATGGAAGGAAAATTGACGTGGTGATCTTTGTTTACATGAAAGTAGCATCGTGCTAGCTCGTAGGGGGTAGGGCTTTCCTTAATATCATGCAAATGAGCAGCATTATGTGCCCGCCCTGCACCCAGAGTAGCTGAGATGGAAAACTTTGAGGGCGATTTTCTCCCTTTTCTGTTTTAAGAAGTATACACTTTCAAAAGGCCACACATTCTTCAAATATTGTCAGATCTCCACATGGAAGGCATCATTGGGAAGCTTAGAAACTGTACTTTCTGAATCGGTCAATAACTCAAAATGCCCCCGGGCCGACATGTGTCCCTGGATTCTGTTTTCTGACACAAATGTGTGGTTTTTGGTGCAATATCTCCATCGGTGTATAGAGGCCCATTTCCAGCAACTCTCACTCCAGTGTTCTAATGGTACAATGTGTTTGCTCATTGCCTCAGAAGGCTAATGGATGATTAGAAAACCCTTGTACAATCATGTTAGCACAGCTGAAAACAGTTGAGCTCTTTAGAGAAGCTATAAAACTGACCTTCCTTTGAGCAGATTGAGTTTCTGGAGCATCACATTTGTGGGGTCGATTAAATGCTCAAAATGGCCAGAAAAATGTCTTGACTATATTTTCTATTCATTTTACAACTTATGGTGGGAAATAAAAGTGTGACTTTTCATGGAAAACGCAAAATTGTCTGGGTGACCCCAAACTTTTGAACAGTAGTGTAATTCCATACAAATCCTACAACCGTTCACCCAATCACTCTTGAGATACTGCGCTAACAAAACTCTCAGATGGCTCGACGGATGGATGGACAATCCGACCGAGTTGAGTGGTGAAGGCATAAAAACTAATCGTTCGGAAATTGTGGTGGTATAAAAACAGATTTCAAGACACTGTTATTGGAAAATAACTATCGCCACCTCATATTGTTTTCTTCCCTATTTAAAGTGGAACTGAAGTCATTTTTAAACTTGCCTTATTTCTTAATTAACGTGTTATTCAATTACGTTTTCGGTTTTGGTAACCTTATATTGTGACTCGTATTGGCATATTATTATATTACGCTTATCGGCCTTTTCGCCACGTTGAATGTAGTTCGTTTGGTCCGCGGCAGGCGTCGCTTATCCGCGCGATCTTCACGAGACTTGCGCGAGACTTCGAAACGTGAAGCGTCAGCGCCGCCATTTTGAAAACTGTTTACACAGCGGCCAGATCGCCATATCATTCCAATTTAGAATAGTTTCGAGATTTGCCAGCTTCATCAGTGATGGAGATTATTCCATACGACTTTGAACCAACGTGGAGCAGAGAAGAGTTAGAAAGACGACGGGATAAGGACTCGTCCGTCGCGCTGGCGTTTACGTCATTACTGCCGCACAATTTAAACGTGCCAGATCAGGCGGCTGGTGGGTTTTCAAAATAATAAATACATGCATGCATTTTTGTGATAAATCCAAATTATACCGAGCGCATTTCCCACATAATCCTCGGTAAGGTTTCGGACAGCGCTACAAAATGGCGTCTCCACTCCACTATATAGTGCGTAGGGAGCGATTTCGGACACAGGGAAAACTTCCGGCTTGATTACATCAGCATTCGAAAGACGGCGTGCGTCCTACGATGTCTCGCACAGGTCTCAACGAATCTCGTTTACGGCCGTCGCTTTGACATACGGACTGATATATTACAGAGCGTATTTCAAACACTCATCACTTGCTATAGCAGCGACAAAATAGCGATCAAAAATGCATTCCGATATTTAATAAAATGAGAGAAATAGAATTTTGATGATAAAAAATTTGCCTTCAGTTCTCCTTTAAGCATTTGTTGGACTCAGTTGAATTGAATAGGGTTAATAAAACATACAAGACATTATTCGTTATTTTTTTACATTTCAATTTATGTTAAAATCAATAGAAAGGTCAACAAGAGTGCTCTGCGAGCACAATATCCCCCGCTGGCAGCTACACCATAGCTCTGGTAAAATGCGGCTGAATTGAAAGAACTTGCAATATGCGTATTACCGACATATAACAAAGAATCCTGTTAAGTTTCATGAAATTCCTCCAAAACTGTACGAGCTGTTGATTTCAGAACGTGGGATGGACGGACGGACGGACGGACGGACATCACCACGACATAATCCCCCTTTGGGCCTTTTGGCCAGCGGGGTATAAAAATGATAGCAATGTGAAAGAGGCGTACAGCGAGCGCAGAAAGAACCCACGAATGGACGTGACCTGAGCAACTCCTACTCCCTCCGCAGTGCAGGACTTTATCATGAACTAAGACAGCATGACACCAGGGTTCATGCAAAGTGTGATTTGATTTGACTGATGAAGAAAGAAACAGAAAAAGAGACTTATTTTATCAGTCGATACACTGAACCATCGTCTCTTCGTTATTCATTTGGGTGCCTCGTGCTCTTTTGGAAACGTACATAAAGCGTAAAACACAGAGGGAATTAAAAAAAAAATTTAAATCTAAATTTCATATTCAGGAAGAACAAATAAGATAGGATGAAGATTTGCAAATGAAAATGCATCAGCCTCCTACGTACAAAGAATAAGCTCTTCACCTTTAAGTGCCTCTAATACCTTGGCACAGCATCGCAAGTGCTGTCATTAGGGCTTAGATCAAGAATGTGTTTCGCAGATAAAACAACCAGCCATCAGTGAAACAACCTAAAGCAGATGGAGAGCAATTACACGCATGCAAATGTCACTCGTGTCTATCAACCCTATAAAGTGCTTACTGCACAGACACGCTATTCAGAAAATAAAAACGGAAATGGGAAATTATCGGGAACGTCGCTCAATGCCGAACGTTATTCAACTGTCAAAGTATAGGCTTCTAGCTTTCTGAATGCTTGTCTATCAGAACTCCTTTGGCCTTCATAATCATGTCAGAAGGAGCTGAATGGAAGAGATGAGAGAAGAGACTAAGCTGGACAAAGTGGGGTGGGGGAGAGAACCGCAATAACAAAGAACTGTGTAACACTGACAATAGAGCTCAGATCTCCATGGAGACATGTTGCGATGCTTTACTGATGTCTCCATAAGGACACAGGCCTGCTCGAATACATAACATCAGATCGACAAACATGTAGGAGTTTGAGAAATGTACGAAAAGTAGACTTTTAACACGGATATTTGCGAAAATGGATATACTGTACGTACCGTATTTTTCGGACTATAAGTCGCACTTTTTTTCATGGTTCGGCTGGCCATGCGACTTATACTCCGGTGCGACGTATACATGTTTTTTTTTTTCACCGCGAGTAATAACGATAGTAAAGATTAGTAATAGGCTACTAATATTAGTTATAATAATAATAATAATATAGGCTATTAGTAATAACGATAGTGATCGTATTAAAGATAGTAGCAGATATTTAAAATAATCAGACTAGGCTACTTACAGGGCAAAGGGCGCGTTATCACTGCTCAGCTGTTCGTTTATTAAATAAACAATGCAGTCGCGCAGTAACCACGCGCCGCTTATCAGATACAATCACAGATTCTATGGATAGAATAACCCTTCAAAAAAGTGCGACTTGTAGTCCGGTGCGACGTATATATGTTTTTTTCGTCTTCATAATACATTTTTGGCTGATGCGACTTAAACTCCGGAGCGACATATAGTCCGGAAAATACGGTACATCTGTTAATTATTCTCGCCACATTCACTGGATATGAGCAATTGCGCGTTCTGATTGGCTACTCTATTACTAGGCTATCAGCTCATATACCGTGAGTAGAGAAAAACAAAATGGCGGCACGTGTTGCTGAAGGATGAAATAAAAACGCTACTCGAAAACAAAACCCCCAAATATATATTTTTTAAAAAGGAACAAAACATGGAATGAAAGTATTTCATGGGAAGAACGTACCTTTTAAAAAATTTTTCAAGAATTATTATTATTATTATTATAGTATTTTTCACAAATTGTTCCTGTCATAAGGGAGGCACGGTGGTGTAGTGGTTAGCGCTGTCGCCTCACAGTAAGAAGGTCCTGGGTTCGAGCCCCGGGGCCGGCGAGGGCCTTTCTGTGTGGAGTTTGCATGTTCTCCCCGTGTCCGCGTGGGTTTCCTCCGGGTGCTCCGGTTTCCCCCACAGTCCAAAGACATGCAGGTTAGGTTAACTGGTGACTCTAAATTGAGCGTAGGTGTGAATGTGAGTGTGAATGGTTGTCTGTGTCTATGATGGTGTTTACATTAGACCGTATCAGCGGATCATCAGGTTAACGTTTTTAAAACGATTCGCGTGCACACAGCAACGCCAATACACGGATACGCTAATCACATGACTAATTAGACGGCACGTCACATGATCCCAGTGCATATCGGGCATGCGCAAGTCACTCACCACTTGCAAGTGGAAGGATGGCAAGCGAACACCTTCTCCAGCAGATAAACACACCTGGCTGTGATGTTCATGTTCTCACTGAGTTTAAGCGCCTGAAGGAGGTTGAAATGTGTAAATAAACCTCAGTGCGGCTCAGCGCTTCCTCCTGCGCTCCAAATCACTCCGCCCTGAACAGCGAGTGCCCTCTGGAGGGTGCGCACTCCGGCCCTGCGCAGCTCACAGAGCACGCGAGTGAAGCGCACGAGCAGTGATTCGGGACTGAGCCGCTGTGTGTGTGATCCCAACGCCAGCGAATCAGGAAGGTGGATGTCACAGTGACGTTGTCTAATGACGACGTCAGCTAGAGCTCAGCACTGCGTTTCCTCGTTCCTCAATGTTTACACAGCACCGGATCAGATACGAACTGGGTTGAATACGTGGGCCCTGGCGGATTCAAGTTGTTCCGCCTGTGGAGTCGTTTCCCGGCGTTTTAATGTGAACAGACAGTGCATCCGCAACGAAAACGAAACGGATACGATCTAATGTAAACACCACCTATGTGTCAGCCCTGTGATGACCTGGCGACTTGTCCAGGGTGTACCCCGCCTTTTGCCCGTAGTCAGCTGGGATAGGCTCCAGCTTGCCTGCGACCCTGTAGAACAGGATAAAGCAGCTAGAGATAATGAGATGAGATGAGATGTTCCTGTCATTTCGGCAGTTTGTTTAAATTCATCTTTTGTTGAATTTTTTTTTAAACTGGTTCAAAAGCTCAAAGAAGTTTGAAAATTACAGAACTGAAATGTCCAAGGAAGAATTAAATAAATGTCTAAAGCTGTTCTATACCTCGACAGCATGACAGCGAGACGGCACTTCCTGCAAAAAAAAAAAACAATAAAAACAAGAGTGCTCTGAGAGCACAATATCCCCCGCTGGCAACTGTGCAATAAGTCTGTTAAAATGCGACTGAATTGAATGGAATTGCAATATGCGTATTACTGACATATAACAAAGAATCCTGTTAAGTTTCGTGAAATTCCTCCAAAAACTGAGAGAGGAGTTGATTTCAGAAAGTGAGCGCCCTTCCCGGGATGGACGGACGAGTTAAAATCGCCATGACATAATCCCCCTTCGGGTCTTTCAGCCAGCGGAGCATAACAACACTAAAGTCAATTCACGCAGCCATCGAAAGATTTTTGCGAAGTCCGCCTAAGTGGAAATGATTTTGTCAGACGTTTTGGATAAAGTTTTTATTTATTGAATTTGCAGAAAATAAAAATGCTCCGTTTCTCAAAATCCAAGTACATAGCTTATAGCCAACTTGGTGCTACGCGCCTTGTTGACCATCAGCTCATGTACGACTCGATTTTGTGGAATAACTGTTATATATATATCACTATCCAGTGTCACATGGGTTCCTCTTACGGTTTCTTCTTCATGTCTTCAGAGTGAGGTTTTTTTTTTCCTTTATTTTTTTTTGGATCAGCATGAGAGGAAAAAAAAAAGTTGATCTCAGAGACTTGGTGCCAGATGGGTTGGACTGAGTATTTCAGAAATCTGGAAATTTCTCACACAACTTTGTCTAGTCTATCATTCACATATATAATGGTGCGAAAAACAAAAAAACATTTAATGAGACCCAAGCTAAGAGAGAGATCAAAGGAGAATAGCCAGAGGTGACAGGAAGTCTACTGTAACTTCACCACTCTTTACAACCGTGGTGAGCTGAAAAGCATCTTAGAAAGTGCAAAATGCCGAATCCTGAGGTGGATGGGCTACAAGAGCAGCAGCTCACGCCAGACTCCACTCCTATCCGGCAAGAACAGGAATCTGACGCGACGGTGGACAGCGAGTCACCGAAACTGCCCGGAGAGTTGAAGATTAGGAAAATGTCGCCTGGTCATTTTCGATCTTCAACTGTCCGGTTTCTTGTAAAGAGTGGTTCGATAAATCTGCTTTGTGACAGACTCTATCGTTAAAACCACGATACAATATAAAATATTCATCCATCCATTTTCTGCTGCTTATCCGGATCCGGGTCGCGGTGGAAGCAGCCTAAGCAGAGCAGCCCAGGCTTCCCTCTCCCCGGCCACCTCCATCAGCTCTTCCAGGGGAATACCGAGGTGTTCCCAGGCCAGCCGAGAGATGTCATCTCCCCAGCATTTCCTGGGTCTGCCCCAGTGCCTCCTCCCATACCCCTTTTCCACCAAATCAGTTCCAGGGCTGGTTCGGAGCCAGGGCTGGTGCTGGTTCACAACTCGTTCAACTTGCGAGCTAGGTGAGAACCAGTTTGCTTTTCCATAGCTTGCGGTGCTAAGGGAAGCCATGTCATTACGTTGCTGTATACGTCAGTTACGTCGCTACATTTGCATAAACCTTGGCGCGAATATCGAAGCAAAAACAACACGGAAGAAGCAGCAGCAGCAACAACAACAATAATAATAATGGATGACTTAGCGTTTGTACAGCTGCTGCTTCTCGTCGCTTAAAAATGGCGATCTTTCGTGGTCTTGTTATTGTTGTTGGTCTTAACAACTCCGCCCCCCCGCTGACGTAAGCGGTTCTTTCCTCTGGCCCGGCAGAGAGTTGGTGCTAGCCCGGAACCGGTTTTTCTGGCCCCAGAGCCAGTTCTTTGTCAGTGGAAACAGAAAACCCAGTTCCAAACTAAGCACTGGCCCCGAACCAGCCCTGGAACTGGAAAAGGGGCACCAGTGGGGCATGCCCAGAGAACCTCCCCAGGAGGCGTCCAGGAGGCATCCTAAAGGCCTCTGCATGCTCTTGCGACAAGGCTTTCGCAGATAGCTTTTCGCAGACAGCTGTAATTTATCGTTGAGCGGGGAGTAATAGGCGTGCGCGATGTTATTCACTGCCACAACGCAAGGGGGCGCGAAGTCACGAAATCGCTAGGAGTAGTTGGTGGGTGTGGTCAGTGGAGTGTTTATCCTCGGGTTACTTATAATGACTAGAACTGGAGTCATATAGATGTCCGTACTTCCTCACTTCCTCGATCAACCGCTCTTCGTGCTGCTCCATCTTCGCTCATGTTTTTAAAAATGGCGGTCGTGAAAACAAACCAAATCGGGAAAGTAGGGAAGCGGAAGTGCGTGTACAGCGGATGTAGAGTGGACCAATCAGAGCCCTCGTCTGCGACGCTGTCTGCGAGGCTTCTGCGGTGGTCACAATTTTTGGGAGGTGCGCGCAGAGCGTCTGCGAAGGTGGGGGCGGCTACGCAGACACTGTCTGTGACACCATCTGCGAGGACTGGGTTGTCAGCATAAATTGGCCTTAACAGGGTGCCTGAACCACCTCAACTGACTCCTTTTGATGTGGAGGAGCAGCGGTTCTACTCCGAGTCTCTCCCGAATGACCAAGCTTCTCACCCTGTCTCTAAGGGTGAGACCAGGGTTTCATCCTGCGGACAAAACTCATTTTGACCACTTGTATCCGCGACCGCATTCTTTCGGTCACTACCCACAGCTCGTGACCATAGGTGAGAGTGAGAACGTAGATGGACCGGTAAATTGAGAGCTTTGCCTTTTGGCTCCGCTCTCTCTTTACCACAACAGACCGGTTTAGTGTCCGCATCACTGCTGACGCTGACCCGATCCGTCTGTCCAACTCCTGCTCCACCTTACCCTCAACTCCTGAACAAGACCCCGAGATACTTAAACTCCTCCACTTGAGGTACGGTAGCAACTCCCTCCACTCTCTTGTTGACCCACTACCCGCAGGAGGTGCCGTAAGGGTCCGGGTGCATTGTGGATCGGGTGGCAGCCGAAGGCGGAGGCCCTGGCGTCTCCTGATCCTCGACTGACTGACAATATAAAATAATATAACAAATACAACTGAATCATGAGGCCGACCTGCCCACTGTAGGAGATATAAACTAAGTGAATGTTTGTGCATAAACATAACTCCGATTATGAAGGGAAAAAAAAAAAAAAAACCTTTCCCCACAGGGATGGAAGCAGAACCAGTGCCCACACTATTGCTTTATATAACACAGCATGTCCGGTGGTTGAGTGCGAAACAGGGCTGGTGCACGACACAACAAACGTGCACACCTGGCACGAAGTAAAGCAAAAGATAACGCTCTCAAAGTGAACAGCCTGCCTCCTGAATAGATATAAAGAGCGAAACAGACATCTGCAAATATCTTCGTCTCTTTATCAAGCCATAAGCGTGTGTAGGAGTCGGTCTCTCAATCTGTCAGCATCACAGTTCGAAGAGAGGGATGTGGAGTCCACCATGAAACAGCGAGCGCCTCGCTCTAATAATAACAGAGCCGAGTGTGTGGGCGCGCAAAACAGCGATCGCTGCAGCACTGCTGATGTTTGAAGTGTGAAAGGTTCGACGGGTAAACGCGGATGTGCGCGGCTCGGGTTTGCGAGGCCTTTAGAGAGACGGCGAGAACAAGTGGGGGAAAAGAAAAAAAGATACAGAAAGCCAAGAGACGCGGAGAGAAAGAACGGGATTCCTATGCGGTTTGTGTGTTCGCCTCACTTGAGGTGGCTGAGAGAGACCTTTCTCTTGGCTTTTCTCTTTCAAGTCCCACTCACTCTCTTTGTCTTTCTTTGTGCCTGATCCAGAGGGGCTGGCTGGCTCTCTGACTGCAGGCGATGTGTTCAGCATCAGCCTTTAGGCAGCTCCGAGTTGGAGCATGGAGTTCTTTAGATGTGCCGAGGTTTTTGGTTTTTTTAAGGCATAAACACAGGGACAGCTCGTTTTGGCTGGGGCTACACAAGCCGTACATCGACTGGGAATAGAACCGAGCGGTGCCGACGGCAATCCCGCTCCTCTCCCCGCCTCCTTTTACTGCTCAGAAGAGACATCGCGTCCAAATGCGAACTTGATATCGCAGCTACTTTGAAAAGCACAAGAGCGGCGTTATGGTTTAGCGCATTGTTAGGATTTAAGACGAAAATTACCCACGTGGCGTGGACTTGGAATCGAACAGAGGCGCGATTCGAACTTTTATTTGTCACATGTACACTCGAGCACAGTGAAATTCCTCCTCTGCATTGAACCCATCTGAAGCACGTACAAGTGAGCAATGAACACACACCCATACCCGGAGCAGTGGGCAGCTGTGCTACAGCGCCCGGCGGGCAGTTAGGGGTGGGAGGGGGATCCCTACAGAGGGAGGGGAATTCACTCAGCTCTCACATTTTTCTTGCTGGTCCCGGGAATCAAACTGGCAACCCTTTTGGCCCAAGGCTACTTCTTTAACCTTCAGGCCATGGGCAGATAAGATCCAGTGCCACGGTCATGCACAATTCATCATGTCGAAATTTATGTTTTGGCTATAATTAAAAAAAAAAAAAAAAGGTATGGAACGTCCTTCGAGGACAAACGTGATGATTATGAGCTCATCTGGCCGACAGGTGATGAGTTTAACGCCATCGTGTGTTCGTCGTCCGTCCATCGTCCACATTTCACGGAAATCGCTTCTTCTTTCTCCATTCTTCAACGATTTTTATTCTTTTTGTCAGGAAGGTCGATCTGCCTGGGGTGCATATACTGTAACTTCCACCCAAATTTGCATAATTGCAATTAATAATGAAAATATGGAGTAATCAATCAATCAATCAATCAATCAATCAATCAATCAATCAATCCCTTATGAGCAGTTTCCACACAAATCGCTTCTTCTCCCGCAATCCTTCACTGATTTTGGTTCTTTCTGGCATGAAGGTAGGGGAACCTAGGGTGCATAATGATAACAACTTCTACCCAGATTTGCTTCATTACAATTATTAATGAAGTTATGGACTAATTAAGCCTTAATGAGCAGTTCAACCAAAATCGCTTCTTCTCGGTCAATTCCTCGCCATTTTGGATCCTTTCTGGCAAATAGGTCGGTATTCCTAGCGTCTATATAGCTTGCAAAAAATGTATTGCGCAAAGTGGCCCACTTTAGATCGTTCCTTCTGGACTAGACGAGGCTGGCGCAAGCTACGCCGTCACTGACGGCCTCGTTCAATAGTATCATCCCGTTAAAGTCCACAAAAGTCTCCGACACCTTTCCATACCTTTTGAGCGCTCGGTAAATCGGCTTCAGCGAGTGCGTAACCAGACTCTCGACACACGTAATGTTCCCTGTGTAAATACTGTACTGACGTAACTCTGAATGCAGCTCTATATTTATTTTGGTATAGTACGTGTGCCTGAAAAGCGTCGTGAGACAACTCGGAACACAATCGAAACATCGCTTTAAATGACCTTTTTCAGGATCAGGTTTGTCCTTACAAGCCCTGTGGTTTCACCCTTATTATAATCCCCTTGCTCAGTCTGCGAAACACACCCGCCAACCCACGCACTCATGCAATCCAACAAAAACATCCACTCCTACCCATCCCTTTCCATCACTCAGCTGAGCCCAGGCTGTTAATGGACGAGTGCAAGGGCAAGAGCACATTATTAAAACTCCCACAATGCAGTACGGCGAGGGGAAAGAACATGTGACAGATAGAAGCTGACATGGCCGGAGAGCCAGCGAGCGGAAAGAACGGGCACGTCCTCTCGCTAGGCACGTCTGAGTAGATCAAGGGTGGCTTCCAGAGAGACAGAACAGGGAAAAATGTACAGAAAAATAAATCTCGCCTCGAGGCGGACATTAGCAGACCAACCTTGCCTCCGGAGATCTTGCCCGTTGTGAAGACATGATGAAGTTTCTTTTCTACAGCCGGGTGACCTTGTGGTTGGTCCACCCACGGCAGATGGCACACAGAGATGGCAAACAAGTCTTTTTCTGGCATCGACGTCAGATTTTATACATCATTTATTTAATTTGATTGAACTCTTACATAAGGGATGCTGAACCCAAAGACAAAATTATACGCTGCGTGTTGTTCCTGTGTTTATTCGGAAACAGTGATGCCTAATAGGATCGGTGGCATCATCGGATGATGTTAGATCTCGGCTCAGAAAAGCCAGATGTGTATTCAAAAGGGTCACGGCTTTACACACTCGTGATGGAGTGACTCTAATGATCACACACCAAACAAATTATTCCCAAACAACCAACAAACCGCTGAGGCCTAACAAATGGAAAGAATGCTCTCATAATCATGCTTAATTCTACTGCAGGACCTCTTGCACTCGTGCACTCGTACACACACTGCCATAATAGCTCAGACTCAATCCCACGGACATCCGTGGCTATACGAGTACATCTGCACGCACGCACACACACACACAGTGCACATAGCCCGAATAACTTCCCAATTGTTCCTTGTTTTAGGGAAGTAAATAGCAGAAGAAGCAGTTCTTCAGTCTTATAGTCTTCATGAATTCGACAGTTAGATAAGGTGTGTCACGGGCTGGGTTTGTGCATCTCTGAAATACCAGCACATGGCCGTTTTGTGGAAGCTAAACTTTCCGTAAGGTCTGTGTATGAGTAGGCCTCAAGGAAAAATGACAAAAATACACATTTAAACATCGTGTGTGTGCATGAACACAAAAGGAAATAACTGAGCTAGAGGAACTAATTAGGTGGCAGAAAAGACGGAAATGCTACTATACAACAGGGAATGGAAAGAAAATGTATAAAATAATGCTTGACGTGCACTAATATTTTAAAAAAACAAACAAAAAACCCTGATGCCTTCAGAACGACTGTTTATTGTATAGTAGTATTTTAAACATTTCAGTCAAACTCAAATGATTAGGAGTGTATAATAGAATGGGGGCGTCGTGGCTCAGGTGGATAAGGCGCCATACCATAAATCCGGGGACCCGGGTTCGATTCCGACCCGAGGTCATGTCCCGATCCCTCCCCGTCTCTCTCCCGCTCATTTCCTGTCTCTACACTGTCCTATCCAATAAAGGTGGAAAAAGCCCCCCAAAAAAATCTTTAAAAAAAAGGAGTGTATAATAGAACTAGTAAAATAAAATCCAAAAATTCTCTCTTAGAAAACTGTCTTCTTGGGGGCGTCGTGGCTAAGGCGCCATACCATAAATCCGGGGACCCGGGTTCGATTCCGACCCAAGGTCATTTCCCGATCCCTCCCCGTCTCTCTCCCACTCATTTCCTGTCCTGTCTCTACACTGTCCTATCTAATAACGGTGAAAAAAGCCCAAAAAATATCTTTAAAAAAAAAGAAAACTGTCTTCTTTCATTTCCTTTCCTCTAACTCGCTTCCACTGCTATATGAATCACAGTAGATACTGTATCTTCTCTCAAAATTACTAACTGTCTAAAGGAATATTCTAAACATATGCAAATGAAATGGGAAAAAAAACCCATCGAGGTGATCAGGAAATCTATTGCTGCTTTTCATCAAATATAAAGCTGCACACATAAAATCCCATGTATCCTTTCATCATAGGGAATAAGAGCGCTCGGAGAACACAATATCCCCCGCTGGCAACTCGGCCATAACTCTGGTAAAATGTGACTGAACTGAACGGAATTGAAATCTGTGTATTACCGACATATAACAAAGAACACTGTGAAATTTTGTGAAATTCCTCCAAAAACTGTGAGACCTTTTGTTAATAATCGAGGGCATAACTCTGGGAAAATTTGCCCAAATTAAACAAAATTTCAATCTGCGTATAACCGTCATACAACCCCGATTCCAAAAAAGTTGGGACAAAGTACAAATTGTAAATAAAAACGGAATGCAATAATTTACAAATCTCAAAAACTGATATTGTATTCACAATAGAACATAGACAACATATCAAATGTCGAAAGTGAGACATTTTGAAATTTCATGCCAAATATTGGCTCATTTGAAATTTCATGACAGCAACACATCTCAAAAAAGTTGGGACGGGGCAATAAGAGGCTGGAAAAGTTAAAGGCACAAAAAAGGAACAGCTGGAGGAGCAAATTGCAACTCATTAGGTCAATTGGCAATAGGTCATTAACATGACTGGGTATAAAAAGAGCATCTTGGAGTGGCAGCGGCTCTCAGAAGTAAAGATGGGAAGAGGATCACCAATCCCCCTAATTCTGCACCGACAAATAGTGGAGCAATATCAGAAAGGAGTTCGACAGTGTAAAATTGCAAAGAGTTTGAACATATCATCATCTACAGTGCATAATATCATCAAAAGATTCAGAGAATCTGGAAGAATCTCTGTGCATAAGGGTCAAGGCCGGAAAACCATACTGGGTGCCCGTGATCTTCAGGCCCTTAGACGGCACTGCATCACATACAGGCATGCTTCTGTATTGGAAATCACAAAATGGGCTCAGGAATATTTCCAGAGAACATTATCTGTGAACACAATTCACCGTGCCATCCGCCGTCGCCAGCTAAAACTCTATAGTTCAAAGAAGAAGCCGTATCTAAACATGATCCAGAAGCGCAGACGTCTTCTCTGGGCCAAGGCTCATTTAAAATGGACTGTGGCAAAGTGGAAAACTGTTCTGTGGTCAGACGAATCAAAATTTGAAGTTCTTTATGGAAATCAGGGACGCCGTGTCATTCGGACTAAAGAGGAGAAGGACGACCGAAGTTATCATCAGCGCTCAGTTCAGAAGCCTGCATCTCTGATGGTATGGGGTTGCATTAGTGCGTGTGGCATGGGCAGCTTACACATCTGGAAAGACACCATCAATGCTGAAAGGTATATCCAGGTTCTAGAGCAACATATGCTCCCATCCAGATGACGTCTCTTTCAGGGAAGACCTTGCATTTTCCAACATGACAATGCCAAACCACACACTGCATCAATTACAGCATCATGGTTGTGTAGAAGAAGGGTCCGGGTACTGAACTGGCCAGCCTGCAGTCCAGATCTTTCACCCATAGAAAACATTTGGCGCATCATAAAACGGAAGATACGACAAAAAAGACCTAAGACAGTTGAGCAACTAGAATCCTGCATTAGACAAGAATGGGTTAACATTCCTATCCCTAAACTTGAGCAACTTGTCTCCTCAGTCCCCAGACGTTTACAGACTGTTGTAAAGAGAAAAGGGGATGTCTCACAGTGGGAAACATGGCCTTGTCCCAACTTTTTTGAGATGTGTTGTTGTCATGAAATTTAAAATCACCTAATTTTTCTCTTTAAATGATACATTTTCTCAGTTTAAACATTTGATATGTCATCTATGTTCTATTCTGAATAAAATATGGAATTTTGAAACTTCCACGTCATTTGCATTCCATTTTTATTTACAATTTGTACTTTGTCCCAACTTTTTTGGAATCGGGGTTGTATGACAAAGAATCCTTCTGCCAAGTTTGGTGAAATTCCTCCACAAATTGTGAGAGGAGCTGATTTCAGAAGAACGTACACCCTCATGAAATCGTCAAAGTACAAGTTATTTAATCAAGGGTGAACATTTTCGCAAACGAAATTAAATCCCGATCTGCGTATTACCGTCATATAACAAGGCCTTTTACCAAGCGTTGAGAAATTCGTCCAAAAATTGTGAGAGGAGTTGATGTCAGAAGGTGAGAACCCTTCCTGGGACGGACGGATAGACGGACATCACCGTGACATAATCCCCCTTCGGGCCTTTCAGCCAACGGGGGATAAAAACTCGACGACTTGGGTTGGGATGCTGCATAAGATACTATTCTGTCCACATTCACTGGATATGAGCAATCGCGTGCTCTGATTGGCTACTCTACTACTAGGCTATCAGCTCATACTGTGAGTAGAGAAAAACAAAATGGTGGATGGAGTGTGTTGCTGAACCAACCGAGGATGAAATAAAAACTCTACTCGACACTCAACCCCCCCCACCATAAATAAATAAATTTAAAAAATAAATTAAAAAAGCAATAAAACAAGGGTGGCACGGTGGTGTAGTGGTTAGCGCTGTCGCCTCACAGCAAGAAGGTCCGGGTTCGAGCCCCGGGGCCGGCGAGGGCCTTTCTGTGCGGAGTTTGCATGTTCTCCCCGTGTCCGCGTGGGTTTCCTCCGGGTGCTCCGGTTTCCCCCACAGTCCAAAGACATGCAGGTTAGGTTAACTGGTGACTCTAAATTGAGCGTAGGTATGAATGTGAGTGTGAATGGTTGTCTGTGTCTATGTGTCAGCCCTGTGATGACCTGGCGACTTGTCCAGGGTGTACCCCGCCTTTCGCCCGTAGTCAGCTGGGATAGGCTCCAGCTTGCCTGCGACCCTGTAGAAGGATAAAGCGGCTAGAGATAATGAGATGAGATGAGCAATAAAACATGGAATAAAAGTATTTGATGGTAAGAACGTATCTTTTTTTTTAATTTTTCAAGAATTATTATTATTATCGCATTTTTCACCGGTTTGTTTACATTCTAAGCGGAAACTATTTTGTCGGACGTTTTGTATAAAGTTTTTATTTATCGAATTTGCAAAAAATAAAAATAAAAAAGTTCCGTTTCTCAAAATCCAGTGAATGTGGATAGAATAAAACAGTTATTCCGGTCAATCTCGTCGTACACGGCTTATAGCCAACTCGGTGCTACACGCCTCGTCGGCTATCGGCTCATATATGACTCGATTTCGTGGAATGACTCGAATATTTTCAACAAAATATCGCATTAAAAATACACCATTATCATTTGTTAAACTGTAAAAGATTGTGTTTTACACGTGGATTTAGGAGGGGTGCCAATAATTTTGGGGTCGATTGTAATCGAAAGGTTGATGTTTTAGAGATACTTACTGCTCTATGCTGGGTGATAAGAAGAGTTTAGGGAAGACCTGAGTAGCTTCAGCGTCTTCAAAACTAACAGACAACAGAGCGACGTCTTCTCCTGGGTCCAGCGCCGTGTCCTGAAAAACACAAAGCATTGAAAAAATGGGTGACGTGTACAAACCAACCAGTACAGTATCAGAGTGGAGGTGATGTTTCATCTGGAGATGGTGTACGTTCATCACATCATTCACTCTGCATTAGCTTAAACGTCAGGCACGCCCGTGTCCCTCTAATCATCACGGAAAAGCCTGGAGAGGCTTCAGATGATAAAATTCTCTTCTTTGGTTTTCTCCTGACGGCTGCTAGTTGTCAGTTTTCCCAGAGCTAGGCCCTGCTGGAGCGTCTGTTAGCACATACTCTAATCAAATGACTTTCAGTTGGTTTGAACCTATCCATTTGGCATAATTAGTGCCTGCTGTGCAATACTGCACGTGGTGCACGAGAAACGTTACCAACTGCAAGATGAGTGCTCACACAATCAAAAAAAAAGCCTCAAACTAGTCTCGAGATTCATCAGAACTGGGATATGGTTTGATTATAATTGAGCCGTGTTGCTCGGACTGTATTTAGCTGCATAACTAATCCAGTCCTTCACCTCAATCACTCAGGAGCAGAGTGAAATGATCGTTAGCTTACCATCTGACAATTTCCCAGTGGTGAACCGTTACTATTAGAGCTAGGACTTGAGCTCAGCCAAAACTTAGCTAGACACCAAAAAAAGCATCAAGGCAAAGGATTTTGCCAGGGATTAGCGGCAGGCTGCCAGGTCGCTTCGTTGTGTGTAGCGGTCAATGTTGATTTTAAAAGTAATTCAGTAAATTACACAGGGAAATGAATACTTAAGTATGTGTGAAAAATACTGTAGTGAGCGTGCAGCATGGAAGAAGAGTCTGGAGACAGAAATCTTAGTTTCTCAGTCATTAGCCTGTGCTACTTGCTCTTGATAGCACTGGAGGGACTGTTTTATTAGCATCTGCTAACACTACTGATGAACGCTACACCGGCTGGAAGGTGACTTCACTGCTTATCTACATTACTATATCTACATTAATTTTTGCACTAATTTCATAGTCTGGCTAACGTGACTTCAAAGCTCTGCGAGCATTTGGTCTGGCAAAGATATTAAGCCCAACCGTTTCCCAAAGTGCATGGTTGACCCGCCTCCCTGAAATGCCTCAGTTTGCTACTGGTCGAAGCCAGAAAAGGCTGTGACGAAGCTTAAACCAATCACATCACTCTTTCCTCTGACGTATGTGACGCGACGGAAACTGCTTGAGTAACAGGAAGAAGATAAATACCTCCAGGGCTGCTCTTTGCTACGTTTTCAATGAGAACTGCCCGTTGAATGCTTTCAATACAGCATCTACCGCTGTGTCAAAGGCTTGCCGCTGCTCCATGTTCATAATGTTTCTAGTGAATGAAGCGCTTCCGGCATAGATTCTGTAAACAATCTATGGCTTCCGGTCGCAGTTCTACTACGTCAGTGCCTTGAACACGCCTCTACCCAGGGCCGTTGGAGATGCTCAAAGTTGATTGGCTCCCGATTTTTCGGGAGCTTGGAAGAGCTGGAGATAGCCTGCCTTGCCAAACTAAGCTCGCAACAGGCCCTCGTGTTGCGTCACACTTAGGATGGGCGGGCCCAGGCTACTAATTTCATGCAAGAGTGTCACACCTGTGTGCCTTGGTACGTGCATCAGATAGACTCTCGGGCGTGCTCCGGACAACACGCGCACCAAGCGGACTCTCGCGCACGCCGTAAACGACTCGCACCTGCCAATATAAAAACTGTGAAAACACACTTACTTTGCGAAGTATCGAGTTGCGTTGCTGACACATTACCGAGCCTTATTTCCTTGTTTGGTTTCCTGATCCCTGATTTCCTGTTTCTCGTCTTTGATTCTGCCGAGACTACGATAGCCTGTTTGTGCCTCGCTCGACCTATCGCCAACCATCTCTGACCGAATACTTCACACTCCCTGATAAAGAGAAGCACATTCACCTGTTCAGACGTCATGTTCAGGAACAAACTAACGTTAATGGCGCTGAAACCGCCGCCGTCAAATGGTGCAGTTGGAGTCTTGTTCTCGGACTCGACTCGGGTCAATAGTGGACTCGACTCGGCTTGAAATTTTTTTAATGACTTGGACTTGAACACTGGGGACTCGAGACTGGACTCGGACTCGAGGTTTAGTGACTCGACTACAACACAGGTAACGCATGACATCAGCATGCTGTGTAACTAAACCAAAAAAAAAAGTTTGCTAGTTGGCTAACAGATGCCTCACAAATCATATCAAACCAATTTGTTTGCTTACAGTCACAGGGTTATTGTCAGTAAACCCACTGAGAGTGAGCAAACTACCGTACAAACATGGACAACCCGGACTACAACTCCCAATGCACACAGCGCCCTCTATGTCCTGCCTATTGAATCACAGCTGGCTCGCATTTCCGCAATTACCTGTCCCTCGATACCGTATAAACCCCAGTCACACTCACACCGTTGCGAAGTATTGTCCTGAGTTTACCAGTTCGTACCAAGCCTTGTATCTTTCTGACTATTGACCCTCGCTACGCTGTTTGCCGATCGCGCCCGAACCACGCTAGCCTAATGACTGATTCCTGTCCCTCATTTTGGCTTGGTTTCCTCTTCGAAAACTGTCTTCCGCCGCACATACATCTGTAACTGCCTGCATCTTCACAGTTATCTGACAGCACAATGTTTATATTGGGGTAACTTTTCAAAAATCTAAGTGGGAAAAAGCCCTAAACTTATATTTGTTTTTTTTTTTTTTTAAAAAGTCACTTTTGTATGAAGTTCAGTCTGCCATCTTTTTTTTTTATTTTTTAAACATTTTTTTTCCATTGCTTGAGGGACTGTCACAAAGATTTATGGGCAATACGCAGTGTCGAGGACACACTGATGTTGCCTTCAACTGAGACAGTTTAAAGGCATCTTACGTAGAAGACAGGAAACGAGAGTTCAATCCATTTCAAGCAATCCTTGATGCCTCGCTGTTTTGTTCGACATCCACCTGAGGCAGCGTTCCCCCTCCCGTGTGACATACATAAAGAAACGCGTGTGCTTTTGAACTGTCGTAACAGACTAAATTTAAAATGCAGCATCACCTGTAAGGACGACTCGTACAAGACTCTGACAGCAAGTGTGTAAACGTGTGTAAACGCAACATGAATAAAACGTCAAGTGCAAGCCTCATTGCCTGTTTTTCCCCCCGTTCCTCACGCATCTACTGGAAACAGAAGAACGCTGGGAAAAGGGGCGTCTAGAGCGTCCACGGCGTTTAATTAGTTGGTTAAATTAGTTCACGTCAGTGCCTTCGTACATTCGAGTAAAAGGTAGAAAAAGGCCAGGATGAGAAGAGAAGAGGTGGTCAAAACGAGAGAGTAATGATAGAAAAGCAAATTCTGTATTTTCCTTTAAGTCACGCGTGAGAAAGAAGGATCTTAGATCTATAGCACAAGGCAGCTGTGCCTCATGCTCTGCATGTCAAAGTTAACACACCACTATCGAGAATCTACAACAATCGGCAGGCTTGTAGTCCGACTCGTGCCCTAATTTTAAGGACTCGTGACTTGAGTACTGATGACTCGGACTCGCGCATTAACTGCATTCGGACTCGTAAATTGGAGACGAGGACTCGGATTTTTTCTTTATTTTTTTTGTAACATGCCATAATAAAAAAATTTAAAAATGTGATCTTATTTGAGATGTACAGTTAGGTCCATATATATTTGGACACTGACACAAATTTTGTTTTTTTACCTGTTTACTGAAACATATTCAAGTTATAGTTATATAATGGACATGGACATAAAGTCCAGACTTTCAGCTTTCATTTGAGGGAATCCACATTAAAATTGGATGAAGGGTTTAGGAGTTTCAGCTCCTTAACATGTGCCACCCTGTTTTTAAAGGGACCAGAAGTAATTGGACAATTGACTCAAAGGCTATTTCATGGGCAGGTGTGGGCAATTCCTTCGTTATGTCATTCTCAATTAAGCAGATAAAAGGCCTGGAGTTGATTTGAGGTGTAGTGCTTGCATTTGGAAGATTTTGCTGTGAAGAAAACATGCGGTCAAAGGAGCTCTCCATGCAGGTGAAACAAGCCATCCTTAAGCTGCGAAAACAGAAAAAACCCATCCGAGAAATTGCTACAATATTAGGAGTGGCAAAATCTACAGTTTGGTACATCCTGAGAAAGAAAGAAAGCACTGGTGAACTCATCAATGCAAAAAGACCTGGACGCCCACAGAAGACAACAGTGGTGGATGATCGCAGAATAATTTCCATGGTGAAGAGAAACCCCTTCACAACAGCCAACCAAGTGAACAACACTCTCCAGGAGGTAGGCGTATCAATATCCAAATCTACCATAAAGAGAAGACTGCATGAAAGTAAATACAGAGGGTTCACTGCACGGTGCAAGCCACTCATAAGCCTCAAGAATAAAAAGGCTAGATTGGACTTTGCTAAAAAAACATCTAAAAAAGCCAGCACAGTTCTGGAAGAACATTCTTTGGACAGATGAAACCAAGATCAACCTCTACCAGAATGATGGAAAGAAAAAAGTATGGCGAAGGCGTGGTACAGCTCATGAACCAAAGCATACCACATCATCTGTAAAACACGGCGGAGGCAGTGTGATGGCTTGGGCATGCATGGCTGCCAGTGGCACTGGGTCACTAGTGTTTATTGATGATGTGACACAGGACAGAAGCAACCGGATGAATTCTGAGGTATTCAGAGACATACTGTGTGCTCAAATCCAGCCAAACTGATTGGTCGGCGTTTCATAATACAGATGGACAACGACCCAAAACATAAAGCCAAAGCAACCCAGGAGTTTATTAAAGCAAAGAAGTGGAATATTCTTGAATGGCCAAGTCAGTCACCTGATCTCAACCCAATTGAGCAGCATTTCACTTGTTAAAGACTAAACTTCAGACAGAAAGGCCCACAAACAAACAGCAACTGAAAACCGCTGCAGTAAAGGCCTGGCAGAGCATTAAAAAGGAGGAAACACAGCGTCTGGTGATGTCCATGAGTTCAAGACTTCAGGCAGTCATTGCCAACAAAGGGTTTTCAACCAAGTATTAGAAATGAACATTTTATTTACAATTATTTAATTTGTCCAATTACTTTTGAGCCCCTGGGATTGTGTTTAAAAATGCTTTAGTTCCTCACATTTTTATGCAATCATTTTGTTCAACCCACTGAATTAAAGCTGAAAGTCTGAACTTCAACTGCATCTGAGTTGTTTTGTTCAAAATCCATTGTGGTAATGTACAGAACCAAAATTAGAAAAATGTTGTCTCTGTCCAAATATTTATGGACCTAACTGTAAATATCCCAGAAACTACATACTCCGGGCAAATGAAACTGAACAGGCTTAATGTTGAGCAATATAAGATTTATTCCTCAAAATTTGAATGAGAAATTCAAAAGGTATGTGGATTCCATAAATGAGTTCACAAATTTTCAATATGCGAACCGCCTGAGACACGGCACACGTCAAGATGGTAGTCCAGCTCCTTGTCAAACACGCTGCAGCATGTCTTTGGTAACAGTCTTTTCTGGTAACAGTGCATTTTTAGAGAATTCTCTCATAAATGCACGCTGCACAGTCTTGTTCGAGCGTACTCTAACACACACAGCGCCTTTTCTTTTCCAGTGAATGGCATTTCTATACCTAAAGAGATAAAAACATTAAAACATACAATTTTGACCTGTTTCCACATGTGCTGTTAAAATTTGAGGTCAATTGAACAAGAACTGGCAAAGTTATTAGATCCTGAAATAATATCAAATTTTTTTTAAAACACCCTGTATTTATATCTACATTAATTTTTATGCACATTCACCTGTTCATACGTCATGTTCAGGAACAAACTAACGGTAACGGAGCTAAAATGCCTGCAGAGACGCCGCTAGGATTGTCCGCGTCGCTTATACAGACTTCTCGTGCAGTGGGGGAAAAAAATGCCCTGCTGTGTGTTCCATATGTAGAAGAACTATCGAGGAGACGACGGGGACGACCTCGAACTTCAATCATCGTTTGGCGAGACTCCACCCAGAGAAGGAAATGACATGCTGTGTTCATTGCTCTGTTGATAGTGGGCGGGGTTTGCTTGCTGAGCGATGAACTAGCTAGTGTTAACCCTCTGTCATGTTTGCCCTGTTGATTATGGGCGGGGCTTGCTGAGCGACAAACAAGCTTTTTATCCGTAGCCTGTTCACTAAAACGGGGCAGTCGAGCAGGAACGTTAGTCCGACTCAGTAGCAGAGACGCTTTCACATAAAGGCAGCAACAGCCGTCGTCAAACGGCGCGGATGGAGTCCTGTTCTCGGACTCGAAATTTTCTTTGGACACTCGGACACGAGGTTTAGTGACTCGACTACAACACTGACGATCGGCATATTAATATAGAATTTAATACTGACATTCAGACTCGATGAGCTTCACCTCGAATATGTATATCAAACGTTTTAATATAGAATTAAGATTTTATCGCATATATTTAAGCTTATAGATTTATTTAATATTTCTTTTCTATCCATTTCCTTGTATTCCATTCTAATCAAGGATTTTTTTTTTGATTTTATAATATACAACCCCGATTCCAAAAAAGGTGGGACAAAGTACAAATTGTAAATAAAAACGGAATGCAATGATGTGGAAGTTTCAAAATTCCATATTTTATTCAGAACATAGATGACATATCAAATGTTTAAACTGAGAAAATGTATCATTTAAAGAGAAAAATTAGGTGATTTTAAATTTCATGACAACACCACATCTCAAAAAAGTTGGGACAAGGCCATGTTTACCACTGTGAGACATCCCCTTTTCTCTTTACAACAGTCTGTAAACGTCTGGGGACTGAGGAGACAAGTTGCTCAAGTTTAGGGATAGGAATGTTAACCCATTCTTGTCTAATGTAGGATTCTAGTTGCTCAACTGTCTTAGGTCTTTTTTGTCGTATCTTCCGTTTTATGATGCGCCAAATGTTTTCTATGGGTGAAAGATCTGGACTGCAGGCTGGCCAGTTCAGTACCCGGACCCTTCTTCTACACAGCCATGATGCTGTAATTGATGCAGTATGTGGTTTGGCATTGTCATGTTGGAAAATGCAAGGTCTTCCCTGATAACAACTTGGGTCGTCCTTCTCCTCTTTAGTCCGAATGACACGGTGTCCCTGATTTCCATAAAGAACTTCAAATTTTGATTCGTCTGACCACAGAACAGTTTTCCACTTTGCCACAGTCCATTTTAAATGAGCCTTGGCCCGGAGAAGACGTCTGTGCTTCTGGATCATGTTTAGATACGGCTTCTTCTTTGAACTATAGAGTTTTAGCTGGCGACGGCGGATGGCACGGTGAATTGTGTTCACAGATAATGTTCTCTGGAAATATTCCTGAGCCCATTTTGTGATTTCCAATACAGAAGCATGCCTGTATGTGATGCAGTGCCGTCTAAGGGCCCGAAGATCACGGGCACCCAGTATGGTTTTCCCGCCTTGACCCTTACGCACAGAGATTCTTCCAGATTCTCTGAATCTTTTGATGATATTATGCACTGTAGATGATGATATGTTCAAACTCTTTGCAATTTTACACTGTCGAACTCCTTTCTGATATTGCTCCACTATTTGTCGGCGCAGAATTAGGGGGATTGGTGATCCTCTTCCCATCTTTACTTCTGAGAGCCGCTGCCACTCCAAGATGCTCTTTTTATACCCAGTCATGTTAATGACCTATTGCCAATTGACCTAATGAGTTGCAATTTGCTCCTCCAGCTGTTCCTTTTTTGTACTTTTCCAGCCTCTTATTGCCCCTGTCCCAACTTTTTTGAGATGTGTTGCTGTCATGAAATTTCAAATGAGCCAATATTTGGCATGAAATTTCAAAATGTCTCACTTTCGACGTTTGATATGTTGTCTATGTTCTATTGTGAATACAATATCAGTTTTTGAGATTTGTAAATTATTGCATTCCGTTTTTATTTACAATTTGTACTTTGTCCCAACTTTTTTGGAATCGGGGTTGTACATTTAAGATTTATCATTTATAAATAATATTATAGATAGAAGTATGTATTTCAAATGTCATTCTTATTTAGTTTATTTATAGCTAGTGTCCCCAATTAATAGGCTACTTGTGGCCAGTTATAAGTTTGACACTTTAATAAAGTTGTTTATTGATTGACTGACTGAGACGAGCATTTTACTGGAAATGCTTTCATAGGATATTTGACCATTTTTATTTTCATAAAAGCCATTCCAAGTTGAGCTGCTGACTGAAAGAGAGAGAGAGAGAGAGAGAGGAAAAAAAGAACATCATGTTCTCTAGTTGTTGACAGAGTCCCGTCTTAACTGGCAAATCTTCTAAAAATAGATCGCTGTGAAAAGCCTTTAACGAGCGCAGGGCAGGAATTACATTTCAAATAGTAGAAAATGACACGAGTAATTGATCTTATTTCTGCCCATTGTAGTGAAACGAGTTCTAGCTGACGCTGCTGGAGAAACAGAATTTTCTTTGACTGGATCGAACCTGTATAAACGTCCTTTTCTATTCAGGGTTGTCTGATAGCAGGAACAGCGTGTTGTTTATCTTCTGACCGTTTTGCTAGGCGGAGTCAGACAGGAAGTGCGGCGGATTGAGGCAATGGATATTGCTAAATGATTTTTTTTTCTTTTAATGGTTGAAGGCTGAAGCGACGACTTGAATGAAAACTCCACTCCACCTTGAACAACTTGAGCACTAATCTTCAGATCCGATCTTCTCTGGTGTACGAGTTCTGAAATGAAATTCTGAGTCGACTTTTATCATTAACAATTTCAACGCTACGTTCCTACAGTACGTTTCCCACAATGCTGCTTGACTGTCTGCTAATAGCAGCACCAGTGGAATTTAGCGCTCGCTTTGACGCTACCTTAAGAGAGAGTGATGCAGCAGCGCTTTAGTGATTTAGTCTGTCCGGCTCGATCACCTCCTCATCTGTGCACTCTGCTTAAACAGATCAGCTTCCGCAGCTACAACTTTCATGCTAGCATCACTGTCGATGCCATCACGTTTATAATCTCGTCGATCACAAACTAGCCATACTGAGTGTTTGACGAAACACGGTGTAACTATGTTGGACAGCAACGCTGCATTCGGGAATTCTGAGTCCAACTTTTGCAGCGTCTCCACCATACCTGCATTAGGTTTCTCGTTAATATGACACTGAGCGAGGGTGTGGGCGGGGTGTTGAGGGAGGGAATAAATCTAGAACTGGATGTTCAAAAATGCACATATGGGTATGATGGTCAGGTGTCTACAAACTTTTGGACAGGGTGACCAACCCGACCTCTTTACACTGACCTCAGCAGAACCATGGCATAAACCCACCGGATCTTTGGTCCAGGTGAGATAAAAATTAACATTTCTCACATTTCTTAGTATCAAAAGACACATATACATTACATAATCAACACGTATACCAACTTTCAAGCCCATACCACTCATACCCTGTGTCCGAAATCGCTCCCTACTCACTATATAGCGAGGACGCCATTTTGTAGTGCTGTCCGAAACCTTAGTGAGGATTATTTACACCCTATATAGTGCACTCAAAGTGTGCCACAATGCATCATGAAAAGTAGTCTACAACGATGGTCATTAACCAAAATAATATATCCCATCATGCATTGCGGTCGCGCTGAAAGAAATCAAATTAAAAGTCTCAAATGTGATTTAATAAAAGGCAGCGGCAAAGAAGAAAGAAAGTATTCAGCCTTGATTTAAAAGAACTGAAAGCTGCAGGTACTTTGTATTGATTAATGTTGGAAATGCGCTCAGTATAATATGGATTTATCACAAAAACACACGCATGGATTTATTATTTTGAAACCCACCAGCCGACTGATCTGGCCCGTTTTAATTGTGCGACAGTAATGACATAAATACCGGCGCGACGGAGTAGTGTCCGAAAGAGTTATTCATTTTACCAATGAGCTCACTGTATAGTCCTCTATATAGTAATTCCCTGTATAAGGAGTAGTGAACGAATGAGTGATTTCGGACACAGGGCTAGTTTTCAAGTTCTGCTCCGGAAACAAAACCTACCCCTAAGACTAACCGGACAGACTAAGTCTGAAATTGTTTCCATGGAAACATCTCATTATCTGTAGCCGCTTTATCCTGTTCTACAGGGTCGCAGGTGAGCTGGAGCCTATCCCAGCTGACTACGGGCGAAAGGCGGGGTACACCCTGGACAAGTCGCCAGGTCATCACAGGGCTGACACATAGACACAGACAACCATTCACACTCACATTCACACCTACGGTCAATTTAGAGTCACCAGTTAACCTAACCTGCATGTCTTTGGACTGTGGGGGAAACCGGAGCACCCGGAGGAAACCCACGCGGACACGGGGAGAACATGCAAACTCCACACAGAAAGGCCCTCGCCGGCCACGGGGCTCGAACCCGGACCTTCTTGCTGTGAGGCGACAGCGCTAACCAGTACACCACCGTGCCGCCCTCCACGGAAACATGAAAAATTAAAAAGTCTACATCACCTTGTTCACATGTATACCAAGTTTCAAATCCGTATCATGAATAGTTTTGGATATATGCTCCGGAAACGAACGTTGCTCTTAGAAACGAAGTCAAAATCTATTTTTTATGTAAAAATTTGAAAAATACTTAAATCCAAAATAGCACCAGTTCACATGCTGCTTGATATGTATACAAAGTTTCATGAAAACATCTTCAGTAGTTTTAAAGATATGGGCTGGAAATGAAAACGTGACCGGACGGACAGCTGGACGGAACCCGTTTCTTCATCACCCGCCAAGCAATCATTCCACAAAATCGAGTCGTACATGAGCTGATCGCGGCTATAATCCACGGACGACGAGATTGAGTGGAATAACTGTTTTATTCTATCCACATTCACTGGATTTTGACAAACGGAGCATTTTTATTTTCAGCAAATTCGATAAATGAAAACTTTATACGAAATCTCATCTCATTATCTCTAGCCGCTTTATCCTTCTACAGGGTCGCAGGCGAGCTGGAGCCTATCCCAGCTGACTATGGGCGAAAGGCGGGGTACACCCTGGACAAGTCGCCAGGTCATCACAGGGCTGACACATAGACACAGACAACCATTCACACTCACAGTCACACCTACGCTCAATTTAGAGTCACCAGTTAACCTAACCTGCATGTCTTTGGACTGTGGGGGAAACCGGAGCACCCGGAGGAAACCCACGCGGACACGGGGAGAACATGCAAACTCCGCACAGAAAGGCCCTCGCCGGCCCCGGGGCTCGAACCCAGGACCTTCTTGCTGTGAGGCGACAGTGCTAACCACTACACCACCGTGCCGCCATACTTTATACGAAATGTCCAACAAAATAATTTCCACTTCGAAATTATCGGAAACAAACCGGCGAAATAACCGGAGCAATTTGTGAAAAATGCGATAATAATAATTCTTGGAAAAAAAAAATTACGTTCTTACCATTCCATATATATATATATTTTTTTTTTTTTGGGGGGGGATGGTGGTGTTTATTTTCGAGTTTTTATTTCGTCCTCACGCTCTTGCCATTTTGTTTTTCTCTACTCAAGGTATACGAGCTGATATCGTAGTAGTAGGAGTAGCCAATCAGAGTGCGCGATTGCTCATATTCAGTGAATGTGGATATAATAATTACAATTATAATCAATTCCATACAGATTCATAGCAAAAAACATCTTAGCTGCACGTCTTCAAATTTGCACGCTTATCTACACTTCGGGCGAAATGGTTCATCTTAAATAGGAATAAAATGAGGCCGCTCATTAGAATGCACCCCTGTCCAGTCCACGGGCATTCTGACAAAAGTACAAAAAGGACTAATGAAGTGTCCAGTGACGAGTAGTGACTGTATGAATGACCCTTGCTCGAGGGATGAGAGATAAATATGGAGAGAGAGAGAGATGATATGACCTGTGCCCCCTGTGCCCTGACTCGACTCGGGTACGACACCAGCAACAAGGCCTAACTACATGAAGTCCTGACAGCTGTATTGAAGCCGAGACTTGATCAAAGTCACAAAAGGACATTAGAGTACACCAAGAGTACAAATCTTTCAGTATGAAAGACGCACAAAGCAGAAAAAAAAAAACACAAGAGAAAAACCACCCACGCGCCCACAGGTGGACTGAATTTCTTCCTGTTTCTATGGCACTCTTTCTAGGATGGCTGAAAACACCATCACAGACGAGCTCGGGAAAGAAAGTCAATTATTAACTTCGAATGCGTTCAGACTGCTGGCTGCACCAATGGACTTTTGTTGCTTGGGCGAACAATAGAGGGATAATAAAGATCACATTAGGACAAGGTAGACCAGTTAGTCATGTTAGGGAGCACTCAAGGACACAGTCGAAGGAGCATGCTGATAATATCCGAGGTCCGTGCATGTACGGTACGAGCGTGTGGAGAGTACGCACATATGGCGCAAAAGCATACGGGAACGGTCTATAAGATTGCTCTCAAATCTGATTGGTCAGAAGGTGTTCACTTTCTATACAGTACGAGTAAAAACACACTAGTTGGACACACCTTATTATTCAATTCTTTATTTAAAGACACTCCTTTATGTCTTACAGGAATGATGGATGTCGTTTCTCTTTCCTTAGTCGAACGGTTCTTGACATAATATGGATTACTACGGTTGTGGTGTTAAATAGGGCTATTTACTGTATTTCTATCATTTATTATTACTGTTCTTAAAGGCATTAAGGAGGCAAGCGATTGCACTAATTAACTTCTGACGATGCACACCTGATCCATCCTCATGCCCTACTTCTGGCTGAGGTTCTAATCGCATCGCTCCTGTAGAGGACGGCCCCATAAGCACAGCCTAAAGATACATTTACGGTAGAAGATGCTCTGGATGCTTACAGTTTTGCTACAATGGTTTAGTACTACGATTACCATGACAACTTTAGGACTGCAGTTGTCATGAACTTTAGGACTGCAGTTGTCTTCTGCCCCTCGGACCTGCTTGATCCATCCTGGTGCCCTGTGTCTGGTCGGAGTTTTATCGCACCGCTCCTGTGAAGGACGGCCCCATGAGGACAGTTGAGGGTTATACCTGTTAAAACTGTTAATATTATAGTCAGGCTGTCTGTTGTTGCCCAAATGAGGATGGGTTCCCTTTTGAGTCTGGTTCCTCTCGAGGTTTCTTCCTCATGTCATCTGAGGGAGTTTTTCCTTGCCACCGTCGCCACAGGCTTGCTCATTGGGGATAGATTAGGGATAAAATTAGCTCATGTTTTAAGTCGTTCAAATTCTGTAAAGCTGCTTTGCGACAATGTTTATTGTTAAAAGCACTATACAAATAAACTTGATTTGATGAACCAGTGTTGTAGTCGAGTCACTAAACCTCGAGTCTGAGTCTGGTCTCGAGTCCCCAGTGTTCAAGTCCAAGTCATTAAAAAAAAATTTCGAGAACAAGACTCCAACCGCACCGTTTGACGGCGGCTGTTTCAGCGCCATTAACGTTAGTTTGTTCCTGAACATGGCGTATGAACAGGTGAATGCGCTTCTCTTTGTCAGGGAGTGTGAAGTATTCTGTCCGAGATGGTTGGGAGACGGATGGAAGTGCGGAAGGTGTGTTGATTAATACAAGTGAAGACAGACAATCCAGAACGGCAGGCAAAATCGTAAAACGGTGAAACAGGCGATAGGCCGAGCGAGGCACAAACAGGCTATCGTAGACTCGGCAGAATCAAAGACGAGAAACAGGAAATCAGGAAACCAAACAAGGAAATAAGGCTCGGTAATGTGTCAGCAATGCAACTCAATACTTCGCAAAGTAAGTGTGTTTTCACGGTTTTTTATATCAGTGCACTGATTTCGCCTTAATCCTGTGCAGGTGCGAGTCGTTTACGGCGCATGCGAGAGTCCGCTTGGTGCGCGCGCTGTCCGGAGCGCTGCCCGAGAGTCTATCTGATGCACGCGCCAAGGCGCGCCGGTGTGACACTCTTGCAGGAAATTAATACAAAAATTAATATAGATATAAATATCTTATGACAAATTATTATGGCATGTTACAAAAAATAAAGAAGAAATCCGAGTCCTCGTCTCCAATTTACGAGTCCGAATGCAGTTAATGCACGAGTCCGAGTCATCAGTGCTCAAGTCCAAGTCGAGTCACAAGTCGGACTCGAGTACTACAAGCCTAGGACACTGCTATAGAAGCGAGTTATTTATGATCACACTATCTGTTATCACCCAGATGAGGATGGGTTCCCTTTTGAGTCTGGTTCCTCATGATGTCTCATGGAGTTTTTCCCTTGCCACCGTCGCCACAGGCTTGCTCATTAGGGAGAAGTTTATTAATTCATACATTTAAAAATCAATATTTTTCCTCTAAAGCTGCTTTGCGACAATGTCAATTGTTAAAAGCGCCATACAAATAAATTGATTTGAATTGAAAAGCATTCCAGGTGACCACCTCATGAAGCTGGTTACGATAATGCCAATAGTGTACAAAGCATTATCAAGATCATCTTTTTTTTAACACTTTTTTTCTTTCCTACATAATTCCATATACGTTCCATTTATTATTTCATAGTTTTGATCTCTTCAGTATTGTTCTACAATGTAGAAAATACCAAATACAGAAAATCCTATGAATGAGTAGGGGTGTACAAACTTTTGACTGGTCTTGTATACCGTATAAGCGCCTCAGACGCTGGGGGGGCTGCAAGACGAATCACAGGTTTACGTTAATATGGTCATTCTTACGTTATCATTTCTATAGTACATCATTTACAGGGACTTGCACAGAGATCACTCGAACTCTGGCTTGGTAGCTACCGTATAACCTCTAGCTAATAATAAACAAACAAGTTTTGTTATGCAGCAAACAAAAATGTATAAATCACTGATAGGGTGATGTTTTCTGGAACGAGATGCTTATGGAAGGAGTCTCCGACGTCCATTGCGCTTTCCGTTTTCGCAGTAAGACGATAAGAGGGAATGTTTAAAAACGTCACGTACGCAAGTCAGAATCGTTATTAAAATGTCTTGCGATGTTTCACAAAATTACATTAAAAAGCGTGCAATTTAAAAATGGAATCGTTGACAAACTCATGTAGTATAAATGCCGATTCAGCTTTGTTACCCGGGTTTATCTGCACCGATCATTTCAGAGAAGGTAAAGTACGGTTTAATCTTTCCACATGCATGTCTGATGCATCGATGTCAGATTTGGTTGGGACTAAAATCCCAGAGATACACGGGAGTAATAATTACATCACCCTTACGTAAAACTAATCCAATCCGAGAGCAGTAACACACTTCAGGTTGTGCTGGTTTTGAAAAGTAATAAACCCCGATGTGCTAGGTGTAACTCTACTTGATTGTTTTTCTATGAGAGCACGTCTCATTGCGTTTTATTCCACGCTTACTGCACAGATGACATGCGAAGTTATGCTGCTTACGGAGATGACGGGAAATGAAACAAGCCGTTTTAAACATTACAAACACCTCCATTGTCTCTATCACTTTTCCTACTGAAGGTCACGCCCTGGATGGACAGGTCGCCAATCTATCACGGGTCTAACGCTGAGAGACAGACAGCCATTCACACTCCCGGGCAATTTAGAGTAGCCAGCTGAGCTAATCTGCACGTCTTTGGACTGTGGGAGGAAACCGGAGCGCCCGGAGGAAACCCACACAGGCACAAGGAGCACATAAGGTTCGAACTCTGAACCGTCTTCCTGTGAGGTGACCGTGCTAAGCACTGCACCACCATGCTGCACTTTACAAACAAGACTTTATATTCTATCCACGTTCACTGGATATGAGCAATCGCACACATTCGGATTGGCTACTCTACTACTAGGATATCAGCTCATATACAGCGAGTAGAGAAAAACAAAATGGTGGTGCGTGTTGCTGAACCAACTGAAGACGAAATAAAAACTTGACTTGAAAACAAAACCCTAAAAAATACAAAAAAAACCCCAACAAAATATGGAATAAAAGTATTTGATGGGGCGGCACGGTGGTGTAGTGGTCAGCGCTGTCGCCTCACAGCAAGAAGGTCCTGGGTTCGAGCCCCGTGGCCGGCGAGGGCCTTTCTGTGTGGAGTTTGCATGTTCTCCCCGTGTCCGCGTGGGTTTCCTCCGGGTGCTCCGGTTTCCCCCACAGTCCAAAGACATGCAGGTTAGGTTAACTGGTGACTCTAAATTGAGCGTAGGTGTGAATGGTTGTCTGTGTCTATGTGTCAGCCCTGTGATGACCTGGCGACTTGTCCAGGGTGTACCCCGCCTTTCGCCCGTAGTCAGCTGGGATAGGCTCCAGCTTGCCTGCGACCCTGTAGAACAGGATAAAGCGGCTAGAGATAATGGATGGAAGGAAGTATTTAATGGTAAGAACGTATCCTTTTTTTAATTTTTCAAGAATTATTATTATTATTGCATTTTTCACAAATTGCTCCTGTCATTTCGCCAGTTTGTTGACATTCTAAGCGGAAATGATTTTGTCGGATGTTTTGTATAAAGTTTTTATTTATTAAATTTGCAAAAAGAATAAATAAAAATAAAAATGCTCCATTTCTCAAAATCCAGTGAATGTGGAGACAATAAAACAGTTATTCCACTCAATCTTGTCGTACTGGGATTATATATATATATATATATATATATATATATATATATATATATATATATATAAATGATTTTGTGTTATATGTGCAATTATACGTCTTCCTGTCATAAAGTCTTCATTTAATTATATCTGGATGACGAAATACACGCTATACGTTTCTCATGACTGAAAGAAAACCTTTTATAAAATCATTGCTTATTATTTGTAACGTTTTTTAACGCCGTTTAATTTAATACTGAAATGAATTCGCCATATTTTAGTTTATACTAAAGCAAAGTACCTTCATCTCATTATCTCTAGCCGCTTTATCCTGTTCTACAGGGTCGCAGGCAAGCTGGAGCCTATCCCAGCTGACTACGGGCGAAAGGCGGGGTACACCCTGGACAAGTCGCCAGGTCATCACAGGGCTGACACATAGACACAGACAACCATTCACACTCACATTCACACCTACGCTCAATTTAGAGTCACCAGTTAACCTAACCTGCATGTCTTTGGACTGTGGGGGAAACCGGAGCACCCGGAGGAAACCCATGCGGACAACATGCAAACTCCGCACAGAAAGGCCCTCGCCGGCCACGGGGCTCGAACCCAGGACCTTCTTGCTGTGAGGCGACAGCGCTAACCACTACACCACCATGCCGCTGTATATGTAAATACTTAATTTAATTTATCTAGAAGTTTTTTCTCTATTTATCCTGTAATGATGCTGCTGGAATCTTAATTTCCCTGACGGAACCCTCCCAAAGGGATCAATAAAGTTTAATCTAATCTGTTGTTTAGACAACACTGGTGTTTTTGCCCACTTATTCTGGTTATACCTTTACAAACCTTTCCTCAACGTTTCCATATACAGTATTTAGAAAAATAATAAAAACTCTGCCTAGAAAACGGTGATGACAAGTGAGGGAATGAAACTCACATGTGACTGGATAATAAACCGTGAGTGTTTTGGCAGCTTCCCAGGCTTTACTCACCTCGCAGAGAGCGAGATGATGCAATCCGATCCCAGGTGTCAGGACGGATGGTAAAGCCTACCGCTTCATACATAGTAATAGAGTGGATATTTAACTGCCACGACAATAATGCATGGAAAAAAACAAAACAAAACAAAACAACACCCCACCTCTGCGCTTATACAACAGAGCTTTCACGGGCTCTCGGGTTTCTAAACCTTCTATTAATTGGTATATCGTTGAAAGCGCAAGAAAAATGGATCGGTCCCTGGATGTTTGTTTTAAACACGAAATGAGAGGAATCTAATAAAACGAGATGGCTGGATTATGAGTCACACGGCGGAACACAAAGAGATGAATGATTCCCCTGAACGGCATGGGCATCAAAAGCGAATCAGACGCACAGTCACTCGTAAGAAAAACACGCAACGCCGCACGCCCATGCGGTCCCAATTAGTCATGCACACATTTCTACAAACTCAGGCGAAGTTTACAAAGAGCAACACACACACCATGCCAGCAGCATCACTGCCTGGACGTGGCTGATGAAACACCTGTTAGTGACTCACACAGGACACTCAACAGCTGCTTGATACGCAATGGTGAGGTTGGGGGGGGACAACAAAAAACAAAAATGCGCGCACACACACTCTGCTCCAGGTGTTCGAGAGCACAAGGTGAGGCAACAAAGGGGGATTCAGGAAAAGGCAGTCATAGAATGAAAGATACACACTCACCGGCCACTTAGTTAGGAACAATCGGCCAGTCATGACATCATACAGATAGATACAAATCAAGAGGTTGAGCTAATAACATTTCGATCAAGCATCAGAACGGGAGGAAAACGCATCTCCGCGACCTTGACTGATATATTGTTTGTGCCAGACTGGGTGGTTTGAGCATTTCAGAACTTGCGTGGGAATAATCGCTAGAGTGTGAACAAACAAACAAATCCAACGAGTGGCAATTCTGCAGGCAGAAACGCATTGTTGATGAGCAGAACAGACAGACTGGTTGAAACTGACAGGAAGTCTACAGCAACCCAAACGAGACCGTCAGTGACGGCGTGGCTCGCTCCGGCCCCGTCTAGTCCAGAAGGACTAGCAAGTGGGCCACCTTCCTTGCGCAATAAATGTTGCAAGCTACACTACCGTTCAAAAGTTTGGGGTCACTTTGAAATGTCCTTATTTTTGAAAGAAAAGCACTGTTCTTTTCAACGAAGATCACTTTAAACTAATCAGAAATCCACTCTATACATTGCTAATGTGCTAAATGACTATTCTAGCTGCAAATGTCTGGTTTTTGGTGCAATATCTCCATAGGTGTATAGAGGCCCATTTCCAGCAACTCTCACTCCAGTGTTCTAATGGTACATTCAGTACGTTTACATGCACATCCAAATCGAGCTACTGTCGGTAATCGAGCTAAGGGTCCCAGCAGGGGTGCCAGAGAAATCCAATCCTACATGCACACAATGAAATCGAGCTATTGTGTGAGGTACATTGTGCACCCGAGCCACAGGTGGCGCTACACGCCCCATCGTGTTGGTACACTTCCGGTTGTCGTCATGAAGAAGAGCTATTCAAGAGCAGTGTTGCCAGATTGGGCGGTTCCCCGCCTAATTGGGCGGTATTAAGTGCATTTTGGCGGGTTTTGAACATATTTTGGGTATCTGGCAACATTGTTCAAGAGTACAAACAAAGTTATCAGTTCCATGTTCACAAGAAGAGTGTTTGTAGTTTGTATGTACGAACAGAAGTGTTCCTAATAAAATGGGCACTAATGCCGCTTTTCCACTACAAACGCGGCTGAGTCGGGCTGAGCCGTGCCGTGCTGAGTCGGGCTGAGCGGGGCTGTTGGAGTTGCATTTCGACTACAGCCGCGCTGAACCGTGCTGGCTGGAAGTGGGTGGACACATTGGGTGGAGTTAGCGAAAGTGGGTGGATGTCAGGTGATGTCGTTAAGCAGCGCAAACAGTGACATCAGTGACCTTTTCAGCGGTAGTCTCACGACCCGGATAGTAAACAATAAACATGGAGGACATGGAGTCGTTAGTGTTGCTGGTCTTGGTGCTGTGGCTTGTTGTCACCGACAACGCCAACAGATACTGGCAAGAGCGTATAGATGAGGCAAGGCGCATAAGGCTTCAGAAATTCTCGTAATTCGTAATTCTTCTCCTTCCGGGTTTACGGTGTTTACAGATCCCAGCGTGCTCGCGGGGCGTGTGTGGGCATGTGAGGACACTCCTCCTCACCAATCAGTGCACAGGGGAGTGTCTGCTCACGCCCCCAGCCTCACTCGGCTCGGTTTGGCTCGCTTCAGCCCCACTCCAAAACCGTGCGAGTTTTAGGGGCTACGCAGGGCTGAAACGAGCTGAGTCGTGCTGGTTTTTGGTAGTCGAAACGCGAGCCGTGTCGGGCTGAAGTGAGCTGAAGCGAGCTGAAGTGAGCTGAAAAAGGGTAGTGGAAAAGGGCCATAAGTTGAAGTTGATCTGAAGTGTCATGCCGACTGAGGCTGTTTTTTTTTTTTTTTTTCGACCGAGGCTGTTGTGTTTCCCGCTTGTGGTCTCGTCACTTCCGGAAGGGGCAGTGCTGAACTAAGTAGCTGGACTACGTAGCTCGATAGGGTTTACATGCACTAAGTAGCTCGGCAGAAATCGCATAATCTAGGTCGTGTAGCTCGTTTACGAGAAATCAAGTTCGGTTCGATTTCAGCCGAGCTAAGGTGTATCCATGCCATTTAGAACTTCGATTTCAGTCGAGCAACGGCAGAAATTCGATTTTCTCTATGTGCATGTAAACGCACTGAATGTGTTTGCTCATTGCCTCAGAAGGCTAATGGATGATTAGAAAACCCTTGTACAATCATGTTAGCACAGCTGAAAACAGTTGAGCTCTTTAGAGAAGCTATAAAACTGACCTTCCTTTGAGCAGATTGAGTTTCTGGAGCATCACATTTGTGGGGTCGATTAAATGCTCAAAATGGCCAGAAAAATGTCTCGACTATATTTTCTATTCATTTTACAACTTATGGTGGGAAATAAAAGTGTGACTTTTCATGGAAAACACAAAATTGTCTGGGTGACCCCAAACTTTTGAACGGTAGTGTACATACACTACATATATAAGCTACATATCAAAGCGATAGGAATACCGACCTATTTGCCAGAAAGAATCCAAAACGGCGACGAATTGACCAAGAAGCAGCAAATTTTTTTTTGTTGAACTGCTTAATGCATTAAGCCTTAATCAGTCCATAACTTCATTCATAACTGTAATTAAGCAAATCTGGATAAAAGTTATTATAACGCACCCTACAGTAGGTATCCCTACGGTACCTTCCTGCCAGGAAGAATCAAAATCGGTAGAGAATTCAAGGAGAAGAAGCGATTTGTGTGGAAACTGCTCATTAGGGATTCATTAATTACTCCGTATCTTCAATTATTAATTGCAATTATGCACATTTGAGCAGTATATGCACCCCAGACAGACCGACCTTCCTGACAAAAAGAATAAAAATTGGTGAAAGGTGGACGGACGCTGGATGGACAACGCAACACGACGGCATAAACTCCTCGCCTGAGCTAATGACCACTCTTTACAACCGTGTTGAGCAGAAAAGCATGAAAACTGTGTGTGTGGGGGGGCGCGTGGCGGCATGTCGATGCGAGCGGTACCAGCTTACAGAAAGACGAACAAGAATATGTCTGTCAATCAATCGATTTCAGAGGGGACGAGACGAGAACTCGGCGCGCACACAACCTGTATTGAGCAACTGTAAAATCTCCACTGAATACAAACAGGGATTAGGACATAAAGGACTTTCATAATACGCCTGAACCAAAAGTCGGCTAAACCGTAGGTACACGTGTTATGCAAGAGTCTTTAGATACACAATAACACCAAAAAGGCAAACAGGTACGGTCACTTCATTACACAATACAAACACCTTGACGTGCCACTCGTTGGTCTTTCACTCTGTTCTCGACTCTCTGTTCAGCAGTCAGAACACGCTTCATTACACAGTAAACAGAATGCTTCATTTATAGGCAGGACTTCTCAGCATTGTTTGTCATGGTGCCAGCTAAGCACACCATTGTGTGTGATGACCCCATGTGAGTGCCACGGCTTACAGCTCCGGGTGTGTGTTACCACAAGCAATGTGATGATTTCTTTCTAGACAGAGAGAGAGAGAGAGAGAGAGAGAGAGAGAGAGAGAGTTGGTGTTGGAATGTATTTACAACACCGTGACTCAACCTGAGTGTGTATAAACTGAGGGCAGCCAGAGTCAAAATTATGCAAACTGTTTAATTCCATGAAACACATACTTGAAAACATAATCATGAGAACACAGTGCTGGCTCACGCTGTTATTGGAAAATAATGAACTTCGTAACCTTCACACCTTCGGGAAATTTAGACTTGCTACTTGACCTGATCTTTGGACTCGAGGAAACCGATAGAGCTTGACATACTGTCAGAAAATTAATTATCACTGTTACAATGCATACCTGGGCGGCACGGTGGTGAAGTGGTTAGCGCTGTCGCCTCACAGCAAGAAGGTCCGGGTTCGAACCCCGTGGCCGGCGAGGGCCTTTCTGTGTGGAGTTTGCATGTTCTCCTCGTGTCCGCGTGGGTTTCCTCCGGGTGCTCCGGTTTCCCCCACAGTCCAAAGACATGCAGGTTAGGTTAACTGGTGACTCTAAATTGAGCGTAGGTGTGAATGTGAGTGTGAATGGTTGTCTGTGTCTATGTGTCAGCCCTGTGATGACCTGGCGACTTGTCCAGGGTGTACCCCGCCTTTCGCCCGTAGTCAGCTGGGATAGGCTCCAGCTTGCCTGCGACCCTGTAGAAGGATAAAGCGGCTACAGATAATGAGATGAGACGATGCATACTGATTTGGACTTGAAAAACAAATGATCTGAATGAGATCAGTGGAGTTAAATGCACTGCAACGTCAACCTTGGCCGCACTGAAATACGTCCGAGTCGCCAAACCAAGTTACTTTACGGTACATTACATTAATAGCATTTAGCAGACGCTCTGATCCAGAGCGACGTACAACACACCCAGAGCAGCCTGGGGAGCATTTGGGGGTTAGGTGCCTCCAGTGCTGTAGTCGAGTCACTAAACCTCGAGTCCTCAGTCTCATCTCATCTCATCTCATTATCTCTAGCCGCTTTATCCTGTTCTACAGGGTCGCAGGCAAGCTGGAGCCTATCCCAGCTGACTACGGGCGAAAGGCGGAGTACACCCTGGACAAGTTGCCAGGTCATCACAGGGCTGACACATAGACACAGACAACCATTCACACTCACATTCACACCTACGGTCAATTTAGAGTCACCAGTTAACCTAACCTGCATGTCTTTGGACTGTGGGGGAAACCGGAGCACCCGGAGGAAACCCACGCGGACACGGGGAGAACATGCAAACTCCACACAGAAAGGCCCTCGCCGGCCCCGGGGCTCGAACCCAGGACCTTCTTGCTGTGAGGCGACAGCGCTAACCACTACACCACCGTGCCGCCCCGAGTCCTCAGTGTCCAAGTAATTAAAAAAAAAAAATTCAGGCCAAGTCCACTATTGATCCGAATCGAGTCCGAGAACAAGACTCCAACCGCACCATTTGACGGCGGCTGTTTTAACGCCATTAACGTTAGTTTGTTCCTGAACATGCCGTATGAACAGGTGAATGTGCTTCTCTTTATCAGGGAGTGTGAAGTATTCTGTCAGAGATGGTTGGGAGACGGATGGAAGTGCAGAAGGCGTGTTTATTAATACAAGTGAAGACATAAGCAATCCAGAACGGCAGGCAAAATCGTAAAACGGTGAAACAGGCGATAGGCCGAGTGAGGCACAAACAGGCTATCGTAGACTCGGCAGAAAAAGGAAATCAGGGATCAGGAACCCAAATAAGGAAATAAGGCTCAGTAATGTATCAGCAATGCGACTCAATACTTCGCAAAGTGCATTTTCACAGGTTTTATATCGGCGCGCTGATTACGCCTTAATCCTGTGCAGGTGTGAGTCGTTTACAGCGCACGTGTGAGAGCCCACCTGGCATGCGCGCTGTCCGGAGCGCACCCGAGAGTCTACCTGATGCATGCGCCAAGGGGCGCAGGTGTGACTCTCTTGCACGAAATTAGTACAAAAATTAATGTAGACATAAATATCTTATGCCAAATTATTATGGCATGCTACAAAAAAAATTAAGAAAAAAAATCCAAGTCCTGGTCTCCAATTTACGAGTCCGAATGCAGTTAATACATGAGTTCGAGTCCGAGTCATCAGTGCTCAAGTCCAAGTTGAGTCACGAGTCCTTAAAATTAGGGCACGAGTTGAACTCGAGTCCGAGTCCTGGACTTGAGTACAACAAGCCTGGGTGCCTCGCTCAAGGGCACTTCAGCCATTCCTGCTGGTCCAGGGAATCGACCCGGCGACCTTTTGGTCCCAAAGCTGCTTCTCTTAACCATTAGGCCATGGCTTCACAAATCAACCTAAATAACTGATACAGTGATGGTGTAGAGGTTAGCACTGTCACCTCACAGCAAGAAGGTTCCAGGTTCGAATCTCATGGCCGACGGGGGCCTTTCTGTGTGGAGTTTGCATGTTCTCCTCATGTCTGTGTGGGTTTCCTTCGGGTGCTCCGGTTTCCTCTCATTGTTCAAAGACGTGCAGGTTAGGTAAAATCCCCAGCCACTGGGGCTGCACAAGCCAGTGCATACTTGGTGCCAGTCCCAAGTGCACATAGACCGGGGAAGGTTGTGTCAGGAAGGGCATCCGGTGTAAAAACCTATTCCAAATCAAATATGAGGATCAGGATGATCCGACCCCTAACAGGAGGAGCCAAAAGAAGACGACGAATGATACAGGACAAGTTTTATTTAATTTCTTTTTAAATGGTGTACCAATGTCACAAAAGTCTTTCCAACCACTTTTGACTGAATCTACACTTCTCCAATTCACTGTAGACCCGCGGAATGTTAACGCTAGCCTCAACTAAAATGCAAATCCCTGGCTTGTCAGACTTGATGTTTTTCCAAACAGAATCATGGCATTAACAAAGCCATTCAATTATCGAGAACTCCAGTAGCCTTCATCAAGCCCCGACGACTTCAACCTCACTGAACACCTTTGGGATGAACTGGAACACTGACTGCGCCCCAGACCTCTTCACCCAACATCAGGGTCTGACATCATTCATGCTCTAGTGTCTGAATGAACGCAAATCCCAACGGCCATGCTCCAAAATCTAGTGGAAAGCCTTCCAAGAAGAGTGGAGGTTATTATAACAGCAAGGGGATCTCGAATGGGATGTTCAAAAAGCCCATATGACTCTGATAGTCAGGTGTCCTCAAATGCTTGGCCATATACTGCATTAGACAAATGATCCTGACTGAAAAATTAATAACATGGCACTTGTGAGAATAAATAAATAAATAAATAAATAAGAAGTCTCTAATCTAAGCCCCATCCCGCAGAATCTCACCCCAAATGATGGTCAAGGCACCTAATTAACGTGGCTCATTTTGCTGCACTGAAACATTTTCCACCAAAAGTGGAACGAGCTCAACACACTTCTGTAAACGATCGACTGCAACACCAAAATGTCCCTTTAGTCGATTGAAGCTTCACTTTTGACGACCAACTACCAAACTCCTACAGCCGAGCTACTCCAAGCATGACTACTATGCACAAGTAACAAGTCTAAACTACCACCAAGATCTGTGCACCAGATGTAAATGATGTAACACACAGGAAAAGTGAGAGGGGAAATTGAGGAAATGGAGATTCGGTTTAGGTTTATTTAAAAAAAAAAAAAAAACACGTTCAGAAAGTCACATGGAGGCAATTCAACAGAAGTGTGAGGAAACTAACTTCTGTGGAACAGAGTGAACAGGGAGGGGCTGTGGCAGAATACACCAATCTGAAACCAAAGGTCAGTGGCTTTTCGGGAAAGTTGCACAGGTCAGGTCAAGACTAAACAGCATCAAGCACACTCACTCACTCTCTCACACTCACACTCACTCACTCTCACTCACTCACTCACTCACTCACTCACATTCACTCACTCTCTCACACTCACTCACTCTCACTCACTCTCTCACATTCACTCACTCTCTCACACTCACTCACTCTCACTCACTCTCTCACATTCACTCACTCTCTCACATTCACTCACTCTCTCACACTCACTCACTCTCTCACATTCACTCACTCTCTCACTCTCACTCACTCACTCACTCACTCACTCACTCACACTCACTCACTCACTCACTCTCACACACTCACTCTCACACACTCACTCACTCACTCTCTCACATTCACTCACTCTCTCACACTCACTCACTCTCTCACACTCACTCACTCTCTCACTCTCACTCACTCACTCTCACACACTCACTCACTCACACTCACTCACTCACTCTCACTCACTCTCACTCACTCTCTCACATTCACTCACTCTCTCACACACACTCACACACTCACTCTCTCACATTCACTCACTCTCTCACTCACTCACTCTCTCACTCACACACTCTCACTCACACACTCTCACTCACATTCACTCTCTCACATTCACTCACTCTCTCGCTCTCTCATTCACTCACTCGCTCTCTCATTCACTCTCACTCACTCTCTCGCTCACTCACTCACTCTCACACTCTCTCACACTCACTCTCTCACTCTCTCTCGCTCACTCACTCTCTCATGCTCACTCACTCTCTCACGCTCACTCACTCACATTCGCTCACTCTCTCACATTCGCTCACTCTCACGCTCACTCTCTCTCACGCTTACTCACTCTCTCACGCTCACTCACTCTCTCACGCTCACTCACTCTCTCACGCTCACTCACTCTCTCACGCTCACTCACTCTCATATTCACTCACTCTCTCTCACATTCACTCACTCTCACACTCATTCACTCGCGAGCTTGCTGTCTCACACACCAGTTGTCCCGATTGTTCATACATGCTGCAAGTTCTTCTGTTGTGCTGACACCAGTATCGTCCTTCAGTAAATCAATATATGTCTTGATTGGTCGACCCTGATGTCTTCGACCGTGAACAGCTTCCCATAATGACACTTTGTTGGTTGCGATCTCAGAACGATGATAACCGTGACCAGCACCAGCCATTCGTTGAGCAGCAATTTTGTTGCAAATTGGTGGCTGCTCACCATATTCACCAACTGTATTTGGAATGTGATCTTGCCATCTGACATTAACTACTGTTCTCAACATTCTTGTGTAAGTGCCATTTAATGATCGCTCGAACTGTTTTATTAACGTCCAACTTTCTGATCCATATCGCAGTACTGGCTCAAAGAAAAATGGCCGCTTTACACTGCGCGATGTATTCGACTTCCACACAGTTTTCATGTTATTCAGCGCTTTCCACACTAATGCTTTTCTTTATCTTGATCTCTTGCTCAGAAGATTGGACCCATGAACCAGGATACTGAAAGTCATTTACTTCTCTGAGGTATTGTCCGTGTGCGGTCTTAAGCAGGGCGTGTGGGTGAGGATGGAACACTGAAAGTCATGAATTGGGTCTTCTTAGTTCAGCATTCAGCTGAAGTCCTACTTTCTTACATTCATTTTCCATATTTGAAAGAAGTTGCCGCAAAAACGAATGAAAGAAATTGATAAATCATTAAACAAACAAACAAAGCGAGAGGTTATAGTTGTAGCAGTGGTGATAATCACTCATCATACGCCCTACATGTGTCATGCGTCATGGTATGAAGGCGCGGGGGTGGAAGCTTGCAGGCGTGACCTTTCTGCCACAATGTCCATCACTGTCCCGGCTCCAATCTTTAGCACCACTACACTCTACTTAGTACTGTTTACGCAGCCCCTGGTTAGGTTTAGACGACCTTTACTGCCACCCACTTCTTCACAAGTCCCAGTCACACCCACACACAGCTTGCTTATATTCATTGAGCACTGAGCAATTCACCATTAATATAAATTACACACAAATACGAGCAAATTATATACATACACTACCGTTCAAAAGTTTGGGGTCACTTTGAAATGTCCTTATTTTTGAAAGAAAAGCACTGTTCTTTTCAATGAAGATCACTTTAAACTAATCAGAAATCCACTCTATACATTGCTAATGTGGTAAATGACTATTCTAGCTGCAAATGTCTGGTTTTTGGTGCAATATCTCCATAGGTGTATAGAGGCCCATTTCCAGCAACTCTCACTCCAGTGTTCTAATGGTACAATGTGTTTGCTCATTGCCTCAGAAGGCTAATGGATGATTAGAAAACCCTTGTACAATCATGTTAGCACAGCTGAAAACAGTTGAGCTCTTTAGAGAAGCTATAAAACTGACCTTCCTTTGAGCAGATTGAGTTTCTGGAGCATCACATTTGTGGGGTCGATTAAATGCTCAAAATGGCCAGAAAAATGTCTCGACTATATTTTCTATTCATTTTACAACTTATGGTGGGAAATAAAAGTGTGACTTTTCATGGAAAACACAAAATTGTCTGGGTGACCCCAAACTTTTGAACGGTAGTGTAATAAGTCGTCTTAAAGTTAGACCGCCTTTCAGATTTTCCAAGTGTAGGTCATAAAAAGAATTTGCCCCGACACCCTATTATTTTTGTTTAGTGGACCGAAACCTACTGAATTCAAATCACAGACTTAAATAGAACAATTAATGAATTTAAAGGAACAGTCCACCGTACTTCCATAATGAAATATGCTCTTATCTGAATTGAGACGAGCTGCTCCGTACCTGTCCGAGCTTTGCGCGACCTCCCAGTCAGTCAGACGCAGTCAGACGCGCTGTCACTCCTGTTAGCAATGTAGCTAGGCTCAGCATGGCCAATGGTATTTTTTGGGGCTGTAGTTAGATGCGACCAAACTCTTCCGCGTTTTTCCTGTTTACATAGGTTTATATGACCAGTGATATGAAACAAGTTCAGTTACACAAATTGAAACGTAGCGATTTTCTATGCTATGGAAAGTGCGCGGGGCGGCACGGTGGTGTAGTGGTTAGCGCTGTCGCCTCACAGCAAGAAGGTCCTGGGTTCGAGCCCCGGGGCCGGCGAGGGCCTTTCTGTGTGGAGTTTGCATGTTCTCCCCGTGTCCGCGTGGGTTTCCTCCGGGTGCTCCAGTTTCCCCCACAGTCCAAAGACATGCAGGTTAGGTTAACTGGTGACTCTAAATTGACCGTAGGTGTGAATGTGAGTGTGAATGGTTGTCTGTGTCTATGTGTCAGCCCTGTGATGACCTGGCGACTTGTCCAGGGTGTACCCCGCCTCTCGCCCGTAGTCAGCTGGGATAGGCTCCAGCTTGCCTGCGACCCTGTAGAAGGATAAAGCGGCTAGAGATTATGAGATGAGATGAGATGGAAAGTGCGCACTATAATGACAAGCGTACTAACACCTTCTGCGCGCTTCGGCAGCGCATTGATACGGAGCTCAGATATCAATGTGCTGCCGAAGCGCGCAGAAGGTGTTAGTACGCCTGTCATTATAGTGCGCACTTTCCATAGCATAGAAAATCGCTACGTTTCAATTTGTGTAACTGAACTTGTTTCATATCACTGGTCATATAAACCTATGTAAACAGGAAAAACGCGGAAGAGTTTGGTCGCATCTAACTACAGCCCCAAAAAATACCATTGGCCATACTGAGCCTAGCTACATTGCTAACAGGAGTGACAGCGCGTCTGACTGCGTCTGACTGACTGGGAGGTCGCGCAAAGCTCGGAGAGGTACGGAGCAGCTCGTCTCAATTCAGATAAGAGCATATTTCATTATGGAAGTACGGTGGACTGTTCCTTTAAGGCCATGCGGCTCTAAATTCTCCGCTATTTTTTCCTGCTTCACCATGACGCAATACAAGATACTACGCCATGGGCTTTTCCCTGTTTGTACAAGGCATTGTGGGATACAAATTTGAAACAGGAGAGAAAAATGGAGGACGCGAGTGTGCGAATGAAACGTGAAAGCCCGACTACAGTAACGGTCTATGAGAAGGAAAGGAAACGCAGGCCCAAACTACCGGTAATAAATAAATATTGGCGCTCAGCGAGCACCTCGGTGTGATCAGCTGTTCGTTTAGCGACGGAATGATGGAACTGTCAGTGCACGCTCAAAAGTAAACCTGTAGATGGCGGTAGTGTGGCGCTGTGGATGCCAGCTGCTGCAAAACCCAAAAGAAGAAGAAGAAGAAGAAGAAGGAGGCAAACCTGCGCATGCGCACACGGACTTCCTCTGTCTGCTTGACTGCACGAAGCGAGCGATTTCATGCACGTTATTTGCTCGGGAATCCAGAGGGAACTAAATTTCACCTTTTTTTTTTTTAATGAAATCGAAAGGCCGTCTACTTTTAAGAAACAAACGATCCTTAAATTTCTCCGAATTAACAGGAAGCTCTGTAAAGGTGGTGCTTTCCAACATCAATAATCCTTTGCTTTCTAAATGCCACCTTTAACCACGGAAGACAATAAGCATGTTGTCCTGGCCTAAAGTTTTCTTTGGAACTAAGAACCGACTTCATAACCACAAGGCGTGGTTCACGAGTGTCACGGTGGAAACTTATAATTACAGAAGATAGCTGATGTGCTTTAAGCTGCTGCATTGTATTTGTGAGGTCACTTATTACACAAGGGCCATAAATCTCCTGCTGGAGGTGATGTTAACTCTTTCATACTCATTTGCTCGATGGTTTTATTGTTCTGTTACTCCAGTTTTCACTATAATCAAAAGGCTTGCTGCGTTTACAGCCGCACATTCTTCCTGACCTGCAGCCAAGCCGATATGTTCCCAGCATAAACGTCAGAGTACTCAGGAAACCGTGCTCGACTTCCATGCGGATGCCGGAAACCGAGGGAGTAACAGCCTTCCTTGGTAGTCTGAAACATGATGCAACACGGCTCTGTGAATGATGCAACACTAGGGTTGGGTTCTACATCGCAGCTCTTTTATTATACTCCTAGTACACTGCTAAAATCATGGTTACCAGAAGACCGGCCCCCCACTGTAACCCTAGCTGTATAGGCGAGAACCTGAGGGCTATGGAAACGGAGATCTGCGCCACACCCATACGCCTTAAAGAGATGGTCAGTACTGGGACGGGAGACTGCCTGGGAAAACCAGATTCTGGCGTGAGAGGGACTTTGACTTGATCTGATACTGCTAAAATATTATCCAAGCTTCTGTCAGTAATTTGGCACTTCTATACCCCGTGGGTGGCTCTTGTGCTCGCGGAACAGATCGTACGGACTTCCCTGAAGTTATTAGAAGCGTCTACAAGCGCGAGTGCACTTCTAATCCCCGGCTATTGTTTACTCCAAACAGCTGTACACACAATTCTGGCTTTTCCAGCATAACATCTTGTGCCGCTCTACTTCACCTTCACTGCTCGAATCGCATTTCCTGCTTAATTTCCTGTTGCTGTGCATTTAATCTCCTGCGTAGCTTGAATATAAAAGACAGCATGTTGTGCACATGTACATCCACAAGCCCTTTGCTTGTGGGTCATTATCAAGCAACGCAGAGATGAGAGAAGCGACAAGACAAGACGAGAAGCTGAGATCAGAATGCTGCAAGCCCGTTCCTATAATTACATGTGATAATGACGGCTTTGAAGGTCGCTTTTCCCTCGGTTCGAAAATAAATGTCAGATCGGCGCACTAAATGGCTTTTGGGTGCAGTGCCAGAGTTCAGCGAACGGCTCGGCCCGGGCAAATCACGGCCATGTGAACACGCTCTGGATCCCGCGATGGCATTTTCGAAACATCTCTGCTGCTCAGCTCTAAATGCGATGCACGTGTACAAAAGAGGACATCCGAAAAGAAAGAAGAAACAAACAAACAAAAAAAAACACTGCACCCTAATCCATTCCCAAAGCCCTGACCTTTACAATAAAACACCCCGTCCATGCCTGTAACGACCACAACTTGAGCTCGAACCTAATTAATGGAAGCTTCCCACTCAGAAGTTCTGCAGCAAGTAATTACGACTAACTAAAGCGCACATGGCCGGTGATCCCTGGATGACCTTAACGGGGAAAATCGACGAGGCTTCCTTCGCATGCGAGGAGCAGCTGCGAGAGTTTATAAGCCTTGTGGTCAACAAAGACATGGCTACCTTCTGTGATGGGCTTCCACTAACTGCGCCGTTTGTCAAACGAGACGAGCACGACTTCAAACGCGGTGCCACCCACGGTCACGGCAGGTGCTTCGGGTGGAGGCTGGCGAGCCTGAAACTACAGCTGGGGGCAAAAACTGGGCAGACAGGCCTTTATTTGCTGATGCAGCCCTTTGTAGAGATAATACTGCGTTTACACGCCATGGTCTAAATGCATCCTGTATGTACAGACTGTCTTGAGGACGAGAGTGTAAACACGTGTGTGTGTGTGTGTGCGCTCGCAGAAACACACGGCATTAAATAGCCAGGTTGCTTTTTGATGTAACATGCAGTCGTGCCCGTCCTCCCTGTCTTTCAACAGATGTTCAGATAGTGCTTTCCATATGACGGTGTCTAAAGAAGAGCACACTAGACATCTAACGAGAGTCACATGATGTCAACGGCTGTGACCATATAATCATCCTCTTAATAATAAAGGCCTTTAAGTGATTAACGGGCTGGACTAGGTGTAGTAGGTAATCTTTAGCTTGCAATTATAAAACTATGAACTCTGGTTGACTTTTTTTGTTTTTGTAAAAGTTCATGGATGACAAACGTACACACGACGATCAATCAGCAAGTGTCGGGAAAAAAAAAGTTAAATATTTTAAGTCATCTATTACAGGGAGTGTGATGGGTGTGGACTCGAGGCTTTGCAACCAGAACATTCCCTCTTTTGACAGTTGATTAATGGAACTGTGACTGCAAGAGATTACACGAAGCACAAGCTAATAACACTTGGCAGGAATCCATCAAACGTTCAAAAACCCGAGACGAATCCGAAGACGAGGAGAAAACGGTGAAAATCAGGTCCGGGTTCTTTTCCCATTTTGAAATAAATGCAAAAATTTACAGTGCATTTGAAAAAAAAAAAAAAAAACAGGATTGTTTTTGACTTTAACACAATAAACATCACAAAACGCGCTCACGTTCCTCCTTTCCTTCTTTCCGGGTACATTCTGGGGCTTTCAAAATGTGCGTCAGCCATTTAATGACAGGACCAATTTGTGAAAAATGCTATAATAATAATAATTCTTGAAAAATACAAAAAAAAAAAAAAGTTACATTCTTACCATGAAATACTTTCATTCCATATTTTGTTGCTTTTTTCTTTTTAAATACATTTCTGGGGTTTTGTTTTCGAGTAGTTTTTATTTCGTCCTCGGTTGCTTCAGCGACACGCGCCGCCGTTTTGTTTTTCTCTCCTCACGGTATATGAGCCGATATCCTAGTAGTAGAGTAGCCAATCAATCAGAGCGTGCGATTGCTCACATCTAGTAACTGTAGCTAGATAGATTAAAACGACATGGAATGGAAGGATATTTAAAATAATCAAATTTTGTTTTCCTTTGCATAATTCTTAAAGTGCCATTCCACCATTGGATGTATTCTTTGGCATAAAATACAATATATTTTATGACAACATGACTAGACAGAGAAATCGTTTAGCTTCAAAATGATATATCAAACATAATTTTTTGACAACGACAAGTATATTAATTTTGCGACCAAAGTCACCTACCCTTTTAATTTCCGTGCGTGATGTCATCGGCAGGTTCCCCTTCTTGTGTACCACGTGTCGGTCTATTTTTAGACCAGGAAACCCCCAAAGTGAGAGAGTCATTTCTCCTCGTATATGGGGGCCAAAAAAATGGCGAAAAATTTTGAGTTAATCTTTCAGTTAGCTAGATTTATTGGTATTAGCTAGATTTATTGGTATTATTTTTATCGCGTTCTATCCGCCATTGCTGATAATAAGTGCCACGTCACACGTCACGTGGTACACAAGAAGGGGAACCTGCCGATGACATCACGCGCGGAAATTAAAAGGGTAGGTGACTTTGGTCGCGAAATTAATATACTTGTTGTTGTCAAAAAATTATGTTTGATATATCATTTTGAAGCTAAAAGATTTCTCTGTCTAGTGATACCGTTTATATATGTTGTCAAAATATATTGTATTTTATGCCAAAGAATACATCCAATGGTGGAATGGCACTTTAAGCACAGAATAGCTACGCTACCGTTCAAAAGTTTGGGGTCACTTTGAAATGTCCTTATTTTTGAAAGAAAAGCACTGTTCTTTTCAATGAAGATCGCTTTAAACTAATCAGAAATCCACTCTATACATTGCTAATGTGCTAAATGACTATTCTAGCTGCAAATGTCTGGTTTTTGGTGCAATATCTCCATAGGTGTATAGAGGCCCATTTCCAGCAACTCTCACTCCAGTGTTCTAATGGTACAATGTGTTTGCTCATTGCCTCAGAAGGCTAATGGATGATTAGAAAACCCTTGTACAATCATGTTAGCACAGCTGAAAACAGTTGAGCTCTTTAGAGAAGCTATAAAACTGACCTTCCTTTGAGCAGATTGAGTTTCTGGAGCATCACATTTGTGGGGTCGATTAAATGCTCAAAATGGCCAGAAAAATGTCTTGACTATATTTTCTATTCATTTTACAACTTATGGTGGGAAATAAAAGTGTGACTTTTCATGGAAAACACAAAATTGCCTGGGTTTATTTCCAGGTTGACTCTGTTCACCCGTACTGAAATGGCTTTTTCCCCCCACATTCGGATCTTCTTGTCGTACGACGGCTACAATCCGTGGAGCGTGACGGCTAACGTGCTTCCTGCGAGACACGTAAAGCCAGCGAGCTGCAGCTTTTCGAGCTGCTGCATCGCAGGGTGGCGTAACGGACTTCTAGGACAGCGCTATCCGCCCTCTTCTACATACATGAGCTGACGGTCTGTCTGTCTGTCTGTCTGTCGTGATTGGCTATGGTCATTGATTGTGATCAGCAGGAGAGAGCGCGAGTATGCCTTCCCTCACGATGGTGTTTTCTAGACTCCTGGATGGCCGTGGTATTGTCAGGATTTCAACTCCTTGGATTGATACAGTACATCTAGCTCGAATATTTCTAACCTAAAGCCCATTTCAAGTATTTCCATGAGGCATATTCAGATGCAACTTCATTACTTCTTGTTCGAATTCGCCTCCTTCCTCATCTATTAGGACGCTGTTGTAATATTGGTGGTTTTGCGGCTACACCCACTGGCTTGCACTGTTTTGCAACAACTGACGCTGTCTTGCAACACACCGGATGCCCTGTGGCAGATTCAGCAGATTTCTCCATGTACACTTTGTTTTATGTATATAATCACTATCATACTAAGCTCACTGGTTCATTTAGGCATCAATGAACCTTTCAAAGAACACACTGATTCTTCAGAATACAAACCACAGACAAATGATCGAGCAGAAACTGGCACTTGCACTGCTTGGGGTTTCAGTCATTAACAGTAGAAAAGTAAATAAACCAAGTTGCATAGCCAATTAGTCATTTACCAGAACTAGACAACAGATTTTCTTTCACTGGTCTGCTTGAATAAACCTCGGAGTTCCCAATCACTGACTGGTTTACGTGATGTGACGTTACTAAAGTATCACCACTACACTTTGGATTCGTGTCCCACAGCGTTTCATTCCTCATTTGCTAACAATTCCAAGTTTAAGTATTTGACCCGGTGTACATTTTAGCCGTTTACGGCTACGTTTAAGATTGTGGAACATCCGCAAAACAAAACGAGTCGCTCTCCGTGATCACCTCTTACACTACAGCTGTTCCCTTACGGAGAAACCAGAAAGCGCAAAGCCGTCCGTCTGACGCTACGGACTCCTCGCAGAAACGTTAAATAAATATCTCCTTCGCCATACCGATGGTTAGATGTTTTATTAAATAGCAGTACATCCCAGTGGTTGCGGTTTACCTCAAGAAAAGAGTACGTTCAAAACCATACTCGATAACCTTGACTCACGCATTCCATTCACCACTCCCTTCAGAGACCTTTCGCTTTAACGTAGCTTACAACATGCCTCGAATGATTATCTGTAAAATGAGCTGTCAAATCATCCGGTACATCCGGTACAGTCGTGGTCAGAAGTTTACATACAGTGACATGAATGTCATGGCAATATTTGGGCTTCCAGTCATTTCTCTGAACTGTTCTTTTTCTGTGGCGGAATGATTGTACAGTGTACAGCTTTAATTAAACAAAAACACTAGAATTTGGTGCACAAGTTTAAATTTTCTTTGGGTTTTCTGAAATCAACACAGGGTCAAAATTATACATACAGCACACCTAATATTTGGGTAAAATATCTCTTCGCAAGTTTCAACTTGACCAAACATTTTTGTTTACCGTGAACAAGCTTCTGGCAGAATTCTGGTTAGATATTTCACAACTCTTCACGGTAGAATTGGTAGAGTTCAATTAAATTTGTTGTTTTTTTTTCTTGGCATGGACTCGACTTACAAGCACGGTCCATATATTTTCAATAAGGTTGAAGTCAGGACTTGTTTTAAGCTTAATGTTAGCCTGCTTTATCCTCCACAACCAGCTCTGATGCGTGTTTGGGTTCATTGTCCTGTTGTAACTCCCAAGTCGTGTTCAAGTTTCTGATGGTTTATGCTGAAGAATTCTGAGGTAGTCCTCCTCCTTCTTCATTATTCCATCCACTTTGTGCAATGAACCAGTTCCACTGCAGCAAAACCACCCCAGAGCATGATGATCCTACCACCACCACCACCAGCTGGTACAGTGTCCCTCTGTACATGGTGGTCATTGTGGCCAAACAGCTTAATCTTTGTCTCATCTGACCATACAGCTTTCCTCCAGAAGGCTTTTTCTTTGTCCGTGTAGTCAGCTTCAAACTTGACTTAAGCTTGAAGGTGTCAATTTTGGAGCTGGGGGTTATTTCTTAGATAGCAGCCTCTTAGTCCACGATGATCTGAACTGTAGACAGTGATCCATCAGCTTCCAGTTCATGGCAGGGCTGTGCCATGGTGGTTCCCAGGTTGTTCCTGACCATCCAAACCAATTTCCTTTCAGCTGAGGGTGACAGTTTGGGTTTTCTTGAAGCAAAGTGGCTTGGCAAAGTGACTTCACCTCACAATAACTTGGATACAATTGTTTGAACTGATCTTGGAATTAGCAGTTGTTTAGAAATGGCTCCAAGAGACATTCTGGAGTTGTGTGCATCTGTGATCCTCTTTCTCAGATCTGCACTGAGCTCCTTGGACTTTCCCGTTTTACTGTGTTGGTCAATCCGATGAGTGCTGTAAACAAACCCTTTTTATGAAGGCACAGAGAAGCTACCAGCTGTAGTCAATCATGATCACTAACAGGAAGTCAAGAGACCTCGGCCTTGGCAAGATAGGAGACATTTTGGAAGTTTCAGCACCTCTGAATTAATAATCTAAATGAGCGTATGTAAGTTTTTGACCCTGTAGGTATAATTTTGACCCTGTGTTGATTTCAGAAAACCCAAAGAAAATTAAAACTTGTGCACCAAATTCTAGTGTGTTTGTTTAATTAAAGCTGTAGGCTGTACAACCATTCCGCCACAGAAAAAGAACAGTTCAGAGAAATGACTGAAAGCCCAAATATTGCCATGACATTCATGTCACTGTATGTAAACTTCTGACCACAACTGTACCTTCGAGTGCAGATTATAGTCTCAATCATATCATATCATACGGCTCCATTCATTAATCATCACTATTCTACATACAGGACACTTTTTTGATGGAATAAAAACGTGTTCTATTCTCTTCTAGTGAGTTTCATTCGTTTGGTTCGATAGCATGCAATATTGTTAGCATATCGCTTATCCTACGTGTATTACGTCACTCTACCCAATGGAGAATGAGCGTTGAATATGGTTTACGACACTGCATGGCTGTCAAGACAACATGACGTCACATGCCGGAGACGTAAAACTTCCATGCAAGCGAGCGACTATGACAATTTGTAAACAAACATGGCCGCCAGGTTTGCTTTGTTAAATACGGAAGATTTTGAGAGAATTTTGAAAGAGAAAGATGCGTTGAATACCTGAAAGGAGTGTGTATGTGTGTATAATAATAATAACAACATTTGGCTGGCTTTTTTTAGTGGTCTATCAGATATCTTCCATTCAGCTACTCGTCTTCGACGCGTTCAATATCATGCTAGCTGAATGGAAGATATCTGATATACCACTCAACGCTAGCCAACATTATTTAATTAGTAATCTAATATACCATGCACTGAGAGGCTCTGGGTGAAATGATGGATTCTCTGAGGTGTACTAGTTTGTGAGGAGTGCTGCCAGTTACAGTGTTCTCCCCACAGCGCTTTTGTGTGTCAGGGCCGACACGCTTTAATTTCACGCCGACACACTTTTAAATTTGCTGACACGCGATTTTTTTTTTTTTGCTCTGACACTCGTTGAAAAATCACGTCTGGTTTGCTGCCATGATGCACTCAGGCAGATTGGAAACACCCCTGGGAAATCCCCAATCACAACTAAAGCCCTCAAGCACTTTGCTGCTGCACTGGTACCCTGACGCCAGCGTTGTAGTCGAGTCACTAAGGCCAAGTTTACATTAGACCGTATCTGTCTCGTTTTCTTCGCGGATGCACTGTCCGTTTACATTAAAACGCCGGGAAACGGGAATCCGCCAGGGTCCACGTATTCAATCCAGATCGTGTCTGGTCCGGTGCTGTGTAAACATTGAGAATACGCGGATACGCTGTGCTGAGCTCTAGCTGGCGGCGTCATTGGACAACGTCACTGTGACATCCACCTTCCTGATTCGCTGGCTTTGGTCATGTGACGCGACTGCTGAAAAACGGCGCGGACTTCCGCCTTGTATCACCTTTCATTAAAGAGTATAAAAGTATGAAAATACTGCAAATACTGATGCAAATACTGCCCATTGTGTAGTTATGATGGTCTTTAGGCTTGCCATCCTTCCACTTGCAAGTGGTAAGTGACTTGCGCACAGCGGCTCAGTCCCGAATCACTGCTCATGCACTTCACTCGCGCGCTCTGTGAGCTGCGCAGGGCCGGAGTGCGCACCCTCCAGAGGGCACTCGCTGTTCAGGGCGGAGTGATTTGGAGCGCAGCCGCTGAGGAGGAAGCGATGAGCCGCACTGACATATTTCAACTCGTCATGTGATTAGCGTATCCGTGTATTGGCGTTGCTGTGTGCACGCGAATCGTGTATTGGCGTTGCTGTGTGCACGCTAATCGTTTTTAAAAACGTTAATCTGCTGATCCGCTGATACGGTCTAATGTAAACCCCACCTAAACCTCGAGTCCGAATTCAGTCTCGAGTCCCCAGTGTTCAAGTCCGAGTTAAGTCCAAGTCATTAAGGAAAATTTCAAGTCGAGTCTGAGCTGAGTCCACCATTGATCCAAGTCGAGTTCGAGAACAAGACTCCATCCGCGCCGTTTGACGACGGCTGTTGCTGCCTTTATGTGAAAGCGTCTCTGCTAATGTGTCGGACTAACGTTCCTGTTCGACTGCCCCGTTTTAGCTAACAGGCTACAGATAAAAAGCTTGTTCATCGCTCAGCAAGCCCCGCCCACTATCAACAGGCCAAATAACATGACAGAGGGTTAACGCTAGCTAGTTCATCACTCAGCAAGCAAACCCCGTCCACTATCAACAAAGCCATGAACACAGCGCGTCACTTCCTTCTCTGGGTGGAGTCTCGCCAAATGACGATTGAAGTTCGAGGTCGTCCCCGTCGTCTCCTCGATAGTTCTTCTACATATGGAACACATACAGTAGCAGTGCATTTTTTTTCCCACTGCACGAGAAGTCTGTAGAAGCAAAGCGGACAATCCTAGCGATGTCTCTCCAGGCATTTTAGCGCCGTTAACGTTAGTTTGTTCCTGAACATGAACAGGTGAATGTGCATTCTCTTGCACAAAATTAGTATAAAAATTACTGTAGCTATAAATATCTTATGCCAAATTATTATGGCATGTTACAAAAAAATAAAGAAAAAATCCGAGTCCTCGTCTCCGATTTACGAGTCCGAATGCAGCTAATGCACGAGTCCGAGTCATCAGTGCTCAAGTCCAAGTCAAGTCACAAGTCCTTAAAATTAGGGCGCGAGTCGGACTCTAGGGCAACCGTCGCCACCCTATGCCTGGCGGACAAGCAAACTTTGTTTACATACCGTTCACATACTGAAGCCAAGCGAAGATGTCCGGCATCTGTTGCTGTTGCCTGAAGAAAACTACAACGAAAAACGCTCTACTACCGGATTACTTGGATAATCTTCGTCAGAAAGAAGCGAAGGATAGATATACGCAGAAATGATTGTTTATTAGCGGTTATGATCCGTACAAAATTCCTCAAAACGACTGGAGTGACGGTGCAGATTAGTGGCCTAGCGTCAGCTACATGTTGGAATATACCTTCTTTTCCCTGAAAAAAAACTCCAAACTAAAAGTGTTAAGCTTGAATCTCGGCATAAACTCACTGTACATGTTTGTTGTTTATGTTGGAGCGACCTTCGACCTGCGCATGTCCATGCTATCGCCTGTCTTGCAAGGCAAGATCATGATCCATAGATCTACACACACGCAAATGCTCGTGGAACCACAGCTGTGACTCGAATCGGCCGTACAGCTCGGACTTGTGACACCAGTTCATGGTATATCCAGGATATACCATGGCTGACTCACACTAGACTACCGTTCAAAAGTTTGGGGTCACTTTGAAATGTCCTTATTTTTGAAAGAAAAGCACTGTTCTTTTCAATGAAGATCACTTTAAACTAATCAGAAATCCACTCTATACATTGCTAATGTGGTAAATGACTATTCTAGCTGCAAATGTCTGGTTTTTGGTGCAATATCTCCATAGGTGTATAGAGGCCCATTTCCAGCAACTATCACTCCAGTGTTCTAATGGTACAGTGAGTGCGTTTACATGCACATAGAGAAAATCGAATTTCTGCCGTTGCTCGACTGAAATCGAAGTTCTAAATGCCATGGATACACCTTAGCTAAGCTGAAACTGAACCGAACTTGATTTCTCGTAATCGAGCTACACGACCTAGATTATGCAATTGTAGCTGAGCTACTTAGTGCATGTAAACCCTATCGAGCTACGTAGTCCAGCTACTTACTTCAGCACTGCCCCTTCCGGAAGTGACGAGTGACGAGACCACAAGCGGGAAACACGACAGCCTCGGTCAGCATGACAACAGTAGTAGCGAGCAGCAGAAGAGGTCAGGAGGAACAAACGAAGAAGAGAAAATGCCGAGCAGAAACGTGCACTTCTGGAGCAATGAGGAGACAGAGTTCATGCTCATTCAGCTTAAGGAGTTGAATATATTAAAATTCATGGACGGGAAAAAAACGCGCAATGGAGAACACGGAACTGATAACTTTGTTTATACTCTTGAATAGCTCTTCTTCATGACGACAACCGGAAGTGTACCAACACGATGGGGCGTGTAGCGCCACCTGTGGCTCGGGTGCACAATGTACCTCACACAATAGCTCGATTTCCTTGTGTGCATGTAGGATTGGATTTCTCTGGCACCCCTGCTGGGACCCTTAGCTCGATTACCGACAGTAGCTCGATTTGGATGTGCATGTAAACGCACTGAATGTGTTTGCTCATTGCCTCAGAAGGCTAATGGATGATTAGAAAACCCTTGTACAATCATGTTAGCACAGCTGAAAACAGTTGAGCTCTTTAGAGAAGCTATAAAACTGACCTTCCTTTGAGCAGATTGAGTTTCTGGAGCGTCACATTTGTGGGGTCGATTAAATGCTCAAAATGGCCAGAAAAATGTCTCGACTATATTTTCTATTCATTTTACAACTTATGGTGGGAAATAAAAGTGCGACTTTTCATAGAAAACACAAAATTGTCTGGGTGACCCCAAACTTTTGAACGGTAGTGTATATAAATCTAGTTGTGTTTTTTTTTTTTGACGTCACAAGATACACTGCTTAACCAATGGTGGAACTATCTTATGTCACGTGAGCCATCCTTGGCCAATCCCTGCATGGGAGTGTTTGGATATCGACACTATTCTGCACAGGAAACGCAAGCAAGATGTGATGAAGCAGTAATCTGACCCTGTACCAGCCACTAGCTCGAGTCAACCATTTTGACTCTTTTTGTGAAATCATTTGTGATTGTGTCATTTTATTTTGACCCTCAGTGCCAGCCTGTATAATTTAGCAGACTAAAGAGCTGCATAAATGTTTCATCAGACTGACAGTCTTCGCTGGTCTATTTAGCGCTTAATCACTGGATTAGAAATCCCCTATCTTTAGATTTCCCACTTTTTTTTTTAAATCTACAGTATGCACGCTCAATAAATCAGCATCTAAACGCTATTTTAAAAAAAAAAGTTTGCACCATGTAAAGTATAACCTCAACTTCCTTCACAAAAGGAACGTTCTCTCTTTTAAATCGACGTCCGATAAAGAAAGACGTGGAGAAGAGAGGCGTTCTGGCCGAGAGTGCAGAGAGGTGAAACACACAAATCTTTACAGAGGGAACCTGCAATTACTTTATACCTCTTAAGATTCCTGAGCCCTTAGTAAGTGTTTACTGTTGCAGGGCACAATCAGGCTGCAAATTACAACTACTGGCACAAGCATCAAATGCTATGCAGTCACGCACAGGGCAGGGAAGAGTCTGTGCCATACTCCTGCTCTAAACCCGGCTGGGCACGAGATATGTTCGGTCACGTGCGCTTGTCATGGTCTGAGCTCGCAGTGTGATCAAAACACGAGTGTATGCGAACAAAAAGCTGTTTGGTTGTAAAATACTTCGCGAAAAACATGGAGAACTGCTGCATAGCTTCTGCACCAGAGACTATAATTATCCTTTAGCTCAGTTGTAAAGACATAGTACAGTATTAGTAGTGTGATCTACTTATTATTATTATTATTTTTTGGTATCGCAGTCATGGTCGATTCAATTCAACTGTGATTCATGTGATTATTTACAGCAAGGCTCAGTTTACCAAAGCGTGACTTCTGCATAAATGCCAGTGAGTCATCTATGACCTTGCAAAAGCAATTAGTCATACTGTATACTCCCAATAATGTCTTGATTCAACAAGGAGAAGAAAACCTTATAGGCTGAACTTGTATATTCAATTCAATCAGTTCAACTCGATTCGCATAGCACTTTTTTCCAAGAAATTTGACATCCATCCATCCATCATCTCATCATCTCTAGCCGCTTTATCCTGTTCTACAGGGTCGCAGGCGAGCTGGAGCCTATCCCAGCTGACTACGGGCGAAAGGCGGGGTACACCCTGGACAAGTCGCCAGGTCATCACAGGGCTGACACATAGACACACAACCATTCACACTCACATTCACACCTACGGTCAATTTAGAGTCACCAGTTAACCTAACCTGCATGTCTTTGGACTGTGGGGGAAACCGGAGCACCCGGAGGAAACCCACGCGGACATGGCGAGAACATCCAAACTCCGTACAGAAAGGCCCTCGCCGGCCACGGGGCTCGAACCCGGACCTTCTTGCTGTGAGGCGACAGTGCTAACCATTACACCATGGTGCCGCCCAGAAATTTGACAGAAATCCAGAATTTTAGAGGAACCGCACTCTGAGTGACACCAGATAGTAGGAATATAATTAACCTTTAGCTCATCTGTCGTAACACACTATTGCTAGTGCGATTGTTTCCGAAGATCATCACAGCCTCATGGTTGATGCCAGGGACTTCACCAGACGTTTATGACTGGGAGGGGCTGAGCCATCATTGATGGGGCTAAGGGCATGCTTTTCCCATCCATCCATCGTCTCTAGCCGCTTTATCCTGTTCTACAGGGTCGCAGGCAAGCTGGAGCCTATCCCAGCTGACTACGGGCGAAAGGCGGGGTACACCCTGGACAAGTCGCCAGGTCATCACAGGGTTGACACATAGACACACAACCATTCACACTCACATTCACACCTACGCTCAATTTAGAGTCACCAGTTAACCTAACCTGCATGTCTTTGGACTGTGGGGGAAACCGGAGCACCCGGAGGAAACCCATGCGGACACGGGGAGAACATGCAAACTCCGCACAGAAAGGCGCTTTTCCCATATGTATACAAATTAACCTCAGAATGTCTCTTTTCATTACTTTTAGACTGAAGTGCATACAGCGTCTTCTTAAATGTCATGCCAGCATGGCATTGAGCCCACCAGTGCCACCGAACTCTGCCATCTCTCACGGTCTTGGCTGAGTACCGGGACATTCTCCAGTCTCAAATTAACCTGATGGAAGTCTTGACGAATAACATCGTTCCAACAGGTGCATGATCAGCTGCGAGAGCACCTTCGTTCCACCACTGGTGGATCAAACTCGTAAATGGCTCTTGCGGGGTGGTCGTCTGTGCAGCGCAGGATGCGTCCGAGCCAACGAATATGGCGGAGGATATGTCTCTGGTAGGTGTCGTAACAGAGAAGGGTTCATCTGGCTGGGGTGTTAACCTGATGCAGACTAGCCAGGTGGTGTCCTGGGCTGGCTCGCCGTCATGGACTGGAGTAAGATTGGACTACTCTTTGTCTGGCCTCTTCCCTTCGACTTGTCTGGCTTGTCTGGCCCTACCAGGAGCGATAGCTCCCACCAGCATAGCTCTTAGGATCATCAAGGCCCTCCACCATGACAAGGTGATAGTCCGGGGCGGGCGTAAGGGAGGGTCTTGCATCATTATTTCTATTGAGCGCAGATCTACTGATATAAATTCTATCCATCAGCTTACAACAGTCACCGAGCAAAGGCTTTGTCACCAAGAACATCATCTTTCTTACCGTATGTAAGTTACTGTTCCTGAACGTTATTCATTTACACAGCTAACAGATTTGTTCAATCAGAAAAGCAGGATTTATAAGGTGCACATTTTCAAGGCAACACTCGTCAGCACAAATCTGCAAGAACGATCCTTAAAATCGTGCATAAAGCATTCACAAGAACGTCTCAATTGAAAGCTAGAAACCATTTCCTTTTTTTTTTTTTTAAACCACTATCCCTAGCTGTCAGTCTCTCTTCCCCTCGAAAGACTTGCTGGAATTAAAAAAGTAAAACTCATAATCCGAAAATCCATGCGCAAGTAATAAACCATTAAATACCGTATATTTGATCGAACCCGGTGACATTTTCTCACCAGGACACCTTTTACAGAGCTGCCAGTGAGGAAGAATTTTCATCTATCCATCTACTAATCAGAAAATTAACGATTCAAAAGAAAGGTTACTTAAACACAAGAGTCGTTTATGTTAAAAAAACATCTCTGGTTATCTAGTAAGGTAACTTTTCTTTAGCAGTAAGCTAATAAACAACTGCAAGTGCGAGCTGATTGTCCATATTTATTATGATATATCTTGCCATATATAATACAACCCCGATTCCAAAAAAGTTGGGACAAAGTACAGATTGTAAATAAAAACGGAATGCAATGATGTGGAAGTTTCAAAATTCCATATTTTATTCAGAATAGAACATAGATGACATATCAAATGTTTAAACTGAGAAAATGTATCATTTAAAGAGAAAAATTAGGTGATTTTAAATTTCATGACAACAACACATCTCAAAAAAGTTGGGACAAGGCCATGTTTCCCACTGTGAGACATCCCCTTTTCTCTTTACAACAGTCTGTAAACGTCTGGGGACTGAGGAGACAAGTTGCTCAAGTTTAGGGATAGGAATGTTAACCCATTCTTGTCTAATGTAGGATTCTAGTTGCTCAACTGTCTTAGGTCTTTTTTGTCGTATCTTCCGTTTTATGATGCGCCAAATGTTTTCTATGGGTGAAAGATCTGGACTGCAGGCTGGCCAGTTCAGTACCCGGACCCTTCTTCTACGCAGCCATGATGCTGTAATTGATGCAGTGTGTGGTTTGGCATTGTCATGTTGGAAAATGCAAGGTCTTCCCTGAAAGAGACGTCATCTGGATGGGAGCATATGTTGCTCTAGAACCTGGATATACCTTTCAGCATTGATGGTGTCTTTCCAGATGTGTAAGCTGCCCATGCCACACGCACTAATGCAACCCCATACCATCAGAGATACAGGCTTCTGAACTGAGCGCTGATAACGACTTGGGTCGTCCTTCTCCTCTTTAGTCCGAATGACACGGCGTCCCTGATTTCCATAAAGAACTTCAAATTTTGATTCGTCTGACCACAGAACAGTTTTCCACTTTGCCACAGTCCATTTTAAATGAGCCTTGGCCCAGAGAAGACGTCTGCGCTTCTGGATCATGTTTAGATACGGCTTCTTCTTTGAACTATAGAGTTTTAGCTGGCGATGGCGGATGGCACGGTGAATTGTGTTCACAGATAATGTTCTCTGGAAATATTCCTGAGCCCATTTTGTGATTTCCAATACAGAAGCATGCCTGTATGTGATGCAGTGCCGTCTAAGGGCCCGAAGATCACGGGCACCCAGTATGGTTTTCCGGCCTTGACCCTTACGCACAGAGATTCTTACAGATTCTCTGAATCTTTTGATGATATTATGCACTGTAGATGATGATATGTTCAAACTCTTTGCAATTTTACACTGTCGAACTCCTTTCTGATATTGCTCCACTATTTGTCGGTGCAGAATTAGGGGGATTGGTGATCCTCTTCCCATCTTTACTTCTGAGAGCCACTGCCACTCCAAGATGCTCTTTTTATACCCAGTCATGTTAATGACCTATTGCCAATTGACCTAATGAGTTGCAATTTGGTCCTCCAGCTGTTCCTTTTTTGTACCTTTAACTTTTCCAGCCTCTTATTGCCCCTGTCCCAACTTTTTTGAGATGTGTTGCTGTCATGAAATTTCAAATGAGCCAATATTTGGCATGAAATTTCAAAATGTCTCACTTTTGACATTTGATATGTTGTCTATGTTCTATTGTGAATACAATATCAGTTTTTGAGATTTGTAAATTATTGCATTCCGTTTTTATTTACAATTTGCACTTTGTCCCAACTTTTTTGGAATCGGGGTTGTACGTCAAGTAGGTGTTTTAATTTGCGTACTGGCTCTGGCAGCTCATCCATATCCCCCATGAACTGTGATTAAAAAGTAAGCGTCCCTGCTTTATAGAGTGAGTGGCAGAGAAATGAAAAAGGTAGCCTTCCAACTCGCTCAGTGCACTGAATGCCAAGTCTATACGTTAACACTTCTGGTTGTGACATGCGCTCACTTGTGAAGATAATTCTGGGAAATCTGGTAATCCTGTATTGTTTGTGGTGAGTTTTCTTTAACAGTAAAAACATCAATCTATCAACATTCAGACAGAAAATCATCCTTCCGCAGGCTCGCTGGAACAACTGTGATTAGATTTTTGAATAACTAATTACACCAAGTATTTGAAAGGTTACACTTGCGAAACACATCTGTTTGGGGGGAGAGAGGAAGGGGGGGTGAGCCTAGCGACGCCCATGATTTATGCGATCACATACAGTATAGCGTGGCTTAGTGCATAAAACTTAAGCTTTTGCAGAAATGCCACGATGGCCTTCTAAATCCAATTAGTATGAAAAATAATAAATAAATAAATGATGAATAATGATGATGATTATTTTATTCCACGGGAAAAGGACACTTTTTCGATGGAATAAAAACACGTGTTCTAGTGGGTTTCATTCATTTGGTTTGACAGCATGCGATATCGTTAGCATATCGCTTATCCTACGCGCATTACGCCACTCTACCCAATGCAGAATGAGCGTTCAATATTGTTGCAATATTGCACGTTAGCAATACATGATGTCATACATCGGAGACGTAAAACTTCCGCGCTAGCGAGCGACTGGGACGATTTGGAAACAGGCACGGCCGCCAGGTCTGATCGTTAACAAGAGTCATCAGGAGATGACGTATCCCCCCCCCCAGCCCCCACTCTAAATTTTTCTCCGCTGAATTGGTTGCCATGGAAATACAGGAAAATTAAAAATCACGGAAATCCCAAAATGTCAAAAGGCACAACTCCTCTAGTCACTTAACATAAGTGTGAGGTTTCGTGCAAAAAAAAAAAAAAAAAAAAATCCTAATAGTTTTTGAGTTATGCTCCGGAAACTAAAATGTTTACAGATGGACAGAGCGATAGCTATATCCGCCCGTGTTATATGCCAGGGGGATAAACATGGAAGATTTTGAGAGAATTTTGGCTGCCAGGTCGCTCCGTTGTGTGTAGTTGTCGATGTTGATTTTAAAAGTAATGAAGTAAATTACAGAGGGAAGTGAATACTGAAGTCTGAGTGAAAAATACTGTGGCGAGCGTGCAGCGTGGAAGAAGAGTTTGGAGACAGAAATCTTAGTTTCTCGGTTGTTAGCCTGTAGCGCTCGGTAGCGCTGGTTTGACTGGGCTAACGTTGGCCTTTGCTAACACTATTGATCAACGCTACACCGGCTGGAAGGTGACTTCACTGCTGCGCTAACAGCGAGTAGTGGGTAAGCTAGCGTTGACCTTCGAGAATGCTGATATGAAGAGAGTAAGTATAATAACAACAACAATAATGGCTGCCTTTTCTTCGTGGCCTATCAGATATATTCCATTCAGCTAGAACTCGTCTTTGACTCGCTCAATATCATGCTAGCTGAATGGAATATATCGGATATACCTCTCGACACCAGCCAATATTATTTAAATATTCGGTATGGGGATTTTGGTTACAAGGCAACTTTACAGAAATCTGGACGCCTTGATTGATCTTGATCCCTAACGAGGAAAGCAAAAGTCTTGCAGGGAAGCCATGGCTTAATGGTTAAAGAAGCAGCTTTGGGACCAAAAGGTCGCCGGTTCAATTCCCTGGCCCAGCAGGAATGGCTGAAGTGCCCTTTATCAAGGCACCTAACCCCTAACCGCTCCTCAGGCTGCCCTGGGTATATTGTACATCGCTCTGGATAAGAGCGTCTGCTAAATACCTGTAATGTAACGTTCTTGCTAATAATTTGTATCCCTTAAAGGAGAACTGAAGGCAAATTTTTTATTATCAAAATTCTATTTCTCTCATTTTATTAAATATCGGAATGCATTTTTGATCGCTATTTTGTCGCTGCTATAGCAAGTTCTGATTGTTTGAAATATGCTCTGTAATATATCAGTCCGTATGTCAAAGCGATGGACGTAAACGAGATTCGTTGAGACCTGTGCGAGACATTGTAGGACGGAAGTAAAATGTACAGCGCAAATCAAAGCGACCGACATCTGCCAACATTGTCAAAAGACGCGTGCGCCCTCTTTCGAATGCTGACATGATCAAGCCGGAAGTTTTCTCCGTGTCCGAAATCGCTCCCTACTCGCTATACAGGGCACTATATAGCGAGGACGCCATTTTGTAGTGCTGTCCGAAACCTTAGTGAGGATTATTTACACCCTATATAGTGCACTCAAAGTATCCCACAATGCATCACGAAAAGTAGTGTACAACGATGGTCACTAACCAAAGCAATATATCCCATCATGCATTGCGGTCGCGCTGAAAGAAATCAAATTAAAAGTCAAATTAGATTTAATAAAAGGCAGCAGCAAAGAAAGAAAGTAAGTATTCAGCCTTGATTTAAAAAAAAAACCCTGAAAGCTGCAGGGACTTTGTATTGATTAATGTCGGAAATGCGCTCAGTATAATATGGATTTATCACAAAAACACATGCGTGTATTTATTATTTTGAAACCCACCAGCCAACTGATCTGGCACGTTTTAATTGTGCGACAGTAATGACGTAAATACCAGCGCGACGGACTAGTGTCAGAAAGAGGTTTTTTTTTTTTTAAATGTAACCAATGGTTCGAAGTCGTATGGAATAATCTCCATCACTGATGAAGCTGGCAAATCCCGAAATTAATCTAAATTGGAATGATATGGCGATCTGGCCGCTGTGTAAACATTTTTTCAAAATGGCGGCGCTGACACTTGACGTTTGAAGTCTCGCACAAGTCTCGTGAAAATCGTGCGGATAACCGACGCCTGCCGTGGACCAAACGAGCTCCATTCAACGTGACGAAAAACCGAAAAGGCCGACAAGTGTAATATAATAATATGCCAATACGAGTCACGATATAAGGTTAATAAATTAAGAAATAAAGCAAGTTTAAAAACGACTTCAGTTCTCCTTTAAATACCTTTAATATACCGTTTACCTGAAACAGGAAGGAAGCTTTCAATGAAACCTATTTCAGACCTTGAAGTCTAATCAGTTCTATGGCAAACCCCTACAAACGTTCAATCAACCACTCGTTCTTGATGTATCGAGTTAACGAGAATCCTGGATGCATGGAGAGCAACAATTCTTCGAAAGCCAGAAAATGGGCCTCGTGTTCCTGAACATAAGGCAAGGCAAGGCAAGTTTATTTATATAGCACATTTCATACACAGTGGCAGTTCAATGTGCTTTACAGAAGTAAAAGCAGAACAGTAAACAATAGAGAATAAAATTACATAAAATAATTGGGGAAGAAAAATAATAAGAATTAAACAATAGTAGAAATAAAATAATAAAATGAAATAAAGTTCAAAAAAGGAATCAGCCTCGAGATTAATTATTATGGGTTTAACTCAAAGCGCGCTCTTCCCGGGGCTCTTCCACGAGGATCACCAAAAATCGTCCCGCAGACAAAATCTACGAGGATCACCAAATAAAATCGTCCCGCAGACAAAATCTACGAGGATCACCAAAAATCGTCCCGCAGACAAAATCTATGAGGATCACCAAATAAAATCGTCCCGCAGACAAAATCTACGAGGATCACCAAAAATCGTCCCGCAGACAAAATCTACGAGGATCACCAAATAAAATCGTCCCGCAGACAAAATCTACGAGGATCACCAAATAAAATCGTCCCGCAGACAAAATCTACGAGGATCACCAAAAATCGTCCCGCAGACAAAATCTATGAGGATCACCAAATAAAATCGTCCCGCAGACAAAATCTACGAGGATCACCAAAAATCGTCCCGCAGACAAAATCTACGAGGATCACCAAATAAAATCGTCCCGCAGACAAAATCTACGAGGATCACCAAATAAAATCGTCCCGCAGACAAAATCTACGAGGATCACCAAAAATCGTCCCGCAGACAAAATCTATGAGGATCACCAAATAAAATCGTCCCACAGACAAAATCTACGAGGATCACCAAAAATCGTCCCGCAGACAAAATCTACGAGGATCACCAAATAAAATCGCCCCGCAGACAAAATCTACGAGGATCACCAAATAAAATCGTCCCGCAGACAAAATCTACGAGGATCACCAAATAAAATCGTCCCGCAGACAAAATCTACGAGGATCACCAAATAAAATCGTCCCGCAGACAAAATCTACGAGGATCACCAAAAATCGTCCCGCAGACAAAATCTACGAGGATCACCAAATAAAATCGTCCCGCAGACAAAATCTACGAGGATCACCAAAAATCGTCCCGCAGACAAAATCTACGAGGATCACCAAATAAAATCGTCCCGCAGACAAAATCTACGAGGATCACCAAAAATCGTCCCGCAGACAAAATCTACGAGGATCACCAAATAAAATCGTCCCGCAGACAAAATCTACGAGGATCACCAAAAATCGCCCCGCAGACAAAATCTACGAGGATCACAGTAACAAAGAATTAAAGTAAAAGTAAAATCATTAAAATCCAAGATTAAAAAGAAATTAAAATAAAGTAAAATCATTAAAATCAAAATTAAAATAAATTATGTTAAAGGAAATTAATTACTTAGGTAAAAATGAATCAAGTGAAAGCATCTGAAAACAGCTTTGTCTTGAGCCTGGCGTGTGCACGTAAGATCTCTGTATGACTCACAGGTTTTCTTCGAACCTTAGGCGTCTTGGCCATGCTGTGACCGTGACCCTGCTTGGATCAAATCCAAAATCTAAATCAGTTGATCTGCTGGTTACAGTGAGCATCGTCATTCTTGAGCTATTACACCAAACAAATGAGAACAAAACAGACTGTCATGCTGGTTATCGGATTCCTTCAAAAGTAGTCGTGATCCAATTTCAATGGCGTAGCTGATCAAACTTCCGCTGAAGGCCTACGCTGGCACGGCTGCAGCACCACGGGACACTAGGGTGCATCGGTTGCCCCCTAAAAATGAAAAGTTCCTCCGATCATGATGCATTTTTGTTTTTATGTTCCGTTTGGTAAGAAAACGCACTGGGTGAAATATTTTGACAAAATTCAAAAGTGTAATGGTGGCACCAGGAGCTCAAAGTTATGGAAAAAGCTGCTATTTTACGACTTTTATGACAAAATTTCGATCACTTTTCATGAAACATTATGGCACCTTATAGAGTATACAGAAACATCTACATTGATGATGAAGTCAACTCTCGCAACTAAAGCAAGCTCAGCCTTTGGACGCCTGAGTAAAACTGTATGGGGCCGCCGAGGCATTACCACAGCGACAAAGCTCAGTGTCTACAGAGCAGATGTACTGAAAATCTTACTCTATGCAAGCGAGACCTGGACGGTATACCAAAGACACACCAAGAAACTAAACCACTTCCACACAGTATGCATCCGGAAAATTCTGTGTATCAGATGGCAGGACAAGATTCCAGATACCGAGGTCCTGAGCCATGCCAATATGTCCAGCGTCGACACCATGCTGCGTTCAGGCCAACTCCGCTGGGCTGGTCATGTTAGAAGAATGGATGACACCCGAATCCCAAAACAGCTCTTGTACGGAGAGCTAAAAAACTGGCTCACGCTCCAGAGGTGGTCAGAAAAAGCGGTACAAAGACTTCCTGAAAGTATCCACCAAGCTGTTCCACATCGAACCTAACGCATGGGAAGATCTAGCACTTGGCCGAAGTGCCTGGCGATCTAGAGTAAACTTGGGAGCAAAGAAACATGAGGAAAATTGCATCTGCCTGGCAAAACAAAAGAGGGCAAAGCGAAAGGAGAGAGAAGCATCGGAAACAGCTCCATCCGGACCGTCTTGTCCGAAACGTGGAAGGACGTTCCATGCCAGGATTGGGCTTATCAGCCATCTTCGAACCCACAACAATGAACACTGATAATTGCAGAGATGAAACTATGGTCATCTTCGACATTGAAGGACGAACTACTATTATACCAAATATCTTAGATACACATTTTTAGTGCATATTCTAAATATATTATCAAGCACAGTTTGAGTTTTAGCTGTTCATTGAATCATTGTTCAACTACTTTTAAACAATACAAGTGTATTATGAATCACATTAATGCTTCTCAATCCCTTGCAAAGGTTCTTAAAAGGATAGTTCGGGGTTTTTGACATGAATCTGTATGGCATCCCCATCAATAGTGTCGTGCAAACACACTGACTTACCCCTGACAGCATCCTGTGAGTCCAGTTCTTGTCCAGTTTTGGTCCAGACGAAAGTAGTCCGGCAAGTTTGTTGGGGTCACGAAAGTAAAACGTTTTTCGTCTCGAAACAGTATGTGTTCAAAAGAGTGATATATTTGCATCACAAAACCGTTGCCAAATAAAAAGTCAGACCTCGAAATCGCTTGGCACTATTTTCTCTCCCTTCTTATCACTGCGCGCTGCCGCCAGGTGACAGCCACGGCTGTTTCATTCATTGTTTCAGTGATGGGAATTTCGGCTCTTTTTCGGGAGCCGGCTCTTTTGGCTCTTCTTACTATAAGGAACCGGCTCTTTCGGCTCCCAAACGGCTCCTGAGATTTTATTTTTGATTTAATTGCTGCAATTAACTAGTTAATTAATTACATTATTATTTATATTTTATCAATAGGATGTTTTCCATTTTATTTTTTAGTTTTTGTAGCCAAGGGCGGCACGGTGGTGTAGTGGTTAGCGCTGTCGCCTCACAGCAAGAAGGTCCTGGGTTCGAGCCCCGTGGCCGGCGAGGGCCTTTCTGTGCGGAGTTTGCATGTTCTCCCCGTGTCCGCGTGGGTTTCCTCCGGGTGCTCCGGTTTCCCCCACAGTCCAAAGACATGCAGGTTAGGTTAACTGGTGACTCTAAATTGAGCGTAGGTGTGAATGTGAGTGTGAATGGTTGTCTGTGTCTATGTGTCAGCCCTGTGATGACCTGGCGACTTGTCCAGGGTGTACCCCGCCTTTCGCCCGTAGTCAGCTGGGATAGGCTCCAGCTCGCCTGCGACCCTGTAGAAGGATAAAGCGGCTACAGATAATGAGATGAGATGAGTTTTTGTAGCCATTGTAAAGCTTTGTAAAGTATAACAGTGTACCAGTGTTCTAGCTATAGAAATAAAACTTACTTACCAATTAATAAATTATTTTCTCACAAACATAATGCACAACTGTGTTATATTACCAATATAAAATACACAGAAGACATCGACTGTTTATCCTTTATGGCTTTATTTCACACTCAACCTTGAACAAAATGCCACAAAATAAATTATGAAGTATAAATCAGGCCTAAGAAACTATGAAGCAAAGTTGGAAATTATTTTAACAAACACAGAACAATGTGCAACAAAATATGTGGCACCTTGAGCGCATGTAAAAAGAGGAAAAAGTGCCGCACTCTGCTCCACCAGTAATGAGAAGCCGCTGGAACAGCAAATCTGCTCCTGTTATAATGACTGCTGTCTCGTTGTATACCGCAGATTAATCTGGCCATGCCAAGGCGGTTGCCGACCGAACCTGTCAATTTATGAGCGACAATTTATATCATGAGCTTTAGGAATTCACGGCAACAAAACAATGATCATGGTTGTCAAATAGACAATCATCCTTCAGCTGAGCTGAACTCTCTCTCTCTCTCTCTCTCTGAGGCACCTAAGGACAAAAAACTAATTCGGCTCCCACCGAAGAGCCGGCTCCCGTCGTTCACTTCAAAGAGCCGGCTCTTTGAACCGGATCGTTCGCGACCGACACATCACTACATTGTTTACTGCTAGCAAAGTTAGCGACAACATGTCTGACTACGACGGTGAAATGTGTGCGGAGATTCAGCCACATCTTTGTTGCTACAGCCTGGATAGTCGCAAGTGCGCACCATTTTCACAAATATATTATTGTATAGGTTATAGAAGGTGATAAATTTGTCGCCATTCTTGCTCTCAAATTAGCTTGTTAGCGCCGCTGATCTGAACTCCTAATCACTGCCAAACAATGGGAAAGGTGTTGATTCCTGCGCAGATGTCAACATGACCGCGCGCAGTGATACCGAGGGAGAGAAAATAGTGCCAAGCGATTTCGAGGTCTGACTTTTTATTTGGCAACGGTTTTGTGATGCAAATATATCACTCTTTTGAACACATACTGTTTCGAGACGAAAAACGTTTTACTTTCGTGACCCCAACAAACTTGCCGGACTACTTTCGTCTGGACCAAAACTGGACAAGAACTAGACTCACAGGATGCTGTCAGGGGTAAGTCAGTGTGTTTGCACGACACTATTGATGGGGATGCCATACAGATTCATGTCAAAAATCCCGAACTATCCCTTTAACATGATCTCTGGGTCAGAAGAAATCAATAAATGGAGTCCAACGTTGTGATTCAAACCTTACGCGAAAACATAAAATAAGCGTTTTTTGGCAAAAAAAAAAAAAAATGAACCTCATGGTGCCACCGTTAGACTTTTGAATATGGTCAAAAAATTTTACAGGATGTCTTTATTGGTGAAAAGGAACACCCACCCAGACAAAAATGCATCAGATTTTATGAAAGTGAGGGCAACTGATGCACCCTACAGGACACCGCCGCTCTGAAAACAGCGCCTTCGAGCTGCACGAGTGCCACACAAATCGAACACAGACAGAGGACTAAACAGCCCCAAGCGAGCAGGTGGAGGAGATCAAGGCCAGGGGAAATCCGCCGACCGAGTCTGGGTCAGGAGCTCCGCCAGCATCGGGAACCAGCGGACAAATATGACAAACAACCAAAAAATACGAAACCTCATGAAACAAAAACAGACATCAAATACAACCCACAAACTCGAGAACTAATGAAAAAGGAAAAAGCTCTGGTGAGAAGCGGGCACTAAAATTAGTGCACAACATAGAAAACAAGACTGTAATTCTAAAGTATTGCAAGTGTGATTTAATTTTTTTTTTCAGGTATTGAAGATCAGATCAGATCAGAGGTACGATTCATGGTTAATATTTACATCATATAATTAAGTTATTCCACGAAATCCGGTCGTACGTGAGCTGATAGCCGACGAGGTGCGTAGCTGACGACGAGATTGAGTGGAATGACTGTTTTCCTCTATCCACATTCACTGGATTTTGATGAACGGAGCATTTTTATTTTTGGCTAATTCAATCAATAACTTTATACAAAACGTCCGACAAAATCATTTCCGCTTTGAATGCAAACAAACCGGAGAAATGACAGGAGCGATTTGTGAAAAAATGCTACAATAATAATAATTCTTGAAAAATTAAAAAAAAAAAGACACAAATACTTTCATTCCATTTTTTTTTGGGCGGGGGGTTGTTTTCGAGTTTTTATTTCGTCCTCGGTTGCTTCAGCAACACGCTCTACCATTTTGCTTTTCTCTACTCACAGTATATGAGCTGATCACGGGCGATTGCTCTAAGACAGCGAGGGAGGCTCAGCCTCCTCTAAAAATGACGAACATCGTGTAGGATGAATTGCGCTAGGCTTATGTTATAGCCGACCTTATAACATTGCTATTTCAGATCCAGAATCATAGAAATATATGTGCTCAACCAACTACAGTGCGAAATCATTCCGTTATAACTTTCCCCAGTTCGCCTAATGTGTGCGTGAGTTTTTCCCCCTCGTGACAGCGCGATGCAGCCCAGCCTCAGTAGATTGGGAGCTATGCGCTTTTCAATCTCAAAATGCAAGACGGTTATTGGACAAATACTGCGAAAATGCCCGCCTACGGACTCCGAGCCTCACAGTGGGAGGGACATGGCAGTTTCCGCGAGGAGACTGGTGATTGGTGAAAGCGGCCAGATATTTTCTTTGACTGACAGCTCGTTTCAACTATAGACAGGCAGCGGTGAATCTCAGTTCAGTCCCATGCGGATTCGCAAGTGCTGTGGTGTATTGTAAGAGATCAGCTTACATTTCGATTTCATTCATTACATACGGTTTCTACCAGCTTTTTTAGTTTGTATATATTTTCATTGTAAATAAAGTGTAAATATAGTGTTGTCAAGTTTGCTATCTTAGTTCCAGAAATTGCGTTTATTTGAGTGACTGAACTTGAACTTGAGGGGGCTAGTCAGCTAGCAAGAAAGCTGCGCACGGATGCCAAGCATTACTGATTTAATTTTGGCGAAGCCATTTGCCAGTCTTCCTTTCGAGGAAAAAATTAAAATTAAAGAGCAGGGTAGACCAACGCCTCAAACTGACTTGGTGAAAAAGGTAGGGAATAATACTCGTTCCTTTCAGCTCTTCTGGTACGAGAAAGTGAATTGGCTAACAGCAAGTGACCCACATCAACAACAGTAAATAGGCTACTTTAGTAATATGTCATGGATGGACCAAACATATAGAATCTATTTAAAATGTTTATGCTGAGTATATTATATTGGAATATATATTTTTCTGGATATGAATTAAACACAGCTACAATTTGGAAAACATTTTTAAACAAAAACACAGCCGAGAACATTTCACACTACAGACCTGGATTAAAAGTGAAGGGTTATCAAAATTGTCAATAAAACATTTCTCAGTCAAAATAAGTAAAATATAGGGAAAGTGTCACTGAATGAAATGTGTGGCACCCAGCTCTATGTTTGGCTCCCCAAGGTCAGTGCTTGTGCCTATTCCAGAACACTCTGCTGTTACTGCTGAGGTTCCTGACAAAGAGCTGCTTTCAATAATGATCAATTTTTAAACAACATGCCACAATTTTAAAATATAAAATGTTAAAATATACCCCCCCCCAACACCACCATCATGTATATTGGACAGTAGGCTAATGGGCCAAAAGAACCTGTTATTTCACAGTTTGTGACCCTGCCAACAATCAGCCAGATCAGAGGCAAGAGTATGGGCAAAATTGATGTTTTTTCTTTTTTCTTTTAAAATCTGGAAATATCGTAACCGACCAGCCTCCCCTGTTTGAAAGACTACCAGCCGCCACTGGAGCTGATATCCTAGTAGTAGCCAATCAGAGTGCGCGATTGCTCACATCCAGTGGCTGTGGATAGAATAACTGCAGGCGAGTCGTCTATAGCCTTGAATGAATAATGTAGGAGTAAGGAGCAGAAATATTAGCTAGAAATGTGGCTAGTGTTGAACTTTCTGACAAAGATAGCAGAGTTGAGAGCATCAATTGCACTACCTAGTGGATTTCTTTGGATGGCTAGTTATATCTTTAACAGTGGCCTAAAATAAAGGGACAGGAGTCGCAGTCGATGACATCGAAATCGCAGTTCAAGTGTTTAACTGACACTTTCGTCAGATAAAGCTGTCGAGTAGATGACGCATGATTTATTTGTATTGACCTGTGCACTTTCTTGGCGGACACGGAGACAAAATGGAGGACTAATCAGGGTTCTCTAGAAAATCGGAAGTAGCCAGCTAAAAAGAAGTAGTAGGTGGCTCTGGAATTTGCGGTGGCGGCGGCGCGGTCGTGGCACACCAAAGCTGTGCTAATGCTAGGGAGGTCTGGGGGCATGCCCGCCCTAGAAAATTTTGAAATTACATGCCTTCTGGTGCATTCTCAGCTAACAAACAAGTGTTGCCAGGCAAAACAAACCTCGCCCGGTGGCACTTATGATGAATGTGAAGGAAGATATCGCGAAAAAAATAAGTACCCTTTGGGTCCATGTGCTTACTGCTTATAAATAAAATAATTTTCTGATTCCATGCCCATACAGTAAATATCACATATATATTTACTCTGAGGCAGTAGCCACAAAAATGAAGCGTAATCCAAAAATGAACAATTTAAAAATCACAGAAGTAAAATATACCAACTGTCTGTACTTTATTATTATTCTACTCTTACAGTTTTCAAAACTGAAACCTCCGAACCGAGGCTGACATACACATGCTGTCGCCATGACCCAAACTCTTATATTTCCTGGAAATGGCCCGGCGCTAGAGCTCAGTGGAACGCACTTTCCTTCTGTAATAAGCCTAAACGTGTCTGAAAGCGATTTCTTTGGTCTAGTCCATAGCGGGTGAGGTAATAATAATAATAATAATCAACAGAGCAGGGAAGTTTTTATCAACGGGGTTTAAAAGTGGGTGTGGCCAAAACCCCTTCCTTTGCGCATGCAAACGAACCAAGAAACCATCCAATGACATCACAGTGTATGCAAATGAGGCAGGTAGCGATCCAATCAGCATGTTTGTGGGAGGAATCTTTCCAAGGCAGTCTGAGCTCAGAGCGGTTTTTTTTTTTTGTTACCGTGACTGGATAACCTCCAACATTTTCAGGGTTCTATCTGAGACCAATGCCCATCAATCCTGAAAGTTTCATGAAGATTGATCCAGCCGTTTTCCCGTAATGTTGCTAACAAAAACAAACAAACAAAGAAACCTGACTGAAAACAATACCTCGCTCCGCTTACTCCGTAGCGGGCGAGGTAATTATTCACCATTTCCCTGTAAAATACTTGCAAAACATGGATGAAATTTCCCCCCAGGGTGTGTGTGGGTGTGTGTGTGTGTGTGTGTGTGTGTGTGCTTGGCTTTCTTAGTTACCTTCTGTAGTATGCTACCTGGCTCTGTAACATAACTACATAGGCAAGGCAAGGCAAGTTTATTTATATAGCACATTTCATACACAATGGCAGTTCAATGTGCTTTACAGAAGTAAAAACAAAAACAGTAAACAATAGAGAAATAAAATTACATAAAATAATTTTATTCTTATTCTAAATAATTAATTAAAAGAATTAAAAGAAAATAATAAGAATTAAACAACAGTAGAAATAAAATAATAAAATGAAGTAGAAGTTCAAATAGGAGAAAAAAAAGAAACCAGCAGAATAGAATAAAGAATAAAATAGAATAAAGTTAAAATTAAAGTAAATTTAAAACATGCAGAGAAAGTAAAGATTATAAAAATGTAAAGAAGACAATATTAATTATTTAACAGAAAGCATCTGAAAACAGCTTGGTCTTTAACCTAGATTTGAAGCTGCCAACAGCAGGAGCATTTTTGATGTCCTCTGGCAGTTGGTTCCATAGCTGTACTGCATAGTAGCTAAAAGCTGCTTCACCATACTTTGTTTTAACAACAGGTTTTACCAGTAAATTTTTCTGTTACGATCTGGTAGATCTGATTGGGTTAGGCCGCCGCAACATATCAGAGAGGTAATTGGGCCCTGTACCATTTAGAGATTTGTACACCAGCAGCAATGCTTTAAAGTCAATTCTGTAGCTTACTGGAAGCCAGTGAAAGGACCTTAGAATTGGAGTAATGTGCTCTGTTCTTTTTGTTCGTGTGAGAACCCTCGCCGCTGCATTTTGAACCAGCTGAAGTCGTTTGATGGTCTTTTTTGGCAGGCCTGTGAAAAGGCCATTGCAGTAATCAACCCATTTACACTGGATCCGGTGTAAATAGCTGCCAGATCATAATTACAGTAAACTAGTAAATACAGTTTTCTGCATCTCGCTCCTTTTTCTTTTATGTTTGTCGCCTTCCTCGCATTCAAACCGATTTGAGCCGAAGTCCACTACATGTCCAAAATGGCGGTCGCGTTTACGAAGGTCACGTGACTGAAAAGGGTCCATAAAACTGACCTTCCTTTGAGCAGATTGAGTTTCTGGAGCATCACATTTGTGGGGTCGATTAAATGCTCAAAATGGCCAGAAAAATGTCTTGCCTATATTTTCTATTCATTTTACAACTTATGGTGGGAAATAAAAGTGTGACTTTTCATGGAAAACACAAAATTGTCTGGGTGACCCCAAACCTTTGAACGGTTGTGTAAAAACATTGAAAGGCAAGTTTTTATTTTTTCTGGGATCGAGTAGCAGGCGTAGACCATCTGCGTAGGCGGAGAAAACCGCCGGTCGCTGCCGCTTATGGACATCTCTGACCAACAAATCGCATCGTGTCGTCGGAAATCAATTCCTAGAACGTTCCAAAGGGAAAGATCGACACGGCAAACTTGATCAGAAAGATGATTGGGAATACGCAGCACTCCGGAGAGAAAGCAGATCTACTTGCTGTTAGTGTTCGTTTTAACGCCATTCCACTCCAATCCATCAACGCTGCTCTTAAGACGTTTCTGTTCTACTTAACAGAACAAGCCAACATGCACTGTACCATGCAACGTCACTCAACAAGTCTAAGGGTGTTTTCACACTTGGTCCCTTTCAGCCATCTAACCGAACTCAGATCGATGACTCGGCATTTTTTGCGCACATGTGAACACTCCAACCGTACCCAGACCCCTTTAAAGCGAACCGAACTGAGACCACCTCAGGAGGTGGTCTCAGTACGGTTCGCTAAAAATCAACGGTATGGTTCGCCTAATCTGCGCATTGTGAACAAAAAGCGCACCGGGTTCACTTCGCCTTTTTCACTGTAGTTTAACCTTCTTCGTTTGCCGTAGTTGGTCACATGACTGTAGCAGGGAAACTCAACTTCCTTTTGGAACTTACCACAGCCGCTGGAATAAATTTATTTTCCTTAATCCGCACTATTTTGATCATAGAATACAGCAGGGCAAGCATGGCAGCAGACATTTTGATTCAAGAGAAAATTACCCAGAATTCCGTGCACTGGGGGTCTGAGGGCTCTAGAGGACCTGGTGTGAACAGAAAGAGGACTGAGGCCCCATCAAAGCTTAACTGGACCAGAAAGAGAACCCAGTCATCTTTTGCCGCTTTTCCACTACCAACGCGGCTGAGTCGGGCTGAGCCGTGCCGTGCTGAGTTGGGCTGAGTCGAGCTGAGCGGGGCTGTTGGAGTTGCATTTCGACTACAACCGCGCTGAACCGTGCTGGCTGGAAGTGGGTGGACACATTAGGTGGAGTTGGCGAAAGTGGCTGGACGTCATGTGATGTCGTTAGGCGGCGCAAACAGTGACATCAGTGATCTTTTAAGCGGTAGTCTCACGACCCGGATAGTAAACAATAAACATGGAGGACATGGAGTCGTTAGTGTTGCTGGTCTTGGTGCTGTGGCTTGTTGTCACCGACAACGCCAACAGATACTGGCAAGAGCGTATAGATGAGGCGAGGCGCATAAGGCTTCAGAAATTCTTGTAATTCGTAATTCTTCTTCTTCCGGGTTTACGGTGTTTACAGATCCCAGCGTGCTCGCGGGGCGTGTGTGGGCATGTGAGGACACTCCTCCTCACCAATCAGTGCACAGGGGAGTGTCTCCTCACGCCCCTAGCCCCACTCGGCTCGGTTTGGCTCGCTTCAGCCCCACTCCAAAACCGTGCGAGTTTTGGGTGCTGAGTAGGGCTGAAGCGAGCTGAGTCGTGCTGTTCTGAGGTAGTCGAAACGCGAGCCGTGTCGGGCTGAAGTGAGCTGAAAAAGGGTAGTGGAAAAGGGCCATTTGTAATAAATTCACAGTGTGAACACAAAAAGAACCGAGTTCTTTTTCTGTTGGTCCACTTAAAGAGGACCGAGTCTGGTTCCTTTAAAGGGGACCAGGTGTGAAAACACCCTAAAAGACAAGAGCGGTTTCATCCAAAAAGGCAGAACAACCTCTTTCGCAAGATTTGCTGCGAACGCTGTATAAAAAGGTAAGAAAGTACTCCGACAACGGAGTGACGTGTCTTATCTGTCGTAATAATGGAGCATTAGGACGTAAGAGATAACAGCTTCAGGATATACTGAGACAGGAAGTGGAAACTGCTTTGTCGAAAGGGTGAATAAGTGAGAGCAAAAAAAATATATATATCTTTCATACAGGAAAAAACAAACAAGCGAGCAGCATGAAGCCCAGGATGACTGCAGGAGGAAACTGAACTGCTGATGTTGAAGGGGCTTTGTGTCACTCTGCTTTCTTCTAATCTGAGCTTTGCTGGATTGGGAGAGGTTTAAGATGTCAAGCGCTGAGACGGAAAGCTCTGGAGCAACAAAGAATCTTTTCTTAGTTCACCACTCGCAGCATGTGAGCGATGCCTCTTGAACATGATCTTTCGGGAGAAAGGGTGCATTCAAACAACAAACAACAACTCGCACAAAGAAAGAACTCAAGTATGCAAGAAGTACGGATAAGATGGCGTGTTTGCTCTTGTTTAACACCTTGCCGCTCGCATCCATCAGCGCTGCTCCCGATACACGCTGTTCAACTTAAAGGTGCGCTCAGTGATTTCGCATGAGGTTAGCTGAAGCTATCTGCTCTGAAATGTAAACTTTAAACAAACACGGCCTCTCCTTTCAGCGTTCCGTGGAAAACCACACACAATTTCGGAATGGTGACTGTCAGCTCAGTAAACATCTCATTGTCTTGATGGTGGTCCACACTGTTTGCTTTCTCTCTGTTTACAGATCCGGAGGAACCGCAGAAACCAGGGTTGCTCCGCGAGTAGATGTTTTATGGAAGCTGAAGAGAACTACAAACAAATCGCTGACCGCACCTTTAATCGTTTGCCTGCCAAGACAAATGCCTAATGTCACTAATCAGCCTTAATAAAGTCCTAAATGCAGATCTGGCTAAAACAAAAACAGCGTCTAGTACAGACAGGCAAAGCTTCAATTTGCCCCAGAAGGTATAAGCCCAGGGTGATTATATGTAGTACCTCACCCACTTCGTGTGCTCGTTTTGGTGGATAAAAGTATAAAAAAAAAAAAGCTCCTACGTTGCGTCAAGGGATCAGAGATATTATATTCTTGCTTGGTTTGTTGGCCTTTCTGCACCATGGATGACTCCGCCCCTTTCTCAGGATACTGCAGGCTGTGAACTGCAAAATGTGTTGCGTACATCACTTGCCATCCAGGTATTTATAGCACTCTACGTCTCGCTGATGCTGTCAGTGTAAACACACCACTCGAAGCAGTGGAAGCTGCTTCTAACTTCCACTAAACTGCTGATTATAACGTACCTTTAAAGGGAATTCGTAGTAATAAACAGCAGAGAAAAAAAAAAAATCAATCCCGAACTGGAGAATCTGAAATCAGCTAAATCATGGATGTTCGCTGGTCTGATTCGATCCTTTGGTTTAAATCACTGTAAATGTGAAAGTACTGGAACATACATTGCATTGGGAAGAACTAGGAGTCAGGATGGTAAAAATAGAACGAGACCATCAGCGATGGCGTAGCTCACTCGGGCCCCGTCTAGTCCAGAAGGAACGATCTAAAGTGGGCCAACTTGCACAATAAATTTTTTGCAATATATATATATATATATATATATATATATATATATATATATATATATATATATAGACCAGGCCTGGGCATTTTCCGGCCCGCGGGCCGCATCCGGCCCTTTGGTTCATTCTGACCGGCCCGCGTAAGGTTAATTAGAAATTACAAAATAAACGTATTTTCTAATTTTACCCCATGCATGGACTGAATGTGCATTGCTTTTATTTTGAAGTTGTGTTCAACAAAAACGCAATGTGCGCGACGTGAACATGACATGAAATCTCACGAAACCTAATCCCGCAAATTTGTCCAGACCAACCACAAACTTGTACGTCATCCTTCAAACGGTCCAGCCAATCACATAGTGTGACGTCACCAGCAGGCGCCGGAGCCCGAGCCGATCTGTAGATCTGATACCTACACCCGCCTACACCGAATCGACTGATGATCATCTGTCAGCTGTGCTTCGCATCTCCACCTCAGACATTCAACCTGACTTTGATGCACTCGTTAAAGACCAACAGAGACTAGAGCTCTCTCACTGAACAAATAAAAAAACACCAAATGAGGTGATTAAACTACAAATGTGGGCATCATTATTATAATATGATGTATCTTGCTTGATATTTGAAGTAGAAAGACAATATTGTGATGTCTTTATTGTGTTTTGGGCTGAATGTGACTGAAAAAAAATGGTACAAACGTTCACATTTTGTTAACCATTGTTTTGGGAAATTTGATTGAATAAATGACATTTTTTGTAAGACAACCTCGTTTTTTCCAGACTCTTACCAGTCTTAGCAGCTTGTAAAAACAATGTTATTTACTGCTTTATATAAAGAAATACAATTAATATTATGCAGAATTTAGTTCAGCCTTTTGGTCCGGCCCTCCACTAAATTTTCTGTTTCTCATGTGGCCCCATGGAAAAAATAATTGCCCACCCCTGATATAGACGCTATATCCACCCTAGGAATACTGACCTATTTGCCAGAAAGAATCCAAAACGGCGAGGAATTGACCGAGAAGAAGCGATTTTTGTTGAACTGCTTAAGGCATTAAAGGAGAACTGAAGTCATTTTTAAACTTGCTTTATTTCTTAATTAACGTGTTATTCAATTACATTTTCGGTTTTAGTAACCTTATATCGTGACTCGTATCGGCAACTAATTGCAATTCAATATTATACTTATCGGCCTGTTCGGTTTTTAGCCGTGTTGAATTTAGTTCGTTTGGTCCACGGCAGGCGTCGCTTATCCGCGCGATCTTCACGAGACTTGTGCGAGACTTCGAAACGTCAAGTGTCAGTCAGGTTTCAGTGCCGCCATTTTGAAAACTGTTTTCCAAACGAAGTATTGCACAAAAACGAGTTTAAATGACGATTACTGCATACTTTTTTTAAGCTTTACTGATTGCTATCAAAACAAACAAAACTTCCAAAGAGGGCGCGCACGTCTTTTGACAACATTGACAGATGTCGGTCACTTTGATTTCCGCTGTACGTTTTACTTCCGTCCTACGATGTCTCGCACAGGTCTCAACGAATCCCGTTTACGGCCGTTGCTTTGACATATGGACTGATATATTACAGAGCATATTTCAAACACTCATAACTTGCTACAGCAGCGACAAAATAGCGATCAAAAATGCATTCAGATATTTAATAAAATGAGAGAAATAGAATTTTGATAATAAAAAAATTTGCCTTCAGTTCTCCTTTAAGGCTTAATTAGTCCATAACTTCATTAATAATTGTAATTAAGCAAATCTGGGTAAAAGTTATTATAATGCACCCTAGGTACCCCTACCTTCATGCCAGAAAGATTCAAAATTGGTGAAGAATTCAAGGAGAAGAAGCGATTTGTGCGGAAACTGCTCGTTAGGGATTGATCAATTACTCCATATCTTCATTACTACGATAACTGCAATTATGCAAATTCGAGTAGAAGCTATGTATATGCACCCCAGGCAGACCGACCTGTACCTTCCTGCCAAAAAGAATAAAAAAAATCAGTGAAGAATTGAGAGAGAAGAAGCAATTTTTTTTTTTTTGGTGAAATGTGGACGACAATGGACGGGTGACGGACAACACAACACATGATGGCATAAACTCATCACCTGTCAGCCGAATGAGCTAATAAGCAATTACTTTTGCAAATACCTTTATTGACTAGAAGGTTGAATTGGGTGGCACGGTGGTGTAGTGGTTGGCACTGTCACCTCACAGCAAGAAGGTTCTGGGATTGAGCATGTGGAGTTCTCCCCATGTTCCGGTGTCAGGTTTTGCTAATGGTGCCTAAAGGTCAGCCAGAAGAAATCAGAAGTGATGACTTTAAACACTCAAAACACCTTACCAATCCAAGTGAACGGCAAAGTTTTCCAAACAACAGAGTTGTTCATCTATCTGGGAAGCATGATCACGAACGATGGAGGAGCAGGTAAAGACATCAAGAATCGACTCAGTAAAACTAGACGTGCTTTCAATATGCTCAACAACGTCTGGACGTCTCAGCGATACAGTATTAAGACCAAACTGAAATTATATCAAGAGTTGCGTCTTTTCCACCCTTCTTTACGCATCAGAATGCTGGAGGATGACCTCAATAAACTATCCGTCTTCCACACAAAGAGCTTACGAAGAATCCTGAGAATATTCGGGCCAAACAAGATTCCGAATGAGGAACTGTTACGTAAATGCAAACAAGAAAGTATGGGTGCCATACCTGTGAGAAGAAGCTGTCAAGTCTATTTTTATAGCGCTTTTAGCAATAGACAGACATTGTCGCAAAGCAGCTTTATAGAATTTTAATGACTTTAAATACGAGCTAATTTTATCCCTAATCTATCCCCGATGAGCAAGCCTGTGGCGACGGTGGCAAGGAAAAACTCCCTCAGACGACATGAGGAAGAAACCTCGAGAGGAACCAGACTCAAAAGGGAACCCATCCTCATTTGGGTGATAACAGACGTGATAACAGTTTTAACATGAAGTCGGTTTCGTCGATGTTATAAACTCTTCATTGATGGAAACTTGAGTGCAAAACTGTTCATAACAACTGCAGTCCTAAAGTTAGCAAGTCAACTGGAGTCCTCAGCCATGAAAGCATTACTGTAAGAGTCCAGAGCGTCTTCCAAGCGTGACTTCCAACTGTCCATACGGGGCCGTCCTCCACAGGAACGATGTGATGAGATGGATTGGATCGGATCGGACGTGTCCTCAGAAGAAAAGAGAACAGGACAACATTGCAAGAACAGCTCTACACTGGACACCTGAAGGCAAAAGGAAACGAGGCAGGCTGAAGAACACCTGGCGCAGAACAGTTGAGGGAGAGATGAAGGCCTGGCAGCACACACGGGGTACCATCCAGATGCCGGTCCAGAACCCAGAAGAGTGGAGGACTTTCATTGCTGCCCTACATGCCAGTCGGCATAATGGGCACCAAGTGCGTGCGTGTGCCGGTTTCCCCCGCAGTCCAAAGACATGCGGTGAGGTTAACATGGGGCAGCCATGGCCTGAAGGTTGGGCTGAAGTGCCCTTGAGCAAGGCACCGAACCCCCAACTGTTCCCTGGGCACTGTAGCATAGCTGCCCACTGCTCTGGGTATGTGTGTGTGCACTTATTGCTCACTTCTTCAGATGGGTTAAATGTAGAGGAGGAATTTCACTCTGTTTGAGTGTACTTGTGATAAATAAAGGCTTCTTGTCTTGAATTATACTACAAAAGCTGCAAATTTTGCCTTCACACAAAAGTCAGAACATCATCCACTCAAGGAGGACCAACTTCCTGATCTTAATAGATACCATTGGGGGGAGTCAACTCAGTAGAACTGAATTCAAAAGAAGCTGGAATTCCATCTGATGGGACTTCATAATAAGTCCTATCAGAATGGCTTCCCATTGGGCAAGCCATGGCCTAATGGTTTTAGAGAAGCAGCTATGGGACCAAAAGGTCGTCAGTTTGATTCCCTGGACCAGCCGGAATGGCTGAAGTACCCTTGAGCAAGGTACCTAACTCTCAGCTGCTCATGGGTATGCTGTACATCGCTCTGGATAAGAGCGTCTGCTAAATGCCTGTAACGTAGTAATAATAATAATCTCATCTCATTATCTCTAGCCACTTTATCCTGTTCTACAGGGTCGCAGGCGAGCTGGAGCCTATCCCAGCTGACTACGGGCGAAAGGCGGGGTACACCCTGGACAAGTCGCCAGGTCATCACAGGGCTGACACATAGACACAGACAACCATTCACACTCACATTCACACCTACGCTCAATTTAGAGTCACCAGTTAACCTAACCTGCATGTCTTTGGACTGTGGGGGAAACCGGAGCACCCGGAGGAAACCCACGCGGACACGGGGAGAACATGCAAACTCCGCACAGAAAGGCCCTCGCCGGCCCCGGGGCTCGAACCCGGACCTTCTTGGCGTGAGGTGACAGCGCTAACCACTACACCACCGTGCCACCCCTGATAATAATAATAATAATAATAATAATAACCAGCACATGATTCAAACTTTTATAAACACACCCATGTGTATTAGGCCTTTAAAAAAGGACATTAATAAACCAGTGCCAGATCAAGGAAAAAAAAAAGATTCATTCCTTAACTCTCAATCCTGAATACTTAATCCCTTCCCTGCTTTAATGGACACACCAATGTTTATTCCAGTTTAAAACGTTCCCTCTGCTGCTTGAAAAATCACTGATGATATTGAACTCCAACCCTACGGGCTAAACAAAATCTTATCTTCTGTTTAGTTATCTTCATTTTGCTGTGCTTTGTTGGGAAAGAGTTTCCCTGCCTTATTCGGTGATGTTCTACAGTTCTATAGAAATCGAAATTAAAACTTTCACTTGGCACCCCCCCCACCCTAGACAGTTTCTGATGCCCTAAAAGGCTTAAAGACTAAAAGGGTCTCATTTGCCGTCGCCGTCTTTTGTTATCGCTGTAGTGTTTGTAGCCCTTAACTGTCTTAAACGTCCAGCAAAAACACAGCCGATGAACCAGAACGCGGAGAAAACAGGCAGAAATAAACGACAGGACAGAAATAACCAAGAGAAGCTCCGGGGACAAATGAGTGTAAAGTTGAAAGACTAAGGCAGAACCCTGAAGGCCGATTTCATCTGACTCCCATATGCCGAGTTTAAATGAGTTAAAAACCAAAAGGGGAAAATAACTGGAAAGAAATAATGAGATCAATCCTAATTAGACATCAGTGCCCTAGTCCCTTATTTGTGTTAAAGGAGAAAGGGGAGGATGAGAGTTCTGTGGCTTCCCCAAGGCTGGGCATTAGTTAAGGGTTCGGGATAACCACAGAGAGTACAACAACAAGAACAATGATGAATAAATAAGGACAAAGCAGAGACCATGCTTTCCATTTAAAACATCCATAATAAACAGATTCAGGAAATGTGACATTTCAGTTCAGTTAACGACCTTACCAAAAAAAAAAAAAATTTCCACGGCTCTGCAATGATCATGACAGAAGCCTGAAAACATCAATTCGATGCTGGCCTGCTAGCTAACTACTTAGCTAATGGTAGTAATATTCGTTTCGGCACATTTTTACCGTTTAAAGGTAAGCCATCTGAAATTTTTTTTATTTTAATTCCTATGTCCTGCAAGAATAATATTATGCAGATGAGATGTGATCATTCTGATGTCCCAAGGGTCGCTTTTTCCCCGTTTTGGGACCGAATATCCTCTCTCTTCAGGTAAACAGCCGAACGCAAGGAGCTTGAACTAATTAGCATAACTATGGAACTGGATCACACCAAGATGGCGACGTTCGGAAAACATCGTGACTCTGCATCGAACTCGGAGAGTTTCGAGTCGCGGGGATGTGATTTGTCGTTGATGTTCGTGAACAGATCCGTAAAACAAAAGACAAATATATTCTCTCTTTTCTCTGTTACTGTTTTTGTGTTATCGTTTCTTTCTCTGTAAAGCCTAGGTCACAACCGGACGTACGATTTTTTGGCCGTGCGATTTTTGGTGTTTCCCAAATCGCTGCGGTTTTTTTGTTCGTGGAGAAAGACGCACGTTGGCTGTAAGTTTGTCTTGCAACCTGAAAAAACGTAAGCGCCCGTAGAGTTTGTTTGACATAATAATAATAAGTTAAATTTATATAGCGCCTTTCAAAAAACTCAAGGACGCTTTACAATTATAGACAAGGAAAGAAAAACTAACTAACTAAATAAATAAATAAAAAAGTCCACCGAGTAGGGGTCAGGATGTAATTCCCGTGGTGTAGCAGCCACAGTCCCACCAAAAGGCGCATGAGAACGAGTCCCACATCTCCAGCACCGACGCCGTGACGCCGTCAGCAACATCGCTCAAACACCACGCCATGGATCCACAAAGCGAGCAGAGAAGCTCCGCCACGCAGAGCGCTGGTGTGTCCCAAACCGCCTGCACAGCCACCGCGACACCACCGAGCAACATCGCTCAGAACATCACGCCAAGCGTTAAAGCGCAGAGCGCTGGACAACCATGAAGTAAAATGAGCAACGAGCTCACTGCAGTCCACAGCTGGGAGCGCAGGCATCACCTACAGCGAACCAAGGCCTGGAGGGAACCGACGCCCAAAACTAGGTCCGGAGCTACACCACAACCGGCGGACAAAACACTCAAACAAACATCAAACTACACAAACACACAGAAAAAAAAAATAGAAACAGAAATAAAGCTCTGGTGAGAAGCGGCAGCCAGAACGCGCACGATGTACTCTCAACCGGAAACGGAAAAAAAAAAAAAAAGTCATGACAAAAAACCTTTGCAGCCGGTCTGTGGCCGGTCTACGGCTCGAAAATCAGCACGTCACACGCGCGCCCTCCGTGCATTTCTTGCGTTTTTTGCACGTAGACCGGCCGTAGGAGCACGTACGGCTGGTTGTGACCGAGGCTTAAGATCAAAACATTAGGTGTAGAACTCCATACTCGGACTCAACGATCCAAGACAAGTGCTGCAGATTCTTTTAGGTTTCACAACTGTTTCATCTTTCATTCCAGCGGTCAATCTGTCCCTTCATAAACGAAAATTCTTGCGGACAACCTTTTGGTTTCTATCGGTTTCTGGTGCGCTTCCTAGCTGATTCGCTTTCATATTTTCCTTTTCCCCCCCCCCGCTGGCTTTTAGCTGGTGGGAGAGCGGACTCCACCGTGTTTACCTACCGTATGCCGAATTGTTTTGGGTAAAAGTAGCTCAAGCACGCCCCACGGTGGTCACGTGATATTGATGCTCACTTGCTTTGGCAATCTCCGTAATCGTAAAACGCGGGACACTTTTTTATCTCTGCGAAACGTTTACACACAGGACACACGGTGTGTGCAGCAACGAAACCCTTCACTTTCAACTCAAATCAACGTGAAACATCTTGAAACTCCAACAGCGATAGAACATTTTGCCCAGAATTCAACTTTGCAGTCAGAACCTTTAATAAATGATTGATAATGTGACGCTGCATATGGAGCCTTAGATACTGGAATGCTAGTTGCAGCTAGCTACTCAAATTCAGGCTGGTTTACTAAATTGGCTTGCGTTAGCTCGATTACAGGACAAAATCACAGGTTTATAATAGTGCGCTCGTTCGAATCCATTATGCCGGGCTCAGACTACGACGCAGTGTTGTGACCGTGACACCCTGACGAAAAGTCTCGCACGTCTGAATATTTTGTTGACTTGTTTGACAACTCCTACGACATCTTCCTTACGGTGTTGTAGTCGAGTCACTAAACCTCGAGTCCGAGTCCAGTCTCAAGTCTCCAGTGTTCAAGTCCGAGAACAAGACTCCAACCGCACCATTTGACGGCGGCTGTTTCAGCGCCATCCTGAACGTGACGTATGAACAGGTGAACGTGCTTCTCTTTGTCAGGGAGTGTGAAGTATTCTGTCAGAGATGGTTGGGAGATGGATGGAAGTGCAGAAGGTGTGTTTATTAATACAAGTGAAGACATAAGCAATCCAGAACGGCAGGCAAAATCGTAAAACGGTAAAACAGGCGATAGGTTGAGCGAGGCACAAACAGGCTATCGTAGACTCGGCAGAATCAAAGATGAGAAACAGGAAACCAAACAAGGAAATAAGGCTCGGTAATGTGTCAGGAACGCAACTCAATACTTCGCAAAGTAAGAGTGCTTTATATCGGTGTGCTGATAGCGCCTTAATCCTGTGCAGGTACGAGTTGTTTAAGGCGTGCGAGAGTCTGCTTGGTGTGTGCGCTGTCCGGAGCGCTGCCCGAGAGTCTATCTGACGCATGCACAAAATTAGTATAAAAATTCATGCAGATGAAAAATATCTTATGCCAAATTATTATGGCATGTTACAAAAAATAAAGATATAATCTGAGTCCCGAGTCCGAGTGCAGTTAATGCACGGGTCCGAGTCATCAGTGCTCAAGTCCAAGTCGAGTCACAAGTCCTTAAAATTAAGGCACGAGTCAGACTACAAGCCTGCTACCCTACCTTAATAGTCATGATTGACAATTTCATGACTCTCCTCCTTGATGACACTCAAGGACATGAACGATGGTTGCTCGGGAACAAACCTGCAGCAGTGTTGCCAGTCTCCTGACCAAGACACGGCAAGAACTTATGGCACCATGATATGACTGGACAATCTGACATGTGTCCCTTTTCCACCAAAGCAGTTCCAGGGCTGGTTCGGGGCCAGTGCTTAGTTTGGAACCGGGTTTTCTGTTTCCACTGACAAAGAACTGGCTCTGGGGCCAGAAAAAACAGTTCCAGGCTAGCACCAACTCTCTGCCGGGCCAGAGGAAAGAACCGCTTACGTCAGTGGGGGGGGGGGGGGGGGGGGGCGGAGTTGTTAAGACCAACAACAATAACAAGACCGCGAAAGATCACCATTTTTAAGCGACGAGAAGCAGCAGCTGTACAAACGCGAAGTCATCCATTATTATTGTTGTTGTTGTTGCTGCTGCTGCTGCTGCTTCCGTGTTGTTTTTGCTTCGATATTCGCGCCAAGGTTTATGCAAACGTAGCGACGTAACTGACGTATACAGCGACGTAATGACGTGACTCCCCTTAGCACCGCGAGCTATGGAAAAGCAAACTGGTTCTCAGCTGGCTCGCAAGTTGAATGAGTTGTGAACCAGCACCAGCCCCGGCCCCGAACCAGCCCTGGAACTGATTTGGTGGAAAAGGGGTATCGGTGACCATCGTGGAATTCAAAAAATATCATGTAGCCTGATCATGTAGCATTATATATTAGTAATCTAATATACCATGCATCAAGAGGTTCTGGTTGAAATTATGGATTCTCTGAGGTGACTGGCATTGTACTATTTTCTGAGGGGCGCGACCATAATTAGCGGTCTTTCGATTACGTTCATTATGTCTTATATTAAATATAGTTAGTTTTTTTTTTTTTCTTTTTTATCAGACATCTAATTTTTGGGTTTGTTTACCTGACATGTTTCGACGTACAACTTCCGTCTTCCTCAGAGTGTCACCGGATGTTAATTGGTGACGCATCTTTTATCAGCTGCTGTTTCTGACAATACCGGCAATATAAAATTCACACATGAAGAAGAAACGGAGCAGTCAATAGCATTTTTGGATTTAAAAATACAACACACAGAAGAGGGGGACATCAAAATAAAAGTACACAGAAAACCCACACACACCGACCAATATTTAAACTGGACTTCCGAACACCCCATAATGCACAAAATATCCGTAGTTAGAACATTACATGAACGCACAGCAATAATTACAGATCCACAGGACAAAGAACAGGAGGAACAACATATACAACACGCACTGAAGGCATGTCAATATCCACAATGGGCAATATCCAAAGGGGCGGAACAGGTCAAAAACAACAAAACACAGAAGAAAGAGAAAAAACAAACTAACAAACAAGAACACAGGGGAGTAGTGACATTACCATACATCAGAGGAATAACTGAACGCATTCAAAGAGTAATGAGGAAACACAACATTAACACACCTGTCAAACCACACACAACACTCCGTCAGATCCTGGTTCATCCCAAAGACAGAATACATCCGGAAAACAGATGCAACACCATATATGAGATTCCATGTAAGGAAGGAGTTTCAACACAAGAAAACATGAACATAAGAAAGAGTGCGAAAAGGAGACAGCTACAAGACAAACCCGAACAATAAAAGAAAAGGCACAACAGGAAAATTATAAGTCAGCTATAACAGATCACTGTAAAAGGGAAAATCACATTATGGACTGGGGGAATGCCAGAGTCATCCGCACAGAAGATAACAAACATCAGCGCTGGATCAGGGAGGCCATAGAGATCCGTAAGCGAAGCCCGAGGACCATCAACCGGGATGAGGGAGCATACATGCTCTCCCATACCTGGAGTCACATCTTGCAGGGGACGAACAGACAGTATAAGGCGTGACCGACCTGTCAAACCAGACAGGAAGGCCACGCCTTCAGAAACAGCAGCTGATAAAAGATGCGTCACCAATTAACATCCGGTGACACTCTGAGGAAGACGGAAGTTGTACGTCGAAACATGTCAGGTAAACAAACCCAAAAATTAGATGTCTGATAAAAAAGAAAAAAAAAAAAAAACTAACCATAATTAGCGGTGCCTCTCAGTGCATGGTACCGGTATATTCCATTTATATCCCTCACCAAAAAAATTCCAAACTAAGTGTTAGTATCTCGGCATAAACTCACTGGAGGCAGCCATGTTTGTTGTTTACGTCGGCACGACCTTCGACCTGCGCATGTATTCTGTAAACAACAATAATAATAATAGTTTAAAAAAGTAATCATTGGTGAATTGCTCTGATATCGGACAAATACAACATTTTAGGACGTGCGGTTATAGAAAAATAAATAATTAGCTCGGCTTCTCACTGGATTGCATGGCAAAACCCCATGGTTGATTATTTGCCTACAGTAGCATGCCCTGCTGTGTTTTATTTCTTCCTCAGTGTTCATTTTTATGAGTTCCTTGGCCAAGAAAATGCAAAACAAACTACTCTTGAATCCATACAGATTCTTTATCAAGGTCTGAAATTGCATCAGTCCCGCAAAAAAAAGTTGTCATCCAGCACTTACTCCATAGTACTGAACCACGCTATACTGGAATCCAGTATGTTTAACCTGTCTGAAGAGATCCCGAGCAGGAGGCGGACACTGTGATCGTCGCAGGCCTGTGCTAACAGCCCCTGAGTCTCGACTGGAGTGAGGGCGATTAAAGTGGGTCACGAGCACCGTGACTTTTACGGCACAGACCGCAAGATGACATTTAGATCCAAGTCGGAGCTCTGAATTACACCAAACCACTAGAGCATGGAACAGATTTCAAAGAAAACCTTGGCATGGAAGACCTGATCGGTTCTGATAGCTCTGTGATCAAGCTGTGTGAAATCTGCTCTCTGGGACGTTCTGACAACATCTGGGCAATACGTTTCCATCAGAACGACATTTTCAGCAGGGAAATGCGAAAAGTCTGTTGCTAAATGGAAACCCTTAAGGATTTTGAGCTGTGATATAAATAGATGCATGACGGACGTGTCAGTGCAGGTTCACATTGAGGTGATGTGTTTTCAGATTTTCGCGTATCTAACCCGAGGTTCATTCCATGGAAAACCAGATAAAGAAAAATGCCTGGAATGCATCTGCTCTAATAGGCGTGTTAGGAGCTGCAGCAGTGACTCTCCTACCAGTTTCTTCATTCCCACAGAAAAAGAAACTGCTCACGCCTGATCCCCGAGTATCCCCCACACCACTGTCCTTTTCACTCGCCGTAGATCTCGACTTGCAGTAGCTGCACTCGTGTGACAGGCCACGTTCTCCCTGGAGGTCATGAACCGACTGGAGAAGGTAAACATGTCCAGGCCAGTGAGCTAAAACCAGTGAGACGGCACAGAGCGGGCAACGATCGCAGTGCATGACACCATTCCTCCAAGCCTGGTCATGACCTTGCCTGGATACGGGATGGGCCAAAGGACAAACGCACAAACATCGGCCGAGTCAAAAGGAAAAGGAGGTCGAACTGACCATCCACGTGTTATTACAAATCAACCATGAGCAAGTGTTTAGCTTCTGCCCTGGATATACTGTAGGGGTCAAACTAAATGGGCCCTTTATAGGGTTCCTTTGAGCGCGACCCTACTCACTATCATCATCTGCTTCAGGGTAGAATAAAGCAGCAACGGTTAATGACCATAGATTTTGAAGGGGGATGTGATGACCAGTCCACCTGGGCACTACGTGTCCCTGTGGTTGTTTGTTCTCCTCCGTTTTGCAGGAAGCTGAATGGAGGGTTATTAGCCAAATGAGTCAGACCTGGGCCCGTGACCTTCCCTCTGCCCATCAGCACTCACGACAGATGCCGTGTTTTTAGTTCTTAGCTCATCCGGCCAACAGCTTATTCCGTCGTGTGTTGTGTTGTCCGTCCATGTTTCAGGAAAATAGCTTCTTCTGTCTCAATTCTTCACTGATTTTTATCCTTTTTTGGCAGGAAGGTCGGTCTGCCGGGGGGGGGGGGGGGGGGGGGGGGGGGGGCATATACATATCTTCTATCCAGATTTGCATAATTGCAATTAATAATGAAGATATGGACTAATTAATCAATCCCTAACGAGCAGTTTCCACACAAATCGCTTCTTCTCCCTTGATTCTTCACTGATTTTGATTCTTTCTGGCATGAAGGTAGGGGTACATACAGTAGGGTGCATTATAATAATTTCTACCCAGATTTGCTTAATTACAATTATGAATCAAGTTATGGACTAATTAAGCCTTGATGCCTTAAGCAGTTGGATTCTTTTGGATTCTGCTTTTTTGCTTTTTTCTGGATTCTGACACATGTCGGCCCGGGGGCATTTTGAGTTATTGACAGATTCAGAAAGTACAGTTTCTAAGCTTTCCAATGATGCCTTCCATGTGGAGATCTGACAATATTTGAAGAACGTGTGGCCTTTTGAAAGTGTATACTTCTTAAAACAGAAAAGGGAGAAAATCGCCCTCAAAGTTTTCCATCTCAGTTACTCTGGGTGCAGGGCGGGCACATAATGCTGCTCATTTGCATGACATTAAAGAAAGCCCTACCCCCTACAAGCTAGCACGATGCTACTTTCATGTAAACAAAGATCACCACGTCAATTTTCCTTCTATGCAAAGTATTCCATTCAATCTGGAAAACGAGGTTGCGTTTTTTTTTGCTAGAAATGGTGATCTCCGATGTAAATACCGTGTGTCTGTTTGCTTCGCGGTGTTTCAGCTCCTCTGCGCTCTGTTTAGTAACTCATTCCATAGTGAAATCACACGCCTGTATGCAGTTAAGTAGCCATGCGCTCAACTCGGATCATACAGCTGATTTGCGGAAAAAAAAACAAATGACTTAAATCATCATGTGAATGGCCCATATGGTAATTTACCCACACCCCCCAGCAGGCTACAGTCCTGACAAAAACGAGACAATTTGCAACAAAAAATGTATGCTTTTCCAACAAAACAATCTATTATCTGAAATACTGATTGCATTCTTCAAGATCTCAACTTGCACATGATGGAAAAAAACAAAAATCACAAATTTCGAAAAAAAATGATTCTTTTGCGATTATCTCGGATTCGTTTCGGCCGACATGCGTCCCTGGATTCGGTGAGGGGTCACATTTCTGTGGTATGTTAAAGGCTGTGAAAAGCTGCTTGGTGTGTTGTGATACAAAGTCAAACAACTGCTTCTGAGGTACTGTGGGGTTGAAGGCGATGCGTCGAGGATGATGTGTTGTTTTCTTGTCAAGGGCTTTCACCATGGCTGACTTCACCTCAGCTGACGCTGCAGAGTCAAAGAACGCTAAACCGACCAGGATTTCACTTTAGCATACATGTCAACCTTTTGGTCAATCAAACCTGTATAACCAACCTCTAAAATCCGTATTTCCCTTATAAAATCCGTATAAGATGCAAATGAAAATAATTTACCTAAAATTTCAAATGATGTATCCCAGTTACTTTTTATTCAATATTAATAACAATAAACCTTCAGAATGAATACAAAGCTCCAATGTTCGACAAAAACACAAAGCGTCACTCTAATGTTCTGAATTGTACTCCATGACAGCTTTTTTTTTTTTTTAGCAGTCTGCACCAATACCTCACGAGGCTGCATGTCACAGCAAGTGTCTGTGCTGATCTTGCCGGAGTGCCCATTCAGAATCTTTTCAGTCGCTAGTGAAAGTCGCTCAGCTGGAAATACGCTTTTCAAACAAAATGCTACTTCCCGGTTGGCGGGATTCTCGCAATGCGGTGTGCGCATGATCAAAAGTGGAACGAAGTCTCGCTACCACAAGATAATGCGCGATTTCATAAGACTCTTTACTGGCTGTCTGTGGTGTACAGTACGTTATGCGCTCTTTTATCATCGTGGGAATTGATTATAGCGCTAAATAAATATTGAAGTTTTTTTTAAAGAATCCGTATAACTTTATTTGTACGCCCGTATACTACGTTTATTGAATCAAATCCGTATAAAATACGGACATTCCGTATAGGTTGACATGTATGCTTACGTGTCCAGAGAAAGATTTTATTGCAGCTTTAGCAACAGCTTCATGTTGTTTCTTGTAGCTCTCCAGCTCACGCAGCAGCTGTAAATCATTCTGCGGAGCAGATGACGCACATGCGCATGTGAACCAGGCTTTTAGGTAGACCTTTATCACAAACGTGTTGAATAAGAGTGTTAATACACGCATGCAACAGCTACTGAATAGTTACTCTATGAAAACATTTCAGCCCATTGAGCTACCAAAAAATATGCATATGTTTGTATGAAACTTGGAGTAATTACTATGCTTCATAAAAGGAACAAAATGAGAGGATGGGACCTGGAAAACATTGAAAAAAAATGTTTTGGCCATTAGACTCAGTGGCACCCTACCGGGCATCTATCCAGCTACCGTGGCAGTGGCTGAACGGGCTGGGTTTCTCCGAGAATGGATTCCAATCGTGTTCTTGTTTAACATGTTGGGGATTATTTCTGCTGAAATGCCAAAAATGCCTTGAAAAAAATATGTGAAACGCGAAACACTTGATATTCCTCTTACACTGTGCATGCTCTGCATCGTAATGTAATGCTCTGGATCTCATTGACACTACGTGCAATTATAAAGCGAATGGCATGTGTTGTCCAATAAATTGATGTTATAGACCGGCCTCCTGTCTTTGGCCTCCTCTGTTGCTTCCATACTTTCTACGGTGAAAATGACAACGACCGGTCTGTTTTTTTTTTTTTTAAACTTTGAATGCCATAATAAGCTTTTTGACAGAAAATGTGATTCAACTTCCAGAAAAAAAAAAATCAGAAAAATCGAGGTAACTGACCATTCATGATGGCTGCATGACCGCCTACAAAAATGCTATCGGGACGGGCGTCGTGTTCCTTGAACACATTTCTAGTTTTAGTTATTTATTTTGGGGTTGATTTATATCGTCTTTGTAAAGAAATTACTTTCTGAGCCGGCTACTCGTCCTTTTCCCATTTTTGTTGCAGTCTCTGAGCTGGGCTGTGACACGAAGAATGTCATTAATAATACACAGCGTCAAACTGAATTAAGTTGAGAGGCTATCACAATGGACTTACGGAATACATTCATCCAGCAGCTAAGAAACCCAAGTAAAGCGTGTATCTCACCGGACATGAAACTAGTTCGCGACTAGTTCGCGACTAGAGATTTTGCTAGTTGCAGAGACGTCTCCGCGACGTCTCAGAGACGCCTCCTGAAAATTACGGAGTTTCCGAGGAGTCGCAAGAAATTTGAACATGTTCGATTTTTTGGGAGACTTTTTCCAGTCTCCGCGACGTCCCCGAGACGTTTCCATCAGTTGCGGCGACGTCGCGGATATTTATTATTTCAGTGACTGCTGAGACGTCTCCGCGACGTCGCGGAGACCTGCTGGAGACCAGAAAGACTGATGACACGTTGCGGAGATGTCGCGGAAACGTCGCGGAGACTACTTCACGCTGTTTGACCCACTACAGAAACCACGTGGCTGAACGCGTATTGACATCCCTCCTGGTCCAAGTGAGGTGCAGAAGCCTGCAAAAGTCTCCATCGGATTTAGAAACTTGTTGCAGCCACTACTACCAACATGCCACCCAAGGGCAGTGGGGGCCGCAAGAAGAAGGATGCTTTAGCTGTTGAAGCAGCTGTGGCTGCTGAGGCAACCGATGCCAACATGGCCAAAGACACCAAACAATTTGACTGGAAACAGGAACATCAGCAGATAATGGCGGAGTTTTGGGAGGATCATCCTGAATTTTACGATAAATCCCACGAAAAATTTAAAGATAATATGTACAAGAAAGCAGCTGTTGAATCCTTCCTTTGCGATCAGAAAACTATCTTTGAAGAACAGAAGCCGCTACCCACTTGTATGTGTACACTTTAAATTCCATATATTCTACTGCATTAGAATAAATATTTGACATATAAGGGTTTTTATATAGAAAAATATATTTTTATGCATTCATTCTATGAATTATTGCATATATTTCAATACCATGTATATTCAACAAATTTCCATGTTATGTAATGAGGACAATAAACGCATCTTATGAACCTTATGAAGTGAGTAGTTCGATAGAATTATTGTAATATTACTATTTCCAGATACACAGTTCATAGGACATCTTCGCAACATGCGTACAAGGTTCAACAGATGCATGAAAAAAAAGTCGGGACAGCCAGCACACACCTACACTGCAAAAGAAACCTTCATCGTAAACAGGTATACCTTTCTGCGGAAGCATATTGAGGGACACCGGCATCTTGGGCATGAGACTCATTCAGTAAGTACTCTCTTCTTGTACCATACATTGAGACGTCTCCTTGGTGAGAGCGCAAGCCATTTTTGTGTTGGAAACGTCTCCGTGACTGCTGCGACTGGTATGTTGGAGACGTCGCGGCGACGTCTCCGTTGGTGAGATACACCCTTAAGATCTGAAACGTTCCTTCAACTGCGTTCAAGCAAACATCATTAACCAGAGTTGACCGGTTCAGCCAAGTTTCCAGCCCAGCTACATTTCAGAAGACCTAAAACTCGCCCAAAACATTTGGGTATTGGAAAAGACAATGCCTTTGTGTGAGGAAATGAGTATTTCGTGTGCATTTCTGATGTGCGGACATTACCCATTCCATTGTTCCCCTTTAACAAGAAGGCATGGTCATCACTTTCCTCCGCCACGAGCATTTGATGAAGACCTCTGAACACTTACGCCCTTATAAACCCGCTGCTTTAATACTGACTTACGATGTCGTAAGTGCGTCTTCAGAAATATGGAATCAATTTTGTGCCAAAATGTTCATGCAATACTTTTGAAATATCAAACAAAAACGACAAATCAAAATACAAAAAAGTCAATTTTTTTAGACTGGCAAACAAATTATTCGTGTAATCGTGCAAAATATCAGTCGATTACTCTTCAGAAACCTTTTATTTTTGTTCCGCGTCTTTCTCGGTTTTGTTTGACGTAATTTATTTTGGTTGCGATTCCAGCTTTCTCGTTTGCGCTCCCTGACTTTTTGCTTGCAGTTTTGGCACAAACTTCACGTGTGGGTGGGCTGTCCAGGAACGCATTCCCATTGGGTAACTTGTGTTTGACTGACAGCTCCGCTCAGCCATTCCCTACTCGGATTCTGGCGGACTGTTTGACGAGTGACCGATCCATTGACGGTAAACAAGGATGGAGTGGACTTCAGTGGCGACTATGATATTGAATTAATTCAACAAAGCGTAAATTCAATATCATAGTCGCCACTGACGTCCACTCCATCCTTGATTACCATCAATGGATCGGTCACTCGTCAAACAGTCCACCAGAATCCGAGTAGGGAATGGCTGAGCGTAGCTGTCAGTCAAACACAAGTTAGCCAATGGGAATGCATTCCTGGACAGCCCACCCACACGTGAAGTTTGTGCCAAAACTGCAAGCAAAAAGTCAGGGAGCGCAAACGAGAAAGCTGGAATCGCAACCAAAATAAATTACGTCAAACAAAACTGAGAAAGACGCGGAACAAAAATAAAAGGTTTCTGAAGAGTAATAGACTGATATTTTGCACGATTACATGAATAATTTGTTTGCCAGTCTAAAAAAATTGACTTTTTTTTGTTTTTTTGTATTTTGATTTGTCGTTTTTGTTTGATATTTCAAAAGTATTGTATGAACATTTTGGCACAAAATTGATTCCATACAGAAAACGCTACCCAGCTTTTTTCAGTCGTATGAGCACGCAAAGTTTGATCGATGTAGCTTATGTAGTTTCTGAGAAAACTTGTCCAGATTGAGTCCACTTCTACAAAGTCCAAAAACATAAATCAAGGGCCATAACTCTGAAAATGAAGAGTTTGGTTCTAAGACGCTATATATCCAATTCTATTGTTTCAAGAAAACAAATCACTATTTCTGACTACGGGAAAACCATTGTATCCTGTTTTAAAATTTATTGACTAACTCCTTAATGATAATAAACTTCAAAAATGAAATCCAGACCTAATTAACAGCTTTTAACTGCACCAAGTAATTATTTTTTTGTCAAGTCGCTACATATCCACGCCACGGCATTTTCCCCCAAAATGCTACACATCCGTTTCTATTTAAAGTGCATTTAACCGTGTTCTTTCAGGACAGATTATTTCATTGAAATTATTCATAATTCAGCGTGAAATTGTCCAATAAATGTAAGAAGTGATGAAGCGATTTCCTACTTCATGGGCGCAGCGATCTTAGAAGACTTCACGCCAGTGGCGGCCTCTGATTGGCCAAATGGATACGTCTGGTTTTGAGAAAAATCGGTGATGGTGCTTGTTGAGTTTTGGAATGAAAGGCCGTAATGCAGTTTGTAAATCAATGGCGGATATCGTGTTTTGGCGAAAACTGAATATGGTACGAGTAAGATATGATAATTGCTGATGGTTTGGTGGCGGGAGTTTCAATTTTTCAAATTTGGCGTTTATCGCGTTTTGGAACCAAACTCTTCAAATAATACTTTCTTGTAAATGATTTTCAAACTCAACTTAGATCATGAATAGTAATATGAGCACGAAAAGTTTCACTGATGTAGCTTATGTAGTTCCTGAGAAAACTTGTCCAGACTGAAACGGACGGACACCATTCCTATATCCCCCTGCACACTTCGTGGCGGGGGATAATAATAGTAGGAGGACTACTAGTCTCTTCTCCCAATCTTTGCAATGGATCTTGCGACAAAAAATGTTCAACAATGTCCAAACTTGGTTTTCCATTTTGTAGGAATTTGACTTAATTCTGCTTATTTGCTATAAAATAAAGATCTTGCCAAATGCAGTTTCTATTTGTGACCACTAGGGACACTAATAACTACAGAAGCTACGTGGGGCAATGGATGCACTGAACTGCGGCTGCACATCTATAAAAGCGAGCAAATCAATGGGAAACAGGCTTACATCTGTCAAATAACTATCCATCCATTATCTATACCGCTTATCCGTCAGGGTCACGGGAAAGCTAGACCCAATCCCAGCCGACTTCGGGCGGGAGGCGGGGTACAACCTTGGGCAGGTCGTCAATCTAATCTATCGCAGGGCTAAGAGAGACAGACAAGCAGCCACTCACACTCTCTCAGAACCCACGCCGACACGAAGAGAACACCGAAAGCCTTCTCCGCACAGAAAGGTCCCAGTTGGCTGCGAGGTCCGAACCGGAACTTTCTTGCTGTGAGGCGCCACTATGCCGCCCCTGATATAAATGCACGAGCCACAACAGGACCCGTTAAAACATATCGCGCACTTCTAAGGTTCAAGATGGGAGAGATGAGGGTATTTCCTGTTTCCTCACAAAGTAAATTTATGCATGAGTGAAGATAACAATGTAGAAATTGATTTTTTGAAATTCATATTCAAGTCTTTTTCTCTTAAAGGAGAACTGACGGCAAATTTTTTTTATCATCAAAATTCTATTTCTCTCATTTTATTAAATATTGGAATGCATTTTTGATCGCTATTTTGTCGCTGCTATAGCAAGTTATGAGTGTTTGAAATATGCTCTGTAATATATCAGTCCGTATGTCAAAGCAATGGCCGTAAACGAGATTCGCTGAGACCTGTGCGAGACATCGTAGGACGGAAGTAAAACGTACAGCGGAAATCAAAGCGACCGACATCTGCCAACGTTCCCTGTGTCCGAAATCGCTCACTCGGTCACTACTCCCTACTCCCTATACAGGGAATTACTATATAGAGGACTATACAGTGAGCTCATTGGTAAAGTGAGAACTCTTTCGGACACTAATTTACGTCATTACTGTCGCACGATTAAAACGTGCCAGATCAGTCGGCTGGTGGGTTTCAAAATAATAAATACATGCGTGTGTTTTTGTGATAAATCCATATTATACTGAGCGCATTTCCAACATTAATCAATACAAAGTCCCTGCAGCTTTCAGTTCTTTTAAATCAAGGCTGAATACTTTTTCTTCTTTGCCGCGGCCTTTTATTAAATCAAATTTGAGACTTTTAATTTGATTTCTTTCAGCGTGACCGCAATGCATGCTGGGATATATTGCTTTGGTTAGTGACCATCATTGTACACTACTTTTCATGATGCATTGTGGGATACTTTGAGTGCACTATATAGGGTGTAAATAATCCTCACTAAGGTTTCGGACAGCACTACAAAATGGCGTCCTCGCTATATAGTGAGTAGGGAGCGATTTCGGACACAGGGGTTGTCAAAAGACGCGCACGCCCTCTTTCGAACGCTGACGTAATCGAGCCGGAAGTTTTGTTTGTTTTGATAGCAATCAGGAAAGTTTGAAAAAAGTAGGCAGTAATCGTCATTTAAACTCGTTTTTGTGCAATACTTCGTTTGGAAAACAGTTTTCAAAATGGCGGCACTGACACCTGGCTGACACTTCACGTTTCGAAGTCTCGCACAAGTCTCGTGAAGATCGCGCGGATAAGCGACGCCTGCCGTGGACCGAACGGACTAAATTCAACATGGCTAAAAACCGAATAGGCCGATAAGTATAATATTTAATTGCAATTAGTTGCCGGTACGAGTCACGATATAAGGTTACTAAAACCGAAAACGTAATTGAATAACACGTTAATTAAGAAATAAAGCAAGTTTAAAAATGACTTCAGTTCTGCTTTAACATTTCGCGTTTAAATGACTGCTCCAAAACAACAGCTCTGCCCCAATCCCCGTCGGTCTCTCTTTGCACTCAGTTTGCCTTATATAGTTGCGGCTTCCTGTTCATGTTTACTCCCACTGTCTGTTGATTGGTTGCGTCCCTGATTGTTTCCACCTGCTCTTCTTGTCCGCTTTGTGTGTTTTTGTAACCTGTGTGTTTGTGTGCGCTTATTTGTCTGTATAACTAAGCTGTGTTTTTGCCAAGTCTTGTCTTGGTTCCAGGTTCATAATAATACACACCTCTTCCTTACACACTGATGATCATTACGGAAATACAGCCTTAATAAACAGGCCAAGTGGATGAACATGCGTCATACACTTTGTAAACTGGCTGCGACACAAGCCACTGGAGAATATTTAGATCCCTTCAACAAAATGTCACAAAGTAAACTGGTAGAAGGAAATAAAGTACTCAAGGTCCTTATGATAATAAGCACAACATATCGAAACGATAAAAGCGTAACAGAGATCTACAGCAGGCCAGCAAGGAGAAACCAGCAAGGGAAATGTGATGCATCAGTCTCGCTTAAAGCTGCATCCTCTGAAATGGAGGTGGGAGAACACACATACATTAATCTGTTCGGGCTTACAGTGTCTTGCAAAAGTATTCATACCCCTTGAACTTTTTCACACCTTACAACCACGAACTTAAACGTTTTTTACTGAGATTTTATGTGACAGACCAACACAGATTAGCACATAATTGTGAAGTGAAACGAAAATGATAAATGGTCTTCAATACTCTACAATAATCTGTAGAGCCACCTTTTGCTGCAATTACAGCTGCAAGTCTTTTGTGGTACAGTATGTCTCTACCAGCTTTGCGCATCTAGACACTGAAATTTTTGCCCATTCTTCTTTGCAAAACAGCTCAAGCTCAGCCAGATTGGATGGAGAGCGTCTGTGAACAGCAATTTTCAAGTCTTGCCACAGATGCTCAATGGGATTTAGGTCTGGACTTTGACTGGGCCATTCGAACACATGAATATTCTTTGATCTAAACCATTCCATTGTAGCTCTGGCTGGATGTTTAGGGTCATTGTCTTGCTGGAAGGTGAATCTCCTTCCCAGTCTCAAGTCTTTTGCAGCCTCCAACAGGTTTTCTTCCAGGATTGCCCTGTATTTAGCTCCAGCCATCTTCCCATCAACTCTGACCAGCTTCCCTGTCCCTGCTGAAGAAAAGCATCCCCATAGCATGATGCTGCCACCACCATGTTTCACAGTGGGGATGGTGTGTGCAGGGTGATGAGCAGTGTTAGTTTTCCGCCACACACAGCGCTTTGCATTTAGGCCAAAAAGTTCAACGTTGGTCTCATCTGACCAAAGCACCTTCTTCCACATGTTTGCTGTGTCCCCTACATGGCTTCTTATGCCCGTCTTTCAACAATGGCTTTCTTCTTGCCACTCTTCCAAAAAGGCCAGATTTGTGGAGTGTACGACTTCTAGTTGTCCCGTGCACAGATTCTCCCGCCTGAGCTGTGGATTTCTGCAGCTCCTCCAGAGCGATCATGGGCCTCTTGGCTGCTTCTCTGACCAGTGCTCTCCTTGCTCGCTCTGTCAGTTTAGGTGGACGGCCATGTCTTGGTAGGTTTGCAGTTGTGCCATACTTTTTCCATTTTTGAATGATGGATTGAACAGTGCTTCTTGAGATGTTCAGAGCTTGGGATATTTTTTTATAACCTAACCCTGCTTTAAACTTCTCCAGAACTTTATCCCTGACCTGTCTGGTGAGTTCTTTGGTCTTCATGATGCTGTTTGTTCTTCAGTGTTCTCTAACAAACCACTGAGGCCTTCACAGAACAAGCGTATTTATGCTGAGAGTAAATTACACACAGTAGGACTCTATTAACTAATTAGATGACTTCTGAAGGCAATTGATTGCACTGGATTGTATTTAGAGGTATCAGAGTACAGGGGGCTGAATACTAATGCACACCACGTTTTTCAGATTTTTATTTGTTTAAAATTTTGAAGATCGTTTATCATTTTCGTTTCACTTCACAATTATGTGCTACTCTGTGTTGGTCTATCACATAAAATCTCAATAAAAAACTTTTAAGTTCGTGGTTGTAAGGTGGAAAAATGTGAAAAAGTTCAAGGGGTATGAATACTTTTTCAAGGCGCTGTATGTGTGGTTTTCTGCATGTCACACGGCTCAATTAGCATGATGAGCTGTACAGACATGACTGTATAACGGGGATGACGAAAGGTCTTGTATGAATGAGTCAAAAAGGAAGAAAACTACAAAGCTGCTCCAGAGCATTAGTGCTGTGCATAAAACATCTGGCACACAGCTCCTCTGACAAGGCTGATGAAGAGAGAACACTTTTTTCTCTTCCGGTACTGATGACGAAACCTTGAGTATTGGCTGACAATCATTTTTAATTAAAATATTTCATGAAAGATGATCTAAAAAGTTACCATACATTTTTGTTTTTAAAATTCAATTAAACAATAAACGAACCAAAAAAAAACCTCACTGCGACTCCAGAATAAGAATCGTGTGCTCTGATTGGCTACTCTACTACTAGGCTATCAGCTCATATACCATGAGGAGAGAAAAACAAAATGGCGGCACGTGTTGCTGAAGCAACCGAGAACGAAATAAAAACTCTATTTGAAAATAAAACCCTAAAACATACCAAAAAAAAAAAGGTGACAAAATATGTAATAAAAGTATTTCACGGTAAAAACATATCTTTTTTTTTATTTTTCAAGAATTATTATTATTATAGCATTTTTCACAAGTTGCTAGTCATTTCGCCAGTTTGTTTACACTCAACGCGGAAATGATTGTCACACAAGTTATTATTTAATAAATTTGCAAAAATTTTCTTTAAAAACGCTCTGTTTCTCAAAATCATTGTTATTATTATTTTTTTTAAAGATATTTTTTGGGCTTTTTTCACCTTCATTGGATAGGACAGTGCAGAGACAGGAAACGAGCGGGAGAGAGAGATGGGGAGGGATCGGGAAATGACCCCGGGTCGGAATCGAACCCGGGTCCCCGGATCCACGGCACGGCGCCCCATCCACCCGAGCCACGACGCCCCCCCATTGTTATTATTATTAATGACTCTCGTCGTACAAGGCTTATAGGCAACTCGGTGCTACGCGCCTCGTCGGCTATCAGCTCATGTACGACTCGATTTCATGGAATAACTGTTAAATATTTATCCAGGCCAACTATAACCATTAATAATAACAATAATAATAATAAACAATCACTTTAGCAGTAAATAATAAATAAAATAAATGAAATATCCCTGACATTAACGACATACAGTACCAAAACTACTTGATGCACTTAAAATTCTTAACGTTTCCATTTTCTGAAAATAATAATTTTATAACACATAAAAGCGCCGTGCTAAATAAGACAAAATAATCCTCCAAATATTTTTGAGACATCCTGATTTCGTAACAGGATTTTACCCAAAGACCGTTCTTCTGCAGGCTGTTTTGGTCCGAGCCTTTGGCTTTAGGTAACCTCTGTTTCACATTCCTACAGGCAGATATCGTAAAGATGGCGCTTTAGGGTTTGTGTGTTTGTGACCAGAACTGTCCAAAAGTCCCTCTGACACAGTCACACAGCTGGACTGAGCTCAATTCAATCAGTGTCTGTGCTGAGAGATACACAACATGGACATAGTGACGGTAATGACGGATGCCGCTTTCCGTATGTTTATCATCATTTCAGCTCTCTTGGGGAGGACAGAAAGCCAAAGCCACAGAGCAAAGGCCTCCTGAGGCCATATGAGCTCTCTCTCTCACACACACACACACACACACACACACACACACACACACACATACTGAAGGAGAGAGAGAGCAAATGCCAGGGAAGAGAAATGGCCACAGGGTGAGCGTGGAGAGAGAGAGAGAGAGAGAGAGAGAGAGAGAGAGAGAGAGAGAGAGAGAATGCCTGTAGTTACAGAGCTGCTCAGAGCTGATAGGGACTGACATGCTGCTGATTAGTCAACTCACAGCCACAGTAACCACTGTGTACACACACACACACACACACACACACACAGTTCTTCCTTTATCGTGTTTATTATATTCTTCATATTACGGTTGTGTATCTCCTTCTGCACATCTCGATTCATAATAATCCGTTTCAGAGCAGTTTTACGTGTGATGTGGTTCAGAACTGAACGGACAGAAAAGGTCAAACAAACTGATTTTCGTGGGAATGGGAAATAAAGGAAAAAGAAGCCACGCCTCCCTGGGCATGATGGGCATAGATAGATCAGGTCTGTTCCAGTGGTTTTGATATACCTAGAAGCCACACCTCCTTCTCGAGCACTGCTAAAGCCAGAGGCCACACCTCCTTTGCTGGTGTGATTAAAACCACAACACTTTCACTGGGACAGTGCACAGGCACAGAGGCCACACCTCCTTCGCTGACAGGCACAGAGGCCACACCTCCGTCTCTCTACCTTCCGTACCGACACCGACAGGCAATAAAAGGCCACACCTCTGTTTCTTCCAAAGGCCACACCTTCACTTTCACGGACGTACAAAAGCCACACCTCCTTCACTGACGAGCAGAAACGACACACCATCACTGACATCCACAGAGGCCACACCTCTTTCACTGGCACGGACATGCACAAAAGCCACGCCTTCCTTATTGACACTGACAGGCAAAAAAAGGCCACACCTCCTTCACTTCCACTGACGCACACAAAGGCTGCACCTCCGTTACGTCTACTGACACACACAAAGGCCACACCTCTTTCATTTCCATTGATGCACACACAGGCAGGCCACACCTCTTTAACTTCCACTGACATACAAAAGCCACACCTCCTTCACTTCCACTGACACACACAAAGGCCACACCTCTTTTACTTCCACTGACATACACAGTGGCCACACCTACCTTATCGACACTGACAGGCAAAAAAAAGGCCACACCTCCATCACTTCCATTGACACACACAAAGGCCACACCTCCTTCATTTCCACTGACACAAAGGCCACACCTCCATCACTTCCATTGACACACACACAGGCCACACCTCCTTCACTTCCACTGACACGCAAAAAGGCTACACCTCCTTCATTTCCACTGACACAAAGGCCACACCTCCCTCACTTCCACTGACACGCAAAAAGGCTACACCACCTTCATTTCCACTGACACAAAGGCCACACCTCCCTCACTTCCACTGACACGCAAAAAGGCTACACCTCCTTCACTTCCACTGACACAAAGGCCACACCTCCCTCACTTCCACTGACACGCAAAAAGGCTACACCTCCTTCATTTCCACTGACACAAAGGCCACACCTCCCTCACTTCCACTGACACGCAAAAAGGCTACACCTCCTTCACTTCGACTGACATGCAAAAAGGCTACACCTCCTTCATTTCCACTAACACAAAGGCCACACCTCCATCACTTCCACCGATGCGCACAAAGGCCACACCTCCTTCATTTCCACTGACACAAAGGCCACACCTCCATCACTTCCACCGACGCGTACAAAGGCCACACCTCCTTCATTTCCACTGACACAAAGGCCACACCTCCATCACTTCCACCGACGCGTACAAAGGCCACACCTCCTTCATTTCCACTGACACAAAGGCCACACCTCCATCACTTCCACCGACGCGTACAAAGGCCACACCTCCTTCATTTCCACTGACACAAAGGCCACACCTCCATCACTTCCACTGCCGTGCACAAAGGCCACACCTCCTTCATTTCCACTGACACAAAGGCCACACCTCCATCACTTCCACTGATGCGCACAAAGGCCACACGTCCTTCATTTCCACTGCCAGCCACAGAGGCCACACCTCTTTCACTGGCACTGACGTGCACAAAAGCCACACGTCTTTTTTTACTGCAACTGATCGGCATGGAGACGCTCGCACATATCTTTTGTGTCTCTGTATGTGTGCATTTCTTTATACCTACCTTGAGGAGATAGATGGGTATGTTGCTGAAGTCCACAGGGAGTTTGAGCAGAAAGCGAGCAGAGAACTCGCCAGTCTGGAAAACAAAGGCATAAGTTCCATCAACACACCACACATCAACATGTACACAAACACACAGTGTTTATAGGTACAGGCAAGGAAACAATGCGCTGACGGTCAGAAGAATGGTGCAGAGAAATAAAACCGTGCTAAAGTGGAAATGCAGTCTGATTTTGTTAAGTGTATCAGTTCAGTGACGACGACTTTCACTGGGCTGGGAGATGCGAGCAGACAACATCCATACTGTAATACATGAAATCAAAAGATAATTTTCTGACATTGCCGTGGGTACGATGACTCGTTCTCGAACATCTTCTCCAACTCTCATTACTCACAGAAACAAACAGCGGAGATCAGAAGTTTACGTTCACTCATTATGGACATGAATGTCACAGCAATATTGGGTTTTCAATTATTTCTTTGAAGAAGTGTTCTTTTTCTCTGAAAAATATACATACAGCAGACCTAATACTTGGTTAAACGTCCCTTAGAAAGCTTCACCCTGACCAGACACTTTTGTTTGCCATCAACAAGCTTCTGGCAGAATTCTGGTTGGATATTTAACCACTTTTCTTGGCAGAATTGGTGGAGTTCAATTATTATTTTTTGACTTTTGAGCACAGTCCATATATTTCCGATAAGGTTGAGGTCAGGACTTTGGGAAGTCCATTCCAAAAGCTTAACGTTAGCCTGTTTTATTTATTCCACAACCTCTGATGTGTATTTGGAGTCACTGTCCTGTTAGGACACCAAACGGTGTCCAAATTTTAACCATCTAGCTGACGGTTTGTGGTTATCCTAAAGAACAGTCCTCCTTCTTCATTATTCCATCTGCTTTGTTCAATGCAGAAGTTCTACTGGCAAGAAAACAGACCCTGAGCATGAACCTACCACCACCATGCTTAACAGCTGGTATAGCACGCCGCACCTCTGTATCTCTGGTCATTGTGGCCAAACAACACAATCTTGGTCTCATCTGACCATAAAACCTTCCTCCAGAAGGCTCTCTCTTTGTCCGTGTGGTCAGCCGCAAACTTTAATTGAGCTCAAAGGTGTTGATTTTGGAGCAGGGTCTTCTTTCTTGGACGGCAGCCCCTCAGTCCATGGCAACGTAAAACTCGCTTGTCTGTAGACAGTGTTCTAGCTGCTTCCAGTTCCTGGGCTTGGTCATTCCTGGGCTGTTCCTGACCATCTGAATCAGCCTTAGCTGAGAGGAAACCACACCTCCCACCAACTTGTACCTACATACAACTGTTTGAACTGATGACCATGGAATCTGCCCTTGTTTAGAAGTGGTTCCAAGATACATTCTTGAGTTGTGTAAAATCTATGATCCTCTTTCTCAGATCTGCACCGAGCTCCTTGGACTTTCCCATTGTACTGTGTTGTGGTCAAGCCAATGAGTGCTGCCAAACAAACTCTTTTTATGTTGGCACAAAGAACCTACCATCTGTAGTCAATCATGATCACTAACAGGAAGTTAAGATGCCTTGGAAAGTTTAAAAAAAAAGGGCATTTTGGAATTTCCGCACCAGGGTTCTTTGTGAAATTTTTCGATAAACTAATAAATTACTGCAGAGTTTTGGGTTGCCACAATCACTCAGATCATGAGAAACATCTGCACTTCTACCGATGACCTGAACTAATCGAAAATCAGGGAGGGAAACCGAAAATTGTCAGAGGAGCGTCGTCGTCTCTGGCTTGCCAAACTATACCAGGATCTGACCGACAAAAATCCGGACAACATAAAAGTGTGTTCAGGTCACTTTGTATCAGGTATGAGGAGTTGTTGGTTTTTTTTAAACTTTTGATCAACGTCTTAAAACTAAACATGACACTATATTTCTACTGTCGAGCCGTGATGGTGCTTCTGTATGTTCTCTTGAGAGTAAGCCAAAGCTAAAAATCACAATCAGCCATCTGCTGTCAGCTGAGGGAGGCCCACAGGGGATGTGCACTCATGAGCTACAGTACATCACTGTACATGCAATGTACACAGTACACACCTTTGCTTTCACCAGACATTTGTCACCAAATTTCCATGCTTTTCGTTCCCTGACCCAGTCACAGCACATCTGGTTATAGGCTTCTAGTCCCTTGAAAACACTTCAGATCCTCAGCAGTGTATGGACTTGGCGAAAAAATTAAGTACTTGACGATGTCTGGGTATGTCACAGCCGGCAGCAATGCATCGTCTTCACTCAGTTCCTCTCCCGTTTGGTATGGTTCCAGGCCGTCAATTAACTGCAGTTTCTCCAGATAGCGGGCTCTTACACTGGGCTTAAGCCCTTCTACATACTTTCTAGCAGCTTCTGTCTTCTTATTGCAAGTTTCTTTGGCCGATGCCATTACGAAAATTGTGATTTTTTTTCCTGTGTGAAATGCAAGTGTTGTTTGTTTATGGAAATCCGTGCCTCCAATATGGCGCACACCTGGGACTTTCATGTTTTGGTGACGTCGGGGAAAACACTATTAGTGAGGAAATCATTAACAGCCCAAAATTACCATGACTTTCATGCCCATGATGAGTGTATGTAAACTTCTGACCACAAATGTACCTTTGGAACGGCTTCATTTGTCATTTTCTTAATTTACGTACAGTGGTGCTTGAAAGTTTGTGAACCCTTTAGAATTTTCTATATTTCTGCATAAATACGACCTGAAACAACATCAGATTTTCACACAAGTCCTAAAAGTAGATAAAGAGAACCCAGTTAAACAAATGAGACAAAAATATTATACTTGGTCATTTATTTATTGAGGAAAATGATCCAATATTACATATCTGTGAGTGGCAAAAGTATGTGAACCTCTAGGATGAGCAGTTAATTTGAAGGTGAAATTAGAGTCAGGTGTTTTCAATGAATGGGATGACAATCGGGTGTGAGTGGGCACCCTGTTTTATTTAAAGAACAGGGATCTATCAAAGTCTGATCTTCACAACACACGTTTGTGGAAGTGTATCATGGCACGAACAAAGGAGATTTCTGAGGACCTCAGAAAAAGCGTTGTTGATGCTCATGAGGCTGGAAAAGGTTCCAAAACCATCTCTAAAGAGTTTGGACTCCACCAATCCACAGTCAGACAGATCGTGTACAAATGGAGGAATTTCAAGACCATTGTTACCCTCCCCAGGAGTGGTCGACCAACAAAGATTACTCCAAGAGCAAGGCTTGTAACAGTTGGCGAGGTCACAAAGGACCCCAGGGTAACTTCTAAGCAACTGAAGGCCTCTCTCACATTGGCTGAAGTTAATGTTCATGAGTCCACCATCAGGAGAACACTGAACAACAATGGTGTGCATGGCAGGGTTGCAAGGAGAAAGCCACTGCACTCCAAAAAGAACATTGCTGCTCGTCTGTAGTTTGCTAAAGATCACATGGACAAGCCAGAAGGCTATTGGAAAAATGTTTTTTGGATGGATGAGACCAAAATAGAACTTTTTGGTTTAAATGAGAAGCATTATGCTTGGAGAAAGGAAAACACTGCATTCCAGCATAAGAGCCTTATCCCATCTGTGAAACATGGTGGTGGCAGTATCATGGTTTGGGCCTGTTTTGCTGCATCTGGGCCAGGACGGCTTGCCATCATTGATGGAACAATGAATTCTGAATTATACCAGCAAATTCTAAAGGAAAATGTCAGGACATCTGTCCATGAACTGAATCTCAAGAGAAGGTGGGTCATGCAGCAAGACAACGACCCTAAGCACACAAGTCGTTCTACCAAAGAATGGTTAAAGAAGAATAAAGTTAATGTTTTGGAATGGCCAAGTCAAAGTCCTGACCTTAATCCAATCGAAATGTTGTGGAAAGACCTGAAGTGAGCAGTTCATGTGAGGAAACCCACCAACATCCCAGAGTTGAAGCTGTTCTGTATGGAGGAACGGGCTAAAATTCCTCCAAGCCGGTGTGCAGGACTGATCAACAGTTACCGCAAACGTTTAGTTGCATTTATTGCTGCACAAGGGGGTCACACCAGATACTGAAAGCAAAGGTTCACATACTTTTGCCACTCACAGATACGTAATATTGGATCATTTTCCTCAATAAATAAATGAACAAGTATAATATTTTTGTCTCATGTGTTTAACTGGGTTCTCTTTATCTACTTTTAGGACTTGTGTGGAATTCTGATGATGTTTTAGGTCATATTTATACAGAAATATCGAAAATTCTAAAGGGCTCACAAACTTTCTAGCACCACTATACACATCCAAATGATCATTAGATGGTGACCTTGATGGTTTTTGGATCCTGACAGGTTACGAGTAAAACTTCCACTCAGTGCTGGAACAACATTCAGCAAACTAGACAAGCAAAACAGAGCACACAATACAAATCACAGACAGTAATATACCTCACACACACACGACACCTGGTCAACACCACAGCATGTTCCGTGCGTTCTGAGTTGCATCATCATAATATGTTCTTCTGAAATCTTTCGTAATTGTTGTCAGTTATCCCACAAACCACAGCTTTATTTGCCACATCCTTTTAGAGACAATGAAGCAATGCATACAAATACATACACGCCCACACAGTCCTATTCCCACATCTCAGTGCTCCAGGTTGTCTGTACACAATGAACATACAGTAGTCTGAATTCTGCTGCATCACCCGCTGATGAAAACTCTGATACGGTCTTGCACAATTCAATTTCAGTAAATATTTTTGCAAGAAACACATTTCAACATACCAAGCAAAACACAAGATGATGAACAGATGGGGTTGGAACAACTGCACTTTTAGTCGTATTAAGAAGTGCATGCAAACTTTGAGTGGATACGTCTTAACTAAAACAGACGAGCGGCGTCTCTTTCCACAGGCGGTTACCAGAAAACCACCCTCCTGATTCTACCGAGACAGGCTTGACCGTGCCTTTTGGAGGCATCTGTGCTGAACCATGCTCGAGAGCAAACAGCGAATTAATCACTTTCTAATTATTAAAAGCCTTAAAAGTATTCGTAAGCTCTGTTTGATTGTACAGTTTGCCGTAAGGGGGGCGGCGCGGTGGTGTAGTGATTAGCGCTGTCGCCTCACAGCAAGAAGGTCCTGGGTTCGAGCCCCGTGGCCAGCGAGGGCCTTTCTGTGTGGAGTTTGCATGTTCTCCCCGTGTCCGCGTGGGTTTCCTCCGGGTGCTACGGTTTCCCCCACAGTCCAAAGACATGCAGGTTAGGTTAACTGGTGACTCTAAATTGACCGTAGGTGTGAATGTGAGTGTGAATGGTTGTCTGTGTCTATGTGTCAGCCCTGTGATGACCTGGCGACTTGTCCAGGGTGTACCCCGCCTTTCGCCCGTAGTCAGCTGGGATAGGCTCCAGCTTGCCTGCGACCCTGTAGAAGGATAAAGCGGCTACAGATAATGAGATGAGATGAGTTTGCCGTAAGCATATTTAACCTTTATTTTTAATCATGTGTTTGGTTTGACCATTTCACTGAAAATGGTCACTTGTTCAATCCACTGGTCTTCACGAAACACTTGTCTGAAGTCATGTCAATCCTGAGATCGAGACGCTGACCTCTTCTAGTCCTCAGACCTGCCTGATCCATCCTGATGCCCTACTTCTGGCTGGAGTCTCATCACACCGCTCCTGTGGAGGACGGCCCCATGTGGACAGTCGAAAGTCACACCTGGAGGACACTCTGGATGCTTACAGTAATGCTTTTATGGCTGAGGACTACAGTTGACTTGCTAACTTTAGGACTGCAGTTGTTATGAACAGTTTTGCACTCAAGTTTCCATCAATGAAGAGTTTATAACATCAACGAAATAATCACGTTGTCCGTTATCACCCAAATGAGGATGGGTTCCCTTTTCAGTCTGGTTCCTTTCGAGGTTTCTTCCTTGTGTCGTCTGAGGGAGTTTTTCCTCGCCACAGGTTTGCTCATCGGGGATAGATTAGGGATAAAATTAGCTCATGTTAGTCATTAAAATTCTGTAAAGCTTCTTTGCGACTATACAAATAAACTTGAAGTCAGCCAAATCAAATATACAAAATATTAAAGTGACACAGGTCGATCTACAACCCCGATTCCAAAAAAGTTGGGACAAAGTACAAATTGTAAATAAAAACGGAATGCAATGATGTGGAAGTTTCAAAATTCCATATTTTATTCAGAATAGGACATAGATGACATATCAAATGTTTAAACTGAGAAAATGTATCATTTAAAGAGAAAAATTAGGTGATTTTAAATTTCATGACAACAACACATCTCAAAAAAGATGGGACAAGGCCATGTTTCCCACTGTGAGACATCCCCTTTTCTCTTTACAACAGTCTGTAAACGTCTGGGGACTGAGGAGACAAGTTGCTCAAGTTTAGGGAGAGGAATGTTAACCCATTCTTGTCTAATGTAGGATTCTAGTTGCTCAACTGTCTTAGGTCTTTTTTGTCATATCTTCCGTTTTATGATGCGCCAAATGTTTTCTATGGGTGAAAGATCTGGACTGCAGGCTGGCCAGTTCAGTACCCGGACCCTTCTTCTACGCAGCCATGATGCTGTAATTTTTGCAGTATGTGGTTTGGCATTGGCATGTTGGAAAATGCAAGGTCTTCCCTGAAAGAGACGTCGTCTGGATGGGAGCATATGTTGCTCTAGAACCTGGATATACCTTTCAGCATTGATGGTGTCTTTCCAGATGTGTAAGCTGCCCATGTCACACGCACTAATGCAACCCCATACCATCAGAGATGCAGGCTTCTGAACTGAGCGCTGATAACAACTTGGGTCGTCCTTCTCCTCTTTAGTCCGAATGACACGGCGTCCCTGATTTCCATAAAGAACTTCAAATTTTGATTCGTCTGACCACAGAACAGTTTTCCACTTTGCCACAGTCCATTTTAAATGAGCCTTGGCCCAGAGAAGACGTCTGCGCTTCTGGATCGTGTTTAGATACGGCTTCTTCTTTGAACTATAGAGTTTTAGCTGGCAACGGCGGATGGCACGGTGAATTGTGTTCACAGATAATGTTCTCTAGAAATATTCCTGAGCCCATTTTGTGATTTCCAATACAGAAGCATGCCTGTATGTGATGCAGTGCCGTCTAAGGGCCCGAAGATCACGGGCACCCAGTATGGTTTTCCGGCCTTGACCCTTACGCACAGGTATTCTTCCAGATTCTCTGAATCTTTTGATGATATTATGCACTGTAGATGATGATATGTTCAAACTCCTTGCAATTTTACACTGTCGAACTCCTTTCTGATATTGCTCCACTATTTGTCGGCGCAGAATTAGGGGGATTGGTGATCCTCTTCCCATCTTTACTTCTGAGAGCCGCTGCCACTCCAAGATGCTCTTTTTATACCCAGTCATGTTAATGACCTATTGCCAATTGACCTAATGAGTTGCAATTTGGTCCTCCAGCTGTTCCTTTTTTGTACCTTTAACTTTTCCAGCCTCTTATTGCCCCTGTCCCAACTTTTTTGAGATGTGTTGCTGTCATGAAATTTCAAATGAGCCAATATTTGGCATGAAATTTCAAAATGTCTCACTTTCGACATTTGATATGTTGTCTATGTTCTATTGTGAATACAATATCAGTTTTTGAGATTTGTAAATTATTGCATTCCGTTTTTATTTACAATTTGTACTTTGTCCCAACTTTTTTGGAATCGGGGTTGTATTAAAAAGATGAATTCTTCGTAGCTAATTCTGCACGTGGCTTTGAAGCGGAATGGGCCATGTTGGAGGATACAAACTCATGCGGCGCACATTTACTATAGAAGAAATGCTCGAGAGGTTACTATGCTCAAGAATTCCTTTTGTTTCTTCGCTGTACTACTCTTTTTGCTGCAATTGAATGCGGGCGCAACTCTATTCGAGACAAGGGGACTTGTAAGTTCTTTAGGATTCTAGCAATTATAAACAATCAAGGAGGAAAAAAAAACAATAGAGCGTTGTCCACGGAGCGTAGATGTCACTGGCTGTCTAACATAAACCAGGGGAAGCCATGGCCTAATGCTTAGAGAAGCAGCTTTGGGACCAAAAGGTTGCTGGTTCAATTCCCTAGACCAGCACGAACGGCTGAATTGCCCTTAAGCAAGGTACTTAAGCCCCAACTGCTCCCCAGGCTGCTCTGGGTACCGTATGTTGTACGTCGCTCTGGATAAAAGCATCTGCTAATTTATGTAATGTAATGTAAATGATCCAAGCGATGAGAAAGCAAAACCACACGAGTCTGAAGTGAACGTTTTATTAATGGTAAGTGCTACGAACTGGTTATTAATGAAAAGATCGCAATAGATAAGAAATATTGGATCGTTTAATCGCCCGGTCCTGCAGAAACTCGTCGTGATCATCGAGCGTGTGAGCCGACGATCAAAGGCTTCGACGATTATTTAAGTTTAAAAAGAGCTGTAAAGGATTTTTGATGCTGCTGCTTTTATTTTGCTTCGTCTTTCCATTAGGGAAACCAGCTGATCTCGACAAGTTTACGGATTCAGACTGGGCTCCGACACAAAATACAAAATCAAACATGGTACTAAAGTGGTAGCTCGAAATGATTGGCTTACGGAGCGCAGAAAGGAACGCAAAATCACTGACGAATCACAGAGCCAAACGATCACGGAGTCAATCGAACAAGATTCGGGTCAATCCACTACCTCGAGTGCTGCAGCCTCCTCGCCCGGTGAGCGCTCTTTCAGAAATAAACATGTTATATGGCATGTTAGATACCGGTCTTTTGAAGCAGTCAGAATGATTGGTTATTTTTAAAATAGATTTGAGAAACGACTCCAAAGCTTATAAACGTAACTCTCTTGAAAAGGACATCCAGTGAATTAAAATAAAGTTATGTTATGTTCTCGCTTGGAACGCTGTTTACAGACGTTTGATTGTACGTCCTCCAACATGGCGGCGGTGGATGCAGTTTTGGTTGCAAACTAAGAACAGCACCCTGTGGAGCTAGAATAACCCCTCGGTACTTGAATCACACGCTGTATTGCTCGCTGCCTCATGTCTGTGAAGGAGAATGAGCTGGAAAAACACTGCACGCTAACGTTTACACGTGGGTACGGAAACGGCTGAAGTTCATCCTCATTATAATATGAGCGAGGTCGCAACAAACATGGCGGAACCGGCGGCCTCCGACACAGAACTGAGTGCTCGAGAGCCTTCGAGCTCACAGGTGCGTTTAGATTTGGAATATTTCAATTCCCCTCTCTTTTCTGGCGCGTTTTGCCTTTGACAATGTCAAATACTTCCTTAAAATCGTCCTTAAAATTTTTGTCTCGAGTTCAGAGTCTTCGTTCGATCTGGGTGATCCAGCATGTTTGCTGTGGCTCTGCAGTCGCGACCTCTGACCCGCACGTGACCTCAGGTGACTTTTCCGAAAGTAACTGGCTGGTTTGTAAACAGACTGACATGTGGTTAGGACGCCCCGCATCAAAGCATTCAGAAAGGGAAGTGGATTCAATGATTTCTGAACCTGTGCATCGACCTGTGTCACTCTGATATTTTTCACATTAACGAACTCAAAACTTTCTCCATTTACTTTAAGAAACAAGGTAAATGGAGAACGTAGGTAAAAGGTGTTACATTTTTAAGCAGGTAAACCAAGATAGCACTAGATTACCGTGAGATGTGGAAAGGGGGCGGGGCTTCCGTGGTGCCAGTTATGCCGCATTTGGTTAAGGTAACACATTTGAATAAAGGCAACATGATTTCTGACCTCATCAGCCCTCAGAACGCCCTCTCAACTCACGATGGTATCATCAACTCAGAGTGAAGTTAGCCGATCACTGCTGATGCTGTGAGCAGCCATTTTGATTTGATGCGTCAGCTGCTCATAGCGTCAGCCGCGAGCAAACAAACTAACACTTCTTACCATTAAAAAATGAGTTATGCTGTATATATACACTCACCGGCCACTTTAATAGGAATTTGTTTTTGATTCTAAGATCCCTGTTCTTGGCTGCAGGAGTGGAACCCAGTGTGTTCTTCTGTTCTGCTGTGGCATGCTGAGATGCTTTTCTGCTCACCACGGTTGTAAAGAGTTCCTATGAGTTACTATATCCTTCCTGGCAAAAAAGCTCAAACCAATCTGGCCATTTTCCTCTGACCCTCTCTTATCAACAAGGCGTTTGTTTCCACCCACAAAAAAGAAAGAAAGAAAGAAAGAAAGAAAGAAAGAAACAGGAGAGAAAGAAACGAACAAACAAAGAAAAAGAAAGACCAAGAAAGAAAAGTAAGAAAAAAGCAAACAAAGAAAAACAAAGAAAAACAAAGAAACAAAAAAGAAACAAAAAAAGAAACCAAGAAAGTAAGAAAGAAACAAAGAAAAACAAAGTAAGAAAGAAACAGAAAGAAACAAAGAAAAACAAAAAAAGAAATGGAAGAGAGAAAGAAACAAACAGAAAGAAAAAGAAAGACCAAGAAAGAAAGAAAAATGAAAGAGAAAGAAAGAAACAAAAAAGAAAGAAACAAGAAAGAAAAACAAAGAAAGTAAGAAACCGAAAGAAAGAAACGCTGGTTACGAATGTAACCGTGGTTCTATGACTAAGTGGAAGACCGCCAGGGCGGTGCTAAAAGCACTGGAAGGATCTTTGCATCCGCGCATTTCGAGAGTCGCATACAAAAGTTGTCATCTCATGACGTATGACGTGTCTGCCTATATAAGGCAACATCCCACGTCATTTGGCCTCAAGATCATTCTCACGCAATCCGAGTGACCAAAGACCCTGGCGGTCTTCCACTTAGTCATAGAATCAAATCAAATCAAATCAAGTTTATTTGTACAGCGCTTTTAACAATAAACACTGTCGCAAAGCAGCTTTACAGAATTTGAACGACTTAAAACATGAGCTAATTTTATCCCTAATCTATCCCCAATGAGCAAGCCTGTGGCGACGGTGGCAAGGAAAAACTCCCTCAGACGACATGAGGAAGAAACCTCGAGAGGAACCAGACTCAAAAGGGAACCCATCCTCATTTGGGCAAATGAGGGTACATTCGTAACCAGCGTTCTATTTCTTCACTCCAGACTGCCAGGGCGGTGCTAAAAGCACTAGTGGAAGACGAATACCAACCCAGTCATGAGGAATTCAGAAGAGCATCACCACCTTCTGGAAGAACAGCTGCACACAGAAATGGCATGGATGCAACATTTAGCCTGTAGTACCAGGCAAATGTACATGTATTGGACCAAGTTGCAGCAGCACAAATGTCAGAGAGTGGTACACCCCGGAGAGCTGCCCATGATGTTGCCTGAGCACGCGTCGAATGGCAGCGGACAGGAGAGGGCACAGTACGTCCCATAGATTCATAAGCATGGGTGATTGCCTCCACAACCCAACGGGAGAGCCGCTGCTTGGACAGAGGCCTTCCTCTCGGAGCGCCACCAAAACATACAAACAATTGGTCTGTCGTACCAAAGGCCGCCGTCCTATCAAAATAAAACCTCAGAGCCCTGACAGGGCACAACTCAGCACGCAAGTCCGTCCTGTCCGCCGGTATAGCAGTCAGCAAAATTGGCTGGTTGCTAAACTGGGGAGATAAGACTTTCGGGAGGAAAGCTGGGTTAGGCCACAATGAAACACTGTCAAACATAAGGCCCCAACAAAGACAAACAGTACTCACTGAGAGGGCATGTAGCTCACTCACACACCGGGCTGTTGTGATGGCAAGGAGAAAAGCTGTTTTAACAGATAGCCACTTAATGTCAGCTGCTGCCAGGGGCTCATAAGGAGGCAAGCAAAGGGATTCGAGCACAGTGTTCAGATCCCATGACAGACTCCGCACAAAACGAGGAGGATTAAGACGAACTGCTCCTCTCAAAAAGGCTACCACCAGCCGGTGGGACCCAAGTGAAACACCTCCAACCTCTGAACAGTGGGCTGTTAGTGCTGCAACATACACCTTAAGTGTAGATGCAGCCCTGCCAAGCTCTAAAAGGTGCTGCAGGAAATCTAAAATCTGTGGAACAGAGCAGCTTAGGGGGTCGATGTTGCGTTCTGCACACCAATCACAGAACACCTTCCACTTGCCTGCATACAAGTGTCGGGTAGATTCTGCATGTGCGTTCACCACAGTGTTCCTGGTCCCTTCTGAACACTCCAGTAGTAGCCCTGGGGCCCCAAGGGCCACACCCAGAGCTTCAGGCGTTTGGGACATGGGTGTTGAATCCTGCCCTCCATCTGCGTCAGCAAGTCGGGCCTGCTGGGCAGCTGACAAGGGGGTCCCACTAGTAGTGACAGCAGGAGCTGGAACCATGGCCTGGATGGCCAATGAGGAGTTATCAATAGCACATGGTGACCGTGATCGTGCACACGGCAGAGAGTCCTCCACAACAGTGGTAGAGGGGGAAAGGCATAAAGGATGGCCCTCGGCCAGTCGTGGGCCAGAGCATCCTGGCCCAACGCTGCCGTTTCTTCTCCCAGGGAAAACCATGTCGGACAATGAGTTGTCTGACTGCTTGCAAACAGGTCCACAGTTGCTTTCCCATAGGTTTTCCAGATCTGTTCCACCGTGTCTGGATGCAGTTTCCAATCCCCTTGAGACACCTTGCCGCGTGACAGAGCATCTGCCACATTGTTTAGGCGTCCAGGTAGATAAGATGCCCTTATGGAAAGGAGGTTGTCCTGAGCCCATACTAGGAGACTGTGAGCCACCTGAAGCGCAGCTACAGACCTTGTGCCCCCCTGATGATTGATATAGAAAACAGTTGCCACATTGTCTGTACGTACCAATACATGTTTGCCCCGCAGCACTTCCTGAAAGTGGCGCAACGTCAGAAACACCGCCATCAACTCCAGTGTGTTGATGTGGGACGTGCACCACGGAGCAGGCCAGGTGCCGTTCACACCTTGCCGACGCCAGACTCCACCCCAACCCATGAGGGAAGCATCTGTCTGGATAACCTCCCACCCTCCCGGTGGGGGACCAATTGGAACTCCACGAGTGAGAAAGTGTGCCTGGGACCAAGGTCTTAGCGTGAGCATGCAACGGCGTGTTATTCTCACCCTCATGTGCCTGTCTCGCACTGGACACAGACGCAGTTGAAGAAGCCATCTCTGAAAAGCCCTTAGCCACAGAAGACCCAGAGGAATGACTACTGAGGCCACTGCGAGTTTCCCCAACAGCTGAAGGAGAGAAACGTAATGCTGAGTTCCCCCGACACGAAGGTGGTTCACGCCAGTGAGAATTGAACTTATTCTGTCTGGCGTGGGACTGGCCAGCATAGTGTTTGAATCCAGGGCAAGGCCGATGAAACGTGTTGCCTGGACTGGGACCAGTTTGCACTTCCTCTGGTTCACCCTGAACCCCAGAGCCGTAATGTGTAGTAGCAACCGGTGAGCATGTTCCCTGGCCTGTTCGGGCAATGCAGCACAAAGAAGCCAGTCGTCCAAGTAAGGGAGCACTCTCATACCCTCCTTCTGAAGGGGTTCTAGTGCTACTTGGACACATTTCGAGAACACCCTTGGCGCCAGAGAAAGTCCAAAGGGGAGAACTCTGAACTGAAAAATCTTTCCCATGAACAAAAAACGAAGGAAGCGCCTGTGGTCCACAGCAATGGGTATGTGAAAATAGGCGTCCTCGAGATCTACGGTCACAAAACAGTCCTGGTTTGTGACCGCTTGCAGTACATCTGTTGTTCGTAGCATTCGAAAAGGAAGCACCTTCAAGAAACGGTTTAACCTTCTTAAATCTAAAATCGGCCTGAACCCGCCGTCTTTCTTTGGAACGAGAAAATAAACTGAAAAGAAACCCCCTGGGTGAACAATGGGGTCGACCATCTCTATGGCTCCTTTTTGTAGCAACAACTGAACTTCTCTCGACAAGGCTTCTGCCTGTCTTGGATTGGTTATAACTGTCTGCCTCACACCCGAATGCATTGGTGGCCAGCGGCGGAATTGCAGGCGGTACCCTTCTGAAAGGGTGGTGAGTAGCCATTGGTTGGTTGGTTTCGCACCAACGCGCTAGCTGGCTGCCTGTAAAAACTCCTGCCACTGGCCCTGACCTGTCAGTGGTCCTGTCTACGTTTTTCGGAAGGGATGGGGGGGCGACGACGGCGGGGAGGACCCGTCTGTCGAAAAGAGCGAAAACTCACGTGTGGCTGAGTGCCACCCTGCCTGGCCGAGGGAGATGGGGGATTGGGGGCCTGCTGCTGGGGTCGATGGGGAGACCTTTGTGCAGCTCTAGGGGCCACATGCCTAAAGCGTGAGGCAGAAGGATTTGGTGGAGCTCTGAAGGTGGGTGCTACGCCCACATGACGGGAGCGAGACTCTGTAACAGACACACGTCTGTCAAGAGCCTCTTGTGCTGCTGGCCCAAAGACCTGTCCAGGTGCCAGTGGGAGGTGCCTCAGGTTGTTCCTGCATACTTCTGGCAGAGGCGATTGAGCCAGCCACACTTGCCGACGGGCTTGCAGCAAGGTGCCCAAGGTAGTGCCACACTGGTTGGCAATGACACCCATAGCCTGCAGTGCAAGTTCCAGTACCTCAGCCGCCAGTGGGTCTGCTGATGATGTGTTGAGTGTCGAGTGCAGCATAACGAGCATGTGTGCCAGCGAGTTAGACACCCTGCCAAAAAAGGCAGTAGAGTTGTAAGCACGAGAAAGTAGCTCGTCTGTGCGGCGGCACTCAGCATTAGGGCAATGCACCTGCTCCCGAAGTGCTTCATCGGGAGACACAATGAGCGAAGCAATGCTTGACTCGACTACTGGCATGCTACCCAAGCCAACAGCACCGGGGTCCTGCATCGCCACAAGCATGCGAGACATCTGGTCTGGACAGGCAGGTTTCGTAGCAGCCTCCAGGGCAGAGGCCACCACAGAAGTAAAGTCACGACACTGTGGAATTACCAGAGAGCCACGCTGAACACGGCGCAGGAACATGTTCTCAGATCCGGTAGGAGGCGCTGGGGTGTCCAACTGCAAACGTGCAAGCAAAGCCTTCAGTATGGCCTCCACCGAACCCACCACTGAGGCAGACTCCCCAGATCGCCCAGAGGTAACATCACTGCCCGAATCACGGGGCTCAACACCTGGCAGGACTTCACTTGGTGGCTGCGCCGAGGAAGAAGGCTGACTGAAAAAGGTGTCTGAGGCAGCCACAGACATCACTTCCTCTTGGTCAGGTGGCTGAGAACATGAGCCAACGGGCGACAAGGAGGCAGGCGGTACAGGCTGTTCCTCTACAGTACTTACCTGTGCCCCTGCTGGGGGGGGGGGGGGGGGGGGGGGCTTGCAAGCAGAGGCAGCAGACGCTCCACTGTAGATGAGAGCAGTTCCACTTTACGCTTTAACTCCGAAGAATTAGATTTTTTGCGCTGTTTTGCATGCACTGGTGGTGAAAGCTTACGCTTACGCTGTGTCTGAGAATCCGAGAGCAGAAAACTGCCAGACGCACGTTCCACACCAGCCAACCGTGCCTGTCTAACAGTAAGCGGCATTAACACACAGGAAGGGCATGGATCAGACATTGCCTCCCTTAGATGTTGCATGCCAAGGCACTCCGCGCAGCGATCATGTGCATCCAGCACCTCCATTAGATTGGGGCAAGTGGAACACCTCACTGAATCCATCTCAGTGTCTACTCACCCACGATTTTTTTTTTTTTTTTAGAAAAGAAGCAAGGTGTAGTGCTGCTTGCTAGCCTGGCAACCAAGGCTAGCAAGTTCGCAAGCGCAGCTTTACCGCTACAGACAACGATTTACTAGCAACCAGAAAACCGATGCTCACGTAAAGTTGTAAGTATGCGTTAACGTTATTGGCAGCCAATTCGCTAACTCGCTCAACACTGACAAACCTGCCGGCAACCGAGCAGTTTGTGACAAGACCGATATAATAACCGCCCCTGAAAACTTGGCAGCCAAGATTCAGTGACTATCGATGCATAAAACAAGTTACCTTAGCGACCAAACAGCTCGCGTGGAGTCCAGTCCCACTGAAGTCCTCTTCAGTCACGAGCTGCACTGTAGATTGTCGCAGGTATTCCCACAGTTAACACAATTCCAATAGAAAAGATGCGATTCCAACGCGAGAAAAAAGAAGAGGCCAAATGACGTGGGATGTTGCCTTAATTATATAGGCAGGCACGTCATACGTCATGAGATGACAACTTTTGTATGCGACTCTCGAAACGCGCGGATGCAAAGATCCTTCCACTAGTGCTTTTAGCACCGCCCTGGCGGTCTGGAGTGAAGGAAATAGAACAGGAAAAAAGAAATAAAGAAACGGAAGAGAGAAAGAAACAAAGAAAGAAAAATAAAGACCAAGAAAGAAAGAAAGAAGCAAACAAAAAGAAAGAAACAAAGAAAAACAAAGAAAGTAAGAAACAGAAAAACAAACAAAAAAGTAAGAAACAGAAAGAAAGAAACAAAGGAAAAAAGAAACAAACAAAGAAATGGAAGAGAGAAACAAAGAAAGAAAAAGAAACAAACAAAAAAAGAAAGAAACCAAGAAAGAAAGAAACAAGAAACAAAGAAAAACAAAGAAAGTAAGAAACAGAAAGAAACAAACAAAGAAACGGAAGAGAGAAAGAAACAAACAAAGAAAGAAAGACCAAAAACAAAGAAAGAAAAATAAAGACCAAGAAAGAAAGAAAGAAGCAAACAAAAAGAAAGAAACAAAGAAAAACAAAGAAAGTAAGAAACAGAAAGAAACAGAAAAACAAACAAAAAAGTAAGAAACAGAAAGAAAGAAACAAGGGAAAAAAGAAACAAACAAAGAAATGGAAGAGAGAAAGAAACAAAGAAAGAAAAAGAAAGAAACAAAAAAGAAAGAAAGAAACCAAAAAAGAAAGAAACAAGAAACAAAGAAAAACAAAGAAAGTAAGAAACAGAAAGAAACAAACAAAGAAACGGAAGAGAGAAAGAAACAAACAAAGAAAGAAAGACCAAGAAAGAAAGAAGCAAACAAAAAGAAACAAAGAAACAAAAGAGAAAGAACGAAAAAAAAACAAGAAAGAAAGAAAAAGAAACCAAGAAACAAAGTAAGAAAGAAACAAAAAGAAACAAAAAAAAAACCAAAGTAAGAAACAGAAACAAAGGAAAAAAAAAGAAAAAGAAGCAAATAAAAAGAAAGAACTCATTCACTCAGTGTTTTTTGTTTTCTGCACCATTCTGTGTAAACTCTAGCGTTTCTGTTGTGTGTGAAAACCCCAGGAGATCAGCAGTTTCTGAAATACTCAAACCAGCACCCACGATGCCACAGTGAAAGACAGTCACACTCCGAGATCACAGTTTTTCCCATTCTGACGTTTGAACATTGTGAACATCAACTGAAGCTCTTGATTGAAGCTCTGACCTTTCTAGCTTGGATGCATAGAGGTTTAAATAAATAAATAAATAAATAAAAAGATGTAATTCTAAGCACTGACTTCCCATTTCTGATGTCGAATGCAGCTTTAATACTGGAGAGTTCAAAACATCTGTGAAAATGTCAGTCACTCCAGAGTCATATGTACATTTCCTCACCTGCTGTTTTCACTGTGGGGAAAAACAGACTGCTGTTTCTTGCGCATTTTAGAGAAGGAACTCATAGCACTGTTCTACGCAAAAACTGTTGGCAGGTTTGCGTTAGTTAAAAAAAAAAATCAAATCATCCCGCTGTATTTTTTTGATGAAATCTGCAGGTTTGAATTAAATCTACATTTTATTTATGCAATTCTTAATACCATAAGGGCAAATTCTTTTAATCAGTCCTGTTTTCCCCCCATCAGCACTAGTATTTGAACTCACAATATCCTGGTCACTCATACAAACTCTTGAGCCACTGTTGAGCACCCCCCCCCATTACCCAGCTGTTCTTGCGTCCGGCATAGATTTCCATGCTGTGGCCGTAGTCGGGGTCCTCGAGCAGGCTGTCGTACTCAAAGAGCAGGCGTGAGCTGTCTCTCAGCCTCTGGCACTGGTATTGGTGGTACTGCTGCAGGAGCTCCTTCACCAGCTGCAGCAGGCACTCGGGGTCGCTGGCGTCCCAGGCCACAAGGTGCTACAGGCCAACACACACCAACACGCCAAGTTAGTTTTCAGGACACTTCAATGCAGTCGCAGTTTTAACAAAACTTCTATCATGGTACAACAGTGCAGTACTCGATGGAAGATCACGATGGCAAACAGTAAACAAGGACACGGGTTTGAAGGAATAGATAAGAGCAGCTGAACATCAGGGGTGCTTAGTAAAGCAACATACTCCGTTCCAAATAAATGACATACGACTTATTTTAGATGGTACAATGGCATGCTTCTTTCTTGTATATCCAACTTTCTCAATATCAAAGTAGTGTGTGAATACTGTATGTCAAAGAAGTCGTACATCCATCCATTATCCGTAATCGCTTAACCTGTGCAGGGTTATGGGCAAGCTGGAGCCTATCCCAGCTGACTACGGGCGAAAGGCGGGGTACACCCTGGACAAGTCGCCAGATCATCACAGGGCTGACACACAGAGACAAACAACCATTCACACTCACATTCACACCTACGGTCAGTTTAGAGCCACCAATTAGCCTAACCTGCACGTCTTTGGACCGTAGGGGAAACTGAAGCACCCGGAGGAAACCCATGCAGACACGGGGAGAACATGCAAACTCCACACAGAAGGCCCACGTCAGCCACTAAGCTCAAACCCAGAACCTTCTTGCTATTAGTGCTAACCACTACATCACTGTACCACCCATAGAAGAAGTACATCAAAGACTAAAGGTCTGGTAAACCACAAGCAATTCCTGACCTCTTCTTCTTTTGGCTGCTCCTGTTAGAGGTTGCCACAGTGGATCATCATGATCCGTATATTTGATTTGGCATAGGTTTTATACCAGATTCCCTTCCTGACGCAACCCTCCCCAATCTATCTGGGCTTGGGACTGGCACCAAGGCTTGTGCAACCCCAGTGGCTGGGGATTTTACCTAATCTGCATGTCTTTGAACAATGGGAGGAAACCCACACAGACATGGAGAGAACATGCAGACTTCACACAGAAAGGCCCTGTCAGCCATGAGGTTCGAACCCGGAACTGTGTGTCGACAGTGCTAACCACTACACCACCAAGCCTAAAGGACTAATTCAGCAAATACATATCGTTTAAAATTTGCTTTATTTTCAGTTTTGCCCTGCAGTTCAATGGCTAATGTCATACGGATACCCGAAAGATTTGTCCTTCACGAAAACAGTTTTGCACCTTGGTGCCTTCTTACACTTTCTCAGTGTGGTAACGTACCTTAATTAGTCACATTCTCTATCGTTCATTGCTGCCTCGTTAAAGTTGCATATCTCCTAACAGTATTTCTGTAGTTTTTAGATAGTACGTCTTATCCTTTTAATAAGTGGGGTTAGGACGCAATTGGAACAAAAGTTCTGTTCCTTTCCCTGTCACACCTCTCGATTTAGTTTTTCTTTGTTACGGTAGGTGCATGTGACCGTTTTTGGTATTGTAGTTTTTCAGTATTTATTGTAAAGTTGTGACGAAGCCATTACACTAAACTAAACTAAACTCAAGCCTGGATAAATTCACCAGGATACTAAGGAGTTGTACAAAGAACTGCTGCTGTACTCAAAGACCATGCTGTGCTCATTCCAAGCCTCTTATTTGACACTACGGTATACTTTACAGTATACTGCTGTCGAAAACTAATGATTTATAATGCACCTATTCGGTGTCACCTGAAAGATGAGGGTCTCGTCACCCTTTTGAGTCTGGTTCCTCTACAGGTTTCTTCCTCATGACTTCTCAGGGAGTTTTTCCTTGCCACTTTTACCTCTACCGCGAGTTGGCCTCTCGATCGGGAGCTTGCGAGTTCTGCTCATGGTCGGGTCATACCAAAGACCATCATAAAAATGGTATCTGCTGCTGTCTGGCAGGGCACTCTGCAATGCAGATGCGAGTTGGGAGTCAAACTCTCGTGTTACCAGAGGACCAGCCCCCAACTATAACCCTAGCTGTATCCTTGACTTGCAAGTGACATCAAAGCAAAATAGAAACCCGGATGTCGGCCATGTTGGTGGATATACAAATGCAAGGTCAAGCGACATTCCATACAAAACATGTCATGCGTGCACAACTCTTTGTTTTTCCACTGCTTTAAGCGTTCTTTTAGGTGATGCCATATCTTTGTGCTGCATATGGTTGTAGTCACAACAGTACTCGTGACGGTGGCACGTTCCGATTTTTTAGAATTCCGTCTGTGATTCGGAAAGAGGGCGAGGAAACTTAAGGAGACAGTACAGAGAGGAGACGAGGGGATCAGGACACTTTGTCCAATGACCATTTTATCCAAAACCTTTTTCATACATTTAGTATTCCGGTGTTCACAAACGAAAGCCCTGCGAGAGCGCTGCTCCGCGCCTATAGATTTAACATGATCCAGTCGGCTTTAAAAATGAATAACTCGGCCAACAGAGCTCACAGTTAAACCAAATCTTACAGGCACTTCCCTCAAAGCCTCCCCCTTCGAAAGAGCACGGTCTCGGGTTGGTAGGACCGCGCCTCGGCCCGGGATTCGCGAACGAAGCCCCCGCAAGAGCACTTCTTGGCACCGAAAGATTTAACATGACCCATACTACGAGACTCATTTGCTTTACAAAAATGTGTTTTGCTTTGGTCAAATTCCATTGAGAATTCCTCCTTTTTTCAAACAAACAAATACCTGAAATATAAAATAATTGATAGTGCGTATGAAAAAGGCTTTGGACGAAATGACTGTATTGGTTGGTTGAAGCATCTTATCTTCAGAAAAGTCTGACTTTTTTTTTAAATAATATGGGTCAAAACCACAAACATCGATCTTCACTCGATCGTTCAAATTGTGGTAATACTGAGAAAATTCAGCATTGTTGCCATCCTAGTCGCTTTGTATATCCACCATCATAGCAGACACTCATGGCGTAGCACGTTTTGGTCACGTGGTTGCAAGTCATCTATAGGCGAGAGGCTGAGGGCTATGGAAATGGAGACTGGCGCCACCCAATGCGACTTAATGGTCTGGTTAGTACTGGGTCGGGAGACTGTCTAGCAAGACCAGGGCACGGCCCGGGAAGGACTTTAGACTCTTAACTCTGGCTTGCTCATCAGTAATGTACAACCCTGATTCCAAAAAAGTTGGGACAAAGTACAAATTGTAAATAAAAACGGAATGCAATGATGTGGAAGTTTCAAAATTCCATATTTTATTCAGAATAGAACATAGATGACATATCAAATGTTTAAACTGAGAAAATGTATCATTTAAAGAGAAAAATTAGGTGATTTTAAATTTCATGACAACAACGCATCTCAAAAAAGTTGGGACAAGGCCATGTTTACCACTGTGAGACATCCCCTTTTCTCTTTACAACAGTCTGTAAACGTCTGGGGACTGAGGAGACAAGTTGCTCAAGTTTAGGGATAGGAATGTTAAGCCATTCTTGTCTAATGTAGGATTCTAGTTGCTCAACTGTCTTAGGTCTTTTTTGTCGTATCTTCCGTTTTATGATGCGCCAAATGTTTTCTATGGGTGAAAGATCTGGACTGCAGGCTGGCCAGTTCAGTACCCGGACCCTTCTTCTACGCAGCCATGATGCTGTAATTGATGCAGTATGTGGTTTGGCATTGTCATGTTGGAAAATGCAAGGTCTTCCCTGAAAGAGACGTCGTCTGGATGGGAGCATATGTTGCTCTAGAACCTGGATATACCTTTCAGCATTGATGGTGTCTTTCCAGATGTGTAAGCTGCCCATGCCACACGCACTAATGCAACCCCATACCATCAGAGATGCAGGCTTCTGAACTGAGCGCTGATAACAACTTGGGTTGTCCTTCTCCTCTTTAGTCCGAATGACACGGCGTCCCTGATTTCCATAAAGAACTTCAAATTTTGATTCGTCTGACCACAGAACAGTTTTCCACTTTGCCACAGTCCATTTTAAATGAGCCTTGGCCCAGAGAAGACGTCTGCGCTTCTGGATCATGTTTAGATACGGCTTCTTCTTTGAACTATAGAGTTTTAGCTGGCGACGGCGGATGGCACGGTGAATTGTGTTCACAGATAATGTTCTCTGGAAATATTCCTGAGCCCATTTTGTGATTTCCAATACAGAAGCATGCCTGTATGTGATGCAGTGCCGTCTAAGGGCCCGAAGATCACGGGCACCCAGTATGGTTTTCCGGCCTTGACCCTTACGCACAGAGATTCTTCCAGATTCTCTGAATCTTTTGATGATATTATGCACTGTAGATGATGTTGTGTTCAAACTCTTTGCAATTTTACACTGTCGAACTCCTTTCTGATATTGCTCCACTATTTGTCGGTGCAGAATTAGGGGGATTGGTGATCCTCTTCCCATCTTTACTTCTGAGAGCCGCTGCCACTCCAAGATGCTCTTTTTATACCCAGTCATGTTAATGACCTATTGCCAATTGACCTAATGAGTTGCAATTTGGTCCTCCAGCTGTTCCTTTTTTGTACCTTTAACTTTTCCAGCCTCTTATTGCCCCGTCCCAACTTTTTTGAGATGTGTTGCTGTCATGAAATTTCAAATGAGCCAATATTTGGCATGAAATTTCAAAATGTCTCACTTCGACATTTGATATGTTGTCTATGTTCTATTGTGAATACAATATCAGTTTTTGAGATTTGTAAATTATTGCATTCCGTTTTTATTTACAATTTGTACTTTGTCCCAACTTTTTTGGAATCGGGGTTGTACGGTAAATCTACATCTGGATTTCTGTGAAGCTGCATTGTGACAATATCTGTTGTTAACTGAGCTAAACAAAGAATACAACTGTATTGAATCGACGTAGCCTGGAAGTATAAGATGTCCATCAGACCTAATAAAGCTGGGAATTTAAATTGGGGGGGTCCTTTAAAACGACGCCGAAATTACAGAGTCCTTACTTACAAGTTTACATAGAGCCTAATTATTATCTACAGAACCTTCGGCCTTTCGAGACAATTCCCGCATCACATTTTGGAACCAGAATCGAGGAAATTATCCTATTATATGTGGCGGGGGGGACGCAATCAATTTTATTTCTGTTCACTTTTATAGATTACAGTAAGTCAGACTATAACGTACAAGCACATCACGAAGTCTGCGATGTTGCTTGAAAGCTTGGTACTCGGTTATAGTTTGAGGCAGTTATTTACAGAAAATATTTTCGCTCCAGTAGAACATGTCTTGGGTGATGGACTACATTTAGGGTACAAGTCACACACATCAAGCTCATTTCCTGATCTAGTGACACATAATCCCAATCTCCCATCATTCCTGTTAAGCACAAACGGCTGTCCGACAGGATATCCTGAACTTTCTTTCATCCCTTGACTCTTAATGTCTTGCTCTGTTCACAACCGGTATGGAATGTGACCATACTTCTTCAAAATTATTTTAACAATGTGGCCGAGAGGATAAGAAAAGTAGGCTAGTGAGATTACTGGTAAAAGAGGAAGGGAACTATTCACTCATGCAGAAGATAAGCACAACCTTGTTTCGATGCCAATTTCTCCACAATGGTTTGGAATGCAATCGTGTACCATCAATTGAAATCGAGACATAAAAAATAACAGTAAACCCAGGATCGTTATTCCACATCCTGGCATTAGGGTTGGGGATGTGTGTGCGCGCCGGTGAAGAGAACTGAGTGGGTGTTCGCTCGAAATGGAGCTTTCAGAGAACGTGTGTGTGTGTGTAGAGATCATTCTTGCTCGCACAGTCTGCTTTCCTCATTTTGCAGACCTCTCCTCCTACAGGCTGACCTCATTTGCATAAGTGATCCCTGATTTGCATGAGCGTTCCTGACGAGGAAACAGGTATGTAAATTCATTGCATGGGGGCAAAACCTGAACCACCTCGTTTCACCCAGAGATCCACCGTCCTCTTCACTGGCCTGATTCGATAAAGCGGTGCTCCGAATTTCCGAGGGGTAATTGCTCCGTGATGTGTGAAGGCTCAAAAGAGCTTAAAATAAACTGCAGTGACACTAAATCTAACTTAGAAAGGGGGAAAAATAACAAGAAAAAGATAAAAGGAAAACACCACCAACAACAACAACAACAGGTAAACACGTAAGCGTTCGCAGGGATTAGTCACCTAGTCAACTCATACACTGACTAGTTGTCACTGTGGTGATGTCAAATAATCAGCGTTGTAGTTGAGTCACTAAACCTCGAGTCTGAGTCATTAAAGAAAATTTCGAGTTGAGTCCGAGAAAAAGACTCCATCCACAACATGTGACGTTGGCTGTTGCTGCCTTTATGTGAAAGCGTCTCTGCTACTGTGTCGGACTAACGTTCCTGCTCGACTGCCCTGTTTTAGTTAACAGGCTACAGATAAAAAGCTTGTTCATCGCTCAGCAAGCCCCGCCCACTATCAACAGGCCAAATAACATGAGAGAGGGTTAACGCTAGCTAGTTCATCGCTCAGCAAGCAAACCCCGCCCAGTATCAACAGAGCAATGAACACAGCGTGTCACTTCCTTCTCCGGGTGGAGTCTCGCCAAATGACGATTGAAGTTCGAGGTCGTCCCCGTCGTCTCCTCGATAGTTCTTCTACATATGGAACACACAGCAGGGCATTTTTTTCCCACTGCACGAGAAGTCTGTATAAGCAAAGCAGACAATCCTAGCGATGTCTCTCCAGGCGTTTTCGCGCCGTTAACGTTAGTTTGTTCCTGAACATGACGTATGAACAGGTGAATGTGCGTTCTCTTGCACTAAATTAGTATAAAAATTAATGTAGATATAAATATCTTATGGCCAAATTATTATGGAAGAAAACAATCAGAATCAAAATCCATTGAATCAAGGAGGAGCAGCGATTTTCCTGAAAGTGCGCTAACCGGCCTAATTAGCGACTTGTTAATGAGAAATGCAGAGTGCTGGACACTTACAAAGGATATGAACGGCCGTCTAGATGGCACGTACACACGAATACTAAGAGCCGTTCTCGGTGTTTCTCGGAAAGATCACGACTTGAACAATGTACGGAAACCTCAGCAGCATATCAGCACTTCATGTACGGAGGTTGAAGTTTAAAGGGCACGTGTGGAGGAGAAGGGAGGAATTAGTGAGTCAAGTGCTGCTTTGGGAGCCAAAGCAAGGAGTAAGGAGGAGGGGAAGACCAGTGCTTACTTATGTTGACCAGTTGAGGAAAGACACCAGAGGAATTACCCACTGAAGAACCGAAAAACATCATGGATGACCGTGAAGAGTGGAGGAAGCTAGTCGGCAACGTCCGAGCTAGCTCAGAGCGAACAGACAGATAATGAGAAATCACAAAACCAGGGAGTGTGCAGACTGATTAGATCTTCCAAATAAAATAATCAATCAAAATCCATTGAAAAACTCCAGGAAGAGTAGCGATTTTTGTGAACTGTGGATGGATGGATGGATGGATGGATGGATGGATGGATGGATGGATGGATGGATGGATGGATGGATGACAGATGCTGTGTGATGGCAATAGCTCACTGGCCTATGGCCATGTGAGCTTAAAACAAAAACCAAAAAACAAACTAAGTGAAGAAAAAATAAGACGAGTGCTCTGAGAGCACAATATCCCTTGCTGGCAACTGTACCATAACTCTGGTAAAATGAGACTCAATTGAATGAAATTGCAATATGTGTATTATCGACATATAACAAAGAATCCTACCAAGTTTCATGAAATTCCTCCAAAAATTGTGAGGGAAGTTGATTTCAGAAAGCAAGCACACCTTGATGAAATTGCCAAAGTACAAGTTTGTTAATAATCGAGGGCATAACTCTGGGAAAATTTGCCCAAATTAAACGAAATTTCAACATGCGTATAACCGTCATATAACAAAGTCGTTTGCCAAGTTTGGTGAAATTCCTCCACAAATTGTGAGAGGAGTTGATTTCAGAAGAACGTACACCCTCATGAAATTGTCAAAGTACAAGTTATTTAATCAAGGGTCAAAACTCTGGGAAAATTTTCACAAATGAAATTAAATCGCAATCTGCGTATTACCGTCATATAACAAGGCCTTTTACCAAGCTTCGAGAAATTCGTCCAACAATTGTGAGAGGAGTTGATGTCAGAAGGAAAACACACCTTCATGAAATTCTCAAAGTACAAGGTTGTTAATCAAGGGCTGCAACTCTGGGAAAAATATGACCCAATTGAACGAAATTATAATACAGTGCCTTGCAAAAGTATTTATACCCCTTGAACTTTTTCACATTTTTCCACCTTACAACCACAAATTTAAAAGTTTTTTATTGAGATTTTATGTGATAGACCAACACAGAGTAGCACATAATTGTGAAGTGAAACGAAAATGATAAATGGTCTTCAAAACTTTAAACAAATAAAAATCTGAAAAATGTGATGTGCGTTAGTATTCAGTCCCCCTGCATCAATACTTTGTAGAGCCACTTTTTGCTGCAATTACAGCTGCAAGTCTTTTGTGTTACAGTATGTCTCTACCAGCTTTGCACATCTAGACACTGAAATTTTTGCCCATTCTTCTTTGCAAAATAGCTCAAGCTCAGCCAGATTGGATGGAGAGCGTCTGTGAACAGCAATTTTCAAGTCTTGCCACAGATGCTCAATGGGATTTAGGTCTGGACTTTGACTGGGCCATTCGAACACATGAATATTCTTTGATCTAAACCATTCCATTGTAGCTCTGGCTGTATGTTTAGGGTCATTGTCTTGCTGGAAGGTGAATCTCCTTCCCAGTCTCAAGTCTTTTGCAGCCTCCAACAGGTTTTCTTCCAGGATTGCCCTGTATTTAGCTCCATCCATCTTCCCATCAACTCTGACCAGCTTCCCTGTCCCTGCTGAAGAAAAGCATCCCCATAGCACGATGCTGCCACCACCATGTTTCACAGTGGGGATGGTGTGTGCAGGGTGATGAGCAGTGTTAGTTTTCCGCCACACATAGCGCTTTGCATTTAGGCCAAAAAGTTCAACTTTGGTCTCATCTGACCAAAGCACCTTCTTCCACATGTTTGCTGTGTCCCCTACATGGCTTCTTATGCCCGTCTTTCAACAATGGCTTTCTTCTTGCCACTCTTCCAAAAAGGCCAGATTTGTGGAGTGTACGACTTATAGTTGTCCTGTGCACAGATTCTCCCACCTGAGCTGTGGATTTCTGCAGCTCCTCCAGAGTGATCATGGACCTCTTGGCTGCTTCTCTGACCAGTGCTCTCCTTGCTCGCTCTGTCAGTTTAGGTGGATGACCATGTCTTGGTAGGTTTGCAGTTGTGCCATACTTTTTCCATTTTTGAATGATAGATTGAACAGTGCTTCTTGAGATGTTCAGAGCTTGGGATATTTTTTTATAACCTAACCCTGCTTTAAACTTCTCCAGAACTTTATCCCTGACCTGTCTGGTGAGTTCTTTGGTCTTCATGATGCTGTTTGTTCTTCAGTGTTCTCTAACAAACCACTGAGGCCTTCACAGAACAAGTGTATTTATGCTGAGAGTAAATTACACACTAGGACTCTATTAACTAATTAGATGACTTCTGAAGGCAATTGATTGCACTGGATTGTATTTAGAGGTATCAGAGGACAGGGGGCTGAATACTAATGCACACCACATTTTTCAGATTTTTATTATTTGTTTAAAATTTTGAAGACCGTTTATCATTTTCGTTTCACTTCACAATTATGTGCGACTCTGTGTTGGTCTATCACATAAAATCTCAATAAAAAACTTTTAAGTTCGTGGTTGTAAGGTGGAAAAATGTGAAAAAGTTCAAGGGGTATGAATACTTTTGCAAGGCACTGTATGCGTATTACTGATATATAATGAAGAATCCTGCCAAGTTTTGTGAAATTCCTCCAAAAATTGTGAGAAGAGTTGGTTTCAAAAGGTGAGCACCCTTCCTTGGACGGATGGACGGAAATCGCACACGACACAATCCCCCTTCGGGCCTTTCAGCCAGTGGGGGATAAAAAAGTGAAGAATACTTCTAAGCTAATTTTTCAAGGACAAGAATAGAGAATATTTTTCAGAACCCAGGTGGAACAGCTGGTACTGAAGTCTGGTTTGACGCAGCTGATCGTTTCTTTAGTCACTGGTGGTCACCAAGCAATGGCTATGACTCAAACCCAGACTAAAAACAAACATATTTTACCACCTAACCCTGCTTTAGACTGTTAGATGACCACGATACGGCTCGAAATGTCCCCATTTCCATGGTTTAGTCTCTACACAAGCTTTATTAAGCTGGGTTCGAGCAGAGTGGATGTCGATTCAGGCTCGCATTGTGTGACATATTAAGAACACAATCCAGAGAATGCAGCTGAAATTGATGGAGCTAATTGAAATGCCTGCAAAAGAATGTTGAGAGAAATGATGGAGGCTCAGCTGCATACAGAGGATAATGGTCTGCTTGGGGGGGGGGGGGGGGGGGGGGCACTCAACACAACAGCAATCCATTCACATACAGGAAGACAAGAGTGTGGACGGGAATACACACACACACACACACACACCTGAATTTCTGCTATCTTACTAGCAGGTTGAAGGTACCGTCCTTCATCTTTTCACTTAAGAGCTAATCTGCTGTAAACTCACTGCTTCAGCGCTCCGAGTCTCCACTATTATCGACATGATAATTCTGGGGAAAGATGGTGCGTGATGATAATGCTGAAGAACGCATCAAGCAATTTCTGTGGACAGATTCCACTGAATTGAAAACAGCCAAACTTTGGGAATTTCCCTTACACAGATGTGTTTGGAGTTGTATTATTATTATTATTATTATTATTATGAACCATATTAACTTCTTATTCAGTGCATTTTAGAGCAATATCCTCATGATTCATGACTCTCATACCCAACTCCAGTATGACCCAGGAGAAGCAATGTTGTTATCCATTCTAATGAAATCATCAAGATTCCACGTGGGAGGAGCGGTCATGAGAAAGTTCACGTCTCCGTATGAGAGAAGTTGTTCTTTTCTGGAAAGTGTTTTATGATAAAAGCAGACATGATTTCACTTGATTGATAAGACTTGCAATGTATAATTATGAGCTCAGAAACGAGAACACTCCACAGTGCATCTATCTACGTGACTTAAACGGCCTAACACGCTTCAAAACACAAAAGATAAAAAGACAGATTCGAATGATGAATAGCACATGGCTGCGAAGAAGCTTCACTCCTGACAAATCAACCAATCGTAGGCGTCTATGAGCTCATGTATGTGGAAGAGGGCAGACAGCATTTATTTTCTTTCTTTTTCAGAAGGAGTGTGTTACTCGGACCAAATTGGGGAAAAAAAAAAAAATCCAATGATTGTTTCAGAAACGCAACTTCAAAAACGTTTGGAAAAACCTTGAAAAAACTGAGCTACAATCATTTATCCTTTACAGTGAAATACATGCACCCTGTATATTCAATCGACCGCGTCTAAACTGGTAGCGTACTGAATGTATAAGAGTACAGTGGTGCTTGAAAGTTTGTGAACCCTTTAGAATTTTCTATATTTCTGCATAAATATGACCTAAAACATCATCAGATTTTCACACAAGTCCTAAAAGTAGATAAAGAGAACCCAGTTAAACACATGAGACAAAAATATTATACTTGGCGATTTATTTATTGAGGAAAATGATCCAATATTAGATATCTGTGAGTGGCAAAAGTATGTGAACCTCTAGGATTAGCAGTTAATTTGAAGGTGAAATTAGAGTCAGGTGTTTTCAATCAATGGGATGACAACCAGGTGTGAGTGGGCACCCTGTTTTATTTAAAGAACAGGGATCTATCAAAGTCTGATCTTCACAACACATGTTTGTGGAAGTGTATCATGGCACGAACAAAGGAGATTTCTGAGGACCTCAGGAAAAGCGTTGTTGATACTCTCTCACGTTGGCTAATGTTAATGTTCAGGAGTCCACCATCAGGAGAACACTGAACAACAATGGTGTGCATGGCAGGGTTGCAAGGAGAAAGCCACTGCTCTCCAAAAAGAACATTGCTGCTCATCTGCAGTTTGCTAAAGATCACGTGGACAAGCCAGAAGGCTAATGGAAAAAAGTTTTGTGGACGGATGAGACCAAAATAGAACTTTTTGGTTTAAATGAGAAGCGTTATGTTTGGAGAAAGGAAAACAGTGCATTCCAGCATAAGAACCTTATCCCATCTGTGAAACATGGTGGTGGTAGTATCATGGTTTGGGCTTGTTTTGCTGCATCTGGGCCAGGACGGCTTGCCATCATTGATGGAACAATGAATTCTGAATTATACAACCCCGATTCCAAAAAAGTTGGGACAAAGTACAAATTGTAAATAAAAACGGAATGCAATGATGTGGAAGTTTCAAAATCCCATATTTTATTCAGAATAGAACATAGATGACATATCAAATGCTTAAACTGAGAAAATGTATTATTTAAAGAGAAAAATTAGGTGATTTTAAATTTCATGACAACAACACATCTCAAAAAAGTTGGGACAAGGCCATGTTTCCCACTGTGAGACATCCCCTTTTCTCTTTACAACAGTCTGTAAACGTCTGGGGACTGAGGAGACAAGTTGCTCAAGTTTAGGGATAGGAATGTTAACCCATTCTTGTCTAATGTAGGATTCTAGTTGCTCAACTGTCTTAGGTCTTTTTTGTCGTATCTTCCGTTTTATGATGTGCCAAATGTTTTCTATGGGTGAAAGATCTGGACTGCAGGCTGGCCAGTTCAGTACCCGGACCCTTCTTCTACGCAGCCATGATGCTGTAATTGATGCAGTATGTGGTTTGGCATTGTCATGTTGGAAAATGCAAGGTCTTCCCTGAAAGAGACGTCGTCTGGATGGGAGCATACGTTGCTCTAGAACCTGGATATACCTTTCAGCATTGATGGTGTCTTTCCAGATGTGTAAGCTGCCCATGCCACACGCACTAATGCAACCCCATACCATCAGAGATGCAGGCTTCTGAACTGAGCGCTGATAACAACTTGGGTCGTCCTTCTGCTCTTTAGTCCTAATGACACGGCGTCCCTGATTTCCATAAAGAACTTCAAATTTTGATTCGTCTGACCACAGAACAGTTTTCCACTTTGCCACAGTCCATTTTAAATGAGCCTTGGCCCAGAGAAGACGTCTGCGCGTCTGGATCATGTTTAGATACGGCTTCTCCTTTGAACTATAGAGTTTTAGCTGGTGACGGCGGATGGCACGGTGAATTGTGTTCACAGATAATGTTCTCTGGAAATATTCCTGAGCCCATTTTGTGATTTCCAATACAGAAGCATGCCTGTATGTGATGCAGTGCCGTCTAAGGGCCCGAAGATCACGGGCACCCAGTATGGTTTTCCGGCCTTGACCCTTACGCACAGAGATTCTTCCAGATTCTCTGAATCTTTTGATGATATTATGCACTGTAGATGATGATATGTTCAAACTCTTTGCAATTTTACACTGTCGAACTCCTTTCTGATATTGCTCCACTATTTGTCGGCGCAGAATTAGGGGGATTGGTGATCCTCTTCCCATCTTTACTTCTGAGAGCCGCTGCCACTCCAAGATGCTCTTTTTATACCCAGTCATGTTAATGACCTATTGCCAATTGACCTAATGAGTTGCAATTTGGTCCTCCAGCTGTTCCTTTTTTGTACCTGTTTTGTGTTGCTGTCATGAAATTTCAAATGAGCCAGTATTTGGCATGAAATTTCAAAATGTCTCACTTTCAACATTTGATATGTTGTCTATGTTCTATTGTGAATACAATATCAGTTTTTGAGATTTGTAAATTATTGCATTCCATTTTTATTTACAGTTTGTACTTTGTCCCCACTTTTTTGGAATCGGGGTTGTACCAGCGAATTCTAAAGGAAAATATCAGGACATCTGTCCATGAACTGAATCTCAAGAGAAGGTGGGTCATGCAGCAAGACAACGACCCTAAGCACACAAGTCGTTCTACCAAAGAATGGTTAAAGAAGAATAAAGTTAATGTTTTGGAATGGCCAAGTCAAAGTCCTGACCTTAATCCAATCGAAATGTTGTGGAAGGACCTGAAGCAAGCAGTTCATGTGAGGAAACCCACCAACATCCCAGAGTTGAAGCTGTTCTGTACGGAGGAACGGGCTAAAATTCCTCCAAGCCGGTGTGCAGGACTGATCAACAGTTACCGCAAACATTTAGTTGCAGTTATTGCTGCACAAGGGGGTCACACCAGATACTGAAAACAAAGGTTCACATACTTTTGCCACTCACAGATACGTAATATTGGATCATTTTCCTCAATAAATAAATAAATGACCGAGTATAATATTTTTGTCTCATTTGTTTAACTGGGTTCTCTTTATCTACTTTTAGGACTTGTGTGAAAATCTGATGATGTTTTAGGTCATATTTATGCAGAAATATAGAAAATTCTAAAGGGTTCACAAACTTTCAAGCACCACTGTACAGTAATACATCTATGGCTGAGGACTGCAGTTGTCATGAACAGTTTTGCACTCAAGTCTCCATCAATGAACAGTTTATAACTTCAACAAAACAGACTTTGTGTTAAAACTATAATAAATTTCCTGGTTACACAGTTATACTTCGTGACTCTATCGGACACTGCTATAGAAGCGAGTTATTTATAATCATGCTATTTGTTATCACCCAGATGAGGATGGGTTCCCTTTTGAGTCTGGTTCCTCTCGAGGTTTCTTCCTCGTGTCGTCTGAGGGACTTTTTCCTCACCACCGTCGCCACAGGCTTGCTCATCGGGGATAGATTAGGGATAAAATTAGCTCAAGTCTTTAAATTTCCGTAAAGCCGCTTTGTGACAATGTCTATTGTTAAAAGCGCTATGTGTAAAAATAACCTTGACTTGACTATATGGCTTGTATTCGAAATGTGAAGCCGTTTATGTAGATTCATTGTCCTTAATCCAACAAAAGTTGCTAAAAAGCTTCAGAATATACGCATTAGTATTCAAGTAATATTTGAGCAAACATACTCAGAGCTCTAATTCACAGCCCCCACCCCCGAAGAATCAGCTCTATGAATACGTCTGCTCTGTGTCCCCAAGTCAGAGGTCAAACCCATTAGAGCACTGCTTTGTTGAGCGTACACAGCACTGAGGCTGTAGAAATATGACAACTCAGCAACAGCACTGAAAATAGCTCCGCAGAATGGACCGTCCGAGCCCGCTGACCTCTGCGCGTCTGGCCGTCTGGACGCACTTCTGTCTGTGGATCGATATCAGGGAGGAGGAAAAGAGTTTCATTGTATTGGACAGGGCTTGGCCCGTTCTCTTCGGCTGTACAGGAAGCCGAGGTGAGGGCAGGACACGCTCGCGCCAGGGATGACATCATCACCCCGGCCCGTCAGCGGTTACCAGCAAGAGCGGGATTCCCGCAACAGCATGGGAAAGGAATACAAAGATGGCTATTGAAAGCACGGAGAATGAAAGAGAGAGAGAAAGGATATTAGAGGAAAACGCACTGTGTCAGCAGGGGTATTCTGCAGACCGTCAAAGACGACCTCTAACTCCCACAGCTGTCCGAATGTGACCAGTAACCCACACTGGTGGCGACAGTATGATGGCTGTGTTGAATCTTCAGCTGAGAACAATAAAACAAAGACCTACACAGGTAGAGTGATGCAATGTTTACAGTGTGACTCACTCAGAAAGTCCTGTCTGCCTGGAAATATGCTCGTATTCGGAGGACAAAGCAATCTTTCACCACAGCAATAAGTTTATGTACACACACACACACACACACACACCTACCTTTCTCACATTCACCCTCCCAGTAAACCACTACACATGTTGATGCATGATCATAAAAGATCGGTTTTATCGAAGGCAGCTTCTGCTGCTTTGTTGCCCACAAACTGTACACCATCGCCTATTTAACTGGTAATACTGGTGATATTCAAACAGCAGTACTGGTTTACTAGCTTAGATCCGTTTTCACTTCTTTAATTTAAGCAGTATGCTCAAAAATATCAATATCAGGATCAGTAGCTGGACCTGGAGTTACATCTGAAGTGGGTGTGGTCTTAACGAAAAAAAGTGCATTTCTTGTCTTTTCATTTTTGCCCTTTTTCAAACCACATCAACAGGAAAACAAACAAAACCCACACACACACCCAGCGGTGCTTGAAAGTTTGTGAACCCTTTAGAATGTTTTCACAAGCCCTAAATATACAACCTCAAATCAGAATACGTCGGGACGGTATATTGAAATTGAAATTAAAACCGTGAATACCGTGATTTGTAAACAATCTTTGCCCTGTATTTGAGCCCTGCACTCCCGCGGGAGTCCCGCGGGACCCGATGCAAAGCAGTGCGGTGTGGGACAAATTTTGAAAGCTCATTGCGGGCGGGCGGGAAGGGGAGTACACAATACGGGAGCGGGCGGGAGAGGTGATAAGCTGCAGTCCCGCTAACTAAAAACGTGTTTAAAATAAAATGTATAAATTATTAATTTATGTCTATCATATATAATTTGTGCTGGAGATTTTATTTGGCATTAATAAAAACATTTTAAGATGCCCGAATTTGCGGATGTGGTCTAATCTCGCGTACGTTTCCGATTCCTTTCCGCTCTTCCGTGTTTGAGATCTCCGATCATGGCAGAAGAGCAGAGCTCCTCTAGTGAAGCTCACGGTGCTTCAGAAGTAAGTGCTGCTTTAAAAAGAGGTACATTTACCGTTAAAAAGTCAAGAGTCCTGAAATCAGACATTTGGAAGTCGTTCTCACTCGTGTACGACGCGGAGGGAAATCAGCTGCCCTTTGCTTGTTGTGATAAGTGCCAAAAGGTTCTGACACACAACGGCCATAAATCAGGTACATCAGGCCTGAATCGCCATGTATGTACTGTCTTAAAAGGACAACAATTGTTGGAGTTCAGAGGGAACAACGCAAAAGTGACAGATGCGTTGAAGGCAAAGACCGTGGAGAAATGCGTTGATTTTGTTGCTGCGGACCTCCGCCCGTATGACAGCATCGCTGGTCGGGGATTAGTTCAGTTAGCCCAACACTTACGGTAGTTGACACGGCAGCCACAATAGGCAAATTCGATGTGCGAGATATTCTGCCCCATCCAACAACTGTCACGTCATGTAGATGATAGGGCACTCAAATTTTGGTTGATGACATGAACAATGACAAGAACTCTCGTGAGAAATAACGCGAACGTCTGCATCATGCGGGATTTGCGGGCAGGCGCGGGCGGGAACGGGACTGAAAATCATAATTCTTTGCGGGAGCGGGACTGCACAATGCGGGAGCGGGACTGAAAATTCTGTCCCGCGCAGACCTCTACCCTGTATTACACTCAAGACAATAAAACAGCACATTATTTCATGTTGTACCTCATGAATTTTATTGTTCTTTCTTTTCCAAAATACACCCCGATTTCAAATTTGACTCTTGCAACATATTTCAAAAAAGTTGGGACGGTAAAGTATTCACCATTTTGTAATGTTGCCATTTCTTCTCAGGTCTTAAGGTGTGTAACAGTACGGGAGCATCGTTGTCGTATTTTTGGTTTCAAAATTAGTCACACACTCTCTGTTAGGGACAGAGGGGATATGCTCTCTTCTTCTACAGCCACGCCTGACGCCTTTGTAATGTGTGCAGAATGTGGTTTTGCATTGTCTTGTTGAACTCTCCTTGGAAAGAGCAATTCCAGCGTTATGGACGTGACACTTGAACTCAAAATGGCAACAAATGACCCAGTGCATGTTTTATTGTCTCCCAGTATTTAAACAGGTGTTGCATATTTTAAGGCTGTACCATACTGGAGAAGTGATAGAACAAGAACAATTCCCATAGTAGATCTAGGGCATGCCAGAAAACGCCAATAAAAGATGCGTTATGGATGTGACAGAAAAAGTATCACTTTTCTTGGGTGACTGTACATTTTTATCAAACTCTGTGAAATTGTAAACCTAATGTCGAAATGGAGATATCCGTTTGATAGAGGGGTCCAAGGTGAATATTAAAAAATCTTTGTTTAAAATATTTTGCATTTCATGCAGAGTTTCGGAAGGAAAAGTCAGCGTTATGGATGTGACGAAATTCCGTTATGGATGTGACGCGTCTGAAATAGACATGGCGTATGTTGGCAGCTTCAAATCTAGGTTAAAGACCAAGCTGTTTTCAGATGCTTTCTGTTAAATAATTAATATTGTCTTCTTTACATGTTTTATAATCTTTACTTTTACAGTCTCTGCATGTTTCAAATTTTACTTAACTTTTATTGTTTTATTCTGCTGTTTTTTTTTCTTCCACCTATTTGAACTTCTACTTCATTTTATTATTTTATTTCTACTATTGTTTAATTCTCATTTTATTTTTTCCCATTTATTTTATGTAATTTTATTCTCTATTGTTTACTGTTTTGCTTTTACTTCTGTAAAGCACATTGAACTGCCACTGTGTATGAAATGTGCTATATAAATAAACTTGCCTTGCCTTAGAAAATCAGCAATTTAACCACCATAACCCTTTAAAAAACTCTCTAAATATCAGCTAAAACTATCAAAGTTCTTAAATAATATTTAGGATGGCTATTGTTTTGCTGTTTTGTGGATTTTAGCATACATTTCTGTGGCTTGTGGCAATAATATAGAATTGTACATGATCAAAGTTGATTTTAGCTTGGGTTTTACATTATAAGAAAGAAAGACTGACAGTGACATATTAGGTTGGTTACAAATTGGTTCAACTTATTCACATCTGTAAAATACAGGCCTAGGTGATATCTCTGGGAGTGGTTTTGATGTATTACATGTTGCTTTATTTTTGCATGGCGAGGTTGACATTTACATGGAATTGCCCGAAAAGATGTCGTCTTGAAGGCAGCTCCAAAATCTCCGTGTACTTTTCTGCATTAATGCTTAATCACAGACGTGTACGTTGCCTTTCCCAAGGGCACTGATACAACCCCACACCATGACACACCCTGAGTTTTGGTTTTGTTCCTGGTAACAATCTGGATGGTCCTTTTCAACTCTGGTCTGGAGCATAAGCGCGTGCACTTCTCCCAATAAAGACCTGGAATACTGATTCATCTGACCACAATACACATTTCCACTGTGTGATCCCAGACGCTTCGGAGTCCAGAAAAGTTGACAGCGTGAAAATTTGAATAAAATGAATGTTTAGGAATGGCCAAGTGAAAGTCCTGACTGTACTCCAATAGAAACGTTGCGTGAACAGTTCATACCAGGAAACCCACCGACGTCCCAGAGGTGAAGCGGTTCTGTACAGAGGAATGGGCTGAAATTATTCCAAGCTGACGTGATCAACAGTTACCAGAAATGTTGTGTAGATATTACTGCACAACGGGGTCACAACAAAATACTGAAAGCCAAGGTTCACATACTTTTATCATCCACTGATGTGTAATATAGGATCACTTTTCTCAACGAGACCATCAGTGACGGCGTAGCTCACTCCGGCCCGGTCTAATCCAGAAGGAACGATCTAAAGTGGGCCACCTTCCTTGCGCAATAAATGTTGCAAGCTATACAGTGGTGCTTGAAAGTTTGTGAACCCTTTAGAATTTTCTATATTTCTGCATAAATATGGCCTAAAACATCATCAGATTTTCACACAAGTCCTAAAAGTAGATAAAGAGAACCCAGTTAAACAAATGAGACAAAAATATTATACTTGGTCATTTATTTATTGAGAAAAATGATCCAATATTACATATCTGTGAGTGGCAAAAGTATGTGAACCTTTGCTTTCAGTATCTGGTGTGACCCCCTTGTGCAGCAATAACTGCAACTAAACGTTTGCGGTAACTGTTGATCAGTCCTGCACACCGGCTTGGAGGAATTTTAGCCTGTTCCTCTGTACAGAACAGCTTCAACTCTGGGATGTTGGTGGGTTTCCTCACATGAACTGCTCGCTTCAGGTCCTTCCACAACATTTCGATTGGATTAAGGTCAGGACTTTGACTTGGCCATTCCAAAACATTAACTTTATTCTTCTTTAACCATTCTTTGGTAGAACGACTTGTGTGCTTAGGGTCGTTGTCTTGCTGCATGACCCACCTTCTCTTGAGATTCAGTTCATGGACAGATGTCCTGACATTTTCCTTTAGAATTCGCTGGTATAATTCAGAATTCATTGTTCCATCAATGATGGCAAGCCGTCCTGGACCAGATGCAGCAAAACAGGCCCAAACCATGATACTACCACCACCATGTGTCACAGATGGGATAAGGTTCTTATGCTGGAATGCAGTGTTTTCCTTTCTCCAAACATGACGCCTCTCATTTCAACCAAAAAGTTCTATTTTGGTCTCATCCGTCCACAAAACATTTTTCCAATAGCCTTCTGGCTTGTCCATGTGATCTTTAGCAAACTGCAGATGAGCAGCAATGTTCTTTTTGGAGAGCAGTGACTTTCTCCTTGCAACCCTGCCATGCACACCATTGTTGTTCAGTGTTCTCCTGATGGTGGACTCATGAACATTAACATTAGCCAATGTGAGAGAGGCCTTCAGTTGCTTAGAAGTTACCCTGGGGTCCTTTGTGACCTCGCCGACTATTACACGCCTTGCTCTTGGAGTGATCTTTGTTGGTCGACCACTCCTGGGGAGGGTAACAATGGTCTTGAATTTCCTCCATTTGTACACAATCTGTCTGACTGTGGATTGGTGGAGTCCAAACTCTTTAGAGATGGTTTTGGAACCTTTTCCAGCCTGATGAGCATCAACAACGCTTTTTCTGAGGTCCTCAGAAATCTCCTTTGTTCGTGCCATGATACACTTCCACAAACATGTGCTGTGAAGATCAGACTTTGATAGATGCCTGTTCTTTAAATAAAACAGGGTGCCCACTCACACCTGATTGTCATCCCATTGATTGAAAACACCTGACTCTAATTTCACCTTCAAATTAACTGCTAATCCTAGAGGTTCACATACTTTTGCCACTCACAGATATGTAATATTGGATCATTTTCCTCAATAAATAAATGACTGAGTATAATATTTTTTGTCTCATGTGTTTAACTGGGTTCTCTTTATCTACTTTTAGGACTTGTGTGAAAATCTGATGATGTTTTAGGTCATATTTATGCAGAAATATAGAAAATTCTAAAGGGCTCACAAACTTTCAAGCACCACTATACAGTATATGACGCTATATCCACCCTAGGAATACCAACCTATTTGCCATAAAGGATCCAAAATGGCGAGGAATTGACTGAGAAGAAGCGATTTTTGTTGAACTGCTGTTGAACATTAAGGCTTAATTAGTCCATAACTTCATTAATAATTGTAATTAAGCAAATCTGGGTAGAAGTTATTATAATGCACCCTAGGTACCCCTACCTTCATGCCAGAAAGAATCAAAATCGGTGAAGAATTGAGAGAGAAGAAGCGATTTGTGTGGAAACTGCTCGTTAGGGATTGATTAATTACTCCATATATTCATTATTAATTGAAATTATGCAAATTTGGATAGAAGCTACAGTATATGCACCCCAGGCAGACCTACCTTCCTGCAAAAAGGAATAAAAATACGTGAAGGATTGAGAGAGAAGTGATTTTCATGAAATGTGGATGACGACGGACGACATGACAGCATAAACTCATCACCTGTCGGTTGGATGCAGAGGTGGACAGAAACGAAGTACATTTACTTGAGTACTGTACTTAAGTACACTTTTTGAGTATCTGTACTTTACCTGAGTATTATTTTTTTTGGAATCTTATGACTTTAACTTCACTACATTTGAAAAACAAATATGGTACTTTTCACTCCACGACATTTCTATCAAGGTCCTCGTTACTCGTTACTATGAAGCAGCTTTGAAAGTGGATGTTTTTTTCTTTTCTAAAATGTGCTTGGTTTTTCCCCCCAGCTGACACTGAGACAGACTGTCAGTAATCACTCAGGTCACGTCACGTCCATAGACTGGATAAAATCAAGTTCAGTGATTTCTCAGCAACGTTATTTAACACGATCAGTTGATGGTGGAATGAAAAGAGGCGGTTCTTCTAGAGAACGCACGCACTCATGGCTTTACCTAGAACCCATGTTTCAGTTTTCTGAAAGGATTAAAGATTCGTTTCGTTTTAAATGTTTGCTTTGTTTGCCTAAAACGAACCACATCACGGCCTACAAAAACTCGCCGTCCAACCTGCGGAAGCATATTGACGTATATAAACGTTTTATTCCAAGAGAAAGCTTGTAACGAAGTTGTCTGTGCTTTTAGAGCTGGCAATAACATTGCAAACGTAGCTATACAGTCTGGTTAGTCAAATGACTTTCTATGGATTTACTCACCATGTTGCCATTGCCTTGTCCACGGCTAACATTTACACATAGCTAGTTAACTTCGACGCTGTTAGTTAGCATGTAAAAACGGAGTCACGCTAACATGAATAACGTTAACTTAAGTGAAGTCCTTTCAGAAATATGTTTTCGCATAATCTTGCCAAATAAACAGAATGTAGAAATCTTTCTTTTCTAGTAGCGTTAGCTACCCAATATGATTTCGGGTTTGAAGAGTTTGCTAGCATGTCAGGTGGAGCTTCACTGACTAGCTAGCTTAAAGTGCATATCACGGGTAAATTCAGGAACAAGATCAATGTAATTCTCCTATTTTATATTAAACTTTGGTCAAATATCTGCCACATTTCGTGCAATTTTTTTACCTTGCGCAATACCAGAAAAATTCAGTTGAAATCAAGCCATTTGAGGCGAATTGGTCCGCCTCTGAAAAAACTTGGCATTTGGATTTCCCGGCAAACATTGATTTTCGTGACGTCGCGTGCGGGACGCCTCCTTCTGAATCCTACGTCAGCGCTGGTTTGTTTATGAGAAAACGACCTGGTGGTTTTCTGCAAATTTCTTCAACGTTATCGCGTAATTATTAAAATGGTTAACAGATGTATCGTAGGAGGGTGTAGCAACACCAATCTTGATGGGATTAGTACTCATCGTTTCCCACATTGCGCTCAGGTGACAATTCCATATTTCAATGCAAAATCGCTAGCTGCTAAACTTGGTCTACACAGGCTGTGCACTGAAACCGTGCAAGCTCTCGCAGCCTGCTGGCGCTTCCGCAGGTGACGTCACGAATCTGGCTCCAGACTCCCTTGGGATTTTTCCAGACGCGTTTCGCTATTTTATTTTTTTCTACTGTAGACAGATGGCCTTGTGCAAAATTACCCTTCTGGATGAGTGTGTAAAGGGACATACTTTCATATATAAAAAAAAAACGAATTTGGTCCAGGATATGTACTTTAACGTTAAACCACCATGATGGCGCAGCATGCGTTCATTTTGTGAATTCACATTTCTGTCTTTGGTAACAGCGTTAGGTTTTGTAAGCGTTGTGGCAATAATAAGACAGAAAATGTACTTTTAATACTTAAGTATTTTTAAAAGCAAGTACTTCAGTACTTTAACTTCTGGCCCTGTCACACTATAGCGTTTTGTTCGACGTTTGGTTGCATTTTTAAAAATTTGAGAAACGTCGACGTTCTTCAAATTAAGTTTCTAGGTCAACGATGTTGTAACGTTCTTGTAACGCTTGGGTAACGCTCAGCCAACGTTCCCTCAGTGTCAGGCGACGTTTGTGGTCGAAAATAGCAGCAAAACCTAGCGTTCTCATAGCGTCCACAGCGCTTTGATAGCGTTATCATAGCGTTTGGGTAGCGTCTGCCTTGCGTCCAGGTAACGTTCTCGACGTTTGTCCAGCGTCGAGCTGACGTTCTCGACGTTTCCACAGCGTCTGCCTAGCGTTCCTGTAGCGTTCGAGTAACACGTGGAGCGTTTGTGTGACGTTCCTGTTACGTTTCGCCAACCTGCGGCTGGACGCGCAGTATAAAAGGGGGGGCTTTTGGCCAGAGTGCATCACTTCCATTTCAACCACCATTTCAACCACCATTTCAACCAGGTTGTTGTGATGCATGAGAGCAGCAACAGCATACTGGTGTTTCTCTTGGTCTGTCATTGTTCTGAAGTCTTCACTCTGTGAATGTTCCAACAGGACTGTCGGTGGCCTCTGCAAGCCCCTTTAAATATATTTCTGGCAAGTGCCTGCCAAATGCTCCTGAACGCTACCAGTAGGTTACAGGCGCGTTACAAGGATGCTACATGGACGTTACACAGACGCTGGAAAAATTCAGAACGCTGACAGACGTTAGAAAGATGTTGAAAGAGCGTTACTTGAGCGTTAAGAACGCTCGGCGAACGCTGACGAACGCTGAAAAACGTTGGCGACACGCTGGACAGACGTTCGATGGACGTTACACAGGCGTTAGGCAAGCGTTACCCAAGCGCTAGGCACACGCTGGACACTCGACCCTGATGGGCCGGCGTCCGCCTAACGTCCAGGGAACGTCCTGACTTTCGAGTAACGTTCGAGTAACGCCCGCAAACTTTCGTGTAACGTTCCTCTAACGTGTAAGTAGCGTTTTGATAGAACGTCCTGAATTTTTGTGCACACCCAAAACTATTTTTCACCCTCAACGTTCGCCGACGTCCCTCGACGTTCCCCAACGTTTGCCGACGCTCATCTAACTTTCTTGTAACTTTTTTCTAACGTTCTCGACGTTCCTCTGCGTTTCGCAACACGTTACTCGAACGCTGGTGAGAACGTCGTAGTGTGACAGGGCACTTAAGTAAAAATTTGACTGGACAACTTTCACTTGTATCGGAGTCACATTTGACCAGCGGGATCTGCACTTTGACTTAAGTAATGAAGTTGGAGACTTTGTCCAGCTTTGGTCGGATGAGCTAATAAATAAATGACCGCTTGTATCGTTTGTTTAATTGGATTCTCTTTAATCGGATTCATTTAGGACTTGTGTGAAAATCTGATGATGGTGTTTTTGGTCATATTTGAGCAGAAATATAGACCATTCTAAAGGGTTCACAAACTTTCAAGTCAGCATTGTGTGTGAATTCTGGCTCTGACAGTTCCTCAACCTCAGCTAGATCACTCCACTTAGGAAACTGATCTCAAGTAGAAATATTCATGGGACTGTTTTTTTTTAATTTAAAGTCCACTTGTGCAGATCCGCGTTCAGTCAGTTACTGAGGATGAATGAATGGGCCATGTCAACGCATCACACACTTATGCTTTCATATCTCCATATCCAAAAACCAGTCAACCTCCTACTTCTATCTGTATTCATACCTGCTTAGAACATATCACCTACTTCAATATTCTGAATAATTTATTCATATCTGTACTGCTTGGGCAAGTTTGCAACAATAACCAATTTTTTTTTCTTCCTACTCAACTAGAAACTAGAAAAGAGACTCCTTCCCTAGTAACATGTCTGTGGTTAAATCTGTTACGTCTAAGATTGCAGAAGTAAAAGGCTTTCACTTGCAGTCTGCCATTGCTGATGAAAACTGAAATGTACCACAATGGAGGCTGCAACATCTTCCTTTCCTGTTTGCGCGTGGCTGAAGGTTGATCTGCCAGAGCTGTGCCAGGGACAGATGTGCCGTGGGCATAACGCCTCCAGATTCTGCATTACTTGCTACACTTTGGAGGGAACGCCCAGATTTTTCAAACCCTTAGACTTCACTCCTACACAGCACAGAGTTCTAAGTGACGACTGACACGTTATTATAAACGTCTGGGAAAATGGTGGCATCAGTGCAAAACCAGCAAGAAAGTAGATTATTATTCTAATTATGTATGGAATAAATCACGACGAAGCACGCTGTTATTTAAGCAACATCGCACTCGCAATTATACTAAATATCGGTATAGCTGTTCTTCAGACACAGTCCAACCACATGACTCCGAGTGCAATATTGCTTTTATACAGCAGTCCTATAAACAAGAAACGAATATCGAGTATGTGACGTTTCTGACACGATATAACCAATTACTCTACATACAGTACAGGACACTTTTTCGATGGAATAAAAACATCTGTTCTGTTCCCTTCGAGCAGGTTTCGTTCATTTGGTTCGATAGCATGCAATATTGTTAGCAGATCGCTTATCCTACGTGTAATACGTCACTCTACCCAGTGGACAATGAGCGTTGAATATGGTGCACGATATTGCATGGTTGTCAAAACAACAGGACGTGTCACATCGGAGACGTAAAAACGTCCGCCCTAGCGAGCGACTGGGACAACAAACATGGCCGCCAGGTTTGCTTCGTTAAATACGGAAGATTTTGAGAGAATTTTGAAAGAGAACGACATCTTGAACATGTATATCTACAGTCACTGGATATGAGCAATCGTGCACTCTGATTGGCTACTCTGCTACTACGATATCAGCTCATATACTGTGAGTGGAGAAAAACAAAATGGCGGCGCGTGTTGCTGAACCAACCGAGGACGAAAGAAAAACTCGACTCGAAAACAAAACCGGAAAAAAAAAAAAAAATATATATATATATATATATATATATATATATATATATATATATATATATATAAAAAGCAACAAAATATGGAACGAAAGTACTTGATGGGAAGAACGTATCTTTTTTTTATTTTTCAAGAATTATTATTAGCGCATTTTTCATGCCATTTTGCCGGTTTGTTTACATTCTAAGCGGAAATGATTTTGTCGGACGTTTTGTACAAAGGTTTTATTGATTGAATTTGCAAAAAATAAAAATAAAAAGGCTCCGTTTCTCAAAAATCTAGTGAATGGGGATAGAATAAAACGGTTATTCCACTCAATCTCGTTGTACGTGGCTTATAGCCGCTCATGTACGATTCCATTTCGTGGAATAACTTAAATATTGGCTGGCTTTTTTTCATGGAATATCAGATATATTCCATTCAGCGACTCGTCTTCAACTCGTTCAGTATCATACTAGCTGAATGGAATATATCTGATATACCACTCAACGCCAGCCAATATTATTTAAATGTTCTGTTTATTTTTGCTCCGCTATCAGAAATAGATCCCGAAGAAGCCACACACGTTTTATTGTCCGTCAGCTAGCTGGCTAGCTATCGCCTACTGATTTGTACATTCCTGTTTAAGGCACTTCTGGTAAAATCGGCGTCCCTTCTTTCTTTTCAACTTCATCTGACGGGCTTTTATATTTTACGCCACAAGTTATATTCCTGAAACGTCATGGAATCATTTGCCATGTCCGCTAGAAAGTGGAATTTTACTAGGAACAAAAACGTAGACGCAGTAAAACATCCCAGTGCGGTTATAAGAAACATAGACCCTCTTGCAACACCATTTGACCAAGACAATGCACTTCTTATGATAACCAGAAACTGGAAAGTGCAAACCCTTCCGTCCTGAAGACTGCATCATGGAGGAAAACGTATTGATTGCTACAAACATCCCGTTCTGGAGACTCGTTATTTAACAAAAAATGTTAAGCATCTAATAGAAAACTCCACCATATTGCTTTTCACACTAAAGTCTAAAGTCCTTCCCACACCAATGGCGCATTAGATGGCGCCGTTCTCCGTTTCCGTACCCCTCGGCCTCTCGCCTATATTACATAGCTAGGGTTACAGTGGGGGGCGGGTCCTCTGGTAACCATGAGAGTTTGACTCCCCACTCGCATCTGTATTGCAGCGTGCCTTGCCAGATGGCAGTAGGTACCATTTTACGATGGTCTTTGGTATGACCCGACCGCGAGGCGGACACGCTAACCACTAGGCCACTCGCCGGCTTTTCACACGCCATTTCCTAACTTAGTCTTGACCAATCCTTACCCAAAATCCAGCTAGCAACCAGGGAGGGTGACAGCAAACACGTGCTTTCTCTGAGACATGTGACGCCAGCCAAGCGAATCTTTTCAAACAGCTGCTCATGCTGCATCACAGGGCAGTGTAACACACTCGGAGGAAAGCGCTATCCGTTGTCTTTCACATACATACAGTGAGAGTAAAAAGTATTTGATCCCTTGCTGATTTTGTTGGTTTGCCCAATAATAAAGACATGATCATTCTATACTTTTAATGGTAGATGTATTCTAACATGGAGAGACAGAATATTAAAACGAAAATCCAGAAAATAACTTTAAAGAATATATATTAATTGATTTGTATTTCATTGAGGGAAATAAGTATTTGATCCCTCTAGCCAAAAGCACTTAATACTTGGTGGCAAAGCCTTTGTTTGCAAGCACAGCGGACAGACGTTTGTTGTAGTTAACCACAAGGTTAGCACACATATCAGGGGGAATTTTGGCCCACTCTTCTTTGCAGATCCTCTCTAAATCATTAAGGTTGGTGGGCTGTCGCTTGGCAACTCGGACCTTCAGCTCCCTCCATAGATTTTCGATTGGATTGAGGTCCGGAGACTGGCTGGGCCACTCCATGACCTTAATGTGGTTCTTCTTGAGCCACTCCTTTGTTGCCTTTGCTGTATGCTTCGGGTCGTTGTCATGTTGGAAGACCCGACCACGGCCCATTTTCAACTTCCTGGCAGAGGGCAGGAGGTTGTCCCTCAGGACTGCACGGTACATGGCTCCATCCATCTTCCCACTGATGCGGTGAAGTAGCCCTGTGCCCTTGGCAGAGAAACACCTCCAAAACATAATGCTTCCACCTCCATGCTTGACGGTGGGCGCAGTGTTCCTGGGGTCATAGGCAGCATTTTTCTTCCTCCACACATGACGAGTAGAGTTTAGGCCAAATAGTTCAATTTTGGTCTCGTCTGACCACAGAACCTTCTCCCAATCACTTTGTACATCTTTGAGGTGATCATTGGCATACTTTAGGCGGGCCTCCACATGTGCCTTCTTAAGCAGGGGTACCTTTCGGGCACTGCAGGATTTTAATCCATTGCGGCGCAAAGTGTTGCCAATTGTTTTCCTGGTGACTGTGGTCCCAGCTGCCTTGAGGTCATTCACTAACTCCCGTTGTGTGGTTGCAGGCCGATTTCTCACAGTTCTCATGATCATTGCCACCCCACGAGGTGAAATCTTCTGTGGAGCACCAGACCGAGGTCTACTGATGGTCATGTTATACTTCTTAAATTTTCTCACAATTGCACCAATGGTTGTTACTTTAATACCCAGCATCTTGCTAATGTTTTTGTAGCCCATTCCAGATTTGTGCAGGTCAACAATCCTGTCTCTGAGGTCGTGAGAGAGTTCTTTGGTCTTACCCATGTTGGAGAGTTTGGAATCTGTCTGATTGTCTGATTCTGTGAACAGGTGTCTTTCATACAGGTGATTAGTTAGAACAGGTGTCTTCAATTCAGGTAACAAGTTGATTGGGAGTGTCTAACTGGTCTGTGAAAGCCAGAACTCCTAATGCATACTAGGGGATCAAATACTTATTTCCCTCAATGAAATACAAATCAATTAATATATATTCTTTAAAGTCATTTTCTGGATTTTCTTTTTGATATTCTGTCTCTCCGTGTTAGAATACATCTACCATTAAAAGTATAGAATGATCATGTCTTTATTAGTGGGCAAACCAACAAAATCAGCAAGGGATCAAATACTTTTTACTCTCACTGTACATACATACATACACGATCCACCAGATGCCCCTGATTAACTCGTATCACCGTGATTGACAGGGGAGAGAAAGAGTATGCCATCCCTCTCACCCTGACAGCACCAGGAATTACATAATACTGACATCTACGAGCTGCTACTTTAACAGGGTTTTGCCAAACCAGTTATTATTTGAGCTCCCCTCCCCTTTTTAAAAAAAAAAAAAGTTTACACTACACGTTTTAACCCAAATGTGCATATTAGATGTGTCGTGGAAACTAAAAGGACACGCATTACATAATCAGCAGTAGCTTGATAAGTGTCCAATTCACACTGCATCCTATGTGCCTTCTGCCTCGATGATGCTTTGCACACAGATGCTGCTGGAATTATGTAAATGCAATACACACCGATCAGCCATAAAATCAAAAACACTGACAGGGGAAGTGAATAACATTGATTATCTCATGACAGTGGCACCTGTCAAGGGATGGGGGGTGGGATATATTGCTGGGTTTCAGTCAGTCATGTGACTTTTCTTAGCGGTTTTACCGGAAGTGAAATAGCTGGTGGTCTAAACGGCTGCTGTAGTGCGAACAACTTATCAGAGTACGCTCGTAATCTAGAAGCCACTGCTGGCTTTAGATATATTCAGAAGATTGCTATGTGCAATAGAATCGACCCCTACAGTCTGGGAAAGAAGGATTTGTCATACGATCTCGAAAACTAGCCTTCAGTCGAGTTCCCCGACATCCCGAACTATCTGGTGTTGCAGACGTCCTTCTACACCGCAAAAAAGATGAAAGCGTGGAAGAGTATGGAGGCTTATGACTTTTTTGTAAGTGGCTGGGTAAAGGACCTCGGGATCAAGTCACTGCCGAATGAATCCTGTATTGTTTTTGCCTGTGTAAGTTTTTTTTAAGCTTTTCGTTCGCATCTTTACAACGAAGCGCTGCAAGTTGAATTGTAAACAAACAACAGTTGGCTTGATTCTCACTTGTGTTGGCTCCGATCTCTCAGCTAAATCATTCACAAAGATCATCAGAAACCCCTTTAAAGACCTGGATCGGAGTTAAACAAGACGGAGAAGAAGAAGTGATCACGGCGCACTGGAACTGTACGGCTGGGTAAGAATTTTGTCGCGACCTTCATGCATACGGACTTTGTGAGGAGGAAACAAAGAAACAGCCAGTGGCGGCTCCAGAGATTTTTCCTTCGGGTGGCAAAGGAGGGGCATAGGTTCCAGGAAGGGGGCATAGGTTGTCGATGCAGCAGTTTATGCAAATCGTAGAAATCATTTTTACTTACGCTCAAGAAAGACTCACAATCAAGTCATTTTGTCAAATATGTATTGAGCTATTGTACCATCAAGGAAAACGGATTCAACCATCTAAACCATCTTTTCTGAAAGTATATTCCCAAGCAATGAATGGAACGATTCTGCCCTAGCGATGTATCAAAAAACAGACAGATAGTGAACGGTTTAGATTGTGGATCTTTACTGAAGACGTCAAACTTATACAGATGTGTTCATCCTCGATTTCCATAAAACTAAAAGAAACAAATTAAGTATATCACTAAACTGAATAGCACACAAGCGAAAACGCGAGCTAGGCTGACCTGCTAGTAATGCTAACACACAAGTTGTTTACTTTTAAAGCCTATCACTTTACAAAACTATTAGCTTTCATTTCATTGCCTAGCATACAAAGAAAGTAAAGCATAACTTACAAGTATAGCTACTACCGGAACCTAGCAAGACAGCACTCCATACATCCAACCAATGACGTTGCCTCATCAGAAGTCGAGCATTCAGAAGAATCATAACAGAAGAACGTCTCCCTCTGGGTGAAACCATTTCAAAATTCCGGGGATGGGGTGGGGTGTGAAATAACGTAAATAACGGTAGGTAGAGATGAGATGAGGGCTTAGTATCTCTGTAGATAGATAAGTGAATTTCAAAAATGTGTTTTAATACATAATTCTTTTTAAAATAGGGGGCAACTGTGGTGGCAAGACATATTTTTTTACAGTGGCAACTGCCACCTTTTGCCACCCCTTAAAACTGTTCCTGGAAACAGCTGGGGACTTTAGCGCTTCGTGACTAAAAAAAGTACCACAAAATAACGACACATAGCAAGAAAAGTACTTGGAAAACACTAAGGACAGAGCTGAGAGGGAAATACAAAACTTTCACCAAGTGATCACTGCAAACTCGAGCATGCTTCGACTCGGCTCCCTTCGATTACAGTGAGAGGTTCAAAAGCCACCTTTCTCGACGTCTTTTTGTGAAATCCTGTGTTCGTTCACCCTTTTTGATTAGTTCATGGGGAACCCTGAAGAAACTTTGATCAGTTTCATGGTTTGATCGATTCAAACAACCTAAAACAACGCAAATGTAAGGCATTTTTCATGCGAGCAATGCACCTTCTACATACAAACGCTTTGTCAACTGAGCTTTGGTAGACCACCAGCTAAAGTTTTGAATAACTAACGAGGCGGATGTGACGTCACATGAAACCCAGCAATTAGGTAGCAAGAGAACAGTCAGTTCTTGAAGTTGATGTGTTGGAAGCAGGAAAAATGGGCAAGTGTAGTGTAAGGATCTGAGTGTGACCTTTGACAAGGGCCAAACTGTGATGGCGAGATGACTGGGTCTGAGCATCTCCAAAATGGCACATGGGGTTTGTGGGGTGTTCCCGGTATGCAGTGGTTAGTACCGACCAAAAGTGGATCCAAAGGACAACTGATGAACTGGCAACAGGTTCATGGGTGTCAAAGGCTCATGGAGAATGAAGGTTATCCCATATGGTCCAATCCCATTGAAGAGCTCCTGTAGCACAAACTGATGAAAAAGTTAACTTTTTCATCAGTTTGTGCTACAGGAGCTCTTCTACGGGATTGGACCATATGTGCCAGCCTTCATACCCCATGCGAATCAGTGAGCCTTTGACACCCATGACCCTGTCGCCAGTTCACCGGTTGTCCTTTTGGATCCTTGGACCACTTTTGGTCGGTACTAACCACTGCATACCGGGAACACCCCACAAACCCCATGTGCCATTTTGGAGATGCTCAGACCCAGTCATCTCGCCATCACAATTTGGCCCTTGTCAAAGGTCACTCAGATCCTTACACTACACTTGCCCATTTTTCCTGCTTCCAACACATCAACTTCAAGAACTGACTGTTCTCTTGCTGCCTAATATATCCCACCTCCCACTGACAGGTGCCATTGTCATGAGATAATCAATCAAATGTTATTCACTTCACTTATTAGTGTTTTTAATTTTACGGCTGATCGGTGTATAACATTTCATTGGTTGTGTTCCAACACACCACCCTGTCGTTGATCATTTCCCAATAACAGCATCTCTTGTCATTTTATTCCTTAATTAGCTTAAGAAGTCCACTATGACAGATAAAGTATTATTAATTACACAAAAGAAATAAGTACGCCGGACTATAGTGATATGATACGATGTGTTCTGTCCAACCTGACCTCAAGACTTCACAGCCTTAGTGTTTATGCCTTTTTCCCCAAGGCATCCACTGTCAGTTAAAGCGAGGACTGTGATAAACCGTCGGCCTGAAAACATTCCCATGTCCGTTATTGGGCCGTGCAGATAAAAGCTACAATAACCGACAGACTCAGAACTCTGGAGAACAGGAAGGAACAGGAAGCAGGGTTTAAGCATGAAAGTTGAGGTTGGAATTAATCTCTTTATGGGCACTCCGAGCTTCATTGTTGTGGCCTTTTTTTGTACGGGATGTCAGGTGTCCACTCCACGCAAAAGGAAGAGTAAAAACGCTGCCAGAGTGCTGGAACTCCAGCCACCATTCAGACTTCCTGACCTTGATTCTCCCACAGGGAGTGCTACACTTTCTTCACCGTATACTCATGCATGCCATGATAAAATGCCAGCAGGAGTGTTATAAGAGAGGGTCAAGGTGTTAATATATTGTGACTGAAACTCCTTTAACAAACGGGTGCTCTGAGAACACAAGATCCCCCGCTACAATATACTGCAAACGGAATTGCAACTGTCCTATAACCAAGCCTTTTACCAAGTTTCATGAATTTCCTCCAAAAATTGAGAGAGGAGTTGATTTCAGAAGGTGAGAACCCTTTCCGGGACAGACGGATGGACGGACTTCGCCATGACATTATCCCCCTTCGGGCCTTTCAGCCAGTGGGGGATAAAAACCAAAACTCTAATTCCCTGAATGCTATAGGAGGGGAAACGATTTCCCTCTGGAGACTTGCAATAAAGTGCAAAAAACATGAGAAGAACAGTGAAAAAGTTTGCAGTCGAAAACTAGTCCAAAAATTTAACTCGGGTGATAATATTAATTCATGAATAGCATTCATTATGAAAATATAAACACGTATATGAAATAAATCTGAATACCCTGTGTACACACTATATACATTTAATACAATTATAAAAAAAATATTTTTTTAAAATTCCTCCTCAATTGCACAAAAAAAAGTGCTAAGAGATTTTCAACTACATTTCCCAGAATGCACAGCAGCCGAGAAGCATGTTATTGTTGTCTGAGAGAATATTCAGGTTTTTTTGTCATAAATTTGCAACTTTTTCCATCTCAGAATAACAGTGTTTTAATTTTGCTCATAAATGTATGGACTTTAATCAAGAAAATTGAGGGTTTTTTTCCCCCCTTGGAATTTTAACCCCCCAGCTCCATTTGAACGAATGAATGAATGAATGAATGAATGAAAGAAAGAAAGAAAGAAAGAAAGATAGATCCGCTACAATAGCTTTAATATGCTGTTGTACAAAATTGATCATTAATCAATACATTTTTTTTGATCATTTTTTTTAAACCCGTCAGACACGTACTCAAATTTTCCTGCATTTTTGACTACCCATCATAAAAATAAATAGCAACAGAATTACACTACCGTTCAAAAGTTTGGGGTCACTTTGAAATGTCCTTATTTCTGAAAGAAAAGCACTGTTCTTTTCAATGAAGATCACTTTAAACTAATCAGAAATCCACTCTATACATTGCTAATGTGGTAAATGACTATTCTAGCTGCAAATGTCTGGTTTTTGGTGCAATATCTCCATAGGTGTATAGAGGCCCATTTCCAGCAACTCTCACTCCAGTGTTCTAATGGTACAATGTGTTTGCTCATTGCCTCAGAAGGCTAATGGATGATTAGAAAACCCTTGTACAATCATGTTAGCACAGCTGAAAACAGTTGAGCTCTTTAGAGAAGCTATAAAACTGACCTTCCTTTGAGCAGATTGAGTTTCTGGAGCATCACATTTGTGGGGTCGATTAAATGCTCAAAATGGCCAGAAAAATGTCTCGACTATATTTTCTATTCGTTTTACAACTTATGGTGGGAAATAAAAGTGTGACTTTTCATGGAAAACACAAAATTGTCTGGGTGACCCCAAACTTTTGAACGGTAGTGTACGTAATGACCCCAAAAGTGTTTTCAAACTAACCGTATATTTTAGATTCTTAATAAAAGTAATCTTCCTATTTGTCAAAACCGTCTCTGTTTAGGTTTAGGTCAGGTAAGGAGAGGAGAGCTGATGAAAATGTATTATTCATATCAGAAATAAGCATAGCTTTAATTATTCTATCCACATTCACTGGATATGAGCAATCGTGCGCTCTGATTGGCGGCTCTACTACTAGGATATCAGCTCATATACGGTGAGTCGAGAAAAACAAAATGGCGGCGCGTGTTGCTGAAGCGACCGAGGACAAAATAAAAACTCGACTCGAAAACAAAACCCCCAAAAATACAAAACAAAACAACAAAATACAGAATGAAAGTATTTGATGGCAAGAATGAATCTTTTTTTATTTTCCACTAATTATTATTATCGCATTTTTCACAAACTGCTACTGCCACTTCGCTGGTTTGTTTACATTCTAAGCAGAAATGATTTTGTTGAACGTTTTGTACAAAAGTTATTATTTATGGAATTTGCAAAAATAAATAAATAGATAAATAACAGAGTGCTCTGAGAGCACAATATCCCTTGCTGGCAACTCGGCCATAACTCTGGTAAAATGCGACTGAATTGAATGAAATTGCGATATGCGTATTACTGACAATTCGGTAATACGCATATCGCAAGAATTGGTCGGAGAATTCGACCAATAGTCGAACCTCGGATCCAGGAGGAACAATGCGGTTTTCGTCCTGGTCGCGGAACACTGGACCAGCTCTATACCCTTCATAGGGTGCTCGAGGGTTCATGGGAGTTTGCCCAACCAGTCCACATGTGCTTTGTGGATCTGGAGAAGGCATTCGACCGTGTCCCCCGTGGTATTCTGTGGGGGGTGCTTCGGGAGTATGGGGTTTGGGGCTCTTTGCTAAGGGCTGTCTGGTCCCTGTACGAACGGAGCAGGAGTCTGGTTCGTATTGCCGGCAGTAAGTCAGACCTGTTCCCAGTGCATGTTGGACTCCGGCAGGGCTGCCCTTTGTCACTGGTTCTGTTCATAATTTTTATGGACAGAATTTCTAGGCGCAGCCAGGGGCCGGAAGGAATCCTGTTTGGGAACCACAGGATTTCATCTCTGCTTTTTGCGGATGATGTTGTCCTGTTGGCTTCTTCAAACCAGGACCTTCAGCATGCACTGGGGCGGTTTGCAGTCGAGTGTGAAGCGGCTGGGATGAGAATCAGCACCTCCAAGTCCAAGGCCATGGTTCTTGACCGGAAAAGGGTGGCTTGCACCTCTCCAGGTTGGTGGAGAAGTCCTGCCTCAAGTGGAGGAGTTTAAGTATCTTGGGATCTTGTTCATGAGTGAGGGAAGGATGGAGCGTGAGATCGACAGGCGGATCAGTGCAGCCTCCGCAGTGATGCGGTCACTTTACCGGTCCGTCGTGGTGAAGAAGGAGCTGAGCCAAAAGGCGAAGCTCTCAATTTACCAGTCGATCTACGTTCCGACTCTCACCTATGGTCATGAGCTTTGGGTAATGACCGAAAGAACAAGATCGCGGATACAAGCGGCCGAAATGAGTTTCCTTCGCAGGGTGGCTGGGCGCTCCCTTAGAGATAGGGTGAGAAGCACAGTCACTCGGGAGGAGCTTGGAGCAGAGCCGCTGCTCCTCCACATCGAGAGGAACCAGCTGAGGTGGCTCGGAGGAGGCCCCGGGGAAGACCCAGGACACGCTGGAGGGACTATGTCTCTCGGCTGGCCTGGGAACGCCTCGGTGTTCTTCCCGAGGAGCTGGCCAAGGTGTCTGGGGAAAGGGAAGTTTGGGCTTCCATGCTTAGACTGCTGCCTCCACGACCTGGCCCCAGATAAAGCGGAAGAAGACGAGACGAGTATTACCGACATATAACAAAGAATCCTGCTAAGTTTCGTGAAATTCCTCCAAAAATTGTGAGAGGACTTGATTTCAGAAAATGAGCACCCTTCCTCAGACGGACTTCGCCACGACATAATCCCCCTTCAAACCTTTCGCCCAGCGGGGGATAAAAATGCTGCGTTTCTCAAAATCCAGTGAATGTGGATAGAATAAAACAGTTTTTCCATTCAGTCTCATCATACAGGGATTATAGCCGACTCGGTGCTGTGCGTGTCGTCGGCTCTGAGCTCATGTACGACTCGATTTCGTGGAATAACTGTTCGTTAGTGCTATATTATATTATATTATATTATATTATACGGAGTGTTTTCTCTCCATGTCCCTCTGAAGGAGTTATTTGAATGAGTTATGGCTAGAAATGATAGTGCATTATAAAATTTAATCAGCACCTCCTGACCAATCAGATTTGAGAGTTCAACAGCGCTGTGGTGTGACGAAACGAGTTGATTTTTAAAAAATGCTGTGAAACAACTCCGACTTCTTGATCATACGAGAACCTCTGATTTCTAACTGGTAATTCTAGCGGTCATTTTACCCGTTGAACTGGTATGGATGTTTGCTCATACACTCGTACATCTGTCCTCTGCAGTGAGAACGGTGAACATTAGCGTCAGTCTTGTCTCAGGCTACAAATACACTTCCTTGCTGCTGCGAGAGAGAGAGAGCCTGCCTAAACAACTCGCAAAATCTGCTCTTTCGTGGACATCAGGCCAGCCGCTGCTTATTTATTCTGCTGACTTATTCTAGACCTAAAGATGCTGCCTCCACTCTCCGGGCTGTCTGGTTTTAAACATGAGCTTACTTTGGGGATTTCCCAGTCCGCTGTCAGACTACAGGTGCTTACACAGGGAATACCGAGCAAAACCACGTCCACCATTTAGAACACGGATTGCTGAAGAAATGAATGATGGTTAAAGCCTGCAGGGTCGAGCGGAGTGGAAAAAAAAAAAAAAAAACCAAGCCTAGAGCGGAAAAACGCTGGGAAAATCCCACTGAGCTCGTTAAAAAGGTGTAAAACAGGTAAATACAACCACCACAGAAAATCCAAACACGTCAGTTAGTTGAACAGAAATGTCTAATTCAAATAATACATTCCCAAATTCAATCCCAAATCAAGTGTGTCCCGAGAGTATCAGGATACATACTGGTAGCATAAACCAACACTGTTAATTGGTCTACTGCTGCAACATGAGGAATTACAAGGATGTCAAAAAACACAGGCTTGTACAAGTTTCAACACGGCTTTGTTTTCTTCTGGTTGCTCTGAGAAACTTTCGAGAAGATTCTCTGTGGGTTTTCCTGGCAGCTTCGCGGTCAAAATAAAGCCCCAGGGATGAATGGGTGGACAATGCCAAAGAACAAGCTTCTCTGGCTCGACATTGTCGGGCCTCTATCCAGAACCAAGAGACTCATAAAAAATATACATACATAAAAAAAAAAAACAGTGGGCACAGACCGCCCTGGAGCGCTTATCCCATTCCTGCACACTAATAAAAGACCCCACAGTGGGGACAGATGGGAAATCACAAATGTTGGGAGGGAAAGGGGAGTTAGATGCCAAACACTACTGGCTTAAGATCTGTAGAGGTGATATAATATCCTTGCATTGTAAGCCTGAATAGGTTCACCATTTTTTTTTCCCTTACGGTCAAAACCATAAAAAGTACTGAAATCTTAAAATCACTATGATTAAAGGGGTACCAAATATAATATATACAGTTGCTGATGTGACAAAGTAACGTATTCTTAAGTATTCTATCAAATTTATATACTAGAAAACAACGAAATATCTTGGTAATTGTAAATATAATAGTCGGTACGCTAAACGGCACAAGAGTCGCCATTTTTAAAAGACCGTGACGTCAGCCCTACCCACTGCACTAGGAGAGAAGCGTGTAATCATGGCGTCGGGCGCATCAAGTGAAAGCGACAGCTCTGTCGAATCGTACGAAGAGATCCCGCAAGACACACTGCAAGCAGGCTATGGCTTAGAAGGGTACCAGTTCAAACCTAGGAGAGGTACTCTCGACTCCGGTGATGACGAAAGAAGAGAAGAAAGCTCGAACTCGCTTGGTGTTTTTCAGCGGAAACGAGTGAAAAGACGCGTCTGGAGGATCGTTATGCTTTCCATCGGTCCTGTTATTACACCCGAAAGCAACACACTGTGGCATCGTGTAGCCGATCACTTACAATTCATCCTACTTTCCGATTCACACGTGCTATTCCCAACCTCAATGAGCCAACACAACTGGGCACGTACATACGTCACGAGTGTTACGCAGAGAAAATGAACGTGCATTCTGATTGGATAAAATTAATATCATGGCGGGCTGTTCAAACTGCGGAAACAGTTTGCTCGAGCTACTTTCAAAACACTATAACTTTCCAACCTTAGAACAAAAAACTTTTGTAAGCCTTGAATAAGGCTCGTTAATGTGTGTTTTATTGTTATATTTACTCTATATATATTGCCCTCTATTCCCCTTTAAAATACAGCTTTGTAGAAAGTGTTAGCATTTTAGTGTTAGCATTAGTGAGCTGAAAAAGTACTTTCAAAACCCTTTGTACACTTTAAACTTTGGCACACAGTCACGACAGACAGAACAGGGATCATTAATTTAAACCCAAGCAAGAAATCAAACAGTATTAGATATGTGTGGTGTCTAGACTACAAATCCAGTTTGCTAAAAAGCCAAGGGCGAGATGCACGGCCAATGCTTTCATCTCTCCTCTCGTTTTTCCCATGGTTATCCAGCTACATATTCCACGCGCAGCCGTAACCACCGCCTCAGCTAACTTCCCACAATAAGCCGCTCTTTGTTTAGGAGCTCGAAAACCACCAATTAAAATCCGAATGAAGGTCTTGCGCTGCACCATCACAGCGGTGTCGCTGCATTACAGCCGTGGATAATTAAAGTAAAATGACTCATTGGAAGGAACGGGTGAGATGGAAGGCATTCCCTGTAGTGTTCATTTAAAGCAGAGCTCACGCTCTACAAATATGCTCTCTTAAAAAATAATAAAGACAAATGAAAAGCAAGCTCGGCTGTCGTGTAATTCTGCTGCTCACGGATAGAAATATCAGCTCTGTACACGCAAGTGTAACGTCATCTGAGAAATCGAGACGAGCATAGATGTGAAATGAAATAACGAACCAATGTTTGGTGCATCAGCAACGACGCCACTGAGAATTAAATCACGGCTGCCAAGTGGCACTTGATGACGCACTTCCTCTGATAATTGTGCACAATATAATACAACCTGAAAGTTACATGTCTGGGAAGAATAATGAAGAATAATAAAATCTCAATTGGGATAGAGGAAAAAAAAATAATCCAAATCTTTACTTTTTAACCGGCTATCATGAAATAACTCGACGTACAGGAGATGTAGCACGTTTACAGATAAACATCAGAGGTGGACAAAGTCTCCAACTTCATTACTTAAGTCAAAGTACAGATCCCGCTGGTCAAACGTGACTCCGATACAAGTGAAAGTTGTCCAGTCGAATTTTTACTTACGCACTGAAGTACTTGCTTTTAAAAATACTTAAGTATTAAAAGTACATTTTCTGTCAAAGCATTGTTGTATTATTGCCACAGCGCTTACAAACCCTAACGCCGTTACCAAAGACAGAAATGTGAATTCAGAAAATGAACGCATGCTGTGCATCATGGTGGTTTAACGTTAAGCTAGCTAGTCAGTGAAGCTCTACCTGACGTGCTAGCAAACTCTTTTCAAACCCGAAATCATATTGGGTAGCTAACGCTACTAGAAAAGAAAGATTTCTACATTGTTTATTTGGCGAGATTATGCGAAAACATATTTCTGAAAGGACTTCAGATAAGTTAACGTTATTCATGTTAGCGTAACTCCGTTTTTACATGCGTCAAAGTTAACTAGCTATGTGTTAACGTTAGCCGTGGACAAGGCGATGGCAACATGGTGGGAAAATCCATAGAAAGTCATGTGACTAACCAGACAGCATAGCTACAGTCGGAGGAAAATGTTTGTACACCCTTTGGAATTTTTTACATTTCTGCCTAAATTGGTCATAAAACATCATCTGAACTCTCCAGCAATCTTAAGAATGAACAAACAGTGTCTGCTTGAACTAAAACCACCCAAACATTTGCATTTTATCATATTTTTATTGACCATAAGATGGAATTATTCACAGGATAGGGAGGCATAAATAAGTACACCCTTTGATTTAGTAGCTGGTTGACCCTCCTCTGGCTGCAATAACTTCAACCAGACGTTTCCTGTAGTTGCAGACTAGACGGGCACAACGATCAGGAGAAATCTTGCACCATTCCTCTTTGCAAAACTGTTGCAATTCAGCAAGATTCCTGGGATGCCTGGGATGGATGGCTTTCTTGAGGTCATGCCACAACATCTCGATTGGATTGAGGTCGGGGCTTTGACTGGGCCATTCCAGAACGTGAATTTTGTTCTTCTGAAACCATTCTAATGTCGACCTGCTTCTGTGTTTAGGGTCATTGTCCTGTTGCAGGACCCATCCTCTCTTGAGTTTCAACTTTTTGACAGATTGCCTCAGGTTTTTCTGCAAAATAGCTTGATATACTTGAGAATTCATTTTCCCATTGATTATAGCCAGTTGTCCAGGCTCAGAGGCAGCAAAGCACCCCCACACCATGATGCTACCGCCACCATACTTGACGGTGGGGATGAGGTTTTGCTGATGGTGTGCTGTACTGACTTTCCTCCACACATGATGTGGTGTGTTCCCCCCAAACAATTCAACTTTGGTTTCATTAGACCACAATATGTTTTTCCAGTGGCGCTGAGGAGCATCCAAATGCTTTTTTGTGAACTCCAAACGAGCAGAAATGTTCTTTCTGGACAGCAATGGCTTCCTCCGTGGCCTTCTCCCATGAATCCCATTCTTGTTCAGTGTCTTTCTTATAGTAGATGTGTCCACAGAGATGTCTGCATGTTTCAGTGATTTCCTCAAGTCTTCAGTGGACACTCTTGGATTCTTTTTTACCTCATTGATGATGACTCGCAGTGCCTTTGGAGTGATCTTCGCAGGGCGGCCACTCCTTGGCAGAGTAACAACCGTTCCAAATTGTCTCCATTTATACACAATTTTTCTAATTGTAGACACATGAACACCAAGGGTCTTAGAGATGGTTTTGTAACCCTTTTTAGCTTTATACAAATCAATTATTTTGTGTCTTAAGTCTTCAGACAGCTCCTTTGAGCGAGGCATGATGCACAGAACATGCCTCTCATAAAAACACACCTTTTAACTGGTTTTCCAGTGGGGTGGGTAGCTTACGACACACCTCAGTGATTGGACATCAGGTTGGCTCACACCTGAGTCAAATTGTTTAATCATCTAATTAGTCTAATTAGCTCTTGGATGAGCCTTAGCTAAGGGTGTACTTACTTATGCCTCCCTATCCTGTCAATATTTCCATCTTATGGCCAATAAAAATATGATAACATGTAATTGTTTGAGTGGTTTTAGTTCAAGCAGACACTGTTTGTTCATTCTTAAGATTGCTGGAGAGTTCAGGCGATGTTTTATGACCAATTTAAGCAGAAATGTAAAAAATTCCAAAGGGTGTACAAACATTTTCCTCCGACTGTACGTTTGCAATGTTATCGCCAGCTCTAAAAGCACAGACAACTTCGTTGCAAGCTTTCTCTTGGAATAAAACGTTTATATACGTCAATATGCTTCCGCAGGTTGGACGGTGAGTTTTTGTAGGCCGTGATGTGGTTCGCTTTCGGCAAACAAAGCAAACATTTAAAATGAAACGAATCTTTAATCCTTTCAGAAAACTGAAACATGGGTTCTAGGTAAAGCCATGAGTGCGTGCGTTCTCCAGAAGAACCGCCTCCTTCCATTCCGCCATCAACTGATCGTGTTAAATAACGCTGCTGAGGAATCGCTGAACTTGATTTTATCCAGTCTATGGACGTGACGTGACCCGAGTGATTACTGATAGTCTGTCTCAGTGTCAGTTGGGGGGAAAAAAAATCACGTTTTAGAAAAGAAAAGAAAAAAAACATCCGCTTTCAAAGCTGCTTCATAGTAACGAGTAACGAGGACCTTGATAGAAATGTCGTGGAGTGAAAAGTACGATATTTGCCTTTCAAATGTAGTGAAGTTAAAGTCATAAGATTCCAAAAGCAATCATCCTCGAGTAAAGTACAGATACTCAAAAAGTGTACTTAAGTACAGTACTCAAGTAAATGTACTTCGTTACTGTCCACCTCTGGTAAACATCACCAAGTTGGTACATTTCATCTCGTTCTCTAATGCGGATTTGTTTAAAGGGCAAATTTAGTTTAAAAAAAAAAGAAAAAGAAAAAAGAATGCACAATTTATGTTTCAATTTCTTCCAGATCTGCTCTATGGAACCAGGGGCGTCATTACAAATATTGAACTCATTGGGCTCAATAAATTTCCTAAATTTCCCTCAGGATCAAGTAAGAAAGAAAGTGCAGTACAGGAGCAGTTTTGGTGCCAAATTTGTGCCCCGTACTTATTCATACGCCTCTTGACCGGGAGGTTGTGAGTTCTACTCGCGGTCAGGTCGTACCCAGGCTTGTAGTACTCAAGTCCGACTCATGACTTGACTTGGACTTGAGCACTGATGACTCGGACTCGTGCATTAACTGCATTCGGACTCGTAAATCGGAGACGAGGACTCGGATTTTTTCTATTTTGTTTTTTTGTAACATGCCATAATAATTTGGCATAAGATATTTATCTCATCTCATCTCATCTCATTATCTCTAGCCGCTTTATCCTTCTACAGGGTCGCAGGCAAGCTGGAGCCTATCCCAGCTGACTACGGGCGAAAGGCGGGGTACACCCTGGACAAGTCTCCAGCTCATCACAGGGCTGACACATAGACACAGACAACCATTCACACTCACATTCACACCTACGCTCAATTTAGAGTCACCAGTTAACCTAACCTGCATGTCTTTGGACTGTGGGGGAAACCGGAGCACCCGGAGGAAACCCACGCGGACACGGGGAGAACATGCAAACTCCACGCAGAAAGGCCCTCGCCGGCCCCGGGGCTCGAACCCAGGACCTTCTTGCTGTGAGGCGACAGCGCTAACCACTACACCACCGTGCCGCCTAAGATATTTATATCTACATTAATTTTTATACTAATTCAGTGCAAGAGAATTCACATTCACCTGTTCATACGTCATGTTCAGGAACAAACTAACGTTAACGGCGCTAAAATGCCTGGAGAGACGCCGCTAGGATTGTCCACGTCGCTTATACAGACTTCTCGTGCAGTGGGAAAAAATGCCCTGCTGTGTGTTCCATATGTAGAAGAACTATCGAGGAGACGACGGGGACGACCTCGAACTTCAATCGTCATTTGGCGAGACTCCACCCAGAGAAGGAAGTGACACACTGTGTTCATAGCTCTGTTGATAGTGGGCGGGGCTTGCTTGCTGAGTGATGAACTAGCTAGTGTTAACCCTTGGTCACATTATTTGGCCTGTTGATGGTGGGTGGAGCTTGTGTTGGACTCGACTCGAAATTTTCTTTCATGACTTGACTTGAACTTGAACACTGGGGACTCAAAACTGGACTCGGACTCGAGGTTTAGTGACTTGACTACGACACTGGTTGTATCAAAGACCATCATGAAATTGGTGCCTACTGCCATCTGGTGAGGCACGCCACAATACAGATGTGAGTAGGGAGTCAAAATCTCGAGGTTACCAGAGAACCAGCCCCCCACTGTAACCCTAGTATAGAAACGGAGGTCGGCGCCACCCCAATGTGCCTTAAGGACCTGGTTAGTCCTGGGACAGCAGACTGCCTGGGAAGACCAGGTGCTGGCACGGGAAGGACTTTTGTATTTTCTACATTGTGGAACAAAACTGAAGACATCAAAACTATGAAATGACATCTGGAACATATATGGAATTACACAAACTTAGATTACACATTTTTCAGTTTTATTCAAATTAGGGTGGTGCAAAAATGAGTACACCCCATTGATAGTCTCTGGAGCAAAGCTAAATTGTCGACTACAAAGGTCTAATTTAACAAGAATACAATCACAGGTGAGTCTAATTAGTCATTACACAGGTGTCCAGACGACAGTTGACTATAAAAGGATGTTACTTAAAGAAAACCCCTCTCCATTTCATGCTGCCAGCAACGGCACCACATGGAGGAGAAATGACACAAGACCTGAGAAAGAAAATAATTTCTTTACACCACAAAGGTGAAGGCTACAAGAAGATCAGCAAAGCTTTACTTATCAGTCAGAATACTGTAGCAAAAGTGGTACAAAAATTTAAGAAAGCTGGAACTGCAACCATCTCGCAGAGACGTCCAGGTCGTCCACGGAAGTTAACACCTCGACAGGAGCGTCTTCTGATGAGAAGGGTTGAAGAAAATCGGCATGCAAGTTCACTGCAGTTATCTAAAGAAGTAGAAAGCCAAACTGGGGTGACTATTTCCCATGACACAATACGGCGTACGCTGCAGAGGAATGGCATGCATGGATGCCATCCACGAAAGAAGCCTCTCCTTATTAGTTCTGCTTTGCAATAAAAAAAAAAGAAGAAACACCATTGGTACAAAGCAAGCCCATTCACTTTTTTGTGCAGTGGGAGTGCAGGGCTCTACCACCATGTTTCACTGTAGGCACCAGGCATTTTTCTTTGTATTCCTCACCTTTGCGACACCATACAGTTTTGAAGCCATCAGTTCCAAAAACATTTATCTTGGTCTCATCACTCCAGAGTATAGAGTCCCAGTAGTCTTCATCTTTGTCAGCATGGGCCCTGGCAACCTCTAGGTGGGCTTTTTTGTGCCTGGGCTTTAGGAGAGGCTTCTTTCGTGGACGGCATCCATGCATGCCATTCCTCTGCAGCGTACGCCGTATTGTGTCACGGGAAATAGTCACCCCGGTTTGGCTTTCTACTTCTTTAGATAACTGCAGTGAACTTGCATGCTGATTTTCTTCAACCCTTCTCATCAGAAGACGCTCCTGTCGAGGTCTTAACTTCCGTGGACGACCTGGACGTCTCTGTGAGACGGTTGCAGTTCCATCTTTCTTAAATTTTTGTACCACTTTTGCTACAGTATTCTGACTGATAAGTAAAGCTTTGCTGATCTTCTTGTAGCCTTCACCTTTGTGGTGTAAAGAAATTATTTTCTTTCTCAGGTCTTGTGTCATTTCTCCTCCATGTGGTGCCGTTGCTGACAGCATGAAATGGAGAGGGGTTTTCTTTAAGTAACATCCTTTTATAGTCAACTGTCGTCTGGACACCTGTGTAATGACTAATTAGACTCACCTGTGATTGTATTCTTGTTAAATTAGACCTTTGTAGTCGACAATTTAGCTTTGCTCCAGAGACCATCAATGGGGTGTACTCATTTTTGCACCACCCTAATTTGAATAAAACTGAAAAATGTGTAATCTAAGTTTATATTATTAACCTTACTTTCACGTTATAAGTTAAACAGATGTTATATTAAACTTGTCAACATTTTGGAAATTGTTTGTGTTCATTGAGATATTGTTTAAAATGTTACTTTTCAAAAGGGGTGCACTCATTTACGCTGAGCGCTGTGTATTATATATAAAATATACTGTATATTTCATCCATCCATCCTTTTAGCTGCAGTGAAAAACAAACCAAGTAAACATTCAACACTAAACATATCTTGAGTGATGCAGTGCATTTGGCATATGAAGTAAAGATTGTGTAAATATGAGCTATTCCTTTTTAAATGCCCTTGTTGTCATAGAAAAAATATATATATATTACAGTGCCTTGCAAAAGTATTCATACCCCTTGAACTTTTTCACATTTTTCCACCTTACAACCACGAACTTAAAAGTTTTTTATTGAGATTTTATGTCATAGACCAACACAGAGTAGCACATAATTGTGAAGTGAAACAAAAATGATAAATGGTCTTCAAAACTTTAAACAAATAAAAATCTGAAAAATGTGGTGTGCATTAGTATTCGGCCCCCTGTACGCTGATACCTCTAAATACAATCCAGTGCAATCAATTGCCTTCAGAAGTCATCTAATTAGTTAATAGAGTCCTACTGTGTGTAATTTACTCTCAGCATAAATACACTTGTTCTGTGAAGGCCTCAGTGGTTTGTTAGAGAACACTGAAGAACAAACAGCATCATGAAGACCAAAGAACTCACCAGACAGGTCAGGGATAAAGTTCTGGAGAAGTTTAAAGCAGGGTTAGGTTATAAAAAAATATCCCAAGCTCTGAACATCTCAAGAAGCACTGTTCAATCCATCATTCAAAAATGGAAAAAGTATGGCACAACTGCAAACCTACCAAGACATGGCCGTCCACCTAAACTGACAGAGCGAGCAAGGAGAGCACTGGTCAGAGAAGCAGCCAAGAGGCCCATGATCACTCTGGAGGAGCTGCAGAAATCCACAGCTCAGGTGGGAGAATCTGTGCACAGGACAACTATAAGTCGTACACTCCACAAATCTGGCCTTTTTGGAAGAGTGGCAAGAAGAAAGCCTTGTTGAAAGACAGGCATAAGAAGCCCTGTAGGGGACACAGCAAACATGTGGAAGAAGGTGCTTTGGTCAGATGAGACCAAAGTTGAACTTTTTGGCCTAAATGCAAAGCGCTATGTGTGGCGGAAAACTAACACTGCTCATCACCCTGCACACACCATCCCCACTGTGAAACATGGTGGTGGCAGCATCATGCTATGGGGATGCTTTTCTTCAGCAGGGACAGGGAAGCTGGTCAGAGTTGATGGGAAGATGGATGGAGCTAAATACAGGGCAATCCTGGAAGAAAACCTGTTGGAGGCTGCAAAAGACTTGAGACTGGGAAGGAGATTCACCTTCCAGCAAGACAGTGACCCTAAACATCCAGCCAGAGCTACAATGGAATGGTTTAGATCAAAGAATATTCATGTGTTCGAATGGCCCAGTCAAAGTCCAGACCTAAATCCCATTGAGCATCTGTGGCAAGACTTGAAAATTGCTGTTCACAGACGCTCTCCATCCAATCTGGCTGAGCTTGAGCTGTTTTGCAAAGAAGAATGGGCAAAAATTTCAGTGTCTAGATGCGCAAAGCTGGTAGAGACATACTGTACCACAAAAGACTTGCAGCTGTAATTGCAGCAAAAGGTGGCTCTACAAAGTATTGACGCAGGGGGGCACCACGTTTTTCAGATTTTTATTTGTTTAAAATTTTGAAGACCATTTATCATTTTCATTTCACTTCACAATTATGTGCTACTCTGTGTTGGTCTATCACATAAAATCTCAATAAAAAACTTTTAAGTTCGTGGTTGTAAGGTGGAAAAATGTGAAAAAGTTCAAGGGGTATGAATACTTTTGCAAGGCACTGTATATACACACACACACACACATATATATATATATATTCCATGCCAGCTGCAAGGTTTCTCACTTTAAATCTCACTTTAAATCTACACTGAGCAGCACTGGAGTTAAACATGTACATTTATTTATTTGACCATTTATTAGAAAAGTGAGGCAGAACGGGGGGTGGGGGGGGGGTGGAATTCTACCCGATGACTCGACCAAAAAAAAAAGACAAAAATAAAACCAAACTGACACAGAGAGCTTTGATGGGAGAATGATGTAACGAAACACTAGTTCCAAAGTCATGACTCTTACGATAAGATGGTACATTCTTGCGTGATGAAGAGGGTTTACTTGTTGTAACGTAATGCGCTGTAGAGGCGCCGCATACAAACTCGAATACAATTGATTCATGCCGCCTTCTTATTATTCACTGCTTGCTTATCATCGCCTTGTAAATGAAACAAAGAAGCGCTGTTATGTCGGTGTGGTGAGTTACGGCCTGTGGTCACGGCAGAGCATTACGCATGACAGCACGTGCTGAAAACAGAGGATGATATATTAATGGTGACTTCTTTTGGTTGACCAGAGTACATGCGGCTGAGTCCTGACAATAAGCATAATTTATAGCCAGTCCCTAATTTTTCTTCATTTGGGAGAAACGATGGGCGTTCTTCATGTTGGAGCTGCCTTGATGGAGAATGCATGGAGAGGACATGCCGGAAAATAACGACAAGGATCCTGAGTGTTCAAACCGTCGTCGGGAGCTGGCGAGGAATTTGAGTCCTGATCATGATACGGTACCACAGTTATCCGTGGCTGAGGGTCTAAGACAGTCCACGAGTCTGTACTCTCTGGACGGGAGGGATGGCATACTATTGTCTCTCCCCTGTTTATCACTGCAACATTAGCGATTCGCTGGTATTTGGTGAGCTCATGTATGCAAAAGACGACGGACAGCGCTGTCCTCTTACTGCATCAAGCCCGGTGCACACGGGCGACTTCTCGTCGCGAGCGTATTGTGATTTTTAGACGCGAGTTTCCCTTCTCGGGTAGCTGCGTGTGCGCATCATCTGGAACCAGTGGGCGATTTGGGGAAAGGGATGCAAGTCACATGGAAATCACGTGACTACTTCACGGGTGGGGCTTGGCTTAGCCTTTGGAGGTGATTGCATCAATATCGCAAAGACACGCATCTCATCTCATTATCTCTAGCCGCTTTATCTTGTTCTACAGGGTTGCAGGCAAGCTGGAGCCTATCCCAGCTGACTACGGGCGAAAGGCGGGGTACACCCTGGACAAGTCGCCAGGTCATCACAGAGCTGACACATAGACACAGACAACCATTCACACTCACATTCAATTTAGAGTCACCAGTTAACCTAACCTGCATGTCTTTGGACTGTGGGGGAAACCGGAGCACCCGGAGGAAACCCACGCGGCCAACATGCAAACTCCGCACAGAAAGGCCCTCGCCGGCCACGGGGCTCGAACCCGGACCTTCTTGCTGTGAGGCGACAGCGCTAACCACTACACCACCGTGCCTCCCACAAAGACACGCATACACGGTGAAATCTCTGCAACAAGTCAGCAACTGGCAATTTTTTGTCGCAGAATATCAAGCATGTTTGATATCTGCTATCTGTCGCAAGCAACAACAACAACAACAACAAAAATCGCCATCACAAATACCCGCAGTTTTTCGCTTGCGTCAAAAAGTTGCATGACCAAGTGATGGAAAATTGCCCGTGTGCACCGGGCTTTACGCTGCCCTGTAACACAATCAAGAGCAGGTCGAAAAAAGATGTGGGTGGTCGGCTGGCTTCATATGCCTTGGAGGAAATATGGGGGGGAAAAAAAATGGAGGAAAGTAATAAAAAAAATAATCGTTTCTGAAGAAGCACACCGTAGCATAACCCTTTTTCGGTTCTTTAAAAATAAATAAATAAAATCTATTTCTGATTTCATAATTTCAATAGTTAGCTGACCAAGCAAGCAAATCAACCCAGTTTAATGTTTTGGTTACCTGGAAACTGACAACAATGACAACAAGTGCCCAAGCAACAAAGTGGTAGCTAACATAACATAGCACAAAATGGCAAACTAGTTAGCTAGTTAATTTTACTGAAGCTAGACGGCCTTTCGATTTCATAAAATCAGTGAAATTTAGTTCCTTCTGAAATGTGGTCATTGTGATATATGTTTATTTCTGTAATATCTAAAAAAAAAAAAGGCCATTCTGTGGCTGGAAAGTTATATAATTTGAAGGGATTCAAGCAAATAAACGTGCATGAAATTGCCCGCTACGCACAGTCAAGCAGACAGAAGAAGTCCGTGTACGCATGCGGAAGGTTTACCGTCGTCTTCTTTTGGGTTTTACGGCAGCTGGCATCCACAGTGTTGCATTACTGCCATCTACAGGTTTACCTTTAAGCGTGCGCTGACCGTTCCATCATTCTGTCGCTAAACGAACAGCTGATCACACCGAGGTGCTCGCTGAGCGCCGATATTTATTAGTTTGGTCCTGCGTTTCCTTTCCTTCATATATAACATAACGTCTTTTCTTCTCACTTTCTTTCCGTTACTGTAGTCGGTCTTTCACGTTTCATTCGCACACTCACGTCCTCTATTTTTCTCTCCTGTTTCAAATTTGTATCCCACAATGCCTGGCGCAAACAGGGAAAGCCCACCACGTGATGCATGGCGTAGTATCTTGAATTGGGTCATGGTGAAGCAGGAAAAAATAGCAGAGAATTTAGGGACACGAGGAGATAAATTAATTAATTGTTCTATTTAAAAAAAAAAAAAAGAATAAAATTGGAAGTCTATGATTCGAATTCAGTAGCTTTTGGTCCACTAAACAAAAATAATTGGGTGTCGGGGAAAATTCTTTTTACGACCTGCACTTGAAAAATTTGAAAGACAGTTTAAAAGATATTATCTGAGTCTGTCAAGCATTTCTCTTTTCTCTCTACGTTTAACTACATGTAGTAAGCAGAAGAGTTCTATGAAAGATTTGCGCAGCACTTTATTTCACTCGGTTCAATCAGTATTACAACAGTGGTGCTTGAAAGTTTGTGAACCCTTTAGAATTTTCTATATTTCTGCATAAATATGACCTAAAACACCATCAGATTTTCACACAAGTCCTAAAAGTAGATAAAGAGAACCCAGTTAAACACATGAGACAAAAATATTATACTTGGCCATTTATTTATTGAGGAAAATGATCCAATATTACATATCTGTGAGTGCCAAAAGTAAGTGAACGTCTAGGATTAGCAGTTAATTTGAAGGTGAAATTAGAGTCAGGTGTTTTCAATCAATGGGATGACAATCAGGTGTGAGTGGGCACCCTGTTTTATTTAAAGAACAGGGATCTATCAAAGTCTGATCTTCACAACACATGCTTGTGGAAGTGTATCATGGCACGAACAAAGGAGTTTTCTGAGGACCTCAGAAAAAGCGTTGTTGATGCTTATCAGGCTGGAAAAGGTTACAAAACCATCTCTAAAGAGTTTGGACTCCACCAATCCACAGTCAGACAGACTGTGTACAAATGGAGGAAATTCAAGACCATTGTTACCCTCCCCAGGAGTGGTCAACCAACAAAGATCACTCCAAGAGCAAGGCGTGTAATAGTCGGCGAGGTCACAAAGGACCCCAGGGTAACTTCTAAGCAACTGAAGGCCTCTCTCACATTGGCTAATGTTAATGTTCATGAGTCCACCATCAGGAGAACACTGAACAACAATGGTGTGCATGGCAGGGTTGCAAGGAGAAAGCCACTGCTCTCCAAAAAGAACATTGCTGCTCGTCTGCAGTTTGCTAAAGATCACATGGACAAGCCAGAAGGCTACTGGAAAAATGTTTTGTGGACGGATGAGACCAAAATAGAACTTTTTGGTTTAAATGAGAAGCATTATGTTTGGAGAAAGGAAAACACTGCATTCCAGCATAAGAACCTTATCCCATCTGTGAAACATGGTGGTGGTAGTATCATGGTTTGGGCCTGTTTTGATGCATCCGGGCCAGGACGGCTTGCCATCATTGATGGAACAATGAATTCTGAATTATACCAGTGAATTCTAAAGGAAAATGTCAGGACATCTGTCCATGAACTGAATCTCAAGAGAAGGTGGGTCATGCAGCAAGACAACGACCGTAAGCACACAAGTCGTTCTACCAAGGAATGGTTAAAGAAGAATGAAGTTAATGTTTTGGAATGCCCAAGTCAAAGTCCTGACCTTAATCCAATCGAAATGTTGTGGAAGGACCTGAAGCGAGCAGTTCATGTGAGGAAACCCACCAACATCCCAGAGTTGAAGCTGTTCTGTACGGAGGAACAGGCTAAAATTCCTCCAAGCCGGTGTGCAGGACTGATCAACAGTTACCGCAAACGTTTAGTTGCAGTTATTGCTGCACAAGGGGGTCACACCAGATACTGAAAGCAAAGGTTCACATACTTTTGCCACTCACAGATATGTAATATTGGATCATTTTCCTCAATAAATAAATGACCAAGTATAATATTTTTGTCTCATTTGTTTAACTGGGCTCTCTTTATCTACTTTTAGGACTTGTGTGAAAATCTGTTGTTGTTTTAGGTCATATTTATGCAGAAATATAGGAAATTCTAAAGGGTTCACAAACTTTCAAGCACCACTGTACGGTACATGAGAAGTCGTTTCTGCTGATGTGTGTAGTGCAGCAGGAGGTGGTATTCAGAATGGGAAGCTTGTCTTATAGCTACAGCATTAACGTTTAAACACGGATAGCTACATATCAAATGCCGGCTTTGGTTTTATAAGCCAGTAAAGAAGTAGGTTCTTTTTCTACCTACTTATCTGATGGGCAACTACAGTGGTGCTTGACAGTTTGTGAGCCCTTTAGAATTTTCTATATTTCTGCATAAATATGACCGAAAACATCATCAGATTTTTACACAAGTCCTAAAAGTAGACAAAGAGAACCCAGTTAAACAAATGAGACAAAAATATTATTCTTGGTCATTTATTTATTGAGGAAAATGATTCAATATTACAGATCTGTGAGTGGCAAAAGTATGTGAACCTTTGCTTTCAGTATCTGGTGTGACCCCCTTGTGCAGCAATAACTGCAGCTAAACGTTTGCGGTAACTGTTGATCAGTCCTGCACACCGGCTTGGAGGAATTTTAGCCCGTTCCTCCGTACAGAACAGCTTCAGCTCTGGGATGTTGGTGGGTTTCCTCACATGAACTGCTCACTTCAGGTCCTTCCACAACATTTCCATTGGATTAAGGTCAGGACTTTGACTTGGCCATTCCAAACATTAGCTTTATTCTTCTTTAACCATTCTTTGGTAGAACGACTTGTGTGCTTAGGGTCGTTGTCTTGCTGCATGACCCACCTTCTCTTGAGATTCAGTTCATGGACAGATGTCCTGACATTTTCCTTTAGAATTCGCTGGTATAATTTAGAATTCATTGTTCCATCAATGATGTCAAGCCGTCCTGGCTCAGATGCAGCAAAACAGGCCCAAACCATGATATTACCACCACCATGTTTCACAGATGGGATAAGGTTCTTATGCTGGAATGCAGTGTTTTCCTTTCTCCAAACGTAACGTTTCTCATTTAAACCAAAAAGTTCTATTTTGGTCTCATCCATCCAAAAAACATTTTTCCAGTAGCCTTCTGGCTTGTCCATGTGATCTTTAGCAAACTGCAGATGAGCAGCAATGTTCTTTTTGGAGAGCAGTGGCTTTCTCCTTGCAACCCTGCCATGCACACCATTGTTGTTCAGTGTTCTCCTGATGGTGGACTCATGAACATTAACATTAGCCAATGTGAGAGAGGCCTTCAGTTGCTGAGAAGTTACCCTGGGGTCCTTTGTGACCTCGCCGACTATTACACGCCTTGCTCTTGGAGTGATCTCTGTTGGTCGACCACTCCTGGGGAGGGTAACAATGGTCTTGAATTTCCTCCATTTGTACACAATCTGTCTGACTGTGGATTGGTGGAGTCCAAACTCTTTAGAGATGGTTTTGTAACCTTTTCCAGCCTGATGAGCATCAACAACGCTTTTCCTGAGGTCCTCAGAAATCTTCTTTGTTCGTGCCATGATACGCTTCCACAAACATGTGTTGTGAAGATCAGACTTTGATAGATCCCTGTTCTTTAAATAAAACAGGGTGCCCACTCACACCTGATTGTCATCCCATTGATTGAAAACACCTGACTCTAATTTCACCTTCAAATTAACTGCTAATCCTAGAGGTTCACATACTTTTGCCACTCACAGATATGTAATATTGGATCATTTTCCTCAATAAATAAATGACCGAGTATAATAATTTTTGTCTCATTTGTTTAACTGGGTTCTCTTTATCTACTTTTAGGACTTGTGTGAAAATCTGATGATGTTTTAGGTCATATTTATGCAGAAATATAGAAAATTCTAAAGGGCTCACAAACTTTCAAGCACCACTGTATAATTCAAAACAAACACACACACACACACAATATCCTGGAGAGAAAATCTGGTTGCCTGGGCTTGTGTTTTGATCACCACTGGGCCATAAAAACAGGGGGAAAAAAAAATCATGTGTCATCATATAGATCCATCCAAAACTGGTGGTGGGAAAATGTTTTCATTCTCAACAGGACAAAACAAAATATAAAAATCAATCAAAAATTTATTTTTTTGGGGAAAAAAAAAAAAAGTTGTTCTTCTATGGCATTGCTTTGAAGACGCTCTTCTGGAACGTTTATTTTTAAGGACTGGATTTATTGCAGCCGAGACAATTAGAGCATAATGTAAAATGTACAATTTACTAAGACTATAAAAATCTAAGTAATATAAATAATTGAAATGTTATTACATCGGCGTTGGGCAAATTTAATAAACTCCTATTGGAATACATGTCTCATAGTTCCAAAGCTGGCAACTTGGAGGTGAAGCTCGCTCGCTCGCTCTTTCAAATACTCCTCAAGCGCTCGGAATAAATCCCCGTCCTTCAGAAACAGATTTCATGTTGGAAACAGAACTTATTAATCCCAGATGTTTTTAGCCGTAAACACGAGGGTGTCAGCTCCGTTGTGTGTGTGTGTGTGTGTGTGTGTTTTCTTTTTTGTTCCACATCTCGAGCCAAGGAAACAACATGGAGCTTAGCAGCTAATAATATCCAGGTCAGGCTGTAAGCAGGACAAACATTTTTCCTGAGACATCAGGAATTTCACAAAGGGATCTGAAAAGAGCTCGATATTTACTGCCAGGTGAAAAACAAAAACAAGTCTAGGGCTTGAAAAGGAACTTGACATTCTGGGATGTTCAATCTGGAGTTAAATATGCTCACTGGCAACCTCGATACGATCCTCCAAACAAAGAAAGTGCTGTTTTGCATCTGTGCGCAGCTGCAGATAAGCTGACCAGACGTTCTTATGATCACGTTGTTGCACGGATGAAATGTGTTCCGATAAACAGGAATGGCGTATCCAACAGATTGTTAATTAAAAAAAAACAGGATGGTGTTATGTAGCAATGTCATGAACGTGAAATATTTAGTGATGGATACTGAACACAATGATGAATGTGTTTCGGAAAGAAAGAGCTTAAGGGAGAAACGGACTATATATATTTTCCTAACAGATGAATATAACGTTAAAAAGACCAGGTAAAGAGCGTTCGGGATGTGGTTCCCCTTCTTGTTTCCAGCTGGAGTTAGGAGACTGTGAGCAACAGTTATCGTCTCCAAAGCTCTTGTGCAAGCTGGGAATTTTTTTTTTTACGTATGTATAAATCACAAAAATAGTTCAGTACAGTCTCAGAAAATAAAGTACATTATTAAAGTACCTTTAGGGGTACAATGGCTTGTGACTGAGGCAGTACCCTCTAAGGCAGGGGTTCTCGATCTTTTCTGCTTTAAGGCCCGCTTATTCATACTTGTAATGAGTCGGGGCCCATTAAAAAAAGATCCCCAATTATTTTGGCTCATCTATTCTATTAGAATCTAATAATCTATTGTAAAGTGGATTAATGGAAGGCAACAGTTTTGTATTTAAAACTGTACGGATGTGCCAAAAGCCAAACCGTGTCCGCAGGGCATTCTCAATCAAAATGGATTAATGATCCAAAAGTGGAGTCTGGTCCATTAACACAAGAACATAAGTTATTGCCATGTTTGTGTTCAGCAAACAAGCAAGTTATTAAAACCAAGAAGTACACTCAAAACAAGTGGATATAGAGCCCGCTCAATGGGATTAGATCCTTATACGCCAACAAAGAAGGATTTTTCCTATGAAAGAAAAATTTATAGTGGAAGTTCATTATGTCTAACTATTATAGATATTTTAAGTTCATTTCTTAGACAAGGATATTTTTTAAACTTGTTACCTTGTTAACAGTTTCGGCGAGAATCTTCCGCCTTCTTCAGAAACAGTCACCAGATGTCGAGTGGTGACGTGCCTTATCAGCTGATGTTGCGTTACGGAGGCGTGAACGTCCCGCCCAATTTGACAGGTAGTTCACGCCTCCTGCTGTCAGGTCACTCCCCCAGGACGGCGCTCCAGGTGTGCGACAGCGAAGAAAATAGATACCAGCGTTGGATTTTAGAGGCAGTGGAGGTACGCAAGCGGGCACAGAGGACGATGAACCGGGATGAGGGAGCGTACGCGCTGTCACACACCTGGAGCACCGTCCTGGGGGAGCGACCTGACAGCAGGAGGCGTGAACTACCTGTCGAATTGGGCGGGACGTTCACGCCTCCGTAACGCAACATCAGCTGATAAGGCACGTCACCGCTCGACATCTGGTGACTGTTTCTGAAGAAGGCGGAAGATTCTCGCCGAAACTGTCAACAAGGTAACATCTTAAAAATCCTTGTCTAAGAAACGAACTTAAAATATATATATAAAGAAAAATTTACTCGCCAAATTTGACCAATGCTGTAGTCGAGTCACTAAACCTCAAGTCCGAGTCCAGTCTCGAGTCCCCGGTGTTCAATATTGATCCGAGTCGAGTCCGAGTCAAACACTCCGTCAGCACCATTTGACGGCGGCTGTTTCAGCGCCATTAACGTTAGTTTGTTCCTGAACATGGCGTATGAACAGGTGAATGTGCTTCTCTTTATCAGGGAGTGTGAAGTATTCTGTCAGAGATGGTTGGGAGACGGATGGAAGTGCAGAAGGTGTGTTTATTAATACAAGTGAAGACAGACAATCCAGAACGGCAGGAAAAATCGTAAAACGGTGAAACGGGCGATAGGTCGAGCGAGGCACAAACAGGCTATCGTAGACTCGGCAGGATCAAAGACGAGAAACAGGAAATCAGGGATCAGGAACCCAAACGAGGAAATAAGGCTCAGCAACGCAACTCAATACTTCGCAAAGTAAGTCTAGTTTCACAGTTTTTATATCGGCGCGCTGATTGCACCCTAATCCTGTGCAGGTGCGAGTCGTTTACAGCGCGCCTGAGAGTCCGCTTGGCACGTGCGCTGTCCAGAGCGCGCCCGGGAGTCTCTGATACACACGCCAAGGCGCACAGGTGTGACACTCTTGCATGAAATTAGTGCAAAATTTAATGTAGATATAAATATCTTATGGCAAATTATTATGGCATGTTACAAAAAATAAAGAAAAAATTCGAGTCCTCGTCTCCAATTTACGACTCCGAATACAGTTAATGTCTGAGTCCGAGTCATCAGTGCTCAAGTCCGAGTCGAGTCATGAGTCCTTAAAATCAGGGCACGAGTCAGACTCGAGTACTACAAGCCTGAATTTGACATTAGTAGAATAAATGTTGATCCTAATGTAGCCGCAACTAAATACAAAGACAATAGTTATGCAGACTATTAATCAACTTAATGTGAAGATAATTAACAGATTTTAAGGTTTTATTTAAGATTGTGGATATTTTTTAGTCTTTTGTATTTGTAATTATTTGTATCTCTACATGCACGACCCCACCAGCTCTGATGATCAACTTATCGTGTTTAAATAAAGTTATTCATTCATTTGTTAGGAGTTGGAAAATTATCCATCCGTTGAGTTCCTCGACATCTCAGACTACCCGGTGCTGCAGACATCGTTCTACACAGGGACACAGATGAAAACCTGGAAGAACATGGAGGAGTACAGCTTTTTATATGTGGTTGGGTTAAAGATCTGGGGATCAGGACACTATAAGATAAATCCTGTATCGTTTTCCTGGGTGAATAGGAGGAATTTCTGGGCTTTTTGTACGCGTCTTTGTGATGGTTTCTAGGACGCTACAAGTTTTAGTATGGGGTGTAAACAAACCACAGCTGTTCGATTCCCAATCCTCCCTGCTCTTCTCTTCCAGGAGGCATCACAGATCCATATAATTTACCCACAAACGTATTTATTTATTCTGCCCACTGCATGTGCACACTCTGCGTGTGTGTGTGTGTGCGCGTGCACGTGCGGGTTAAATGCAAAGGAGGAACGTGACAAAAATAAAGGTTTGTTCTTCTTAATTTATCCACAAATCTATTTATTCCACTGGAAAGGTGTACATCAAACCAGCTACCTGATTTGGGACACAACAACATCCTGAACTATTTAGTATTTGGCTTCAAACTTGAAAAAAAAAATTCAGGGCCCATTAGACGGTGCGTCGTGGCCCAGTGGTTAAGAAACACTGCTCTAAGGTACTTATCTGTTCCCTTTATATACTGCTTGGGAACATATATGTACCTTTTTGACCCTAAAAAGGTGCACATGGTTACCTTGAGGTCCAATAATGAGCCCAAGAGGGTACAGTAGTGTAGATTGTACCATGGGGGACAGAAATGGACTCCTACTGGAGCCCTTTCTGACAGTGTAGACATTTGTATTCACTTAGTGTCTAAATCAGACAGGACGTCTTAGAGCTGAGAGCCACATTCACAGAGGTCCATAGAAATCTTCTCTAAACGAAAAAGAAAGAAAGAAAGAAAGAAAGAAAGAAAGAAAGAAAGAAAGAAAGAAAGAAAGAAAGAAAGAAAGAAAGAGTGAGAATGAGAGAAAGAAAAAGAGACAGAAAGACAAAGAAAAAGACAAAGAAAGAGAAGAGAGAGAGAAAGACAGAAAAAGAGACAGCAAGAAAGAAAAAGAAACAAAGAAACAAGGAAAGAAAGACAAAGTGAGAGTGAGAGAAAGAAAAAGACAAAGACAGAGAGTGAGAGAGACAGTGAGAAAGAAAGACAAAGAAAGAAAGCGCACAAGAGAAAAAGACAGAAAGACAAAGAGAATGAAAGAATGAAAGACAGAAAGACAAAGCAAGAGTGAGAGAAAGACAGAGAGAGAGAGAAAAAGACAGAGTGAGAGAGAAAAAGACAGTAAGAAAAAGAAAGAAAGGATGAGAGAAAGACAGAAAAAGGATGAGAGAAAGACAGAAAGACAAAGAAAGACAGAAAAAGAGAGAAAGACAAAGAAAAAGACAGTAAGAAAAAGGAGAAAGATAAAGAAAAAGAGACAGCGAGAAAGAAAGACAAAGAGAGTGAGAAAAAGAAAGACAAAGACAGAGTGAGAAAGAGACAGCGAGAAAGACAAAGAAAGAGCACAAGAGAAAGACAGAAAGACAAAGAGAGAATGAAAGACAGAAAGAAAGACAAAGCAAGAGTGAGAGAAAGAGAAAGACAAAGAAAGACAAAGCAAGAGTGAGAGAAAGACAAAGAAAGAAAAAGACAGTAAGAAAAAGAAAGAAAGAGAGACAAAGAAAAAAGACAGAAAAAGAGAGTGAGAAAGAAAGACAAAGAGAGCGAGAAAGAAGGACAAGAAAGAAAGAAATGAACACTCATTTGGCAGGTACAGAAATATCTGGTGAGAGTTAATTATTTGTTTCTGCACAACACGCACCATGTGAGGAACAAATATTGACTGCAGTCCAGACGAGCTAAATTTAGACCATGACACCCGTTACTTCCCATCAAAACTCTTAATGTGTCAACAGTGGAAAAGTCGCGCGTCTCTTTTTCCATTTTAAGAGATCACTGAACGCCTGAATATTTTTTTGTGTTCCGTTTTTGGCTTGAAAGCCAAAAAAATAATAAAAGTCTGTTTGTGAAGCTTCCCAGCAGCCCCGAGTCTCAGCGGAAAGCTGCTCTGACGGTCAGACAGGTCGCTTTACAGGCCACTTCACACACAAACCCGCCTGCTCATCATTCCCGCTTTATTACACGCAAGTGCAAAACGTGTTCTTCTGTGGACAGCCAGGAAATGTGGTACGGCAGCTTTGCGAATAGGTCATTTAAGTAGGACAGAATAATGTGTAATCATCTGGAAAAGGAGGAGAGAGAGAGGGAGAGAGAGAAAAAAAAAAGAAAGCTCATGTCACAACACGAGAACTACTGATTGCGCTGATCTCGATGGAGGCTCGTACCGCAGTTTCTTTCAGAAGCAGAGGTCAGATGGAGTTGTTGCATCATTCTCCAACAAACACACTGACAGCGAGAAAACTAAAACCAAAAACCCAGTACCGAACACGCCTCTGACTCGGTGACCCATATCAGGACAAGCCATCTGACTTAACGAGACGCTTGAAATTAAGTCAAAACGACTCAAGTTTTTTTGCTTTGCTGCTTCAAAGACACTAAACTACACCGGAGCTACTCTTCAGCGAACTTAAATGTTGCGCTGCTTCTGTGGATGTTGTGTGATGGTTATCTTTCTATAAAAAAAAATAATAATAATAAAATAAATAAAAAAAATCCACACACCGCATTAGACCTCCACGTATTTTTCCTTTTTTTTTTTTTCAAATGAGCTCTTTTGAACTGCTGCTGATTCAGCCTCTGATGGTCCACCGATATCTGATCTCATCTCATCTCATTATCTCTAGCCGCTTTATCCTTCTACAGGGTCGCAGGCAAGCTGGAGCCTATCCCAGCTGACTACGGGCGAAAGGCGGGGTACACCCTGGACAAGTCGCCAGGTCATCACAGGGCTGACACATAGACACAGACAACCATTCACACTCACATTCACACCTACGCTCAATTTAGAGTCACCAGTTAACCTAACCTGCATGTCTTTGGACTGTGGGGGAAACCGGAGCACCCGGAGGAAACCCACGCGGACACGGGGAGAACATGCAAACTCCACACAGAAAGGCCCTCGCCGGCCCCGGGGCTCGAACCCGGACCTTCTTGCTGTGAGGCGACAGCGCTAACCACTACACCACCGTGCCGCCCCCGATATCTGATAATGTCTGATTTTTTTTTTTTGTAAACTTTTCTGGCCAGAAGCCTCAGAATCTTGATTGTTGCAATCTCACTAGCCATTCTCACTTCCACTGGTTTTTATCCACATGATTTAAAAAAAAAAATCATGTCACTGCATCTTTAAAACGTATTAAAGCAGGGGGATGCAAATATGGTTTGTTCTTGGCCATGTTTAGGAAAAGACTTTAGTGAAAGATAGAGGAATGAATAATTTCACAGATGACTGCCAAGGTCAATTTTTCAGCGCTTTAATAAACAAAAAGAAATTCCGGGCGTGTTATGTTTGCGTTCAGGTGGCGCCATCACAAAACAGGCTTTGTGCAGCAAGTGAACCGGTCATGACTGAAACGCAAACTATCACAATGCCGTCTAGTGGCTTGACGCATCGAAGCTTTCACTTCTTTTTTGTAATCAAGTAGATTGTTTATTCGATCTTGGGTGTGTTTTTATTTGTAGCTAGACCATTTATACATTCCAGGGCTCTACATTAAAGTGCCATTCCACCATTGGATGTATTTTTTTGGCATAAAATACAATATATTTTATGACGACATGACTAGACAGAGAAATCTTTTAGCTTCAAAATGATATATCAAACATAATTTTTTGACAACGACAAGTATATTAATTTTGCGACTAAAGTCACCTACCCTTTTAATTTCCGCGCGGTAGTGAAACGTGATGTCATCGGCAGGTTCCCCTTCTTGTGTACCACGTCACGTGTGACGTGGGACAGATTATCAGCAATGGCGGATAGAACGCGATTGTCAGCTTCGGAAAAGAAGCGAAGGAAAATAGCAAGTGATGCCCAAAGGAGACGGTCGATGGTGAATATCGGCACAGCAATCGACAAGTGGAAATCGCGTTCTATCCGTCATTGCTGATAATCTGTGCCACGTCACACGTGACGTGGTACACAAGAAGGGGAACCTGCCGATGACATCACGTTTCACTACCGCGCGGAAATTAAAAGGGTAGGTGACTTTGGTCGCAAAATTAATATACTTGTCGTTGTCAAAAAATTATGTTTGATATATCATTTTGAAGCTAAAAGATTTCTCCGTCTAGTCATGTTGTCATAAAATATATTGTATTTTATGCCAAAGAATACATCCAATGGTGGAATGGCACTTTAACTTCTGAAACCACTTGTCCTGTCGGGCAAGTTGAAAGGAAATTTACTTGTCCGCATGTGAAGTTGACTTGTCCGAAGAAAAATTTGAGAAAAAAAAAAAAACACAAAAACTATTTGCAATAAACTAATTTCACCAGAATTACTTTAACACAATCTATTCACTGCAGAAAAAAAATTGGACTCCATCAATCATTAATTTATTTATGAGAAATTGAAAACCAGAAAATTTTAATTATACAGTATATTTTCATTTTTAAATTATTAACTTTGAATACATCTCCACTGATTAATTGTTGTTGTCTAATTATTCATTGCGGCTCCTGTATGGTATTTAATGGTTGCGATGAAAGTTGCGGTGTTTTTTTAGGTTTTTGTTGCGATTACATTGCGGGAGGAAGTGAAAGTTGCGAGAAATTGTTGCGATTTTCTCTTTTTGTGATTAAAATTGAGTGATATGTTAAATATTAAGTTATTACTGAAAAACTATTGATTAAAAAAAAAAAACAAAGACACTGAGAAATGGTCCTATAAACAACTTTACCAATATAAAAGATTAGCAGGACTACAAAAATGCAGAAAAATAGGCTTTACTTATCCAAATGCACCTGTTGGTTCAAAAGTTAAAGTGCATAGAACCTCACAGCACAACATGAAGTTACCTTAAAATATAATATAAATGCCTCAGCTTTCATGTAAGAAAAAAACCTATTAATACTAGTACTGTGTGCAGGCAGTCTCTCCTGAAGACTAAATTAAACAATAATTATAAACTAATAAAATAAATGGCTCAGGCTTCAGAGAAGAAAAAAAAATTGAACAGAATCTCACAGTATGATGCTGAAGCTGCCTAAACAATGGAAAATAAAATACCATTTTGGCAAAAATGTTGGCATCCATTAATTTCTTGTATTAAGTAAAAAATAAAGTGCACACAGTCCTTCACTGTAAACATCACACACTTTCAGTAACAGAATTTAAGCCTATATAAACATTGACTCGCACAGGCTGCTTCTCTTGAACGTATACACGGAAGTAAGGCGGAAGGTAGTTTGTCGACGTCACCTCAAGACGACGCCAACGATTGGTCAAATTTGCGGGAAAGTTGCGGTGATTGGATATAATTGCAACACTGCCCTGAATTCGAGGGGATTGGTTGAATTTGCGTTGAAGTTGCAAATCGCAACATCGCGAAATCCTGGAGGGTCTGGTAAACGACCGTTTACTTTTCAGCTCAAATACACGAAGCGGTATTGGCTGGTTTCGCAAGCGAAATATTGCGCATGCGCACATCGCTCTTTCCGAATAGAAACATCCGATGATTCATCAAAGCAATATGTCGAGTGAGTTGCTTCGGAAATCATGTGAATAAACTGATAAATTTGATATGTAACCCGAATATCGGCGTATTTTGGTACTTGTCCGATCGGACAAGTAACTGAGACGATGAACTTGTCCGACATAAAGTATCACTTGTCCCGGACAACCGTTAATGTTGAGCCCTGCATTCATTCATGAAGAAAAGTAGAAGTAGAACTGTGAGTAAACTCATTATAGAATCCCCACGCCGCAACAAAATTTGTCCACTGGAACTGTGTGTGAACTTAAAAATCGATACCCCTTCAACACCATGATTCAAATTCCTATTACTCATTCATCTCAATAATATATGGGGTGTAAATCCATTTGGGACAATTTCATGGAGTGGAACACCAGCCACATCACCAGATAACGACGTACGTAAAAAAATAAGTATCTTTAAGACCTTGGTTCGGGATTTTTTTTCTTCATGCACATCTTCAGGTGGTACAGTGATGCTTAAAAGTTTGTGAACCCTTTAGAATTTTCTATATTTCTGCATAAATATGACCTAAAACATCATCAGATTTTCACACAAGCCCTAAAAGTAGATAAAGAGAACCCAGTTCAACAAATGAGACAAAAATATTATAGTCGGTCATTTATTTATTGAGGAAAATGATCCAATATTACATATCTGTGAGTGGCAAAAGTATGTGAACCTCTAGGATTAGCAGTTAATTTGAAGGTGGAATTAGAGTCAGGTGTTTTCAATCAATGGGATGACAATCAGGTGTGAGTGGGCACCCTGTTTTATTTAAAGAACAGGGATCGATCAAAGTCTGATCTTCACAACACATGTTTGTGGAAGTGTATCATGGCACGAACAAAGGAGATTTCTGAGGACCTCAGAAAATGGTTGTTGATGCTCATCAGGCTGGAAAAGGTTACAAAACCATCTCTAAAGAGTTTGGACTCCACCAATCCACAGTCACACAGATTGTGTACAAATGGAGGAAATTCAAGACCATTGTTACCCTCCCCAGGAGTGGTCGATCAACAAAGATCACGCCAAGAGCAAGGCGTGTAATAGTCGGCGAGGTCACAAAGGACACCAGGGTAACTTCTAAGCAACTGAAGGCCTCTCTCACATTGGCTAATGTTAATGTTCATGAGTCCACCATCAGGAGAACACTGAACAACAATGGTGTGCATGGCAGGGTTGCAAGGAGAAAGCCACTGCTCTCCAAAAAGAACATTGCTGCTCGTCTGCAGTTTGCTAAAGATCACATGGACAAGCCAGAAGGCTATTGGGAAAATGTTTTGTGGACGGATGAGACCAAAATAGAACTTTGTGGTTTAAATGAGAAGCGTTATGTTTGTAGAAAGGAAAACACTGCATTCCAGCATAAGAACCTTATCCCATCTGTGAAACATGGTGGTGGTAGTGAAACATGGTGGCGTTTTTTAACCATGTTGAATTTAGTGCGTTTGGTCCACGGCAGGCGTTGCTTATCCGCGCGATCTTCACGAGACTTGTGCGAGACTTCGAAACGTGAAGTGTCAGCCAGGTGTCAGTGCCATTTTGAAAACTGTTTTCCAAACAAAATATTGCACAAAAACAAGTTTAAATGACGATTACTGCCTACTTTTTTCAAACTTTCCTGATTGCTATCAAAACAAACAAAACTTCCGGCTTGATCACATCAGCATTCGAAAGAGAGCGCGCATGTCTTTTGACAGACGTTGGTTGCTTTGATTTCCGATGTACGTTTTACTTCCGTCCTACGATGTCTCGCACAGGTCTCAACGAACCTCGTTTACGGCCGTTGCTTTGACATACGGACTGATATATTACAGAGCATATTTCAAACACTCATAACTTGCTATAGCAGCGACAAAATAGCGATCAAAAATGCATTCCGATATTTAATAAAATGAGAGAAATAGAATTTTGATAATAAAAAATTTGCCTTCAGTTCTCCTTTAATCGAAATCAAGTGACTGAAACAGATGGGAACTCGACTTGCCGCATCGGGGAGGAGGGACATAATTGAGCGTTGCACAGTGCATGTTCAAAATTTTTGTGACCGCCAACAGAAGAAGAAAATTCAGAATTGATTGGAAGATGACTCCAGTAAGCTATTAGAATAAAACTCCTTCAAGCTGGTCATTTGGCGTGAGATGACCCCGTTTTTTTTTAAAGCAAAGTAGTCTCAGGGACAATGAGTGCAGTTTTATAAGGAAATGAGCTGAGCATCAGGCTTGTTGTACTCGAGTCTGACTCGTGCCCTGATTTTAAGGACTCGTGACTCAACTTGGACTTGAGCACTGATGACTCGGACTCGTGCATTAACTTCATTCGGACTCGTAAATTGGAGACGAGGACTCGGATTTTTTCTTTATTTTTTTGTAACATGCCATAATAATTTGCCATTAGATATTTATATCTACATTAACTTTCATGCTAATTTTGTGCAAGAGTGTCACACCTGTGCACCTTGGCGTGTGCATCAGATAGACTCTCGGGCGCACTCCGGACAGCGCACGCCAAGCGGACTCTCATGCGGACCGTAAACGACTCGCACCTACACAGGATGAAGGTGCAATCAGCGCGCTGATATAAAAAAAACGTGAGGACGCACTTACTTTGCGAAGTATTGAGTTGCGTTGCTGACACATTACTGAGCCTTCTTTCCTTGTTCAGTTTCCTGATCCCTGATTTCCTGTTTCTCATCTTTGATCCTGCCGAGTCTACGATAGCCTGTTTGTGCGTCGCTCGACCTATCGCCTGTTTCACCGTTTTACGATTTTTCCTGCCGTTCTGGATTGTCTGTCTTCACTTGTATTAATAAACACGCCTTCTGCACTTCCATCCGTCTCCCAACCATCTCTGACAGAATACTTCACACTCCGTGATAAAGAGAAGCACATTCACCTGTTCATACGCCATTGTTCAGGAACAAACTGACGTTAATGGCGCTAAAACAGCCGCCGTCAAACGGTGCGGATGGAGTCTTGGATTCGACTCGATTTTTTTTTTAATGACTCGGACTCGAGGCTTAGTGACTCGACTACAACACTGTTGAGCATCTTACAGAACCAGCCACAGTTCTTCTGGACACTTTGACGATCACACTCGCGTCTTCATTTTGCACAAAAAAAAAGTAGCCTTCATTATGTTTTCTTATTTTATGTGAAAAGTGCTCTCTGACGGAATATGCTGCTCAGACATACTACAAACTTTTTTTTTCTCTCCGTAACATTTAATTTTGTGTTGGGGAAAAAAACCCCAATGCTTGGAACTCTAAAATGTTTTTGTACGGACTCGATGTAGAAGTCATGAAATAAAAATCTATCACAAAGTTGGTATGAAAAGAAATAAAGGTGCCTCAGGCTTTTGCACAGTGTTCTGTACATTCCAGGTCTGGAAGTGAGGAAGCTCCTGTGACCTTCCAGGATTTATGTGCTGATAAATGCCATAAAAATAGCATTTAATTACACAAATTATACATCGTTCTCTCTCTTCATGAGTGTCTATGGGACAGCTTGTAGACAGGTTAACTGAGACAGACAGACATACCGGCAGCTCAGACGGCTCTGGCAAGAACTCGGCATCCTCTCCGAAAATAAAGTCAGGAGGCAGCTCGGGGTCTCTGGCATTAAAGATGATGTCCCCTGAAAAAACAAAACAATGGCAAAAAAATAATATTTTTCCATCCATCAGAAAGATATCATAAAGCCCTACTGCGACAAACACTTTAACATGATATCAAGACTCTGAGCAGTCATATACAGTTGTGCTCATAAGTTTACACACCCTGGCAGAATCTATGATTCTTTGACCATTTTTCAGAGAATATGAATGATAACGCAAAAACATCTTTTCCGCTCATGCTTAGTGGTTGCGTGAAACCATTTATTGTCAAACGACTGTGTTTTCTCTTTTTAAATCATAATGACAACAGAAACTACCCAAATGACCCTGATCAAAAGTTCACATACCCTGGTGATTTTGGCCTGAGAACATGCACAGAAGTTGACACAAATGGGTTTGAATGGCTGCTCAAGGTAACGTCCTCACCTGTGATCTGTTTGCTCGTAATCAGTGTGTGTGCATAAAAGCTGAGTGAGTTTCTGGGATCCAGACAGACTCTCGCATCTTTCATCCAGCCACTGACGGTTCTGGATTCTGAGTCATGGGGAAAGCAAAAGAATCGTCAACGGATCTACGGGAAAAGGTAGTTGAACTGTATAAAACAGGAAAGATATCCACGGAATTGATAATACCAGTCAGCAGTGTTCAAACTGTGATTAACAAATGGAAAATCAGGGGCTCTGTTAAAACCAAACCACGGTCAGGTAGACCAACAAAAATTTACGCCAAACAGCACAGACACAAGCCTCAAAACTTCTGGAACAAGGTAATTTGGAGCGATGAGACCAAAATTGAACTTTTTGGCCACAACCATAAACGTTACATTTGGAGAGGTGTCAACAAGGCCTATGATGAAAGGAACACCATTCCTACTGTAAAGCACGGAGGTGGATCGCTGATGTTTTGGGGATGTGTGAGCTACAAAGGCACAGGAAACTTGGTCAAAGTTGAAGGAAAGATGAATGCAGCACGTTATCAGCAAATACTGGAGGCAAATTTGCACTCATCAGCCCGGAAGCTGCGCATGGGACGTACTTGGACGTTCCGACATGACAACGGTCCAAAACACAAGGCCAAGTCGACCTGTCATTGGCTACAGCAGAACAAAGTGAAGGTTCTGGAGTGGCCATCTCAGTCTCCTGACCTCAATATCATTGAGCCACTCTGGGGAGATCTCAAACGCGCAGTTCATGCAAGACAGCCCAGGAATTTACAGGAACTGGAGGCTTTTTGCCAAGAAGAATGGGCAGCTTTACCATCTGAGAAAATAAACAGCCTCATTCACAACTACCACAACAGACTTCAGGCTGTCATTGATGTTAGAGGGGGCAATACACGGTATTAAGAACTGGGGTATGTAAACTTTTGATCAGGGTCATTTGGATGTTTTTTGTTGTCATTATGATTTAAAAATAGAAAACACAGTTGTTTATCAATAAATGGCTTCACCCAACCACTAACCATGAGTGGGGAAAAAAAAAGTTTTTGTGTTATCATTCATATTCTCTGAAAAAAGGCCAAGAAAGCAAAAATTCTGCCAGCGTATGTAAACTTATGAGCACAACTGTAATAAGATATTAGTTAAATATGATCAAATTCTAACATCAGAACCGAATCTTTACACCACAGTGCTGTTGAAGTCTCAAACCTGCAGCTATGACGGGCTGCGATTCAAATCCCGGGTTTACTTTCACAAACTCATTCTAATACAGTACTCTTTCTACAGGAACGATTCGTTCACAGAGGCATGTGCAGTGGACACGCATAATCTAAGACTAACAAGATCAACTGTGAGCTACGGCTCACCTACGTATCCCCCCGCCGCTCTCGCTTACATCAGAACGCAAGTAATCGAAGGAATAGGACACTTATTATGAATGTTGACTTCAACAAATAGTGAACCCTGAAACGAGTAAGTAAAGAGCAGCGTCTCTCCCCAGGGATTTCAAACAGCATCCTGGTAAACTGTCATTTTGAAATAGCATTCTGCTTCTTGAAATAGCGTCAAAATCCACCCTATATGTTTCGTAAATACATTCAGTCGGTAAACAGGAAGTCGATGTGGGACAGATCCGAAAACAGTATACACGGTATAGAACCCCAAGCTGAAGCTCGGTACCAAATATCAAGCAGTTGTGATTTGTAGTTGCTGAGAAAAATGTTACGAAAATTTTGTAAAGTCACGCTATATGTTTCGTAAATACATTCAGTCAGTAAACAGGAAGTTGATGTGCGACAGACCTGAAAATGGTACACACGGGATAGAACCCCAAGCTGAAGCTCGGTACCAAGTGGCTATGATTTGTGGTTGCTGAGAAAAAGGGTGTTTCGGACGGACAGAAATACAGACGGACAGAGATAAACCAATATTCCCCCCCACCTTTCCTTTGGAGTGGGGGAATCTCATCTCATCTCATCTCTAGCCGCTTTATCCTGTTCTACAGGGTCGCAGGCAAGCTGGAGCCTATCCCAGCTGACTACGGGCGAAAGGCGGGGTACACCCTGGACAAGTCGCCAGGTCATCACAGGGCTGACACATAGACACAGACAACCATTCACACTCACATTCACACCTACGCTCAATTTAGAGTCACCAGTTAACCTAACCTGCATGTCTTTGGACTGTGGGGGAAACCGGAGCACCCGGAGGAAACCCACGCGGACACGGGGAGAACATGCAAACTCCTCACAGAAAGGCCCTCGCCGGCCCCGGGGCTCGAACCCGGACCTTCTTGCTGTGAGGCGACAGCGCTAACCACTACACCACCCGCGAGTGGGGGAATAAAAATAATAATAATTATTAAACTGATGATGCTTCCTTTTTGACTTTTTATAAAATGTTTATGGAAGGAGTCTCTAACGTCAGCTCTTTTCATATCAGTAAGGGTTAAACCATGGGAAAGTCTTCAGGACAGATGACTCTGCACATTTTTTCTTATTAACTATAAAATGACCCTTTATAGCTGCTGAAACATAAGTGATAACAGGAAATATCTTGTTCCACACCATTAATATAACTATAAACTGATAACACTACAAACCCAATTCCAAAAAAGTTGGGATGCTGTGTAAACTGTAAATAAAAACAGAACGTGATAATTTGCAATTCATGGAAACTCTATAGTGCATTTCATTGAAAATAGTACAAAGACAACCTATCAAATGTTAAAACTGAGAAATTGTATTGCGTTTTGAAAAATATATGCTCATTTTGAATTTGATGTCAGCAACACGTTTCAAAAAAGTTGGGACAGGGCGTGTTTACCACTGTGTTGCACCACCTCAACTTTTAACAACACTCTGTGAACGTTTGGGAACTGAGGGGACCAATTGCTATAGTTTTGTAAAGAGAAATGTCACCCCATTCTTGCCTGATATACAACTTCAGTTGCTCCACAGTTCAGGGTCTCCTTTGTCGTATTTTGCAGTTCTTAATGCACCAAATGTTTTCAATGTGAGACAGGTCTGGACTGCAGGCAGGCCAGTTTAGCACCTGGACTCTTACTACGGAGCCATGCAGTTTTAATATGTGCAGAAAGCAGTTTGGCGTTGTCTTGCTGAAAGAAGGAAGGCCTTCCCTGAAAAAGATTTTTGTCTGGATGGCAGCATGTTGCTCTGAAACGTGTTTATATCATTCAGCATTAATGATGCCTTCACAGATGTGCAAGCTACCAATGTCATGTGCACTAATGCCCCCTCATAATAATACAACCCCAATTTCAAAAAAGTTGGGATGCTGTGTAAACTGTAAATAAAGACAGAATGCGATAATTTACAAAATCATGGAAATGCTATATTTAATTGAAAATAGTACAAAGACAACATATATATATATATATATATATATATATATATATATATATATATATATATATATATATATTTAAACTGAGAAATTTTATTGTGTTTTGAAAAATATATGCTCATTTTGAATTTGATGTCAGCAACATCTTTCAGAAAAGTTGGGACAGGGGCGTGTTTACCACTGTGTTGCATCATCTCTACTGTTAACAACACTCTGTACACGTTTGGGAACTGAGGAGACCAGCTGCTGTAGTTTTGAAAGAGAAATGGTGTCCCATTCTTGCCTAATATACAATTTCAGTTGCTCCACAGTTCGGGGTCTCCTTTGTCATATTTTGCAGTTCTTAATGCACCAAGTGTTTTCAATGTGAGACAGGTCTGGACTGCAGGCAGGCCAGTTTAGCACCTGGACTCTTACTACGGAGCCATGCAGTTTTAATATGTGCAGAAAGCAGTTTGGCGTTGTCTTGCTGAAAGAAGGAAGGCCTTCCCTGAAAAAGATTTTTGTCTGGATGGCAGCATGTTGCTCTGAAACGTGTATATATCATTCAGCATTAATGATGCCTTCACAGATGTGTAAGCTACCCATGGCATGTGCACTAATGCCCCCTCATACCATCACAGATGCTGCTTTTGAACTGTGCACTGATAACAAGCCGGATGGTCCCTCTCCTCTTTAGCCTGGAGGACGTGGTGTCCATGATTTCTAAAAAGAATTTCTACTTTTGATTCGTCAGACCTCGGGACAGTTTTCCACTTCGCCTCAGTCCATCGTAAAAGAGCTCGGGCCCAGAAAAGGTGGCGGTGTTTCTGGATATTGTTTATATCTGGTTTTACCTTGCGTTTGTGGATGCAGTAATGAACTGTTTTCACAGATGATGGTTTTCTGAAGTGTTCCTGAGCCCATACAGTGATTTCCACTACAGACACGTGTCTGCTTTTAATGCAGTGTCTCCTGAGGGCCTGAAGATCACAGGCATCCAATGTCAGTTTTCAGCCTTGTCTCTTGCATACAGAGATTTCTCCAGATTCTCTGAATCTTTTAATGATATTATGGACCATAGATGATTTGATCCACGAATTTTTTGCAGCTTTACATTGAGAATGTTACGTTATTCTTAAATTGTTGCACTGTTTGCCCACTCAGTCTTTCACAGAGCGGTGAACCCCGCCCCATCTTTACTTCTGAGAGACTCCGCCTCACTGGGATGCTCTTTTTATACCCAATCATGTTACTGGCCTGTTGCCAATTAACCTAATTAGGGTTTTTTTTTTTTTTTGCATTATACAACTTTTTCAGTCTTTTGTTGGCCCTGGACCAACTTTTCTGCAAAATGAGCATATATTTTTCAAAAAACAATAAAGATTTCTCAGTTTCAACATCTGATATGTTGTCTTTCTATTATTTTCAATGAAATATAACGTTTCCATGATTTGCAAATTATCGCATTCTGTTTTTAATTTATGTTTACACAGTGTCCTAACTTTTTTTTTGAATCGGGGTTGTAAAATATGTCGTACTCCTAGGTTTAAACCCCCCCCCCCCCCAAACAACCCCTAATTCATGGCAAATTGCTATTATAAAAGGGTAATAAAAGCCTTCATGACATGCCGTTATTGAAAAATACTAACTTTGGGGTAGGAACATCACACCATGTTACTGTTGATTGTTTTGCTACAACAGCATGGCCCGTTGTGTTTTATCCCTAATTTAAATCATATGACAACCACATGGTTTCCTGAAGCAGTTCTTCAGTATACCATATGGTCGTGGGAGGGTAATTACAGACCAAAAATGACACCTGAAGATAGGTGCCACCATGGACTCACACATTCCTTTTACACTTTGCATGTTATGCCATGCTTATATCGTTTCACACTTACAGTTTATAGTTACACCTAGTTTAAAGAGTGAAAAGATTAAACAGCATGATGGAGATGATCACTGGGTGGTGCGTACATCAACTTCGTACAACAAAGATACTGCGGTTCATCAGTAAGTTTCATATCGATTTATTACAAGTTTACAATAAAATAATACTCGAACCTCTAGAAGCCGGCACATTGAAAGGACTTGTGTATATGAGGCTGTATTCACTTCATACTGCATGTTCTTTCTTTCTTTCATCCTTCCTTCCTACCTATCTATCCATCTACAAAGTAACACACTGAATCACACCATCACAGTGAATGTTATGATAATATCTGAATGAAATATAATGATTAATGTAAAAGATCAAAAGTCACTGCCAGTAAAAGTAACGCAATTAAAACCTACATTCTACAGTATATTATTAATTTGTGCTCGCAACGTTGGTGCAGTGTTCCTCTCACTCAGGATTTTTCTACTTCATTATTATTATCATCATCATCCCATTTCCACTTCAGTGGAAACGGGATCTTGAAATTGCTTAGGTTTAGTGTACACATCGTAGTAGTAGTTAGACAAGGGTCACCGTCATTTCTTGCTCAGTTTTCAAGATATCTGGATGAAACTTGCTGTATCTGAAATCGCTCCCTACTCGCTACATAGGGCACTATATAGTGAGGACACCATTTTGTAGTGCTGTCTGAAACCTTAGTGAGGATAATTTACACCCTATATAGTGCACTCAAAGTATCCCACAAATGAATCATGAAAAGTAGTGTACAACAATGGTCACTAACCAAAGCAATATATCCCATCATACATTGCGGTCGCGCTGAAAGAAATCAAATTAAAAGTCTCAAATTTGATTTAATAAAAGGCAGCGGCAAAGAAAGAAAGAAAGTATTCAGCCTTGATTTAAAAAAAACTGAAAGATGCAGGTACTTTGTATTGATTAATGTGTGAAATACGCGCAGTATAATATGTACAGTGCCTTGCAAAAGTATTCATTCCCCTTGGTGTTTGTCCTGTTTTGTCGCATTACAAGCTGGAATTAAAATGGATTTTTGGAGGGTTGGCACCATTTGATTTACACACAACATGCTGACCACTTTAAAGGTGAAAATTGTTGTTTTATTGTGACACAAACAATAATTAAGATGAAAAACAGAAATCTGGAGTGTCGTTTTATGACGTCATAAAATTTTCAGGAATGGCTATGAAAGCTAGAAAAAATTATTTCATGACATCCATGGCGCTCATACCTGAATACTTTTTTTTTGCACTCGTTTGACCTCTGACCTCGACCCGTTGCCAGAATTAGGTCAAAGGTTACTTATGCGTTCAATCGCTACTCCTCCCTCATTTTTCCATGAATTTTCACCAAATAGGGTACGGAGAACCTACTTGGGGGAGGATTCAAAATAGTTTGCATCGGTTAAGCGATCTGACCCATTTTCACTGAGTTACGTGACCTTGAACTTGTCAATTAGGTGACTCTATAGCAAAAAGTCAGTGTTTTATGTATTTTTCATGGTCTGGGTGAGCCTTGCTCCTTTGCCATCGAAAGACATGTTTTAATGAATATTTATAGTTTTGACCCATCGACCTTGGTCAATATTAGATCACATATTTTCAATGGCCTATGTCTGAAAATGGAGCAAGATAAGGCCATAGTTACTATTAACCATGAATAGGAAGTCATATATGGGCTTTCATTTGGGAACATTGGTTTTGCCCTGGAGTGACCTTGACAGGTCAGATCAGTGATCTGCATATTTTTCACTGGCCTGCATCAAGGAATTGGTGAAAGATAGGAACTTAGTTAATATTATTCACCATGGAAGTATTATATCCTTTTTCCCTTTGTCATCAGATTCCAGACAACTTGCCTCATTTCTCTCAGTTCTGTGACCTTCGTCCCAAGGCCTCAGGTGTGGAAATGGGATACTATTGTGCCCTTGGCACAGTACCTCGAATTATTATTATTACTATTATTCTCCTGATGTTTTTTAGGACATTATTTCTCCCTCAGTTTTCAAATAATCATCAGAAAATTTCACATGAACACCTCTGGGCTGAATTACACTGCTATGACTTTTGGTGCTGGTCTGGATCACTGACCTGGAATGATCCATGAAAAATGTGTGTGTGTGTGTGTGTGTGTGTGGGGGGGGGGGGGGGGGGGGGGTGTTTGTTTTTCAAATCACATATAACTCTGTCAATTTTCAAGATTTTTTTCAATCAGTTTTTTTTTTTTTTTTGGTTCAGGGTGCAATTTTTCCTCACCAAGTGTTATTCTCGATCTCTTACTGTTCCGGATCTGTAGGGTACAGTGACCAGACATCCCGGTTCGTAACAGCTAGCGCAATTTACTGTGACTTTAGTCACAGTCTCTATCTAGTTTTAATTATTGTACAACAATTTTATGTATACATTTAATATTATTTTTTTCCTCTTATAGTCCGCACTATTAGATCATATCATTTATATCACTATCGTACCATATTATTTTAAATTCCTTTCATTTCCTTTGACCTGTATGAAAAGGTGCTATAACATTTTTATTATTTATTCAATTTTTTTAAACTTTTGAATATCATATCATCTTTTCTTTGGTGCACCCCTACTTTGAAAAACAAATAATACAGTCAAACATCCAGACAAATTCAATTCATGGAATATCAATTCTCATGCCTTTAGTATTGAAGAAATTAAAAGTGCACTATACGGCAAAAAGTTGAATGACGGACTTCTGACTGACACCTGTGTGCGGTCCTTCCCCAAAGTCTTGCTACAAAGTTGAAAGCACATGATGTCTTTGTATGCTGTGGCTTTATGATTTCACTAGCACTAACAGGCCCAAAGATGCTCCAGCACGACAATGCCACTGTGCACAAAGCAAAGCTCCATGAAGACATGGTTTGCCAAAGTTAGAGTGAGTGGAAGAACTTGAGTGTCCCAGGGTTCTAACTAAACCAAAATATCAGCGTAGTAGCACCAGTCACAACGGCCGAGGGTTCGGGGGCCACCTTAGGCCCCTGAAAGCTCACAGCTTCTACATGCTTGGAGATGCATTCTAGTGCATTTCCTGGCACTTGCAGGCCTCCCTGAAAGTCACTCTTTTTTGGTAATATTAATGAGATTTAAAAAAACATTTTTTTTTTGCCAAAAGCTACTGTGATTGTTTTTGATTGAAGACTTATTATAATTAAACTATATTGGTGACATATTTATGGAATAGGAATAAAACAACTAGTTGAATGTTCACCAAGTGTCAGCTTTATTTTCAGCTTCAGCCATTCATTCAATTACAATACATGATTATCCAGATCTAACCCGGGGACCAGTGCATATTACATCCATGGCACGTAAGCGCCTCTTAACATGGATGGCACTTTACCGTGAACACAGCATCAGGAAGGAGGTAAACCGGACTCGCAGGATCAGTGACCATCTCCACACGGAACTACTCGGGCAGCTATGCATTGGGCACTTACGTGGACGGGGAGTGGAGTGTCATGGTGGCGCGCCGTCGCTGCCACGTCGGGATAACCAGAGAAAATTAAACAAAAGAGCACATTTTCAAGACTGACAAGTATTTTTATTAGTGTAGCAGCAGCTTTTACAGGCATGTCGGCAATATCGTGGGCATAGCGTTAAGGAAACATAGCGTATCAGCCCGATATGCTGAAAAGGCCAAGTTAGAACCTTGTGTCCTGCACAGAGCAGTGACCTCAACCCCACTGAACACCTTTGGGATGAACTGGAACACTGATTGCACCCCAGGGTTCTCATCATCATCATGTGTCTGACCTCACTAAATCTCTTGGGGCTGTGAATGAGCACAAATCCCCACAGCCACGCTCCAAAATCTAGTAGAGGCTGTTCTAGCAGGAGGATCTACTTTGGAATGAGATGTTCAAGAAGCACATATGGGTCTGATGAAAGTGTCCAGAAACGTTTGTCCATATAGTGTATATTTGGATGATGTAACTTCCCCAGACACCAACAGTTACATGCATCATTTCCTTCCTAGTACTTGGCCATGCTTCCCCTTGCCTTAATAACAATGAAAATCCCATCAGGTCAGGACGTCTCCAACATCTTGAAGTCTGAGATTTGGTCCATTTCAGCATTTCATCTGCTTTCCCAAAGAATTCCACAAGCTTTCCAAGAGATTGAGGTTTTGAAGGCCAGCCAGTGTCCCAGTATTCCATGACACTCATCAAATAAGGTCACATAGTCTTGGTTCTAAAGCAGCAAACAGTTGTCATCTTGGACACAGGAACATTAGTGGTGGGTTCTGCTTGGATATGAAGCACGAAAAAAGAAAATGCAAACTAGGAGTCTGGCCCACAACGTACAATCTAATTGTATGCCTCATTGCATTTGTCCAGGCTCCTCCTCTTCTTCTTCTTTTGGCCTGTTCCCATTAAGGGTCACCACAGCAGATAACGTCCCTCCACCTCCTCCTGTCCTCTGTATCTTTTTCTGTCACACCAACTGTCCTCATGTCCTCCTTCACCACATCCATAAACCTCATCTTTGCTCTTCCTCTTTTCCTTCTACCTGCCAACTCCGTCCCCAGCATTGTTTTCCCAGTATACCCTGGATCTCTCCTCTGTATGTGTCCAAACCATCTCAACCTCGCCTCCCTCACTTTGTCTCCAAGCCGTCTTACAGGTCCTGTCCCTCTAATATTTTTGCTTCTAATCCTGTCCAACTTTGTCTCTCCCAATAAGAATCTCAACATCTCCGGTTCAGCCTCCTGTCTTTTTGCATTTGTCCAGGCTTTTTTTTTTTTGCACAGAGGTGCAAGGCCCTATTGTTTTCCTAAGGATTTTTATTATTGTTATTCTTCTTTTTCCTTCAAGACTTTGCCATTTTTGAGGTGGTTCCCATGGGCAAAAACTCATGAAATTTGGTACACATATCAGTCCTGGCCACCACTACTCAGGGATAGGTGCTTGACCCTGGGTATGTCTGGAGGATTCCATAGCGCCCCCAGATGTCATTGAGACTTTTGCCCGCTATATAGTTTCACTTATCCGTGTCAAATTTGGTAGGTGTATGGGGTGACCCAAGATGAACAAAATTGTAATGTACATTGTATTACCCATACTCAATAGGAAGGGAGTTATTTTTGGTTTTGTGCGTTTTGACACGTGTTACATTTTGACGTTCTCCTCCTGGGCAGTTTGTTGGATTCATGCCGTGGTATACTGGAGGTGCTCGGGCCCTTCATCGCTGCTTGCAGCTATATATAAATGTAGGTATTACATGGAGACTTGAGATTCTTTTACCATGTTCTGATGAGACAGGACTTAAACCCATACAGCTTTGGTTCATAGATGGCTGCCATCCTTCATCAGTAAATCCACCTTCAATCAGGAATAAAAACACCAACAAACCCAAATGAGAGAGCTCTTAAAAGCTGGTCAATAACACTGAGGTTCTTTCACCATGTTAAGTGTCGATGTTTCTACATCTACAAGTAGTTGTGGGGGTTTTATGTTTATCTTTTCCTCCACAGACGAGTAACTGTGAATAAATTAAACACAAGGCAGTACTTTTCCACAGATGGAGCTGGAAAAAAACAAGCTGATGTCCATCCTAAAATCAGTCACACTGGTTAGAGGAAATACCTTTAATCCATTTCTTCCCAGATGTCTATGATGATATTGCCTCATCATTTACCCAGTGTTCGAGGACCATGAAACCCCCCTGCAGTTCATCAAAGTATTTGCTTGAGGGGCAGAACTAGGAACACTGGGTTACTTTCAGTGCTACACTTTTGCATGCAAACAGCAGGCTGCTCAAGTTTAACACACAACGCCAGAGCAAAAGATATTCACAGTTCCTCCTTAAAATTTCCAACTTGAAAAAAAGAAAACCACAGCAAGCTTCATCACAGCCGTTTCTTCCACTATTACAGGTCCTCCGAGTTCAGCTGGACGGAATGTAATTCGTCTCTGATCTGTACAAACAGATCAGCTTCCGAAGCTTCAACGTTCATGCTAACACCACCGTCAACTTTTTACCGAGTCCAACGTTTGCTGTTTCCACGACTTCTACACTGGACTGCTTGTCAATAAGACGTCTCTGGAAAGTGGTGACTGAGAAAAATAACCTTCAGCAGTTTTGTTTTTAGGAGCCAACAAAGAAACCTTATGTCTGAGATATCTGATTTCGTTCTTCTTTTCTACAAACACCTTTGTAATTGTCCTCTGACATCAATGTCCTCCCATGATGTCAGAGCACTATAACCACAATAACCACTAATCTCTAACAGGAATTTAAAAAAAAAAAGTCAGCACGAAGGAACAAATTGGCACCAGAAGTATTATTAAAAGGTACATCAGAAAAGAGACGCTCTCCAAGTCTGTGGTTTATGTGGATAAACAGCAATATTCCAGTTTCCTTTTTACCACACGTAAGACCAATGACGCTAAAGATAATGAGGGACTTAACATTACAGATCAAACGCTCAAGTTAACTAGAAGAGACAGTCATCTATATCTCCCGCTCTATATACCAAATTTCAAGATATTATCACATTTTTCAAGTTCTGCTGCAGGAAACCAACCCGACCTCTTTACACTGACCTCAGCAGCCCATGGCATAAACCCACCGGACCTTTGGTCCAGGTGAGCTAAAAATTTAAATTTCTCACCATCAAAAGGCACATACACATTAGTTAAAGGAGAACTGAAGGCAAATTTTTTTTTTATCATCAAAATTCTATTTCTCTCATTTTATTAAATATCGGAATGCATTTCTGATCGCTATTTTGTCGCTGCTATAGCAAGTTATGAGTGTTTGAAATATGCTCTGTAATATATCAGTCCATATGTCAAAGCAACGGCCGTAAACGAGATTCGTTGAGACCTGTGCGAGACATCGTAGGACGAAAGTAAAACGTACAGCGGGAATCAAAATGACCGACATCTGCCAACGTTGTCAAAAGACGCGCGCGCCCTCTTTCGAATGCTGATGTGATCAAGCCGGAAGTTTTGTTTCTTTTGATAGCAATCAGGAAAGTTTGAAAAAAGTATACAGTAATCATCATTTAAACTCGTTTTTGTGCAATACTTCGTTTGGAAAACAGTTTTCAAAATGGCGGTCCTGAAACCTGGCTGACGCTTCACGTTTCGAAGTCTCGCACAAGTCTCGTGAAGATCGCGCGGATAAGCGACGCCTGCCGTGGACCAAACGAACTAAATTCAACACGGCTAAAAACCGAATAGGCCGATAAGTATAATATTTAATTGCAATTAGTTGCCAATACGAGTCACGATATAAGGTTACTAAAACCGAAAACGTAATTGAATAACATGCTAATTAAGAAATAAAGCAAGTTTAAAAATGACTTCAGTTCCCCTTTAATCAACACATATACCAACTTTCAGGACCGTACCACTCATAGCTTTCAAGTTCTGGTCCAGAAAAAAAAAAACTACCCGTAAGACTAACCTGAGAGACTAAGTCTGAAATTGTTTCCATGGAAACATCTCATCTCATCTCTAGCTGCTTTATCCTGTTCTACATGGTCGCAGGCAAGCTGGAGCCTATCCCAGCTGACTACGGGCGAAAGGCGGGGTACACCCTGGACAAGTCGCCAGGTCATCACAGGGCTGACACATAGACACAGACAACCATTCACACTCACATTCACACCTACGCTCAATTTAGAGTCACCAGTTAACCTAACCTGCATGTCTTTGGACTGTGGGGGAAACCGGAGCACCCGGAGGAAACCCACGCGGACACGGGGAGAACATGCAAACTCCGCACAGAAAGGCCCTCGCCGGCCACGGGGCTCGAACCCGGACCTTCTTGCTGTGAGGCGACAGCGCTAACCACTACACCACCGTGCTGCCTCCATGGAAACATGAAAAATTTAAAATTTCTTAGTATGAAAAGGCACATCTACATCACCTTGTTAACATGTACACAGAGTTTCAAATCCGTATCATGAATAGTTTTGCTCCAGAAACGAACATTGCTCTTAGAAACTAAGTCAAAACCTATTTTTATGTAAAATTTGAAAAAAAAATTTTTCCAAAAATCCAAAATAGCAAAAGGCATCAGTTCACATGTTGCTTGATATGTATACAAAGTTTCATGAAGATATCTTCAGTAGTTTTAAAGATATGGCCTGGAAACAAAAACGTGACCGGAGGGACAGCTGGACGGAACCCGTTTCTACATCCCCCGGTTTGGGAGGGGGATAATTAACGGATTTGAAAGATGATACATTCCAGGGAAGGATTCTGTAGTTGGTTTAATAAACGGAAAATCCAGTGTTGTCAAATTAGATGCTACACTGCTTTTTTTTTTTTAAAAAAAGAAGTTTCTGTACATTTTACTTTAATTTACTAGCAACAGGGTTGCCATATATTTTACACAGTATAAAATAACACATAATAATCGAGCCTTAACAACTGAAGTCACCACAGTTACCTTACACTGATTCGATGTGATCCTTCAGTGCGAGTTAATTCAGCGATAGAAGTGGTTCAAGCAACGCAAGCTAATTGAGAAAGTTGCAGTGAAGGCTTTGAGTTACAGATCAGAAGATCATAGGTTCAAGTCTCAGTGCTGCCAAATTGCCATAGCTGGATCCTTGATCATGACCCTTAACTGTCTTTTAAAAGCATCAACCAAATGAGCAAATGCAGCGTTAGGTATTTAAACAATCCTGGCTGGCGTTGAGTGGTATATCAGATATATTTCATGCTAGCTGAATGGAATATATCTGATATACCATGAAAAAAGCCAGCCAATATTATTATTATTAGAATACATACACATTCCCTTTGGGTGTTCAACGCATCTTTCTCTTTCAAAATTCTCTCAATCTTCTGTTTTTAACAAAACAAACCTGGTGGCCATGTTCGTTTACGAATTGTCAGAGTCGCTCGCTAGCGTGGAAGTTTTACATCTCCGCTGTGTGACGTCGTGTTGTCTTGACAACCATGCAATATCGTAAACCATATTCAACGCTCATTCTCCATTGGGTAGAGTGGCGTAATACACGTAGGATAAACGATATGCTAACAATATTGCATGCTATCAAACCAAATGAATGATACCCGCTAGAAGGGACTAGAACGCATGTTTTTATTCCGTTGAAAAAGTGTCCTGTGCGTGTGATAATAATTAAATAATATTGTCTGGCGTTGAGTGGTATATCAGATATATTCCATTCAGTTCAAGTTCAAAGTGTTTATTGTCATATGCACAGTAAGGACACGTCCACTTGCACAATTAAATTTTTAGTTTGCTGTCCACCATGAATGCCAATTACAAATAAATAAATAAATAAAAATAGGTGGAAGAAGTAATACAAGTAAAGGCAATATAGTGCAAAAATAAAAGGAAAGAAAAGCAAAAGCAACAAAAAAAAACACCCAGTGTAGTACAAAATAAAGGTAAAATGTAGTGCAAAATAGGTAGTGTAATACTAAAATAAGGCAATGATCAGACGTAGCGGCAGAAGGGCGGTAATGTGCGAATGTGCGAACAATGTAACCAGATGTAAACAGTCAAGCAACAGCAGCAAAAACGACAGTAACGTGCAAACAAATGCAAATCGATGTAAAACAGTCAAGGACAGTTTACAGGGAGGTAGTCCATGGTTATAGACTCCCGTCAGCTGTTCAGGAGTCTGATGGCGGTGGGAAAGAAAGAGTTCTTTATTCTGACAGTTTTACATTTCACACTTCTGTACCTCCGGCCTGAGAGTAGGAGTGTGAACAGTCTGTGCTGGGGGTGGGTGGGGTCTTTGAGAATGGAGGCAGCTTTCCTGTGGACTCTGCAGTGGTAGATGCTCTGGAGAGAGGGCAGTAGAGTTTTGGTGATCCTCTCCGCAGTCTTCACCACCGTCTGCAGGTGTTTGCGGTCCATTGCTGTGGTGCTGCCGTACTACACAGTGATGCAGTTGGTCAGGATGCTCTCAAATCAATCATGCAGCTGTAGAAGTTGCTGAGGATCTTGGATGACATATCAAACTTCCTCAGCCTCCTCAGAAAGTACAGTCGCTGTTGAGCCTTCCTAACTAGCTGTGTGGTGTTAAGTGTCCATGTGAGGTCCTCACTGATGTGAACACCCAGGTATTTGAAGCGGCTCACCCTCTCCACCTCAAGCTCCCGGATGAACAGTGACCGATGAGGTCTCCTCTCCTTCCTCATGTCCACCATCATCTCTTTCGTCTTGTCCGTGTTGAGGGTGAGGTTGTTGTCCTCACACCATGACACCAGACTGGCCACCTCCCTCCTGTAGGCTGTTTCGTCACCGCCAGTGATGCGTCCTATCACTGCAGTGTTGTCCACGAACTTCAGGGTGATGCTGTCCTTGTGGGAGGCGACACCGTCATGAGTGAACAGAGTGTAGAGGACGGGGCTGAGGACGCATTCCTGTGGGGTGCCAAGGTTTGTGATGATGCTGGATGAAGTCCTATTACCAATCCTGACAGTCTGGGGCTTGCCAGTCAGGAAGTCGATGAGCCAGGTCACAGAGAGTGGGGTGCAAACCAAGTGTGGACAGTTTATGGATGAGTTTGTGGGGGATGACCATGTTGAAGGCAGAGCCTGTAGCCAACAAAGAGCATCCTGATGCAAGAGTCTTTGTTTTCCAGGTGGGAGAGAGCATAATGGAAGGCAGCAGCGATGGCATCTGAGGTGGACCTGTTGGGCCTGTAGGCATACTGCAGAGGGTCCAGGGTTTCCAGTATGTTGTTCTGAATGTGGGCCAGTACCACTCTCTCAAAGCACTTTGAGATGATTGGAATGAGTGCTATCTGCCTGTAATCATTCAGGCAGGTAGGTGGGCTCTTCTTGGGAAGAAGGACAATGGTTGCGGTCTTGAAGCAGGAGGGAACGGTGCTCTGGCTGAGGGAAAGGTTGAAGATGGTGGTGAAAACATCAGCCAGCTCATTGGCACATACTCTGAGGACCCGCCCAGGGACGTTGTCTGGTTGGTCCTGCTGCCTTCCTGGGGTTGATCCTCCTCAGAGCTTTGTGTACCTGGCCTGATGAGACTGTTAGTGGGGGGAGGGGGGTTGGGTGGTCCAGGTGTGTGTGCACGCCTCTTCTCTGTGCTGTAGCTGGTGGTCTCAAAGTGGGTGTAGAAAGTGTTGAGGTCATCCAGCAGGCTGTCTGTGGAGCTGATGCTGCTGGTCCTGTAGTCTGTGATGTGCTGCAGGCCTTGCCACATTCGCCTGGGGTCAGCAGTAGAATAGAAGCCGTCCAGCTTCTCTGTGTACTGCCTCTTGGCCGCTGTAATGGCTTTCCTCAGTCTGTACTTCGCTGCTTTGTACTCTGTCTCATTGCCTGATCTAAATGCAAGAGAGCGAGCATGCAGCATGCATCGTACCTGACTGTTTACCCAGGGCTTTTGGTTGGGGAACTTCCTGATCTGTATGGTGGGCACGATGTTGCAGACACATATGCTGATGTACCCAGTCACATACACAGCATAGTCCTGTATACTGACAGAAGAGTCCTCCAAAGTGGCTGCAGCTTTAAACACATCCCAGTCTGTCCAAGCAAAACAGTCCTGAAAGGTGCTCTCAGTCTCTGGGCTCCAGAGTTTGACTTGTTTGGTGACAGGATTTGTTTGTTTTAGTCTTTGTCTGTAGGCCGGATACAGAAACAAAGAGATGTGGTCCGAGTGTCCGAAGTGGGGGCGGGGTGCAGCCCTGTATGCACTGCGTATCTTGCTAGCACGATATTGAACAAGTCGAAGATGAGTAGCTGAATGGAATATATTTGATATACCATGAAAAAGGCCAGCCAATATTATTATTAATTATTATTTATACATACACACCCTGTTCATATCAGCATTCTTGAAAGTCAATGCGAGCTTACCTGCGACTCGGTGCGGTTAGTGCAGCAGTCCAGTTACCTTCTAGCCAGTGTAGCGCTAGCAAAGGCCAATGCTAGCGCAGTGGAGCCGAATACGATCTCATCTCATCTCGTTATCTCTAGCCGCTTTATCCTGTTCTACAGGGTCGCAGGCAAGCTGGAGCCTATCCCAGCTGACTACAGGCAAAAGGCAGGGTACACCCTGGACAAGTCGCCAGGTCATCACAGGGCTGACACATAGACACAGACAACCATTCACACTCACATTCACACCTACGCTCAATTTAGAGTCACCAGTTAACCTAACCTGCATGTCTTTGGACTGTGGGGGAAACCGGAGCACCCGGAGGAAACCCACGCGGACACAGGGAGAACATGCAAACTCCGCACAGAAAGGCCCTCGCCGGCCACGGGGCTCGAACCCGGACCTTCTTGCTGTGAGGCGACAGCGCTAACCACTACACCACCGTGCCGCCTTGCCGAATACGATGATTATGATTTTCCCTGTGTAATTTACTTAGTTACTTTTAAAATCAACATCGACAGCTACACACAACAGAGCGACCTGGCAGCCAAAATGCTCTCAAAATCTTCCTTATTTAACGAAGCAAATCTCACAGCCATGTTTGTTTACAAACTGTCACAGTCATTCTCTAGTGCGGAAGTTTTACATCTCCAGGCATGCCACTGGGGATATCTAAAAAAAGTGAAACGTCAAGCCAGGGGGTGTGGGGGCAGGCTACACCCCCACTGGGGTGCAGGGGCAACGCCCTGCTGAGGGGTCTGGGGGCCGAAGGACCCCAGAAGCCAAGACCTTTTCACAGAATTCATAGCACGTTTTAAAATTTGAGAAACTTTTAGAATAAAATGCATGCAAACTTTCAAATCACAAGAACATAATTTTTCACACTTTCAAGAAATCTCATGACCACTGAGGGGTATTTCATCTGACTGGCTCCACTCCTCGGACTAGTAGAGGGCTACTAAAACTTATTAAAAATGGTAATGATGTTTGATAAGTTTATTTTCAGTAAATATGACTGAAACAGGATAGCATTTTTGAAAATTAGTTAACACAAAAACACAATGTACATTATTTCATAGCTCATAACTTTATTATATTGCTGAAAAATTACACATCATAACTTGGCAGCATGCTTTTTCTTTTGCTTGGGTGGTTCACTGTCTGAATGGTTGTGATCTAATCATCTCTGGTGAACAGTCTTTCAAAGTTTTCCCCAGTCCATGAATCAGCTTGTAAGTTGCACTACTTCTTGCCATGTGAAGTGCATCCAAGGCTTTTTTTTTTATCTTTAACTACTTCTTTACACAAGGCTACAAGATCTTCCACATCACTCATGGCCAGAGTTTTCTCTGCAGCAAAAGCTAAGATTAAAGCCTGAAAAAATAAGTTTTAAAAGAAGTTAAAATCACAGTACATATCTGCTAATATCAACATGTACAATATTTAAATTCGAGAAGCGTTAAACCACAACATTAACAGTTTCATGCAAAAGCATACAGGCCTATAGTCTATTAGATTCATTAACTGTTCTATAGACCCCTTCGCAGTAAACGTCATTCATACGTAAGAGGAAATTGCGCGCGCAGCCTGGACCCAAAAAAGACTCAGCGACGGTAGAGACGAGAAGAAATATTTGGAAGAAATGCCTAGTTGTTGTAGTCTGGCTAACGCGACAAAGCTCTACGAGCTATTGATCTGGCAAAGATATTAAGCCCAACCGTTTCCCAGAGCCCGTGGTTGACCCGCCTCCCTGAAATGCCTCAGTTTGCTGCTGGTCGAAGCCAGAAAAGGCTGTGACGAAGCTTAAACCAATCACATCACTCTTTCCTCTGACGTATGTGATGCGACGGGGCTAACTGGTAGATTAAACTCTTACCGAAGCCGGTCGGGAGCAAGGCGAAAACGTCCTTCCTTTCAATAAATACCTCCAGGGCTGCTCTTTGCTCCGTTGTCAATGAGAACTTCCCGTTGAATGCTTTCAATACAGCATCTATGCATAATAGATGCGGAAGCGTGAATGAAGCGCTTCCGGCATAGATTCTGTAAACAATCTATGGCTTCCGGTCGCAGTTCTACTACGTCAGTGCCTTGAACATGCCTCTACCCAGGGCCGTTGGAGATGCTCAAAGTTGATTGGTTCCCGATTTTTCGGGAGCTTGGAAGAGCTGTAGATAGCTTGCCTGGCCAGACTAAGCTCGCAACAGGCCCTCGTGTTGCGTCACGCTTAGGATGGGCGGGCCCAGACTATAGTTGTTGTGTTGTCGGGTGTCAGAATCGTAGCAGTGATGGGGTTAAAATGTACAGAATTCCAGCAGGATCTCACCCATTCCAAAAAAATCGCCGACGTCTATGGCTACAAGCCATCAAACGTGTAGACTGGGATGAAAGCACCATCAAAAATGCGCGGGTTTGCAGCGCCCACTTCATCACAGGTAAGATCAGGCTATTTATTAAATATTTCTTTTTTATTCTTTCTAGTCTTCGTTTATTGATGTAGCAAAATACTTTGGTAACGTTTGTCTGATTAGCTGGTCATAGTTACACAATGTAATGAATATTGTTAGCATGTTAGCTTTGCATGCAATTTTGTTTGTAGGAGATTACTTACCCTGCCATACATGTGCAATTGGCTGTCAAAACGTAGCCTTCCAGCTTGTTGTATACCACCCAGGCTTCATACATAGCAACCTTCTGACCTTGACGCTGACTTGGTAAGATTTTTGACTTCAGAGCACAGAAGTTTTCATCAATTTCAGTGTAAAACACGTTCTGTACATGCCCGCACATCATAATCATATGCGTCTAAAGACTTGTAGGCACGAAGTTTTTCGTGGGTGTACACTGAAGTCTGGTCAATAAGGTACGAGTATATATCTGGCCATTGTATACCAAGGAACTTACTAACATCGTCCGTCCACTCTTTAATTAAATGCGGATCCGGTAGGCGATGTCCACTTGTTAGAGTTAACTTATTTATGTAGCATTCTCGATCTTGTAACGACAATTGTTTTGCATAATCTGACAGCTCATAATGCCGGTCTATGGGCAGCGCCATTGTTTCTGAGTCCAGGCTGCGTGCGCATCCTGGCAACGGTCGGTTTGTTTACAAACATGCGAAGGGGTCTATTGTGTATTACGAAGACTCACATGTACACGAAACTACATTTGATTAGTTAAACTTAGCCTGCAGTACAGTTGTGCTCATAAGTTTACATACCCTGGCAGAATCTATGATTCTTTGACCATTTTTCAGAGAATATGAATGATAACGCAAAAACATCTTTTCCGCTCATGCTTAGTGGTTGGGTGAAAGCATTTATTGTCAAGCGACTGTGTTTTCTCTTTTTAAATCATAATGACAACAGAAACTACCCAAATGACCCTGATCAAAAGTTCACATACCCTGGTGATTTTGGCCTGATAACCTGCACAGAAGTTGACACAAATGGGTTTGAATGGCTGCTCAAGGTAACATCCTCACCTGTGATCTGTTTGCTCGTAATCAGTGTGTGTGCATAAAAGCCGAGTGAGTTTCTGGGATCCAGACAGACTCTCGCATCTTTCATCCAGCCACTGACGTTTCTGGATTCTGAGTCATGGGGAAAGCAAAAGAATCGTCAACGGATCTACGGGAAAAGGTAGTTGAACTGTATAAAACAGGAAAGATATCCACGGAATTGATAATACCAGTCAGCAGTGTTCAAACTGTGATTAACAAATGGAAAATCAGGGGCTCTGTTAAAACCAAACCACGGTCAGGTAGACCAACAAAAATTTACGCCAAACAGCACAGAGACAAGCGTCAGAACTTCTGGAACAAGGTAATTTGGAGCGATGAGACCAAAATTGAACTTTTTGGCCACAACCATAAACGTTACATTTGGAGAGGTGTCAACAAGGCCTATGATGAAAGGAACACCATTCCTACTGTAAAGCACGGAGGTGGATCGCTGATGTTTTGGGGATGTGTGAGCTACAAAGGCACAGGAAACTTGGTCAAAGTTGAAGGAAAGATGAATGCAGCACGTTATCAGCAAATACTGGAGGCAAATTTGCACTCATCAGCCCGGAAGCTGCGCATGGGACGTACTTGGACGTTCCGACATGACAACGGTCCAAAACACAAGGCCAAGTCGACCTGTCATTGGCTACAGCAGAACAAAGTGAAGGTTCTGGAGTGGCCATCTCAGTCTCCTGACCTCAATATCATTGAGCCACTCTGGGGAGATCTCAAGCGCGCAGTTCATGCAAGACAGCCCAGGAATTTACAGGAACTGGAGGCTTTTTGCCAAGAAGAATGGGCAGCTTTACCATCTGGGAAAATAAAGAGCCTCATCCACAACAGACTTCAGGCTGTCATTGATGTTAGAGGGGGCAATACACGGTATTAAGAACTGGGGTGTGTAAACTTTTGATCAGGGTCATTTGGATGTTTTTTGTTGTCATTATGATTTAAAAATAGAAAACAGTTGTTTATCAATAAATGGCTTCACCCAACCACTAACCATGAGTGGGGGAAAAAGTTTTTGTGTTATCATTCATATTCTCTGAAAAAAGGCCAAGAAAGCAAAAATTCTGCCAGGGTATGTAAACTTATGAGCACAACTGTAGATCTAAATATGTTTTATCTGCATAAAATTACATTAGTGAGGTATTTTCATGATTTTGCAATTGTAAGTAACTCAAAATTAGATCTAAAATGTCAAATCAGTCGCATTTCATTCTAAATTTGAAACTTTTCTCTATAATTAGGATATATTATATTCTTTGCATTGTTTGACAGTTAAGAGGAAAGGGCCAAAAACTTCGGCAAAAAGTGGTTTCTTACCTCAGTATCTGCTTTCTTGTCCACAAATGGTGTCAGACGCTTAGACTGTGCAGCTGCAGGCTTTTCCGAGGCCTGTAAGTAAACAGGGCTAATGCCACATGCCAAATCCTGTTTTTGTGCATCTTCCCGGCGACGAGTGAAAAAATTACTCGGCAGTTGATGATTTGACCGCTTTTCATACGGTTTCCGTGCGCGTCCTTTTGTTTTGATATGGTCGACCAGGGCAACGCAACCACGATCAGCATAGTTAGTCTCTGCATCACACAAGACGCGCCTGCATTTACCAGCAACGTCAACTTTCCAGTAATATTCGCCCGCAGTGGTGTACATTTCTTTGTTGTTATAAACGACTTTTAACAGTTTTGAACACCATTCCCAATTCCATTTTGCTCTGCACCCACTATCAACTTCCCTTGCTCGGTTTTCTTCTTTTCGATCAATAATTTTTGCCATTGTTCAAAATATTCGCTTTCTAACTTCGAAATGCAGTTACCACGTTGTAAACAAGCAAGAACGAGCTACAATATATTCACGTCGCCGATTGGCTACATTACTAACGCTTGACGTTTTCTTCCAATCACTAACCTCGTTACACACGCGTAATCGGAGTCAAGGTCAGTCCGTAAAACACGGAATCGGATGCAAAATAGCAAACATTACGTTTGCACATTTACCGCAAGTCAACACCTCTCGTGATTTTTGAGTATTTTGGCATTTCACAAAATGTATTCAAATCCGCGAATTTTCGCGGATCCGCGACCAAATAGCATGCTTGGATCTCCGACATGTCTCTTTTCCAGTTTTTCAATGTCCGTTGGTCTGTTTTTCTCTTGTAAATATGCATGAAGAATATATAAAATGAAGTTTTGGTAGCCTTTCGGGTGTTCAGCCTGTCTTCAGTTTGCAGTTAATTTATTTAGTGCTTAAACCCAACACTGGATTAGCCTCGTCTTCTCTCTTTCCTGGCTGACAAAGAAATGATTGTGCGCATGCACAGCAGAAAAGCTGTCATTGGATCTTTGCATGAGCTCTGATAGATGACGTCATGTTATCTTGATAACGTGCTGTAGGTGCATTTGGGTAATTGAGTGATCAATCTCATTAAATCTGAAGGTTAATAATTAAAATTGAATCAGTCTCATTTGAATCGTTTTCAGTGAATCGTTTTCATTGAATCAGTCTCATATTATCATTAAATCACTCATGGAATCAGTCTCATTAATTAATACCATTAATTTTGGTGCTTAATAATAAATTGCCAAACAGCTAAATTATGGTATATTCCAAATTATTATGATCACTTATCATATTACATAAATCATATGCACCTTTGAATTCTTGGAGATTGGGTATTTCGAAGATATTGGAACACAAATAAACACACAGTTTCAATAATAAATGAATTTATTATAACAAAGATAAAAATGGATAATAACAGTTGAAATCATTATATACAAATATGATATGGTGTGTGTGTGTGTGTGTGAGAGAGAGTGTGTGTGAAAGGCCCTATGGCCTGAGCAGAAGGCTAGCGTGGGATGCTAGCTAGGCATGTTCGTGTGTGTCCACATGGTGTAGGGATCACCATGTGGGATTTGAGGAGAACAAAGGAATTAGCCTTGTGTTGCTAAGCTGAGACAAAGGAATGCTAGCTAAGGTGTGTTTGTGAGTGGCCACGTATGGAGGCCTAGATTAGCCTTGTGTTTAGCTAAGGCAAAGGAATGCTAGCTAAGGTGTGTTTGTGTGTGTGGGGGAGGACCACCACGTGGTAAGGCCTATGGCCTAGCAAAAGAAAGGCTAGCGTGGGTTGCTAGCTAAGGTAAAGGAAAGCTAGCTAAGGTGTGTTTGTGAGTGGCCACATGTTTGTGTAGGCCTAGATTAACCTCGTGTGGCTAAGCTAAGACAAAGGGAAGCTAGCTCATAACACTACTAAATCCACTGAAATCTTGATGAGGTCAAGATGTGTGATAAGGAAATTAAAGTGTTAGTGAGGAATAGAGAAGCATGCACAGCCTATCTATTAAACAATTGAGAGAACATAGAGCAATTAATTCAATTCGACATGCTGCGTGTCTACAGTGTAAACAAACCGTTCCTGAGTTTAAATTCACACTACTTCAATAAAAGCTAATTCCTAAGACTAGGTTTTTTGATTATGCCCAAAAATGCCAGTCTTGCGCGAGATTATGAGATGATGTCCCGAGACTTTTGGAGTTTTCACCGTTGTGGAGATCTCCGTGAAGCACAGGGAATTTCTTGGAGAGGCTGAGTTCACAGGAGCTCGTGGGAAGACTTCTGTAGAAAACGGAGAATTCCTGGAGAAGCTTCGTAGCTCGTGGGAAGGAAATCTTTGTAGAACAAGGTGCACAGGGCTTCAGTTAAGAAAAAGGGTCCAGCCGCTTTCCTATAACTTTGAATTAAAACTGGTTTTGGGCGGCAGTCGTGACGTCACTTCTAATACGAATAAAACCGGTTGTAACTCGACTGAGTTAAAGATCGCGCGACTCTGGAGTCTACCTTGGCCAAGGGTAAGAAAGAAAGAGGTCTTTTCTGGTTTGCTCGGGTGAAGCGAGCGATTCCTCCTTGTGTCCGTGTTGAATTCACGGCGCCGAAAGAGGAGGAGCTAGGAGTTCCCGGGTTTCTTATGCTTTCATGGAGGATGTGACATTGGTGATCCCGCCCCCGCGTGACGCAGGTCAATGCGGAAGCTGGTGATGGGAGTTGTAGTTTTTTAAAAGGGACTGTACCTACAGTGCAATATTATAATATTGCACGCTCATTCTCCATTGCGGAGAGCGGCGTAATACATGGAGGATAAGCGATATGATAATATTGCATGCCATCAATAAACCCGCTAGAAGGGAATAGAACACACGTTTTTAATCCATGGAAAAAGTGTCCTGTATGTATAATATATTAATTTTATATTACATCTTTCAACAAAACATTCCCATGCAGGTATTGGCTAAGGATGGCTCACATGACAAAAAAAAATAGTTCCACAACTGATTACGTATCTTGCGACATAAAAAATTAAAATAGATATGGTGCGAGTCAGTCATGGTATATCCCACGAACTGAGGTCACAATTTCAAGCTGTACAGCCGACTCGAGTCACAGCTGCGGCTCCGTGAGCACTTCTGTGTGTGTGTAGATCTACAGATCATGATCATACCTCGCGAGGCAGGCGGTAGATAGCATGTCCAATCCAATGCATCATGCGCAGGTCGAAGGTCACGCCGACGTAAGCAACAAACATGGCTGCCTCCAGTAAATATGTTCTGCCATTTGGATTTTCTAGATTTTTATGTTTGTGTACAGTTTGGGACTTTGGATAGTCTTTTTCAATTTGGATATTTTGATGCTTGCATAGTGGAGCGGGGCAAAGACAGGGAGTTGGGCTTTTTTTTTTCCCCCCCAGATTTATTGCTAATTCTTTGTAGCTAACATGTTTAGTTTGGAATTTTTTGAGGAGGGATATAACTCTAATATACCATGCACTGAGAGGCTCCGGTTGAGTTTATGGATTCTCTGAGGTGATTGGCAATGCCAGTGTAGGTACACACAGTCCCTTTAAGAAACTACAGGTCCTATCGGCCAGCTTCCGCGTTGACCTACGTCACGCCTGGGCGGGATCACCAACGTCACATCCTCCCTGAAACCATAAGTAACGGAGCTACACTTGCGCTCCCTCTCTCTCTCCTCTGGACTGTTCCTGTCTGCACGTATCAAGAGATCCGCTCGCCAGAGCACCCCAGAAAAGACGTCTTTCTTACAAGAAGAGATTTTTTTTGCGCTCTTTCGTTTACCATTGGCCACGGTAGAACTTGTGAGTTGCGCGCTCTCTCTCTCTCGGTTGAGCTACAACCAGTTTTTCATTTGTTCCTTATAAGTACGTACGACTGCAGCCCAAGCAGTTAATTTAAAGTTAGAAGCAACCGGCTTCCTTCTAACAAAGCGCTGTGCACATTGTTTGATCAGAGACTTCTTTTCATCACGAGCGACCACATGTCAGACCAAGAAATTCTCTGCGCTTCACGGAGGCCTCCACAACTGTGAAACTCCAAAAGTCTCGGAACATCTCAATCTTGCGTAGAGGCGAGATACTGAAGTAAGATTGGCATTTGGGCAAAATGACTAGTCTTAGGAATTAGTTTTATTAAGTAGTGTGAATTTAAACTCAGGAACGGTTTAATTGTTTACACTGTAGACATGCAGCGTGTTGAATTGATGATTGTTCTATTTGTGTTGATCTCTCAATTGTTTAATAGATAGGTTTTGCATGCTCTCTTTTCCTTTCTAACACTAATTTCATCATTACACATTGTGACCTCAAGATTTCAGTGGATTTAGCTAGCAACACACGGCTAGTTCTTTTGTCTCGTTAGCAAGCAAGGCTAACCCTCTGTTAGGCCACACACCCCTTTTGTTCTTAACCCCACGAGGTAGAATTCTTGGCCTTAGCTAGCAACCAAAGCTAACCCTTTTGTTCTACTTAGAAACACGTGGTCACCTCTCCCAGGTGGTGACCCCCACACCTCAGATAACACACACACACACACACACACACACATCTTAGTTAGCTACCAAAGCTAACTCTTTTGTTCTACTTCGAAACACGTGGTGACCCCCACACCTCAGATAAGATTCCAATCACTCTCACACATCACTCTCACACACACACACCGTTTAGGCTTGCTTATATGTATATATCTGCTGACTTTATTGAATGTACATCATTGTTATAATAAATTCAATTATTGAAATTGTGTATTTGTTGTACCAATATTTTTGAAGTACCCAATCTCAAAAGAATTCCAAGGTGCATATGAGTTATGTAATACGGTAAGTGATCATAACAATTTGGAATATACCATAATTTAGCTGTTTGGCAATTTATTATTAAGCACCAAAATTAATGGTATTATTTAATGAGACTGATGTAATATTTAATGAGACTGATGTAATATTTAATGAGACTGATTTAATGAGATTGATCACTTAATTACCAATTGCACCTACACCAGTCTCAGTGCATGGTATATTAGATTAATATGCAAGACATTATAGTACTTTACTAGAAATGTTTCAGAGTTGTTTACTGTAGACTTTTATGGAACTTTACAGGCAACCGTACTGCCAGTAAATTACTATAAAATTTATAGCCAATTTCCCCCCCACACTGATGGGTATAATTACAATCTCAATCCAGCATGCTGCCCGGATAAGTCATGAGCTCAAAAAAAGCTTGGAGTTGAGACACGCTTGAGTCATCTAGGAGTTGTTGACCACTAGCTGTTGTGAAATGAAGAGCAGGAAACCATTCCCAAACTGACCTTAGTTATTTACTGGCAATATGAAAAAGACGTCCAAGACGATGTAAATAATTACATGAAAACGCTACCTGCGTAAATCACATAAACCAGATTTCTCATAGGATTTTTTTTTAAATAAAACGGGAAAGAACCTGTTCTAAGCACAAATTAGCTTTTTGTTGTCCTGCTTGTTGCTGGCAAGGAGTCTGGTAACGATCTGCAGCCACTGAGAGCGTAAGGTGAGGTGAAACCCGGGAGAGGAGATATACATCAACAACAAATCATGGTTAGAACACAAAAGTTCTGTGGTCTGTTTTGTACAGCACACAATAAACCCACTGCAAAGATCTCATCATCTCATTATCTCTAACCGCTTTATCCTGTTCTACAGGGTCGCAGGCAAGCTGCAGCCTATCCCAGCTGACTACGGGCGAAAGGCGGGGTACACCCTGGACAAGTCGCCAGGTCATCACAGGGCTGACACATAGACACAGACAACCATTCACACTCACATTCACACCTACGCTCAATTTAGAGTCACCAGTTAACCTAACCTGCATGTCTTTGGACTGTGGGGGAAACCGGAGCACCCGGAGGAAACCCACGCGGAGAACATGCAAACTCCGCACAGAAAGGCCCTCGCCGGCCACGGGGCTCGAACCCGGACCTTCTTGCTGTGAGGCGACAGCGCTAACCACTACACCACCGTGCCGCCCACTGCAAAGATACCCATTTTAATTGATCTCAGTTTCATCTCTTGCTTTCTTCTCCAGGTTAATATATTTCTGATTTAAATTTTGCTTTTATCCCTTTTTTTTTTTTTTTTACAGTGAGTAAGAATCTAATAAACTCAGGCTCACTGTGCATCATCTCCATTAGAGGTATACAGCACTATAAAATAAACACTGCACAGGTAATGGCGAGGTGCACGCCTGACGTTTACATACTGTTTTATTTCAAAGTACTATAGAAATTAATTTAGTCTGAATTTTAAGTATAAGCTATAAAAAGTATAAAATGTTTGGTGTGTATTCTTAAATTAAATAATTTTTTGCCAAAAATGAAGTGAATAATTAAATTATTCCACGAAAATCAAGCTGTACATGAGCGGCTATAATCCATGTACAGCGAGATTGAGTGGAATAACTTTTATTCTATCCACATTCACTGGATTTTGACAAAACAGAGCCTTTTTATATTTTTACTTTTGCAAATCCGATAAATAAAAACCCTTCATACAAAACGTCCAACAAAATCCTTTCCGCTTAGAATGTAAACAAGCCGGCGAAATGATAGGAGCAATTTGTGAAAAATTTAATAAGTCTTGGGGAGAAAAAAAAAATTGTTACGATCAAATAGTTTCATTCCATTTTTTTCGGGTTTTGTTTTCGAGTTTTTAATTTCATCCTCGGTTTGTTCAGCAACGCACTCCACCATTTTGTTTTTCTCTACTCACGGTATATGAGCTGATATCCTAGAAGTAGAGTAGCCAATCAGAGCGCACGATTGCTCATATCTAGTGAATACGGATAAAAGAATAACCAATATTCACCTGAGAACTGTTTTAGTATAAATACACAGGTGATTGATTAAAAAAAAAAAACACACCATTTTATTTCAAACTTCAAATGTGGCATGCAAATGTAATAGAGGCGCAGTGTAGTGCATAAATCACAATTCCACCCAGTGTTGTAGTCAAGTCACTAAACCTCGAGTCCGAGTCCAGTCTCGAGTCCTCAGTGTTTAAGTCTGAGTCATTAAAGAAAATTTCAAGTCCAAGAACAAGACTCCATCCGCACCATGTGATTTTTCCCCAATGCACGAGAAGTCTGTACAAGCGACGCGGACAATCCTAGCGGCGTCTCTCCAGGCATTTCAGCGCCGTTAACGTTAGTTTGTTCTTGAACATGACGTATGAACAGGTGAATGTGCATTCTCTTGCACAAAATTAGTATAAAAATTAAAAGTAGATATAAATCTCTTATGCCAAATTATTATGGCATGTTACAAAAAATAAAAATAAAAAATTCGAGTCCTCGTCTCCGATTGATGAGTCTGAGGGCCCGTTTACACGAGGACGCTGTTGGGTAAAAACGACTAAATATTTTATCGGAAGTGCCTTTCGTCTACACGGGGACGGCGTTTCCGAGGCTGAAAAACGGAAAAAATTGAAAACGCCTTCCAGAGTGGATAAGTTAAAAACAGCCCCCGTTGCATATCCGTCTAAACTACCCAATACGCGAAACTCTGCTCGGATCTGCTCACGTCGGGTACGCATTTACGTCATACGTGTGTCATATGCTGTACATGCCAGCCCGGGAAGTAAGAAAGTAAGTAAAAAAGTAAGAGCATGTCTGATTACATCGATCCAACGGACCTTCAAGCTGCTCTGGCAGCTTTAATAAACGTCCAGGAGTCCTTCGAACATCTATACCGAATCTGCACATATACCGTTAATGAACAGAGGCGGGTATAGTACGCTCTTACTTTTTTACTTACTTTCTTACTTACCATAGCCAGAGTCAAAGTTTTCGCGGCGCAGATGTGCAGATCAGACAAGACGGAAGACGTTGCGCATGCGTGCAGACATAGCGGAGGTCTTTCACAGCACCACCTAGCCGCCTGGCATGCACATCCAATTGAATTCCACACATTTATGCGTCACCGTATAGACGCAGATTTCCTCCTTGAAAACAGTCGTGTAGACGCGGAAAAAAGTGAGAACGAAAACGGACTTTTGCGTTTTTGTTTCAGACCGTCCCCGTGTAAAGTGGGCCCGAGTCATCAGTCATCAAGTCAAGTGTCGGACTCGAGTACTATAAACCTGCTTCCACCTTTCCTTTGAATAATTTTCAACCAAACTTTGTAGCATCTGTAGTGCTTTTATTTTAGGAACAGCATTTTCTTTCATAATTTGTAATTCTTCCTCACTTACAATGGAAAAGCGATTGGCTGCTGAATTTCTTGACCAAATCAACACGCACATGATTTTCTAGAATCACCTGTGTATTTATGCTAATGATCAAATATCAAGGTACATTTTAATGAATAATACAAAAGGATTACATTGTTCTCAACTTTGACATTAATAACGCTTCGCAATGATTTAATATTTCAGGATTTTAAAAAAAAAAAAAAAAAACCTGTCTCGTGCACGCTCATGTCATGTCATTTCCCGTGTGTTTTTGTGACAAAATGTCGTTTGGAGATCAGACAGACTGACTCGATGGGAATTCCTACTGGAGAAAGATTTTATAATCTGTGATGTCATGTCTCTAATAACACTGAGGTCCTCAGGCGAGCTAAATCAACAATAGAGACCATGATTCGGAGCAACCGCCTCCGTTGGCTAGGCCATGTATGCCGGATGCCAACCTATCCTATAACCTATAGTATGGACCTATCCATATTTGGTTTTGATGATAAATGGTATGAAGCTACAGCGGAACGACCTAAATGGAGAAACCTCATTTCCGATGGCAAAATACTGTCGGAGTTGAGACTGCAAAAACGAGCTGAAGAGCGTAGAGAACGACGACATAGAAGGGTCCCCCATTCTCACACGTGAGCGGGACCATAAGAGAAGAAGAGCATGTCTCTAATGGGTCACGTAATGCGTAGCTGGTATAAGGAGTACCACTGATCGAAGCAATGCTGCAGCACGCTGTAGACGACGTGGATTACCTCTCAAAAGGTGCTCGGTTTAAACGCAGGTTGCAATACCTTTGTAAAACGAAGCAATACTTGTAAGTCAATCTACCTCCCTGTCGAAAAGTGGCCGATTTCCACTTCAGAGCCGTCGATAGACTTCCACGAGCTTTGTGAGCGAGTGTTTCTAAAAAAGCACATGCTTGCCAGAAGGACGATGTGTTGAGTGCTTCATGACTCACCCCTATTACCAGAAACCTCAATTAAAATCACTGCTGTGTTATAATTAATATCAAACCCAGTTTGGGAACATTAAGCAGCTTCTTACTGAGCTGTGGTATTTGGAAACATCTCTCACACACACACACACACACACACAAGCCCTCTCACCTCATATAGATTTCCTTTTTCCTTTTTTTTTTAATGAAAGAAGACTTTGGTTAGCAGCATGAGCAAAGGAAGTACAATAAAAAGTGTGGTGATGTAGAATTGAACCATTCCCCTGCATGTGTCGTGGCTCTCTTCTTTACTGAACGACAGGAAGGAGTGACCACACGTGGCCTTTACCGTACTGCCTCGCTCAGGGACAGTCCGACAGCTCGGTGCATGTTTACAGATATTGTAATTATATGAATGTTGCGGTATCACACATTGCCAAGATGTTGGTGATGAAATGGAAAAAGGGGTCTTTGAGCAACATGAATGATTCACAGCATGGTTCAAATTAAGACTGTGGCCTAATCAGTTTCAGGAGCGAGAATTAGTGACTGCCTTTGGTTTCTTTATGTCTGGGCTTTTACCTCGCTGTAAAACACTGAGGTGTATTTTTTTTTTAACAACACCGATTCCCAAAAAGTTGGGACAAAGTACAAATTGTAAATAAAAACGGAATGCAATGATGTGGAAGTTTCAGAATTCCATATTTTATTCAGAATAGAACATAGATGACATATCAAATGTTTAAACTGAGAAAATGTATCATTTAAAGAGAAAAATTAGGTGATTTTAAATTTCATGACAACAACAACACATCTCAAAAAAGTTGGGACAAGGCCATGTTTACCACTGTGAGACATCCCCTTTCCTCTTTACAACAGTCTGTAAATGTCTGGGGACTGAGGAGACAAGTTGCTCAAGTTTAGGGATAGGAATGTTAACCCATTCTTGTCTAATGTAGGATTCTAGTTGCTCAACTGTCTTAGGTCTTTTTTGTCGTATCTTCCGTTTTATGATGCGCCAAATGTTTTCTATGGGTGAAAGATCTGGACTGCAGGCTGGCCAGTTCAGTACCCGGACCCTTCTTCTACGCAGCCATGATGCTGTAATTGATGCAGTATGTGGTTTGGCATTGTCATGTTGGAAAATGCAAGGTCTTCCCTGAAAGAGACGTCGTCTGGATGGGAGCATATGTTGCTCTAGAACCTGGATATACCTTTCAGCATTGATGGCGTTTTTCCAGATGTGTAAGCTGCCCATGCCACACGCACTAATGCAACCCCATACCATCAGAGATGCAGGCTTCTGAACTGAGCGCCGATAACAACTTGGGTCGTCCTTCTCCTCTTTAGTCCGAATGACACGGCGTCCCTGATTTCCATAAAGAACTTCAAATTTTGATTCATCTGACCACAGAACAGTTTTCCACTTTGCCACAGTCCATTTTAAATGAGCCTTGGCCCAGAGAAGACGTCTGCGCTTCTGGATCATGTTTAGATACAGCTTCTTCTTTGAACTATAGAGTTTTAGCTGGCGACGGCAGATGGCACGGTGAATTGTGTTCACAGATAATGTTCTCTGGAAATATTCCTGAGCCCATTTTGTGATTTCCAATACAGAAGCATGCCTGTATGTGATGCAGTGCCGTCTAAGGGCCCGAAGATCACGGGCACCCAGTATGGTTTTCCGGCCTTGACCCTTACGCACAGAGATTCTTCCAGATTCTCTGAATCTTTTGATGATATTATGCACTGTAGATGATGATATGTTCAAACTCTTTGCAATTTTACACTGTCGAACTCCTTTCTGATATTGCTCCACTATTTGTCGGCGCAGAATTAGGGGGATTGGTGATCCTCTTCCCATCTTTACTTCCGAGAGCCGCTGCCACTCCAAGATGCTCTTTTTATACCCAGTCATGTTAATGACCTATTGCCAATTGACCTAATGAGTTGCAATTTGGTCCTCCAGCTGTTCCTTTTTTGTACCTTTAACTTTTCCAGCCTCTTATTGCCCCTGTCCCAACTTTTTTGAGATGTGTTGCTGTCATGAAATTCCAAATGAGCCAATATTTGGCATGAAATTTCAAAATGTCTCACTTTCGACATTTGATATGTTGTCTATGTTCTATTGTGAATACAATATCAGTTTTTGAGATTTGTAAATTATTGCATTCCATTTTTATTTACAATTTGTATTTTGTCCCAACTTTTCTGGAATCGGGGTTGTAGAAATAGCATGCATTATTTTCTTCACGGTCCCAATCCTGCGCTCTGATTGGCTGGCCAGCGGGTCCGTATCCTACGATACAGACCCCGGTTATGGACCTCTGGTGACTCACTCGTTCAGAACAACAAACACGGTAGCAATTTGTCAACTTTTATCTTTTTTTTTTATAAGATTTATTTATAAAAGATTATCAAAAATCTTAAGTTTTTGCCAGCATTTCTCAGTATAATAGCGTTAATTTTACAGCATGGATAGCGATAATGACAGTCTTCACAGCGAAAGCGAGTTTTACTACCCTGAGGAAGACGAAATAAAAGAAAACATTTCAGGAGAAAGCTAAAAACCTGTAACTGCTGTTAATGCTGAGCAAAAACATGGCTGAGTCCTGAATGACTCCTATTTGTATAAATAAGGGACTACATAGGCAGCTTTGGCTACGTTCACACTGCAGGCTGAAGTGACTCAAATCCGATCTTTTCGCCCATATGTGACCTGTATCCGATCTTTTATTGACAATATGAACAACACAGATCCGATTTTTTCAAATCCGACCCAGGCCGTTTGGATATGTGGTCCTAATTCCGATTCCTATCCGCTCTTTTCATATGCGACTTCAGTCTGAACCGCCAGGTCGCATTCATCCGACTTATACGTCATCAACAAGCCACAAACGTCACTATTCTGCGCTGAAGTAGGCGGCGGGTCTCTCAAAAAAGTTACAACAACATGGCGCATAATCACGGGCGCAGATAAATTCACCTCGTTCGGTCCCCCCCACTTATAGGGAGGAAAAAACGTCTATGCTGTCTTTCTTTGCATAAGGCAAACCTCACGGAAAAATCAAAAGACTAATTACCATGCGGTTTATTGAGGTGCACAGCAGTGTATACATAGTTGCAACAACTCACATAAAACAAAACAAAGACTGATATTCGGTTGGTTGAGCTGCGCAGACTGCACAGGTTGCGAGCTCGAGCTTGGTTGCTATGGTTACTAACAACAAGTTTGACAGGCATATCGGGGTTTGGGGTTGGTTTGCTGGCAGCTTTGTCCACCCCAGTTTTTTGTCCCTCCCAGTTCAAAAAACGTATCTGCGCCCCTGCGCATGACATCAATGCGAGGGACGCTTCGGGCTGTGAAGGTTCTGAATCTTCTCAATGGAAGGACGCAGAGGTTAGGGAGCTGATTTCCATTTGGGGGGATGCAGCTATTCAAGCTAGATTGGATGAGTCATACCGCAACCGGGCGGTTTTACTTCCGTAAACACTGGCCATGCTCACTGCGTGTGACGTCGTCGTATCCTGCAATGCGCATGCGGAACACTTTTAGGTCGCTTTTCGTTCATACTGAGGATCACATACAAGTCGCATATATTTGTTAATGTGAACGACCTCACAAAAAAATCGGATTTCACAAAAAAATCGGAACTGAGCATTAAGCCTTGCAGTGTGAACGTAGCGAAAATGTAGTTTTTTCCTGCCATGGAAGTGCACTTGTATACCGAGGAGGAAGCCATTTGCATTACAGCCGTGAATGAGGATTCAAAATAGCATTAATTTTACAGCATGGATAGTGATAACGACAGTGTTCACAGGGAAAGCGAGTTTTACTACCCTGAGGAAGACGAAATAAAAGAAAACATTTCAGGAGAAAGCTAAAAACCTCTAACTTGCTAACAGTTTGATCTCATTAGTTAATGAGGCCCCTTTTGGACCATGTTATCCTAATACATAATATTACGTGAGGTAAAAACTTTAAACCAGTACAATCTCTTCTTCAAAGTTTCACCAAATGGCTTTATTTATGCAATATAAAGGTCATAATACTGGATAACGTTGGTTGAGCAAAAACACCGAGCAAAAACATGGCTGAATCCTGAATGACTCCTATTTGTATAAATAGGGGACTACATAGGCGGCAAAATGTAGTTTTTTTTATTCCTGCCATGGAAGTGCACTTGTATACCAAGGAGGAAGCAATTTGCATTACAGCCGTGAATGAGGATTCAAAATGGCGGCTCGGCTCGGTTTTCCCTTTCGGGCGCTCTCGTTTTCTGTTAGAATTTGATAAAGAAAAAAAAAATATTATTTACCAGCTTAAGGTCGGTCTGTATGGTGAAATACCGTGACCTTGGCCTTGAATACTGACCTCGGCCCAGAGGGCCTCGCTCAGTACTTTCAAGACCTCGGTCACGGTATTTCACCATACGGACCTCCCAGCTGGTAAATAACATTTATTATCAAGATAAAACAAACTAGGCTTGTAGTACTCTGGTCCGACTCGTGCCCTAATTTTAAGGACTCGTGACTCAACTTGGACTTGAGCACTGATGACTCGGACTTTTTTTTTTTGTAGCGCCATGATAATTTGCCATAAGATATTTATATCTACATTAATTTTTGTACTAATTTTGTGCAAGAGTGTCACACCTGCACCCCTTGGCTCGTGCATCAGATAGACTCTCGGGCACGCCAAGCGGACTCTCGCCCACGCACCGTAAACGACTCGCACCTGCACAGGATTAAGGCGCAATCAGCACGCCAATATAAAAACTGTGAAAACACACTTACTTTGCAAAGTATTGAGTTGCATTGCTGACACATTACCAAGCCTTATTTCCTTGTTTGGTTTCCTGATTTCCTGTTTCTCGTCTGCCGAGTCTACGATAGCCTGTTTGTGTCTTGCTCGACCTTTCGCCCGTTTCACCATTTTACGATTTTGCCTGCCGTTCTGGATTGTTTACCGTCTTCACTTGTATTAATAAGACACACCTTCTGCACTTACATCCATCTCCCAACCATCTCGGACAGATTACTTCACACTCCCTGACAAAGAGAAGCACATTCACCTGTTCATACACCAACAAACTAACGTTAATGGTGCTGAAACAGCCGCCGCCAAATGGTGCGGTTGGAGTCTTGTTCTTGGACTCGAAAAATTTTTTTAATGACTTGGACTTGAACACTGGGGACTCGACTACTCAGACTCGAGGTTTAGGGACTCGACTACAACACTGCTACAAACGAAGATCAAAGATGATGCTCTTTCCCTTGGGGAGGGATAACGTGGAAATTTAGGGAAAGGCTAATGGCTAACAAGATTTGGTAGCCATGTGCAAAACTCAAATATTTTCACTCGATCAGGCCGGAGATCATCTTTCTAATCATCATTTCACTTTCCCGTATTGTCTTGTGCATTTCGTTGCAGAGTTTTTCTATTACATTTTCGTCACCGAACAGTTCTTTAATATCATCCTCCAGTTGTTGTATTCCTCCTCCTAAACATCCCGTTATCACAGGGATTACTTTAACTTCAATTGTTCTCATCTTTCTCATAATCCGGAAACACAGCTGTTGGGATTTTCCTATCTTCTTGTTTTGTTTTTCATTCTTGGCAGATTCGTTCGGGCACGCCATATCCACAATATATATATATTAAAAAAAAAAAATCACTTTCTTACGTCAAATCTGGTTGTCTTGCGGTACGATTCGTTCTCATTCTATACTCCCAATCCCAGTACATTTTTTCCGTTGCTTCCAATTACTTTTGCTTTCTCCTATTGTTCTTTAAACCATTTTTTTTCCTTCTAGTAACAAACCCTTCTTGTATTTGTTACAGGTGATTTTTGAAATCAGGTGATTCCGGATTTACCAAAGTGAATTAGGTCAACATTCTTAAAAGGGATTATTTGGGGGGGCTTAGATTTTTTTTTTTTAGGAGGTTCAGCAAAGAATGAGAACACTTCAACAACCACTCTCTATTCACCTTTCCCCCTTGTTTCTCACTCACCCCACCCCCTTTGTATCTTCTATCCTCTTATACCTTTCTACCCAGAATTACACTTCTATACCGGTCTGTCTAATCTAATTTGCTTCCCCCCCATTTAACTGTCCTTGCTGGGAATCAAACTCAGGACCTTCTGCTTTGAAGTCCTACACTATGGAGGATTCAGTCGCAACAAAGAAATTAAAAAACATTCCACTAGATTACCCAACCCTAATCCTAATTCACCTACATCAAGCTAGAATCACCTCGGTGCATCCAGATTCACCGGATTTCAAAAAAAAATCTTGTAGCACATGTCCTGGGTATGACTTTAAACTGCAACTGGTGGACAGTTTCAGGTCCGGGACGACTTGAGTATTGGGGGAAAGTGGAGTTACCCCTTAATCACCATTGCTCCCAGGTCCACTCTGACCCGGAGTGGGAGCACCTGCCTGGGTTCCAGCTATGGGTTAAATAGTATATCACCAATAAGGTGCTGGCAACAGGGTGCTTTTCGGTGCAATGTGGCAGAAGAACCCAACAGGGTCAATGGCGCACCACCAGATGGCATGCGGAAAAGCCATTCAAATGGCCAACGGATGGCATCACTCACTCAGCAAGTCAGTTGTCACTGCGGGGCAACTTCCATACCCGTCAAGTCTGTGGCACTTTTGTGCACCACTTGGCATCAGGTCTGGAGGTCCAAAGAGACAACACGATGGGGGCATGATGTCCTCTGTCTTACCTTACTGTGCAAGGCGCTTCGTTAGGAGAGGAGAATAGTATACAAGAGCTCACGGGGCCCAGACAGTCCGTGATGGCTCGGCCGGGCCATTGGTGCCGCCGCTGCGGACGGCTCTGGTGTGAGCCTCGTGACCCATCTGCATTTCTACGTGTCCTAATGAAGCAGTCATCATCACTAGCGATAGACAGCCAACAATGACGAATGTGACACATGCACCACTGAATCTCCAGTACTTTCAACATGTCATGCCTCCTAAAATACTCCATTCCAGCAAGCTGTTGGCATCCTGCGAGCAGATGCTGGACGGTCTCCTTGGGGGCTCCATATAATCTGCAACTCTCTTGACCGTCAAGTCCTCTCAGCTTCTTCTACGCTCGTTTCCACCATTTGCTTTTGGACACAAAGGAGCAAAAATGCTGTCTTTCTTGGATTCGTATTGCATTTCAGCCATCCATGGTCTTCTTTGTCGTATCCTGATGGTATTATTATCTCATCTCATCATCTCTAGCCGCTTTATCCTGTTCTACAGGGTTGCAGGCAAGCTGGAGCCTATCCCAGATGACTACGGGCGAAAGGCAGGGTACACCCTGGACAAGTCGCCAGGTCATCACAGGGCTGACACATAGACACAGACAACCATTCACACTCACATTCACACCTACGCTCAATTTAGAGTCACCAGTTAACCTAGCCTGCATGTCTTTGGACTGTGGGGGAAACCGGAGCACCCGGAGGAAACCCACGCGGACACGGGGAGAACATGCAAACTCCGCACAGAAAGGCCCTCGTTGGCCACGGGGCTCGAACCCGGACCTTCTTGCTGTGAGGCGACAGCGCTAACCACTACACCACCGTGCCGCCCGGTATTATTATTATACAAAAATTTCATTTCTTTTTCATTTCAGGAACCAAAGAGTACCAAATAACTTATGATCTAAAAACACCTTTCCAGAACAGAATAAAGTAAAAAAGATATACTGTGTATAAAATCATAATGAAGTATAAAAACTTGTCCCGTTTTGGTTGCTGTATTAAAAATCATACTGACTCCATTCCAACAGAGCTTGAGATTGATAGTATTCTTCGAACCTTATTTGTACTAGCATGAGGGCATATTTTTAATGGAAGCCATCAAGCATTACTGTAAATCGCTCCAGGTAAGTGAAGGAAATATCTGCTTCTAATTACTTGCCTTGGATTCTTTTCTGAACATCTATTTTCATCCATACAGTCGAGTTCATATCATGCATGACCAGTTATGCCTAGGCTGCATTTTTCATGTGTTTTGCGTCATTGTTAATGAACAGATCAAGGTCAGATCTGATCGTGGTCAGAGATACGGGTAGTATTCAGCCTGCTCCTCTCTTTCAATACTGCTTGAAAAAGTTTGTGAACCCTTTGAAACGTTCTATGTTTCTGTATAAAACATGAGATTTTCACACAACGGGAACCAAATTAAACAAATGAGACATAAATATTATACTTGGTCATTCATTTATTGAGGATCCAATATTACATATCAGTAAAGGGCTAAAAATTTCGTCAACCTTCACTTTCAGTATCTGTTGAGATCCCCTTGTGCAGCAAATAAACATCTCCAGAATCTGTTGATCAGTCCTGCACACCGGCTTGGGGGAGTTTTAACCCAGTCCTCGGTAGAGATCAGCTTCAACTCTGGGATGTTGGTGGGTTTCCTCAATAATTATGCTGGATTAAGGTCAGGACTTTAACCTGCCCATTCCAAAACTTTAATTTTATTTCTTCTTAAATCAGTATTCCCTAGAATGACTGGAGTGCTTATTGTTGTTGTCTTGCTGTATGACTCACTTAACTCTTGAGATTCAGTTCATGGACCGAACTGAATCGTTGCTTTTCAATGTTCAAGTGATTTATATCGTCTCCGCTTCCCATAATTTACTGCACATCCACCACAAAATTGTCTTCGGTTCGGATTCCGGCATGACCAGAAGTGACGCCATATTTGTTGATTGATTCTCGTGCTCTGATTGGCTGAGCCAGACCATGTGACCCCGCTGTAGCGTATGTACTTACGTTACACCATGTAGTTATGTTACAAAGCCAGGCAGCGTACTACAGAGGGTAACTGAGAAAGCCAAGCACACAAACATCTGGAGGGTGAAAGTTCTCAGGTCATTGTAAACCGTAGGTGCTAAAGAAGGCACCTTCTTGAAATCCTTGAAGGCATGACGTTTCACCTCTTATCCAGTTCTGTCTGACTAGTGAGGAGTTCCAGGTATTTATCCTCTAGTGGACCAAAAGCAACCCTAAGGAGAGTCGTTGAGGTCACATGGGTTGTTGACCCTCTCAATCATCCTGTAGGGTCACTGGAGGCTGGGTGTGAACGGTGTTAGCAGCCTGGAGAGTCGTTAGGGTGACCTGTGGGTCGATGGTTCTCTTGGTCATCATGCGAGTCATTGAAGTCAGCCGAGTCTTGGTGTGGATGTGTATTCAGTTTTGTGGGAAGTGTGCCAAGGACTACATTGTAGGTGGCTGATAAGTGGAGTCTCAGACCACCTCCTCTGTTCAGTGATGGTCATTCCAGGTTGACGAAGATGGCTTCTTTTACTCCTCTTTCAAACCACCAGGCTTCTCTGGGTAGAATGCGTACATTGCAGTCCTGAAACGAGTGTCCTTGGTAATTGAGATGAGGATAGACTGCAGAGTCCTGGCCTGAGGAACTGGCTCTCCTGTGTTGACCCATGCACCTGTGAAGTTGTTGTTTGGTTTCCCCAGCGTACAGGTCCATGCATTCCTCACTGCATTGAACTGCGTACACTACGTTGTCCTGTTTGCGTCTGGGTATTCTGTCCTTAAGATGGACCAATTTCTGCCTCAGAGAAGATCCTCCCGAGTTTCTCAGATAGTTCAGAAACGTATGGAATGACAATATTCTTGCGTTTGTTGCCGTTTTCTTCCCTGTCCGTTAGGTTTCCTTTCCTGGTCTTGACGAAAGCCCGACTGGGATACCTGCACTTCTGAAGAGTTTCCTTGATGTGTTTTCGCTCTCTCTCTTTCAGAGGGAAATTGCATACATATTTTGCAAGTATTTTACAGGGAAACGGTGAGTAACTTATTAGCCAAGAATGCACCAGAAGGCATGTAAATTTCAAAATTTTCTGCAGGGGCATGCCCCCAGATCCCCCCAGCATTAGCGTGCCGCGGCAGTTTTGCCACTGCAAATTCCAAAGCCACCTGCTACATTTTTTTTTAAGCCAACTACTTCAGATTTTCTGGAGAACCCCACACTGTACATCAGATAGATCCAGAAACAAGCTCACTCATGCCCCTTTTCCACCAAAGCAGTTCCAGGGCTGGTTCGGGGCCAGTGCTTAGTTTGGAACCGGGTTTTCTGTTTCCACTGACAAAGAACTGGCTCTGGGGCCAGAAAAAAACGGTTCCAGGCTAGCACCAACTCTCTGCTGGGCCAGAGGAAAGAACCGCTTACGTCAGCGGGGGGGGGGGGGGGGGGGGGGGGGGGGGGGGCGGAGTTGTTAAGACCAACAACAATAAGACCGCGAAAGGTCGCCATTTTTAAGCGATGAGAAGCAGCAGCTGTACAAACGCGAAGTCATCCATTATTATTATTGTTGTTGCTGCTGCTTCTTCCGTGTTGTTTTTGCTTCGATATTCGCGCCAAGGTTTATGCAAATGTAGCAACGTAACTGACATATACAGCGACGTAACTGACGTGTCTTCTCTTAGCACCGCGAGCTATGGAAAAGCGAACTGGTTCTCAGCTGGCTCGCAAGTTGAACGAGTTGTGAACCAGCACCAGCCCCGAACCAGCCCTGGAACTGATTTGGTGGAAAAGGGCTATCAGACCCCTCCCACCCAGTACACCTCACATTTCACCCTCTACAAACTCTTGAATGACTCCTGAAACAGTTTCTTTCCTTCCTTCCCAGAACTCAACTCTGAACTGCTTTCAAGAAGCTGCGACAAATCCCTGGTTCTTTCAACGTACACTTTTTTTTTTTTACAGACTATTTTATTAAACCTGCACTCCGAATTTTGTCATCTACTTCATTCTTGGTTTCAGTCAGTGGATCTGTACTCCTCCTAAATATGCACTTGCACTTGGTATTAATTGACTACTTTTACATTACCCATAACGCTTTGCGTCTTGGGGAGGGGGATGACCAAAATATAAACAAACTAATGGCCCTTTTCCACTACCCTTTTTCAGCTCACTTCAGCCCGACACGGCTCGCGTTTCGACTACCCAAAAACAGCACGACTCAGCTCGCTTCAGCCCTGCTTAGCCCCTAAAACTCGCACGGTTTTGGAGTGGGGCTGAAGCGAGCCAAACCGTGCCGAGTAAGGCTGGGGGCGTGAGCAGACACTCCCCTGTGCACTGATTGGTGAGGAGGAGTGTCCTCACATGCCCACACACGCCCCGCGAGCACGCTGGGATCTGTAAACACCGTAAACCCGGAAGAAGAAGAATTACGAATTACGAGAATTATGAAGCCTTATGCGCCTCGCCTCATCTATACGCTCTTGCCAGTATCTGTTGGCGTTGTCGGTGACAACAAGCCACAGCACCAAGACCAGCAACACTAACGACTCCATGTCCTCCATGTTTATTGTTTACTATTCGGGTCGTGAGACTACCGCTTAAAAGCTCACTGATGTCACTGTTTGCGCTGCTTAACGACATCACGTGACGTCCACCCACTTTCGCTAACTCCACCCAATATGTCCACCCACTTCCAGCCAGCACGGTTCAGCGCGGTTGTAGTCGAAATGCAACTCCAACAGCCCCGCTCAGCCCGACTCAGCATGGCACGGCTCAGCCCGACTCAGCCGCGTTTGTAGTGGAAAAGCGGCATAAAACACAGCGTTGCAGACCTGACAGTAATCTTTCAAATTTAAAGCTCGCTAAAACCTTCAAAGAAGTGTCAAAACAAAGAAACCAAAGCTTAAAGAAATCTGCAGAGACTTTTCTGTGGACTTCGAGAAATCAATCAGTTAAAAATAAATCAAAAAGTGCTCGTAAATATCGGATCAAACGCTTTGAAAATCTCTACTTCGGGTGACGGTGAGTCAGCAGCTTTCTTCATCTGTTAGCACGGGTGTTCCTACAATTACTGACCTTCAGAAGGTAAAAGGATTGGCAGAAGAGCTGAGAAAGAAAGAAAGATCGACACTGATCATAGAAGAACCCACAGCGAAATGGTTTTTGCTGGGTGCTGGTTACGACAAGAAAAGGTATAAGAAAATACAAAAAACGGGAACACAAGCAAGGAATTCACTCAGTCAAGTCAGTGCTGTAAACACAGAGGAACCGTCAGACTTAATTTTTAAGTTTACGTTGATTTCCTTCACTCTGGCTTGAGCTCATACGCTACCGGATTATGACAATCTTTGGGCTGTTAGAGGAAGCTATTTGGACGACAGGGTCAAATACTACATTCGATCTCCCTACAGAAACACTAAAAGGCTAAAAGTATGTGTAATCTTACTTCCACCGCATCGTTTGTGCTTTGTTTTGGGAGTTGATCCTTCAATAAAGTCGTCCTTTTCAGATCTTTGACTTGTCCTAGTTTTTCGCACTTTTTACGACTCAACACAAAGACAGCCGGGTTGTCGGCTTCATGACTTGGATCATCGGACTTGACTCCACTGCTCAAGTGTGTAGAACGCAATCGTGTGTTGTCTGCTGGTTTTAAATTTTGATGGCGAGTTCCGTCTCACCACGTTTTTCGACGCTGAGCCTCTTTGAAATCAGGAAAAGCCTTTCCTCCCATGTTCTAAAGTCCTTCCTGCGCCATGCAATTGAACATGAACGCTTCAGCTCAATGCCTGAGTAAGACTGACTCTGTATCATGCTGCCCTGAGGTTCATCATTAATTGTAGGGCCTTGACCCATCACTGCGAACTATATTCCCGAGTCGGATGGCCGTCACTGTCTACCAGCAGGCTGACTCACTGGTTTACCTTTATATACAAGGCAATACTTGGACTACTGCCACCCTACATCAGTAACCTAATCACACTGAGGAACCTTGACTTTTATGGCCTGCGCTCCAATGATCATTTGCTGCTCTCTGTCCTAGGGGTCGACCGATAATCGGCCTGGCCGATATATCAGGCCGATATTCTGCATTTTTAGGGTTATCGGTATCGGCCATAATTTCCACCGATATGCCGATAACATGCCTTTTTGCAGCCATTTCGTTCCTAACGCGACTGTCACTGCACGTCCTTTCCTGCACTCGCCTCTCTGAGTTCAAGAACATGGTCCTGCCCACCACAACATTTGATTTGTTTGGCACAAGAGATATAGCCAATCGACACATGTAGCTAAACACTGTGAACTGTTTCAAGGCGGCCGTACGGGCACTCGGGCAGAAGCGGCACAAGGGATACAGCCAATCAACACGCGTAGCTAAACGCTGTGAACTGTTTCAAGGCGGCCGTACGGGCACTCGGGCAGAAGCAGATCCCACTTCAAGGTAAGGACACGCTGCTTTTGCCGCAATAAGTCACAAACACACAAGTTGCAAAAGCACAACATCATTATATGTTTACATTCTTCATCTACTACTCGTTAAAATTGTCCATTTGCATCTGTGTAGCCAGGCAAACTTAGCTTACGGAAGGAAGCACTTGAATTAGCCTACAACCAACTAGTCTTGCTGAAACTACATGTAATGCTTCCTTCACTACAATATAATCCTCCTAAATTGGGAATATTAGGCTTGGGCATTAAAAGCATTAGAATGTAGATGGTTACTTGTTAAGTTGTTACATAATAGGGAGTGATAGCCGACTTTATGTTTGATTTTACTTTTTAAAAAATGCTGCAGGCAGCTCCCTACACTTGATTTGTTATTTAAAAACTACTTGAAGTTGGTAAGTCTTACTTAGTTCTTAGTGTAAAAGAATCCAGAGTGTATTTTCATTTATTTTCCACTGAAAATGGTGAGCTGTAATATAGTAGGGAGTGATTTATTTTTTTATTGGTGAATATTTATTTTATTATTATTTTATTTCTCATTTTATTCTAACTAATGTTTGACTTTATTGTACAAATGCTGCTGGCATCTCCCTGCACAAAATTTCATGTTCAATTTTACAATTAAACATACATTTCATGGATATGAAGGTCTGTGTCAGTGTGTGCTATGTTTAATTTCATATGAATTATAATGTTTACATTTATCGGTTGCACATATCGGTTATTGGCATCCCAATTCCATAAAAATCGGTATCGGCCCTGAAAAAAAACATATCAGTCGATCCCTACTCTGTCCCATCCGTCCGCACAGAGCAGGGAAAAAGAGCTTTTGTTTTCTCTGCCCCCACCACCTGGAACAAGCTGCAAAAGGACCTAAAAATAAAAGAACTTATTCCATTGAGCGATTTTAACTCCAGACTGAGAGCACTTGAGACGGCGTCCCTGACTTGTAACTGTTTTAAATGATTTTTTTTCTTTTTTTTCCCTTTTAATCAGACTCCTGTAAATTGTAATTTTAATTTTGTAACCTGTGCTGCCTCTTGGCCAGGACGCCCTTGTAAAAGAGATTATTAATCTCAATGGGTCTTCTCTCCTGGTAAAATAAAGGTTAAATAAAAAAATAAAAAATAAAAAAAATAAAATTGGGCGGTGCCGAGCTACATTTCCACAGCCCTCGGCCTCTCGCCTATACAGCTAGGGTTACAATGGAGGGAGGGGGGCGGGTCCTCTGGTAATTGCGAGAGTTTGACTTCCCTACTCGCATGTGTACTGCGGCGTGCCTTGCCAGACAGCAGTAGGTACCATTTTTATGATGGGCTTTGGTACGACCCGACCGCAAGTGGAACTCGCGATCTCCCGATCGAGAGGCAAACACGCTAACTTGCAGGCCAACTTGCGGTTTTCTCCCCATGTGAATTTAAAAAAAATGACTGAGGTTATCCGACTTAGTAAACAAATATAGCACCCCAAGGCGCAAGCATTATGGGTATGTATGAAAAAAGTAGTCATGGCACTTTTTTTTTTTGATCACTCGACTGCTGTTTATACAATCTTGAATCTTTAGTAGAACGTCTACTTACATTTTTTTTTTTTTAAAGATTTCTTTGGGCTTTTTTTCACCTTTATTGGATAGGACAGTGTAGAGACAGGAAATGAGTGGGACAGAGAGATGGGGAGGGATCGGGAAATGACCTCGGGTCGGAATCGAACCCGGGTCCCTGGATTTATGGTTTGGCGCCTTATCCACCTGAGCCACGACGCCCCCAGAACGTCTACTTACATTTGAGAGTCTCTCCAGCATATGGGATGTGCAGTTTAAATCGGTCACAGCAGGGGCCTGGAGTTAGAGATGTGCAACTGAACAGGCAGAGAAAAAGAACGATAAACGGCTTCGACACACACACACACACACTGCAAACTATCAGTACTCAGATCTGCACAATTACACCAAACACTCAAGCCAGTTAAAGTTAGACGGCCTTTCGATTTCAGAAAAATCGGTGAAATTTAGTTCCGTTTGAAATTTGGCATTGTGATATCGGTTTATTTCTGCAATATCTGAAAAGAAGTTATTTAATTTGAAGGGGTTAAAGCAAATAATGTGCATGAAATCACTCGCTCGCTCGCTTCGCGCAGTCAAGCAGACAGAGGAAGTCCGTGTGTGTGCGCATGCGCAGGTTTACTCAGGACCAAACTAATAAATTACTGCCATCTTTACCTTTGAGCGTGCACTGACCGTTCCATCACTCTGTCGCTAAACGAACAGCTGATCACACCGAGGTGCTCGCTGAGCGCCGATATTTATTCGTTTGGTCCCGAGTTTCCTTTCCGTCGTATATAACATAACGTCTTTTCTTCTGGCTTTCTTTCCGTTACTGTAGTTGCTTATTCACGTTTCATTCGCACTCCTCCATTTTTCTCTCCTGTTTCAAATTTGTATCCCACAATTGTTTGCCTTGCGCGAACGGGAAAAGCCCACCACATGATATGATGCAGTATCTTGAATTGGGTCATGGTGAAGCAGGAAAAAAAAATAGCAGAGAATTTAGGGCCATGTGGCCTGAAATTCATTAATTGTTCCACTAATAAAATTAGAAGTTTGTGATTCAAATTCAGTAGCTTTCGGTCCACTAAACAAAAATAATTGGGTGTCGGGGAAAATTCTTTTTATGTCCTACACTTGAAAAATCTGAAAGGCGGTCTAGCTTTAACACCAACCTGTCAGAGGCTCATATTAAAATCTCATACATCAATAGAAGATATTCAACACATACCCAGATTTAAGGTCGGTGATCCTCAGGCAGTTAGTGGAATCTAAACCGACACGACCGTTACGGACAACAGTGCAAAGTAAAGGCCTCAGCTCTGGAGACATCCGGCTCAGGGCCAGTTCTGGAGAAAGGCTGTTCATCTTCCAGCGAAGGCTTTCTATACTGCTGGGCAAAAACAACACGACATAATCATTACTTTGGGTTCGATTTGGATTCCACAGAGGCGATGGTGCTGTGACGACGAGCGCGATCGGGGGGGGGGGGGGGGGGGGGGACTACAGTCACTATCAAATGGCTCAAAACCTGTGATGTGATGCACTTCCTTTGCAAACAGGAAGACGGAGTGACAGCATGTTGAAATGCTTGACTGATTTATACAGCAGCCGATGGCATTTGAGATATGCCACACACCAGTCGAAAAACTGTGCAAACTTTCACAAGAACATCTTTTCAACGGGATTTCTCACCACCACCTGGCTACTTTAAAGGTCCCATGGCATGAAATTTTCACTTTCTGAGGTTTTTTAACGTTAAAATGAGTTCCTCTGACCTTAAGTCACCCCAGTGGCTAGAAATTTCATAATGTGTAAACCAAACTATGCCCAACATTTGAGAATGGCGCGTCAAAACGGCGCGTTGATAAACTCTTCCCTTGCCTACGTCAGCAAGGGAGATGATCCCCACGCCCCCCCTCTGGATTCCCACCCACTGTATGGATTGCCCGCCCAGCTCAAAAGTTGCCACCAAACATGGAAGTTGCGCTGTACATGGATGTGACAACACAGAAAGGAGTCTGTTTTTACTGCCGACGGGAGAGCCCCTGAAGACGCAGTGGCTTAATTTTATTTACTCCAATAATACGCCGTCGAGTCTACCTAAGACGGCGTATGTTTGTCGGAAGCATTTTCCTGATGAATGTTTCCACAACTTGGGACAGTACAGGGCAGGTTTTGCACATCAACTGTCACTGAAGCCTGGGTCCGTACCAAGCATCCCTGCCGCATCAGCCACAAACACCGAACAAGTAAGTGTATAACTGTTAAGTCGTTTTGCCGTGTTTTAAAATCGGTACCACGTTAGCCTTGCAATGGCTACATTAGCTGTGCAGCTAACTGCGCTACAAAACCAAAAAGCATGCAGCATGCTCTGTTATAATAGCCAATCAAAACAGTTTTTACAAAGACACCCACATTCTTTTTTTTAAGTCACTCGTTCATTTTATTTGTTTGTTTGTTCAGTAAAAACCCAAACATTTTATGAATTTATTTTATTTCCTCGTGTCGCACCTTAATGACGTCAGCGCGCGGTATTTTTCCCTTCGCGGTTTGTTCCTTCTCTCTCGCCATAGTAAGACACCCACAACCACTTGTTCTGACCCACTGGAGGTAGCGTCACAGTGCTGTTAGCCAATCAGAGGTGACACGTTTACATGTCATGAATATTAATGATAAGACCCGCCCCCACCCTCTACCCTTCCCCGCCTCCTGCTTCTCATTAGCAAAACAACACACTGGGAAAAGCGCTGAAATGGGGCTTTCTCCCAGGAGGCTATATCTACGTGCCGAGGGTTCATTTCGAGAAAGGCTGCGGATATAACATCCGGAAACCTCCACGAGCCCGTTTAAAGCATCGACAAACCACCATGCCATGGGACCTTTAACAAGGACGATATCCTAGATAATATTTTAGTATCATAAGAGCGCCAAGGTCCACGTTCAGCCTTGAACATGAGCACCGATGGTGGTGATGAGCCACAGGGTCGTCATCAGGAGGCTTCTGATGCAATGGAATCGTAGTTAACGGTGATGCTACCGGATAAACCATCATTACATCCTCTTAATAATAGACACACCCTACTGTCTACAAAGCTCTTATTACATTCCTGATCAGTTGGAGGTAGCAAATCATTCTGCCATTGAACAGCGCCAAGTTGCAAAGACACACCAAAAAGCGGCCATCACAGCTGCCAACGTGCGGAAATTGTACCCTCTTTGAAATGAATAAACTCCGATCCTTTGGTCTCAACCAAAGTGAAAAGGGAATAGTGTGCAGGATGACGCGCAGCCAAAAACAAACTATATTTGCTGCTAACAAGCTGCCATTATAGATCAGGCCCCGCCCTAGAGGGTGGGACATACTAGTGCGTCTCAAAAAAAAAAAAAAAACCTTGAATATCGTGAAAAAGTTCAGCGTTGTCGGAATTAAATTCAAAAAGGTCAACTTTCTTATATTTTATATTCATTATACATAAAGTGAAATATTTCAAGTATTTTTTTGGTTTTAATTTTGTTATATAGGTCATGAAAATCAGAAATCTAGTCTCTAATTATTAGAATATTTCCTAAGATCAATCAAAAAAGGATTTCCAAGACAGAAAATGTCCAACTCCTGAAAAGTAAATTAAATTTATTCACTCAATACTTGGTTGTTGCTCCTTTACCACGAATCACTGCATCAATGCGGCGTGGCGTGGCGCTGATCAGTCTGTGGCACTGCTGAGGTGTTATTGAAGCCCAGGTTGCTTTGATAGCAGCCTTCGCTATATTTTCATTTGTATTTTTGGGTTGGGTGTTTCTCATCTTCCTCTTGACGATACCCTGTAGATTCTCGCTGGGGTTCAGGTCAGGCGAGTTGGCTGGCCGGTCAAGCGCATATCATCATGGTCAGCAAACCATTTGGCACTGTGGGCAAGTGCTAAGTCCTACTGGAAAAGGAAATTGGCATCTCCATAAAACTTGTCATCAGATGGAAGTATGAAGTGCTCTAAAATCTCCTGGTGGATGGCTGTGTTGACTTCGGACTTCTCATCTCATCTCATTATCTCTAGCCGCTTTATCCTTCTACAGGGTCGCAGGCAAGCTGGAGCCTATCCCAGCTGACTACGGGTGAAAGGCGGGGTACACCCTGGACAAGTCGCCAGGTCATCACAGGGCTGACACATAGACACAGACAACCATTCACACTCACATTCACACCTACGGTCAATTTAGAGTCACCAGTTAACCTAACCTACATGTCTTTGGACTGTGGTGGAAACCGGAGCACCCGGAGGAAACCCACGCGGACACGGGGAGAACATGCAAACTCCACACAGAAAGGCCCTCGCCGGCCCCAGGGCTCGAACCCAGGACCTTCTTGCTGTGAGGCGACAGCGCTAACCACTACACCACCGTGCCACCCGACTTCGGACTTGATAAAAAAAAACGCAGTGGACCAACACCATCAGATGACGTGGCACCCCAAATCATCACAGACTGCAGAAACTTCACACTGGACTTCAAACACCACTCTTCCTTCAGACTCTAGGACTTTGATTTCCAAATTAAATGCAAAATTTACTTTCATCTGAAAAGAGGACTTTGCACTGAGCAACAGTCCAGTTCTTTCTCTCCTTAGCCCAGGTAAGACGCTTCTGACGTCGTCTCTGCTTCAGGAGTTGCTTGATATTAGGAGTGTGACAGTTGTAGCCCTTTTCCTGAAAACGTCTGTGCGTTGGCTCTTGATGCACTGACACCAACCTCAGTCCACTCCTTGTGAAGCTCTCTCAAGTTCTTGAATCGACTTTTCTTGACAATCCTCTCAAGGCTGTGCTCATCCCTGTTGCTTGCGCACCTTTTCCAGCCAGCCTTTTCAGCAATGACCTTCTGTACCTTACCCTCCTTGTGAAGGGGGTTGATGATCATCTTCTGGACAACAGTCAAGTCAGCAGTCTTCCCCATGATTGTGGTTGCGTGTACTGAACTAGACCGAGAGATGCACACTATTTATACTGTTTTACTGAAACTCGAAACGAAATATTCTAATAATTTGAGATACTGGATTTCTGATTTTCATGAGCTTTAAGCCATAAATAATCAAAATTAAAAAACACAAACAAAAAAAGGCTTTACACGTTTCACTTTGCATGTAATGCACGTAGAATATATGAAAGTTGACCTTTTTGAATTAAATTACAAAAGAAATGAACCCTTTCACGATATCGTGATTTTTTGAGATGCACTAAAGTGGCGGCTACAATTAATTAATCGACACCTTTTCAGATTTATGAATAAAAAACAAATTTTACAAAAGGTGTGTTTCAGTTACAACAGTTATTACTGGTTAAGTAATCAGCCGGAAGACCCGCCCCTCCCCCCTCAATCTTGTCATCTGATGACACAGCTCGTTAACCGAGATGGAATTTTTATCAGCGCGATCAGCAATTTAAGGAAAACCCGGACGTGATCATCGCAGGTGAGCATGGTGGAAAGATCATGGACATGTTTTTACTGATCAAATTCACCAACATTTCGTGATCTCCTCGTCGAAACCTACTTTGTTTCTTACTCTTTCATTTGGCAGCCACCATTCTGTATCTAAATGCGCGTTTGGAAAATCACGTGAGGTGTCAATAATAGTGATCACTTTCACCGGTGTCCACCATTATCGACACCCTGTGGGATTAAGGGACATTTACAGCTGTTACGGATCGATCTTTATGTAACATTGTTGAAGTACTTTAAAAAAATAAGTGCTGTGATTTATAATATTTTTTCCTGATTCATAACAGAATGGAATGTTTATAGAGTATTTGGAATCCTATTGCAATAAATAGAATTAGACCAGAATTAAATTCCTAGCATATTAAAAAATTACATTTGAAATATTCAGATTTTTCTATTTCATTCAGAATTTTTTTTTTTTTTTGCAGTTTGTTGTAAACATCTGATCTCATTATCTCTAGCCGCTTTATCCTGTTCTGCAGGGTCGCAGTCAAGCTGGAGCCTATCCCAGCTGACTACGGGCGAAAGGCGGGGTACACCCTGGACAAGTCGCCAGGTCATCACAGGGCCGACACAGACACAGACAACCATTCACACTCACATTCACACCTACGGTCAATTTAGAGTCACCAGTTAACCTAACCTGCATGTCTTTGAACTGTGGGGGAAACCGGAGCACCCGGAGGAAACCCACGCGGACACGGGGAGAACATGCGAACTCCGCACAGAAAGGCCGTCGCCGGCCACGGGGCTCGAACCCGGACCTTCTTGCTGTGAGGCGACAGCGCTAACCACTACACCACCATACTGATTAGTGTTTTTTATAAATAATCATCTGGATGTCGATAATTAGGGAGCGGTGTCGATAACTGTGGACAAAGGTGTCTAATTAAAGAACGGAGTCATGTGATTTGATACGCCAAGTCATCAGGAATCAACTCATTTTTTTCCAGTGGAAGTTTGAGTAATTATTCATTCATGCACAATTTACGTATTGAAAGTTTTTTTCTCCTTTTCGCCAAAAGATCGTTAAGGTATGGATAATTGTAGCTGCCGCTCTATTATATGTTCTAATTGGATGAACAGGAGACTAGTACATTATGACTCATGCATTTTTTTTTTAAAGCATTTTCCTTGAAGTGACAAACTATGGAATAAAAATATTTTGGAGAACCTCAAACTATTTTTGTGTTGTTTTTTTTTTTTCTAGATATAGAGGTTTTTCACCTGACGTCACAGGGTCACGTGACGCCCCGGTGTCCGCCATTTTGAAGGTCAAGCTAGCTAATGTCAACAACATAGTAGCTGGTATGTTACTGTAGCAATGTTTACGTTCAGTCATTTGGATGACTGTTAAAACCTTTCAGTCTCAAGTTTTTCCTTTACTGGATTTACTAGTTTACTGAGCGAGCGCGCTCGCTCCCAGCTTGCCCGAGCTAGCGCGCTGGCTCCGTAAACTAGTAAATACAGTAAAGGAAAAACTTGAGACTGAAAGGTTTTAACAGTCATCCAAATGACTGAACGTAAACATTGCTACAGTAACATACTAGCTATGTTGTTGACGTTAGCTAGTGCTAACAGCTAGCTGCTAGTGCACTGCTACAACTACACCGACCCTAATAATACAGTTCTTGGTCATTGCCTGGTAACAGCAAATTTATAACGGGCCATGTCTCAACAGACTAAGAAGTTATTTCAATGACATTTAATAACATTTTGTTTATCCTGAGGACCAAAAGTAAATGAAAATGTGAACAAACCTTAGCTGTAATAAGATGGCGACCACCGGCTCCAGGGACGACCCGCTGATGTAGGCATGTTACCCAGCCTGACACAAAATATTTGTAGGTATCCAAATTCTTATACGCTTTCAGATCAATACCTGTGTATGGCGATGGGTTTTTAACGACATAGGTATACAGATCATGTGGGCCGAAGTCAGGTAAAGACGAGGGCTTCGTGTACTTCCGTACGTCAGTGAACAATCCTGGTGGAAGCGGGTAAACGTCGTTCTCTAAGCCTGCTAACCTCAATTTTTGCAAATACCTCTCCCTCTGCTCGCCCTGTATATGCCCTACGTCACTGGATAGTGAAGGTGTTTTCTGCATCTCGCTCCTTTTTCTTTTATGTTTTTCGTTTGTCGCCTTCCTCGCATTCAAACCAATTCGAGCCGTGACGTCCAAAATGGCAGCCTAACGATGCATCACATGACTTGGTCACGTGGGTGAAAAACCTCTATACCGTCATATAGGTGTGCATAACACACACAAAAATATGAAAACAATAAATTTTGATTACATGACATTTTAATCAGCTTTAGTTCTGCAATATGTTGAATATAAAAAAAGGTTATACTAGCATTATACTGGGTGAATGCAAATAATAATATTATTATATATGCTACCGTTCAAAAGTTTGGGGTCACTTTGAAATGTCCTTATTTTTGAAAGAAAAGCACTGTTCTTTTCAATGAAGATCACTTTAAACTAATCAGAAATGCACTCTATACATTGCTAATGTGGTAAATGACTATTCTAGCTGCAAATGTGTGGTTTTTGGTGCAATATCTCCATAGGTGTATAGAGGCCCATTTCCAGCAACTCTCACTCCAGTGTTCTAATGGTACAATGTGTTTGCTCATTGCCTCAGAAGGCTAATGGATGATTAGAAAACCCTTGTACAATCATGTTAGCACAGCTGAAAACAGTTGAGCTCTTTAGAGAAGCTATAAAACTGACCTTCCTTTGAGCAGATTGAGTTTCTGGAGCATCACATTTGTGGGGTCGATTAAATGCTCAAAATGGCCAGAAAAATGTCTCGACTATATTTTCTATTCATTTTACAACTTATGGTGGGAAATAAAAGTGTGACTTTTCATGGAAAACACTAAATTGTCTGGGTGACCCCAAACTTTTGAACGGTTATATATATCAGCCAGTAAAAGCAAAACCCTCTAACTAATCTCTTGCTGTTCATAAAACTAAACAGTTGCACAATTTAACTGATACCTTTTTATCTAATATAATAAACAAACCCATCTGTCCACCCAGTGACAACATCAGCGTTCAATTCTGCTCAGTGTAAAACTAGCAAGCTAACAGGCTAATGCAGCTTTTATGCAACATCTGTGCTGTTTTTCTGATTCTTGTTTTGCCAATATTAAAAACCTCAAAAAATATTATCCAACATTTGTTTGTTTGTTTTTTTTCTGTACCTTTCCAATAAATAAACACTACTTCTTCTTCATTTACAGAAGTAGCTAGCTGCTTTGCTGAAAACATTCACCACTTCCGGGTTGCTGTTTGGGGTCCTTCATGAGGCTATCCGCGCTAATGCCTGTTCTGCGGATGTTTATGGATCGTTACTACCCAGGACTTTATGAGCCGAATCATGACAAAAACAAATAAAACAGACATGGGTGTCGGTTTTTTAAGGTTAACAATTTTGTATTTTAGTCAATTGACAATTAGGTTTAATGTTATTGAATCAGGAAACGCTAAGGGCTTCTCAAAGCGTGCTTATGTGTACATCATGCTCTTGGTTAAATATTTACACCTGTTTAGGATGTTAAACTAGTACATGAGATGAACTTTGCTTTATTGGCTGGTTTGGTAAAAGTTCACAGTTTTATTCTGACAGCACGTTTGGACAGTAGGTAAAGTTTAAAATTTTGTTATTATAAGCAGTCTATTTTTACTTCACTTCTATGGCAACACATTCCAACATGCATTATTTATATGACTATATTGAAATCTGTGGTTACTATAGGAACACTTAACTGATATGAGTTACTTGTAGGCAGACATTGCATATCTGAGATCTATAAGAAATATGAGTTTATTTATTATTTTATTGTATTGTACAACCCCGATTCCCAAAAAGTTGGGACAAGGTACAAATTGTAAATAAAAACGGAATGCAATAATTTACAAATCTCAAAAACTGATATTGTATTCACAATAGAACATAGACAACATATCGGATGTCGAAAGTGAGACATTTTGAAATTTCATGCCAAATATTGGCTCATTTGAAATTTCATGACAGCATCACATCTCAAAAAAGTTGGGACAGGGGCAATAAGAGGCTGGAAAAGTTAAAGGTACAAAAAAGGAACAGCTGGAGGACCAAATTGCAACTCATTAGGTCAATTGGCAATAGGTCATTAACATGACTGGGTATAAAAAGAGCATCTTGGAGTGGCAGCGGCTCTCAGAAGTAAAGATGGGAAGAGGATCACCAATCCCCCTAATTCTGCGCCGACAAATAGTGGAGCAATATCAGAAAGGAGTTCGACAGTGTAAAATTGCAACGAGTTTGAACATATCATCATCTACAGTGCATAATATCATCAAAAGATTCAGAGAATCTGGAAGAATCTCTGTGCGTAAGGGTCAAGGCCGGAAAACCATACTGGGTGCCCGTGATCTTCGGGCCCTTAGACGGCACCGCATCACATACAGGCATGCTTCTGTATTGGAAATCACAAAATGGGCTCAGGAATATTTCCAGAGAACATTATCTGTGAACACAATTCACCGTGCCATCCGCCGTCGCCAGCTAAAACTCTATAGTTCAAAGAAGAAGCCGTATCTAAACACGATCCAGAAGCGCAGACGTCTTCTCTGGGCCAAGGCTCATTTAAAATGGACTGTGGCAAAGTGGAAAACTGTTCTGTGGTCAGACGAATCAAAATTTGAAGTTCTTTATGGAAATCAGGGACGCCGTGTCATTTGGACTAAAGAGGAGAAGGACAACCCAAGTTGTTATCGGCGCTCAGTTCAGAAGCCTGCATCTCTGATGGCATGGGGTTGCATTAGTGCGTGTGGCATGGGCAGCTTACACATCTGGAAAGACACCATCAATGCTGAAAGGTATATCCAGGTTCTAGAGCAACATATGCTCCCGTCCAGACGACGTCTCTTTCAGGGAAGACCTTGCATTTTCCAACATGACAATGCCAAACCACATACTGCAAAAATTACAGCATCATGGCTGCGTAGAAGAAGGGTCCGGGTACTGAACTGGCCAGCCTGCAGTCCAGATCTTTCACCCATAGAAAACATTTGGCGCATCATACATTAGACAAGAATGGGTTAACATTCCTATCCCTAAACTTGAGCAACTTGTCTCCTCAGTCCCCAGACGTTTACAGACTGTTGTAAAGAGAAAAGGGGATGTCTCACAGTGGGAAACATGGCCTTGTCCCAACTTTTTTGAGATGTGTTGTCATGAAATTTAAAATCACCTAATTTTTCTCTTTAAATGGATACATTTTCTCAGTTTAAACATTTGATATGTCATCTATGTTCTATTCTGAATAAAATATGGAATTTTGAAACTTGCACATCATTGCATTCTGTTTTTATTTATAATTTGTACTTTGTCACAACTTTTTTGGAATCGGGGTTGTATTTGTCATTCTACACTGTAAGAGTATCCCATAATAAAGATAACACTTACATTTGCAAGGTATTTCACCCTTGGTTTCCATGTGAAATGTATAAAGCAGAGTACATGCACAGTGCAACACTGCCTTTTTTATCGATCTAGTCTGTCAAAGTTACTCGATCTAATTTTAAAATTGCTCTTAGTATGCTCTGTAACAACAACTACTTCTTTTGGCTGCTCCCGATTAGGGGTCGCCACAGCGGATCTTTCGTCTCCATTGCTCCCTGTCTTCCGCATCCTTCTCAACCACTTTCATGTCCTCTCTCACCACATCCATGTATCTCCTCTTTGGCCTTCCTCGTTTTCGTTTGCCTGGCAGCTCCATCCTCAACATTCTCCTTCCCACATGCTCTGCATCTCTTCTCAGGATGTGTCCGTACCATCTCAGTCTCATCTCTCTTAGCTTAATTCCCCAAGCTCTCCACATGTGCTGTCCTTCATCCTGTCCAACCTCCCATCCTCAACTCCGCCACCTCCAACTTTGCCTCCTGTCTCTTCGTTAAGGGTACGGTCTCCAATCCATACATCATAGCTGGCCTCACGACTGTCTTATACATCTTACCTTTCACTTTTGCTGGGACTTTCCGATCACAAATGACTCCCGAAATCCTTCTCCAACTGCTCCACCCTGCCTGAGCTCTCTGTTTCTCACCTCACTATCGCAGCCCCCATTTTCCTGCACAGTTGATCCCAGGTAAAATCACTTGAAGTGATTTTAGTATGCTCTGTAACAGTCTCCCATAATAAAGATGATGGTTACGGTTGTAAGGGATGTCTGGTTGGTTTCACATTGGATTTCCTTTTAAAATACTTGTAACAGTAAGGTCTAATATCAGAATGATTACTGAGTCATTCCAGGCCAAATTAACCAAATTCCAGAATCTCCAACATCCTTTGGGGTCAGAGTTTCTTCAATAGCCAGTAGTTGTTCCTTTATCCACCAAATGGACAAACCCAAAGTTTGAGCCCTGTCTGCTGAATAGTTTGAGTTCTGGCTGTATTTTTGAGGGGGTGCAGGGTGTAATTTGACATTAGGTTCAGAGTTTAATATCGAATTAAATAATAAATCAAGAAGCCTGAATTTTTTATTAGCTCTAGACTAACAAGTAGAAATCACGGATACAACAAAATATTATTTGTACATGTAAATACAGTAATAATATTTCAGGGCCCGTGCGAGGTGCACAGAAGCTTGGGTCCACCCTCAACCATGGCCAGGTTTGGAAACCCAAAAATTATTCTTACCATAATTGCAAGCACTGCTGAAAGTTTTTCTGCTGAAAGTCCATTCTAGTGGCTTTACTCATTGCCAATTAGACAGTCTGACAACAATTTGTAGAATAAAAATTGGGAAAAAAAAGTGATTCGTGGGGGGGGGGGGGGGATATTCAGAGAGCCGTAATTCACCGTGCACATGCAATACTGAACATTCGAATGGTTTCATTTTGAAGCGCTTGATATGTAGTTTATTTTTGACAAATATCGTGATCTGTTCCAAACTCATTCAAGGTAAAAATATTTTTAGAAATATATTGTTTCAAAGAGCCATTGGTTGCTTTGGCGTGGACTGACCCTGGTATCAGCCTAATTGAATTTGTATCCTTCATCAAGAAAATTCCCGTGGCCAAGGATGGCTCACGTGACATAAAATAGTTCCACCATTGATTCAGCAATGTATCTCGTGACGTCAAAAAAAAAAAAAGGATATGGTACGAGTTAGTCATGGTATATCCTGGACATAGCATGAACCGAGGTCACAATTTAAAGCTTTACAGCCAACTCGGGTCACAGCTGTGGCTCTGTGAGCATTTGTGTGTGTGTGTGTGTGTGTGTGTGTGTGTGTGTGTGTACAACCCTGATTCCAAAAAAGTTGGGACAAAGTACAAATTGTAAATAAAAACGGAATGCAATGATGTGGAAGTTTCAAAATCCCATATTTTATTCAGAATAGAACATAGATGACATATCAAATGTTTAAACTGAGAAAATGTATCATTTAAAGAGAAAAATTAGGTGATTTTAAATTTCATGACAACAACACATCTCAAAAAAGTTGGGACAAGGCCATGTTTCCCACTGTGAGACATCCCCTTTTCTCTTTACAACAGTCTGTAAACGTCTGGGGACTGAGGAGACAAGTTGCTCAAGTTTAGGGATAGGAATGTTAACCCATTCTTGTCTAATGTAGGATTCTAGTTGCTCAACTGTCTTGGGTCTTTTTTGTCGTATCTTCCGTTTTATGATGCGCCAAATGTTTTCTATGGGTGAAAGGTCTGGACTGCAGGCTGGCCAGTTCAGTACCCGGACCCTTCTTCTACACAGCCATGATGCTGTAATTGATGCAGTATGTGGTTTGGCATTGTCATGTTGCTCTAGAACCTGGATATACCTTTCAGCATTGATGGTGTCTTTCCAGATGTGTAAGCTGCCCATGCCACACGCACTAATGCAACCCCATACCATCAGAGATGCAGGCTTCTGAACTGAGCGCCGATAACAACTTGGGTCGTCCTTCTCCTCTTTAGTCCGAATGACACGGCGTCCCTGATTTCCATAAAGAACTTCAAATTTTGATTCGTCTGACCACAGAACAGTTTTCCACTTTGCCACAGTCCATTTTAAATGAGCCTTGGCCCAGAGAAGACGTCTGCGCTTCTGGATCATGTTTAGATACGGCTTCTTCTTTGAACTATAGAGTTTTAGCTGGCAACGGCGGATGGCACAGTGAATTGTGTTCACAGATAATGTTCTCTGGAAATATTCCTGAGCCCATTTTGTGATTTCCAATACAGAAGCATGCCTGTATGTGATGCAGTGCCGTCTAAGGGCCCGAAGATCACGGGCACCCAGTATGGTTTTCCGGCCTTGACCCTTACGCACAGAGATTCTTCCAGATTCTCTGAATCTTTTGATGATATTATGCACTGTAGATGATGATATGTTCAAACTCTTTGCAATTTTACACTGTCGAACTCCTTTCTGATATTGCTCCACTATTTGTCGGTGCAGAATTAGGGGGATTGGTGATCCTCTTCCCATCTTTACTTCTGAGAGCCGCTGCCACTCCAAGATGCTCTTTTTATACCCAGTCATGTTAATGACCTATTGCCAATTGGCCTAATGAGTTGCAATTTGGTTCTCCAGCTGTTCCTTTTTTGTACCTTTAACTTTTCCAGCCTCTTATTGCCCCGTCCCAACTTTTTTGAGATGTGTTGCTGTCATGAAATTTCAAGTGAGCCAATATTTGGCATGAAATTTCAAAATGTCTCACTTTCGACATTTGATATGTTGTCTATGTTCTATTGTGAACACAATATCAGTTTTTGAGATTTGTAAATTATCGCATTCCGTTTTTATTTACAATTTGTACTTTGTCCCAACTTTTTTGGAATCCGGATTGTAGATCTATGGATCATGATCATGCCTAGCGAGGCAGGTGATAGCATGGTACCCTGGACATGCTCAGGTCAAAGGTCACTCCGACGTAAACAACAAACATGGGTGCTTCCAGTGAGTTATTCGATCTTAACACTTTTCGTTTGGAATTTTTTGATGAGGGATATAAATGTAATGAGAGGCACCGGGAATTACGGACTCTCTTCGGTGAGAGTCCGTAATTTCAACCAGAGCCTCTCAGTGCATGGTATATTAGATTACTATGAGTGTAATATATTGCAGATTGCACAGAAACTAGTTAATGAGAAACTACTGTAGTTAACTACAGAGTGTCTGAGAAGTCAGGAACCAATCAGAGCACCAGGAAGTACCATGTCTACTAGGGTGGTCCCAAAATTTTTTTTTTAGGATTTTGTTACGACCACCTTACCTTTTTTTTTTACATTGCCTAAAAGAAGTTATTGTGCGAAATTTGGTTAAGCTAGAACAATGTTTAGAGGTGCCACAAAGCCATTAAAGTTTTCATTCAAGACACAATATAAAATAATGTGGCTTATTAACTGTTTCATATTCATACAAACAATACAGTAATATAACTTCCTGTGTTCAAAGTAACAATAGCTATTACTTGTCTGTGATTTTCTAAACCCTTCGGTATTCTGGTATCTTGTGGAGATAAAAGAACACACTAAGGACTTCCCGAGCAGAAGGAAGCTTTCTCCCAGACAGTTCCTTGGAAGTGGGACCAATTAACCAAACATAATTGTCCTTTCTGGTGTTGTGCTTTGCACCACCGGTACTACTTGTATTACTGTTGCTAGCCATCTGAAAAACATAGAAAGAAAAACATTCACAACTTCATCAGCATATTACGATCAGTGCTCATTGTTTAAGAACCCCTTAGTGCATGAAAGTTAACCTTCTATCAGTCTATAAACTCTTCCTGCCTCTTCTTTTTCATAGAAGTGGCATATTCCCTCTAGAATCGTGACTTTTTGGGGGTTTGAGATCTTCTCTGCAACAGTCTACGCGCCAACTAATGTTAATGGCTTATAGCCCAGGAGTAATAGGGTTATACCCGGAACAAATTAGTAACAAGCTGAAAATTTCAGAATACCTTTAGGAATAACATACTAAAAGTCCCCGGAAATCCCCCTTGTGCTCTCTGAGAAATTCAAGATGGCGTCCAAAATGGCCGCCAAATGGAGATCTGCCCATATCTCAGGCCCAAAACAAAATATTAATGCAATTAAAAGGTCAGAATATATGTTTTGTAGGGTAGGAGAGTAAATTCCAACATGTGTGTATTAATTACATTGTGTATTAACATTATATAATAACAATGTACACATTATTATAACAGTATATTTGTGTATAATGTGTTCGCTTGCCATGTCTGGTTAGATTGTCATATTTTTGGCACTTCACCAGTTCACATTTATGAATGTGCACAGTACTATGAATGTGCGTAGGTTTCATCCAGTCCGATCCTTGAATCAAGTATCAATCTTGAAACGCCCTGGCCCATAAATTCACATCCAAGAAGAAATAACAACGACTGTTATGACAAAATAATCGTTATGGTATCATGAAGATATCTCATATGTTTTTGAAATGGCTTCAGTTCTTAATGTTTAGGACTAATAATTACAGACTTATAATTGTAAATCTATACATGTGCTATTTAATGTACACTACCGATTATAGAGTGTGGATCCATTGGTTACTCGTTCACTCCGTATCATCCTATTCTGTTCGCAAAACAACAAACACAATTACTAGGGGTTGGAGCACTTATTTTCATTAATATGAATTAAAGTAAATTGGTGGTGTAAAATGAAAAATGGCATGTTAAAAGGTCATGCTGAGTTTAGTCATTTTTTGTCCGAACACACTGGCATTGCTAGTAGTAAAGACTGGCGCTAGAAACTCAAAGATGAATTTTTTTCCCCCCTTAAACAAGCTTGAATAAATTCCCTACTTCATTGATGGTACAACAAAGGTCCAAGCATTACAACTGAGGCACTGAGAAGTGTTTAAGTCTACTCATTGTTTATAAGCAAGAGCTTTTATTGAGGCAGACCTTTTTGTCATGAAAGTCGCCGGAATGTTGAAGAAGCGTACTGAAACAGCTTGCCATTGTAGTTTTAGAAGATAGAGTTCTCAAATTTAATTTCCCTTTAATATTTTATCAAAGCTTAAAGATGCACTAAATATTAAGGAAATTGATGTCTAATTGTTGTCTTACATTATGTTCATGTATGTAGGTAGCCTACTAAGCTAATCTGTCAATCATGTCAACCATCAAATTCCATGTAATTTCCACATTAATGACCTTGTAATCTTGGTTAATTTTAATTTTAACAGTGTGACAATGGTGAATTTGCATTGCTTGTATGAGAGAACATATAATTTAACATTTTAATTGCATTTATATTATGTTTTATCCCTGAGATATTGAAAAATCTCCAATCGGTGGCCATTTTGGACGCCATCTTGAATTTCTCAGAGAGCACTAGGTGGATTTCCGGGGACTTTTAGTATGTTATTCCTAAGGGTATTCTGAACATATTCTGAAAAATTCAGCTTGTTACTAATTTGTTCCGGGTTGGACTCAATTTTGAGCTAATGCTCTTGGGCTATTAACCCGATTTGCAACCTCGTGTGGCACCTCTAAATATTAACCAATTTTTCTGAAATTTTGCTTGTTGCCTTCTTTTAGCCTATGTAAAAAAATGGTAGGGTGGTCGGAATGTTTTGGTAAAAAAAATTTTTCCCATACATTTCGGGACCACCCTGATGTCCCTTTCATATAATGTTAATGTTCATTTTTCACCTGTAAGGAGGAACAAGTGTAAAAAAAAAAAAAAATCACGTGCGTATATGTAGTTTAATTCCCATCGGTTCCTGACTTTTCAGACACCCTGTAATTAATTAATTAGCTAGTATCATGCACAATGTCTGATAAGGTGACCTAGACTTTTGAGTTTGAAATTTCCATTTGTGAGATCTACTGTGTACGAAGTATCAGCTATTTTTCTGTCATTTTTAAATTAGCACTTTATTTAATTTGGAATGTCGTTTTATCACTGGCGAAGCGTTACTACTAGAGCTGGGACTTGAGCTCAGCCAAATCTTCGCCAGACACCAAAAAAGCAACAGGGCAAAGGATTTTGCCAGGGATTAGCGGCAGGCTGCCAGGTTGCGCCGTGCCGTTGTGTGTAGCTGTCGATGTTGATTTTAAAAGTAACTCAGTAAATTACATAAGGAAATGAATACTGAAGTGAAAAATACTGTAGTGAGCGTGCAGCGTGGAAGAAGAGTCTGGAGACAGAAATCTTAGTTCCTCGGTCGTTAGCCTGTAGCTCTCGATAGCACTGGTTTTACTGCTAGCATTCACCAACACTACTGATGAGCGCTACACCGGCTGGAAGGTCAAGTCAAGTTTATTTGTATAGCGCTTTTAACAATAAACATTGTCGCAAAGCAGCTTTACAGAATTTGAACGATTTAAAACATGAGCTAATTTTATCCCTAATCTATCCCCGATGAGCAAGCCTGTGGCGACGGTGGCAAGGAAAAACTCCCTCAGACGACATGAGGAAGAAACCTCGAGAGGAACCAGACTCAAAAGGGAACCCATCCTCATTTGGGCAACAACAGACAGCCTGACTATAATATTAACAGTTTTAACATGAAGTCAGTTTCGTTGATGTTGTAACTCTTCATTGATGGAAACTTGAGTGCAAAACTGTTCATGACAACTGCAGTCCTAAAGTTAGCAAGTCAACTGTAGTCCTCAGCCATAAAAGCAGTACTGTAAGAGTCCAGAGCGTCCTCCAGGTGTAACCCTCAACTGTCCTCATGGGGCCGTCCTCCACAGGAGCGATGCGATAAAACTCCAACCAGACACAGGGCACCAGGATGGATCAAGCAGGTCCGAGGGGCAGAAGAGGTTCAGCATCTCGATCCCAGGACCGACATGTAACTCAGAGGGACAGATTGGGGGGGGGAGGGGAGAGAGAAAACGCAGGTTGTTAGGTATGCCCTAAAAATGACACAAGTATTAAATCTGTGTGGTAGGCTCGTAGAGATGAGAGTCTTGACATCAGGCATAATACACAACAATGGCATGTTAATATGGTTAAAAAATATCATGACCTGCTCTGGCTGGATGCTTGATTGGGTGAAGGGAGCACACTCCTCAGCAATGATGGGATGCAGATGGGACCCTTAGGGCTGGCCAAGACAATTCAGTTACATTTCACCGGGTCTGGGACATGCGACAGAACGTCTGACGGCCGATTCCCTGCAGGCTACAATAGCCAGTCGAGGTCTCCACCCTCTCCACCAAAAGATTTCCTGTTGACTCCATGTAACTCAGAGGGACAGATTTTTTTTTGGGGGGGGGGAAGAAAACACGGGTTGTTAGGTATGCCCAATGTCACCTGAATAAGTAGGAACAGTATACATATTGCACTGAGTACAAGCAGGGACTCCGGCAAATAACTATGACAGCATAACTAAAAGGAGAGAGCCAGAAGGTAACACAGGCATGAGGGAGCCCCGGGACATAAAGCAGCAGCCACTACACCGTCAACAAACTCGAGTGAGCAAGCAGGTGGGGGACTGACAGCAGCCATACATCCCAGTTTACCAAAACACACTATGCCCATGTTTACAATAGACCGTATCAGCGGATCATCAGATTAACGTTTTTAAAATGATTAGTGTGCACACAGCAACACCAATACACGATTTGCGTGCACACAGCAATACCAATACACGGATACGCTCGGCTCTGCAGGCATCCTGTGCTCCAAATCACTCCGCCCTGAACAGCGAGTGCCCTCTGGAGGGTGCGCACTCCGGCCTTGCGCAGCTCACAGAGCGCGCGAGTGGAGTGCACAAGCTGTGATTCGGGACTGAGCCGCTGTGTGTGAGATCCCAGCGCATATCACTTACCACTTGCAAGTGGAAGGATGGCAAGCCTAAAGACAATCATAACTACACAATGGGCAGTATTTGCATCAGTATTTGCAGTATTTTCATACTTTTATACTCTTTAATGAAAGGTGATACAAGGCGGAAGTCCGCGCCGTTTTTCAGCAGTCGCGTCACATGACCAACGCCAGCGAATCAGGAAGGTGGATGTCACAGTGACATTGTCCAATGAGACGCCAGCTAGAGCTCAGCACAGCATATCCGCGTATTCTGAATGTTTACACAGCACCGGAGCTGACACGATCTGGATTGAATACGTGGACGCTGGCGGATTCCCGTTTCCCGGCGTTTCCAGGCGTTTTAATGTAAACGGACAGTGCATCCGCGAAGAAAACGAGACAGATACGGTCTAATGTAAACGTAGCCTATGTCTGAGGACCCTCCAGATCTACACCTTTACCTCATAAACACCATTAACAAAAGGCTTGACTAAACAGATATGTTTTCAGCCGAGACTTAAACGCTGAGACTGTGAGACACACATACAGTGCCTTGCAAAAGTATAAGGTGACTTCACTGTTGCACTGACGGCGCCGACTCGTGGTTAAGCTCACGTTGGGGTTCGAGAGACCTAGGGTGGTTAAATATTTGATCCCTCCCTTTGACTATAAATCAAAATCTGATTAATTAATCGTTCACTTCCTACATAAACACACACTGCCGGGACAGAAGGACCTTGGCAATGACGTCCTAACCAGTGAGCGAGCAGCTCTAAACTCTTCTCAGCCTAGAGACAACAAACAAAACAATCTCACTGGATAACTCTAATGTTTTCAGGACAGTAATTTCTGTCCTTTCATTTCTGAAGCAGATTTGATAGAAAATGAGGCCGAATTAGACTTGGAAGAGAATAATTATCATGAAATTATGAACGAATGAAAGAAATTAAATATAACATTTGAAATGCTGATATGTTCGGACCTTCTCTGAAGGCCCTGACGGTTCCCTTCTGATTTCTAGATGCATCACCGTTCAAAAGAAAAAAAAAAACTCTCTCGAGTTCACACTGCGGTTTCTTACAAGCTGCTTCAAGACTTATAACAGCATGTTTGAGAACACGCACAGTGCAACACTGCCATTTTACAGCTACGGAATGTCAGATTTATTGGATCTGCTATCTGATTTATAGCTAATGTTTTGCATGTTGCACAGAAACGAGTTGATGAGAAAATCTAGGCTGTCCCATAACCAGGAGCCAGGCTTTCTCGTATTCTTGCTGCCTGAGGACTGCTGCAGAGATTTGAGCAGATTAGCACTCTGTTATATTCACATGCATAGCCCACATGCAGGGGATTGAATTAACGAAGGATTTTCTTGGCTGCCGTCAATCACGTCTGGAAATAATCACCCCAGGTGCAATAGGCACGTGTCCAATACGGAGCACAATTAAAGCTATTTCGAACCTATTGAAATGTTTCTGCCATGACAGGATGGTGAGAAGCGTAAGCAGGCAGTCTTTTAGGGAAAATAATGCAATTCAAGCTGCTTCCTCCATTTCAGCTTCAAATCATAGCGAGCATTGAATCTTTTCGCATGTGTGGATGTTCACTTGGAGTGTTTGAATCCATTTGGGTGTCTCAGATGTTGTTATATTCACGCCAGCAAACTGTACACAAATGATGGCCTAAGTCCTGCAGTACTCATCAATGTTCTGTCCTAATATTACGTGCCTACTGTTACAGTACTGCGTGGATCATTAGTTCATTGTGTGTGTGTTTCAGGACCAGGATATGGCTGAAGAGTTGGATATTGTAGTCGTGGGCTCCTGTATGACTGATCTGGTCAGGTAAGTTCACGTATCAGGCATTATTAAGATCATATGCACATGACCGGCACTTTGACCGTGATTAACACACACATGGTGCCTTGCAAAAGTATTCATCCCCCTTGGTGTTTGTCCTGTTTTGTCGCATTACAAGCTGGAATTAAAATGGACTTTTGGAGGATTAGCACCATTTGATTTACACACAACATGCCTTCCGCTGTAAAGGCGCACATTGTTGTTTTATTGTGACACAAACAATAATTAAGATGAAAAACAGAAATCTGGAGTGTGCATAGGTATTCACCCCCCTCAAGGTCAATACTTTGTAGAGCCGCCTTTTGCTGCAATTCCAGCTGCAAGTCTCTTGGGGTATGTCTCTATTAGCTTAGCACATCTAGCCACTGGGATTTTTGCCCATTCCTCAAGGCAAAACTGCTCCAACTCCTTCAAGTTAGACAGGCTGCATTGGTGTACAGCAATCTTCAAGTTATGCCACAGATTCTCAATTGGATTGAGGTCTGGGCTTTGATTAGGCCGTTCCAAGACACTTAAATGTTTCCCTTTAAACCACTCCAGTGTAGCTTTAGCAGTATGTTTAGGGTCATTGTCCTGCTGGAACATGAACCTTCGTCTCAGTCTCAAACCTCTGGCTGACTCAAACAGGTTTTCCTCCAGAATCGCCCTGTATTTAGTGCCATCCATCTTTCCTTCAGTCCTGACCAGCTTACTTGTCCCTACAGATGAAAAACATCCTCACAGCATGATGCTGCCACCACCATGCTTCACTGTAGGAATGGTGTTCTCAGGGTGATGGGTTTGTGCCACACATGGCGTTTCCCGTGATGGCCAAAAAGATCAATTTTTGTCTCATTTGACCAGAGAATCTTCTTCCATGTGTTTGGGGAGTCTGCCACACGCTGTTGGGCCAACTCCAAACGTGTTTTCTTCAGCAATGGCTTTTTTCTGGCCACTCTTCCATAAAGCCCCGCCCGCTCTGTGGAGTGTACGGCTTAAAATGGTCCTATGGACAGATACTCCCATCTCCGCTGTGGATCTTTGCAGCTCCTTCAGTGTTATCTTTGGTGTCTTTGTTGCATCTCTGATTAATGCCCTCCTTGCCCGGTCTGTGAGTTTTGGTGGGCGGGGCCTTCTCTTGTCAGGTTTGTAGTGGTGCCATATTCTTTCCATTTTGCTATAATGGATTTAATGGTGCTCTGTGGGATATTCAAAGTCTGGGATATTTTTTATAACCCAACCCTGATCTATACTTCTCCACAACTTTGTCTCTGACCTGTTTGAAGGCTCCTTGGTTTTCATGTTGCTTGCTTAGTCGTGTTGCAGAGTCAGGGTCCTTCCAGAACAGGTTGATTTATCGTATACAGACATCATGTGACAGGTCATGTGACACTTTGATTGCACACAGGTGGATCTTAATCAACTAATTATGTGACTTATGAAGTGAATTGGTTGGACCAGCTCTTATTTAGGGGTTTCATACAAAAGGGGGTGAATACTTATGCACACTCCAGGTTTCTGTTTTTTCATCTTAATTATTGTTTGTGTCACAATAAAAAAAGCAATGTGCACCTTTAAAGTGGTCGGCATGTTGTGTAAATCAAATGGTGCTAACCTTTCAAAAATCCATTTTAATACCAGCTTGTAATGCGACAAAACAGGACAAACACCAAGGGGGATGAATACTTTTGCAAGACATTATACAGTACATATAGCACAATGCCCAGACTTTGCAGTTTTTAAAATAAGTGGAAATCGAGGGTCTTTCCATTCGGAGCTAAATGCAGCCCACTGTGAGCAGATAGCGGAACTGGCTTCAGTCTGTTCCAGTTATTCATATTGTTCCAGAGGTGTGAATCACCACACACTGAACACGTCGGATGTTGGCACTGTGCTTTTTTTTTTCCAGTGTCAGCAGTGTCAAGTGTCTCCTCGTCATGCTGACTAAAGCTGGAAAAAAACTAATACATTTCTCAATGTTAAAAAAAATATATAAAAATACAGAACTGGAGAAATTGTGTATTTGGTTCCCTTTGTGTGTGAAGTACGGGCAGAGCGGAGTCAAAATGACTAATCTCACATCGTTTGGATTTTGGATAAGAAGAGGTGTACAGTGCAAAAATAGTTATGGTAATACGCTAGGCGGTTTTACAAAAATTTATGCACAACAATAATAATAATAATAATGGATTTAGTAAGATAGGGACTCATGTAATAAAGCAAATAGCTGCATTAAATAAATAAATACTTTTGCCATGAATAATATCTCTCGTCTCATTATCTGTAGCCGCTTTATCCTGTTCTACAGGGTCGCAGGCAAGCTGGAGCCTATCCCAGCTGACTACGGGCGAAAGGCGGGGTACACCCTGGACAAGTCGCCAGGTCATCACAGGGCTGACGCATAGACACAGACAACCATTCACACTCACATTCACACCTACGGTCAATTTAGAGTCACCAGTTAACCTAACCTGCATGTCTTTGGACTGTGGGGGAAACCAGAGCACCCGGAGGAAACCCACGCGGACACGGAGAGAACATGCAAACTCCACACAGAAAGGCCCTCGCTGGCCCCGGGGCTCAAACCCAGACCTTCTTGCTGTGAGGCGACAGCGCTAACCACTACACCACCGTGCCGCCATGAATAATAATATTATTATTATTATTAACAGAGAGGAACCGTCAGGGCCTTCTAGACCTCCAGAGAAGGTCCAAACATATCAGCATTTCAAATGTTATATTTAATTTATTTCACTCTTTCATAATTTCATGATAATTATTCTCTTCTAAGTCTAATTCGGCCTCATTTTCTATCAAATTTGCTTCAGAAACGAAAGGACAGAAATTACTGTCCTGAAAATATTAAAATCGAGTTATCCAGCGAGATTGTTTTGTTTGTTGTCTCTAGGCTGAGAAGCGTTTAGAGCTGCTCACTCATTGGTTAGGACGTCATTGCCGGGACAGAAGGACCTTGGCAGTGTGTGTTTATGTAGGAAGTGACCGATTAATTAATCAGATTTTGATTTATAGTCAAAGGGAGGGACCAAAAATTTAATCACCCTAGGCCTCTCGAACCCCAACGTGAGCTTAACCGCGAGTCGGCGCCGTCAGCGCAACAGTGAAGTCACCTTCTAGCCGGTGTAGCGTTCATCAGTAGTGTTAGCGAATGCTAGCAGTCAAGCCAGTGCTATCGAGAGCTACAGGCTAACGATCGAGAAACTAAGATTTCTGTCTCCAGACTCTTCTTGCACGCTGCACGCTCGCTACAGTATTTTTCACTCAGACTTAAAGGAACAGTCCACCGTACTTCCATAATGAAATATGCTCTTATCTGAATTGAGACGAGCTGCTCCGTACCTGTCCGAGCTTTGCGCGACCTCCCAGTCAGTCAGACGCAGTCAGACGCGCTGTCACTCCTGTTAGCAATGTAGCTAGGCTCAGCATGGCCAACGGTATTTTTTGGGGCTGTAGTTAGATGCGACCAAACTCTTGCGCGTTTTTCCTGTTTACATAGGTTTATATGACCAGTGACATGAAACAAGTTCAGTTACACAAATTGAAACGTAGCGATTTTCTATGCTATGGAAAGTCCGCACTATAATGACAGGCGTACTAACACCTTCTGCGCGCTTCGGCAGCACATTGATATCTGAGCTCCGTATCAATGCGCTGTCGAAGCGTGCAGAAGGTGTTAGTACGCCTGTCATTATAGTGCGCACTTTCCATAGCATAGAAAATCGCTACGTTTCAATTTGTGTAACTGAACTTGTTTCATGTCACTGGTCATATAAACCTATGTAAACAGGAAAAACGCGCAAGAGTTTGGTCGCATCTAACTACAGCCCCAAAAATACCGTTGGCCATGCTGAGCCTAGCTACATTGCTAACAGGAGTGACAGCGCGTCTGACTGCGTCTGACTGACTGGGACGTTGCGCAAAGCTCGGAGACGTACGGAGCAGCTCGTCTCAATTCAGATAAGAGCATATTTCATTATGGAAGTACGGTGGACTGTTCCTTTAAGTATTCAGTTCCCTGTGTAATTTAACGAGTTACTTTTAAAATCAACATCGACAGCTACACACAACGGCACGGCGCAACCTGGCAGCCTGCCGCTAATCCCTGGCAAAATCCTTTGCCCTGTTGCTTTTTGGTGTCTGGCGAAGTTTTGGCTGAACTCAAGTCCCAGCTCTAGTAGTAACGGTTCATCACTGAATAATAATAATGGATTTACTAAGATTGATTGATTAATTAGTTAGCTAGCTAGCCAACCAGCCAGCCTTGGCTAATAATAATAAGAAGAAGAGAAGAAACAACTATATTAAACAAATAAGCAAACAAATCATTCCAATTTTGAAGCCCAGCATTGGCCAAGCAACAAAAATATTCTGATCTCTCTATCTTCGCCTCACCTTATCATCCAAATAGCTTTAAAATTCTAAATATTTACAGTCTGGCTGACAGCATACTGGTATGACTCCACCATGATAAGGAAATCAGACATGCTTCCATCATTAGATTTGCTCTGGGTGTTTATAATTTAAAGACAGGCTGCAAATCATCACAGAACCAACCAAGGCCCAGTTTCCCAAAAGCTTATTAAAATCAAGACGATCTCGCACTATGACGTGCACTCTACCATCGAACAATGATATTTTTTTTTCCTGCAGTGTTCAGACTGACGTTCCTCCTGTCACTCATAAGACAATAGACACTGTGATTCACTGTGATGCACCGAACATGCCCAATAAAATAAGCCTGTGGTTTTCTTAAACGTCTGAACGAGACACTCTGATTCACTGTGCTGGAACTTTCCAGAACCAAAATATATATAAAAGGCTGTATACAAAATAGAGCGAGCAGCGTGACAAACCATTTATTTCCTTGAGAAAAATTAAATGGTAGTTTGATGGCAGACAGGAACGAGCCACGTTGGCAAACTGGAGCTCTCTGGTTAGCCTGCTAGCTCTAGTTTCACCAGAAAGGACCGTTTTTAGAATGTGAAGAAATAACAAGGTGTAAATATTCTAAACGTATTTCATTTGTTTATTATTATTATTATTATTATTATTAATAATAATAATAATAATAATAAATCAATAATTACTTGTTATTTAGTAACTAATACATAATAAAACGGCGTCCCAGTTTTATTTTGTTTAATTATATGTCAATTGAGGGTTGTTTTACAATCAGGGTACGCAAGCTAAAAATCACATTTAACACTTGCACTATGTTCACACTGCAGGCTGAAGTGACTCAAATCCGATTTTTTCGCCCATATGTGACCTGTATCCGATCTTTTTTATTGACGATATGAACGACACAGATCCGATTTTTTCAAATCCGACCCAGGCCGTTTGGATATGTGGTCCTAATTCCGATTCCTATCCGATCTTTTCATACGCGACTTCAGTCTGAACCGCCAGGTCGCATTCATCCGACTTGCACGTCATCAACAAGCCACAAACGTCACTATTCTGCGCTGAAGTAGGCGGCGGGTCTCTCAAAAAAAGTTACAACAACATGGCTTTGATGTTCCTTTGAACTGAGGTTGCAGTCACTACCCCGCAGAACGCCTGAGCCAAACCCCTTGCCCTCTTCCTTCTCAACCTCCTCCTTAACATCAGGCTATTGTGCATGTTCTGGCTCCATCGCAACAACAACTGCATCATCGCCAGGTACTCCATGCTGGCTACTGTCATACACAGGAAACTTTAGGTTACTTCCGTAAACACTGGCCATGCTCACTGCGTGTGACGTCGTCGTATCCTGCAATGCGCATGCGGAACACTTTTAGGTCGCTTTTCGTTCATACTGAGGATCACATACAAGTCGCATATATTTGTTAATGTGAACGACCTCACAAAAAAATCGGATTTCACAAAAAAATCGGAATTGAGCATTAAGCCTTGCAGTGTGAACGTTGTGTTATTATCTTCAATATCAAAAGGCTTGACTAAATAAACTTGGTTGTTTATTGTAGTCCTGTGATAGCTCTATTTACCATGCAAAAAAAATTGGTGATAACGTTATTTTTGGTGAATGTATGGCAATATATGTCATATTTAGCAAAATTATTTGTGTCATTTAGAAAAAGTGCTTTTTTGACCACCGGTAGCTCCAAAAGGGATGCACTTACATCATTCTTTATACCATAAAAGAGCAATTCCAGCGTTATGGACGTGACACTTGAACTCAAAATGGCAACAAATCAGGGGCGCAGATAGGATTTTTGAACTGGGGGGGACTGAGCTGTCAGCAAATGATTCCATTTTGTGTATGCATGTATGTGTGCGTATATATATATACTACCGTTCAAAAGTTTGGGGTCACTTTGAAATGTCCTTATTTTTGAAAGAAAAGCACTGTTCTTTTCAATGAAGATCACTTTAAACTAATCAGAAATCCACTCTATACATTGCTAATGTGGTAAATGACTATTCTAGCTGCAAATGTGTGGTTTTTGGTGCAATATCTCCATAGGTGTATAGAGGCCCATTTCCAGCAACTCTCACTCCAGTGTTCTAATGGTACAATGTGTTTGCTCATTGCCTCAGAAGGCTAATGGATGATTAGAAAACCCTTGTACAATCATGTTAGCACAGCTGAAAACAGTTGAGCTCTTTAGAGAAGCTATAAAACTGACCTTCCTTTGAGCAGATTGAGTTTCTGGAGCATCACATTTGTGGGGTCGATTAAATGCTCAAAATGGCCAGAAAAATGTCTTGACTATATTTTCTATTCATTTTACAACTTATGGTGGTAAATAAAAGTGTGACTTTTCATGGAAAACACAAAATTGTCTGGGTGACCCCAAACTTTTGAACGGTAGTGTGTATACATGTTATTTCACCTCCCTCACTGCCATCACCAGGAACTACCTGCAGGCCAGGACAATGATAACATTTTAACATAGCCTATGGAAATCCAAAGTTTACACATTGTCATCACGCACAGAAATTGCAAAACTGCAAAACTAGTTTTAAAACCGCTAAGTTCCAACTGTTAAACATAGCGAGAGGCTGGGCTACGTGTGTGTGTGTAAAGTGTAAACCAGTGCATCCTGACTTTCTAACTATGCCTGTGTGTTGCGTGAGCGGCAGTCAGTCAACAACTCTTCGCAAAGTTTCCTTATGAAACAATATGCTCGCTGAAATTATGGCAGGGAACGGCAGATTAAACATTAAAACTGCCTTCTGAGCACTGTATCTACAGGCTGCCACCGAAAGAAGGAGGCTACCAGAAAGGCATCTCTACTCCGTACGATTTTACTTTCACTACGACATTACTTTGAACAGACTATCAAAAAATTGCAAGGTGATATGATAAAGTAAGGCACAGTTTACTTACAGTCGTTTTTTTTTTTTTAAAAACGATGCAATCGTTTTCTGCCTTTTGGCACCCTTCATCATGGCGTGTTGGGGTCCTGAACTAGGAGGCGCTGTCCCTGATATGCCTGTCAAACTCGTTGTGGGTAACCATAGCAACCAAGCTCGCAACCTGTGCAGTCTGCGCAGTTGCAACTACGTCTGTACTGCTGTGCACCTCAATAAACCGAATGGTAATTAGTATTTTGATTTTTCCGTGAGGTTTGCCTTATGCAAAGAAAGACAGCATAGACGTTTTTTCCTCCCTATAAGTGGGGGGGACCGAACAAGGTGAATTTAAATCTGGGTGGGACGAATCCCCCCCGTCCCACCCTCTATCTGCGCCCGTGCAACAAATGACCCAGTGCATGTTTTATTGTCTCCCAGTATTTAAACAGGTGTTGCATATTTTAAGGCTGTACCATACTGGAGAAGTGATAGAACAAGAACAATTCCCATAGTACATCTAGGGCATGCCAGAAAATGCCAATAAAAGATGCGTTATGGATGTGACAGAAAAAGTATCACTTTTCTTGGGTTACTGTACATTTTTATCAAACTCTGTGAAATTGTAAACCTAATGTCGAAATGGAGATATCCGTTTGATAGAGGGGTCCAAGTTAGGTGAATATTAAAAAATCTTTGTTTAAAATATTTTGTATTTCATGCAGAGTTTCGGAAGGAAAAGTCAGCGTTATGGATGTGACGAAATTCCGTTATGGATGTGACGCGTCTGAAATAGACATGGCATATGTTTAGAAAATCAGCAATTTAAAGTGCCATTCCACCATTGGATGTATTCTTTGGCATAAAATACAATATATTTTGACAACATATATAAACGGTATCACTAGATAGAGAAATCTTTTAGCTTCAAAATGATATATCAAACATTAATTTTTTGACAACGACAAGTATATTAATTTTGCGACCAAAGTCACCTACCCTTTTAATTTCCGCGCGTGATGTCATCGGCAGGTTCCCCTTCTTGTGTACCACGTGACGTGGCACTTATTATCAGCAATGGCGGATAGAATGCGATAAAAATAATACCAATAAATCTAGCTCATCTCATCTCATTATCTCTAGCCGCTTTATCCTGTTCTACAGGGTCGCAGGCAAGCTGGAGCCTATCCCAGCTGACTACGGGCGAAAGGCGGGGTACACCCTGGACAAGTCGCCAGGTCATCACAGGGCTGACACATAGACACAGACAACCATTCACACTCACATTCACACCTACGCTCAATTTAGAGTCACCAGTTAACCTAACCTGCATGTCTTTGGACTGTGGGGGAAACCGGAGCACCCGGAGGAAACCCACGCGGACACGGGGAGAACATGCAAACTCCGCACAGAAAGGCCCTCGCCGGCCACGGGGCTCGAACCCAGGACCTTCTTGCTGTGAGGCGACAGCGCTAACCACTACACCACCATGCCGCCCATAAATCTAGCTAATACCAATAAATCTAGCTAACTGAAAGATTAACTCAAAATTTTTCGCAATTTTTTTGGCCCCCATATACGAGGAGAAATGACTCTCTCACTTTGGGGGTTTCCTGGTCTAAAAATAGACCGACACGTGGTACACAAGAAGGGGAACCTGCCGATGACATCACGTTTCACTACCGCACGGAAATTAAAAGGGTAGGTGACTTTGGTCGCAAAATTAATATACTTGTCGTTGTCAAAAAATTATGTTTGATATATCATTTTGAAGCTAAAAGATTTCTCTGTCTAGTCATGTTGTCATAAAATATATTGTATTTTATGCCAAAGAATACATCCAATGGTGGAATGGCACTTTAAGCACCATAACCCTTTGAAAAACTCTAAATATCAGCTAAAACTATCAAAGTTCTTAAATAATATTTAGGATGGCTATTGTTTTGCTGTTTTGTGGATTTTAGCATACATTTCTGTGGCTTGTGGCAATAATATAGAATTGTACATGATCAAAGTTGATTTTAGCTTGGGTTTTACATTATAAGAAAGAAAGACTGACAGTGACGTATTAGGTTGGTTACAAATTGGTTCAACTTATTCACATCTGTAAAATACAGGCCTAGGTGAGATCTCTGGGAGTGGTTTTGATGTATTACATGTTGCTTTATTTTTGCATGGCGAGGTTGACATTTACATGGAATTGCCCTCAACAAATATTTGGTTCCATGTCATTGGAAACATACAGTAGTTAAGTTTTAATGTTGAATGCCAGTAAGTTTTCAGACTATTTTGATCAAAGTAGTATGTAATCGTGTCCAAAAAATGTCCTCTCCGAGACAGCTAATTTTTCAATATAAAATAACATCTAAAATGAGTATTTTCATCCTAAAATATGGTCAAGATATTGGGACATAAATATTAGAGACAACTAACACAAAGCTTACAGCCTTATATTTAAAAGCACTATGGAAGTAGTGGATTCTGAATTGTCAAAAAAAAAAAAAGTCCTCTCCGAGAATCACTTCATTTGTTTCTCCCAGCCCTGCTTACTTAATCTTGTTATAATACAAACTATTACACATGCCTATCTGTTCTTTAACTTGTCCTTCACTTAAAAACTGGTACAAGAACCAGTTTGAATCAATTTGAATTTTGGACCCCTGTGACACAAACTTTGTACCCTGATTGTAAAACAACCCTTAATGCAAAATTGGTGGCACACTGGTGTAGTGGTTAGCGCTGTCGCCTCACAGCAAGAAGGTTCAGGGTTCGAACCTCACGTCCAACGCAGGCCTTTCTGTGTGGAGTCTGCATGTTCTCTTCGTGTCTGCGTGGGTTTCCTCCGAGTGCTCCGGTTTCTTCCCATGGTCCAAAGACATCCAGATTAGGTAAAATCCCCAGACGCTGGGGTTGTACAAGCCAGTGTATACTTAGTGCTGGTCCCAAGTCGGGATAGACTGGGGAAGGTTGCGTCAGGAAGGGCATCTGGTATAAAATATATATATTTTTTTGAACTATGCCAAATCAAATATTTGGATACTTATGCAAGGAACAGATTCACCAGATCTGGACAGTTGAAGACTTTAGAAAGAGTGTGTTTTTCCAACCACTAAAACCATCCAGTTTTAGTGACATGATGTGGTCTTCTCCTGTTGTAGGCCACTCCCCTTTTAAGATTTGCATTCGAGATGCTTTTCTGCTCAGCACGGTTGTAAAGAGTGATTATTTGAGTTATCATAGCCTTCCTGTCAGTTCAAACCATTCTTTCTTGGTTCAGATGCTTGATGTGAACATTAACTGAAGCTCTTGACCTGTATCTGCATGATTGTAGTGTTCACACGGCCTGCGCATGAACTTAATCTCGGTTTTGTAGATTGTAATTAGACCATGTCATTCTTCCAGAAGGATTTGTATATTGTTTTGTGGGGTAATCTGTATATGTGCTGTACAATCAGGTGATTGTTTAACACCGTTGCACTTACAGTTGTGGTCAGAAGTTTACATACAGTGACATGAATGTCATCTTGGATATGAATGTCATGGCAATACTTGGGCTTCCAGTAATTTCTCTGAACTGTTCTTTTTCTGTGGCAGAATGTACAGCATACATCTTTAATTTAAAAAATAAAAACACTTGAGATGCAGTTCATGGACAGATGTCCTGACATTTTCCTTTAGAATTTGCTGATAGAACAATGAATTCTGAATTATACCAGCGAATTCTAAAGGAAAATATCAGGGCATCTGTCCATGAACTGAATCTCAAGAGAAGGTGGGTCATGCAGCAAGACAACGACCCTAAGCACACAAGTCGTTCTACCAAAGAATGGTTAAAGAAGAATAAAGTGAATGTTTTGGAATGGCCAAGTCAAAGTCCTGACCTTAATCCAATGGAAATGTTGTGGAAGGACCTGAAGTGAGCAGTTCATGTGAGGAAACCCACCAACATCCCAGAGTTGAAGCTGTTCTGTACGGAGGAACGGGCTAAAATTCCTCCAAGCCGCTGTGCAGGACTGATCAACAGTTACCGCAAATGTTTAGCTGCAGTTATTGCTGCACAAGGGGGTCACACCAGATACTGAAAGCAAAGGTTCACATACTTTTGCCACTCACAGATATGGAATATTGGATCATTTTCCTCAGTAAATAAATGACCGAGTATAATATTTTTGTCTCATTTGTTTAACTGGGTTCTCTTTATCTACTTTAAGGACTTGTGTGAAAATCTGATGATGTTTTAGGTCATATTTATGCAGAAATATAGAAAATTCTGAAGGGTTCACAAACTTTCAAGCACCACTGTATACTTCTGACCACAATTGTATTTTCTTGCCGAGTAAAACTACAACAGGCTTGGTTGTTTTTTTTGTTTTTTGTTTTTTTTTTCCGTTCAAGGCAGCTTATTTTTTCTTTTTATAATTTCCCCTGTCGTGTTGCCGTGCTGTGGGTGTAACTATAATCTTTACTTCAGCATCCAAATTACTTGTTTTTCTTTCATACTTTGTTCTCGAGTCATCATGACAGATTAGGTCTACTGATCCCTGAAGCATTATTCTCCACCAGCACACCATGTTACTGAATCGTAATATCACGTTCAGTGCTAAAGCGGGGGGGGGATAAACAATTCTGAGGTCGTGTGTACATATTGAAGGCATTGTATTGAGAAAAAAAAATAATAATAATAATAATAAGTTTCCTGGAAAAATATGCTTAAACGCGTTTGGCCCAAATGCGAATATGTTTAAGAGAAAACTGGAAGAACATGTTGTTCAGGGTAAGGTTTGACGGCGAATAAGCAGCTATAACTTAGTGAGCATGTTCTTGATTTGACGTGTGGGAATGTGTATTCGGATTTGCTCTTCCACACACAGATCTGCTGAAATAATAGCTGTGTCATTTTAGATACAGGTCAGGGCACGTTCAAAGAAACGCCTTTTGTAAGTGTTTTCTATTAAATGTCATGGTAAGCATATGTGCAATTACCACAAACAAGAATTACTTTTTTTTTTTTGCTTTTACTTGAAACGCTTGTGGACTGAGAGCAGTTTTTGGGGCGGGCAGTAACCGTGTATGTGAACCCTATTTTTTTTGTGGTATGCTTGAAGTAAAATTATCAACAACAGCGTGGTGTGATGCATCACCACTTCAGAGTTGATTATTTTTTTTAATAATGGCATGTCCTGAAGTTTTGCGTATACCACAGCAATTTGCCATCAATTAAAATGTTTCATTTATTAAAGAACATTGCGTCGTACTCTTTTTTTTAAAAATATTTCTACCGTTCCATTAAACGTTGTGGAGCATCCTGAAAACAAGTTAGGTCGTGTAGATTAGAGCCCTGCACTCCCGCGGGAGTCCCGCGGGACCCGACGCAAAGCAGTGAGGCGCGGGACAAATTTTGAAAGCTCATTGTGGGCGCGGGCGGGAGGGGGAGTGCACAATGCGGGAGCGGGCGGGAGAGGTGATAAGCTGCAGTCCCGCTAACTAAAAACGTGTTTAAAATAAAATTTATAAATTATTAATTTATGTCTATCATATATAATTTGTGCTGGATATTTTATTTGGCGGGGCGGCACGGTGGTGTAGTGGTTAGCGCTGTCGCCTCACAACAAGAAGGTCCTGGGTTCGAGCCCCGGGGCCGGCGAGGGCCTTTCTGTGTGGAGTTTGCATGTTCTCCCCGTGTCCGCGTGGGTTTCCTCCGGGTGCTCCGGTTTCCCCCACAGTCCAAAGACATGCAGGTTAGGTTAACTGGTGACTCTAAATTGACCGTAGGTGTGAATGTGAGTGTGAATGGTTGTCTGTGTCTATGTGTCAGCCCTGTGATGACCTGGCGACTTGTCCAGGGTGTACCCCGCCTTTCGCCCGTAGTCAGCTGGGATAGGCTCCAGCTTGCCTGCGACCCTGTAGAAGGATAAAGCGGCTAGAGATAATGAGATGAGATTTTATTTGGCATTAATAAAAACATTTTAAGATGCCTGAATTTGCGGATGTGGTCTAATCTCGCGTACGTTTCCGATTCCTTTCCGCTCTTCCGTGTTTGAGATCTCCAATCATGGCAGAAGAGCAGAGCTCCTCTAGTGAAGCTCACAGTGCTTCAGAAGTAAGTGCTGCTTTAAAAAGAGGTAGATTTTAAAAAGAGGCACCATCACGCTGTGTCTTTTAAATTATATTAATTTCTTATAGGCCTACTTGTATTTCCTAGAATGTAAATGTGAGGAGTGACATATAAGCTATGTGCAATGTACAATATTCTTAATATCCACTGTAGACTTTGGTAGGTGTGTTGGGTATCTCTGTAAAGCCTGAGCTGCGCATGCCGCCTGGCAACGCGCACCCTCGCTACGTGCGCTAGGTGAAGGATCGGTCAGTGGAGAGCTCAGCTAAGCTCAGCATGTTTAATTCCCCAAGCCAATGACAAGAACTTTCGTGAGAAATAACGCGAACGTCTGCATCATGTGGGATTTGCGGGCGGGAGCGGGACAAAATATGGCAGGCGAGAGCGGGACTGAAAATCATAATTCTTTGCGGGAGCGGGTGGGAGCGGGACTGCACAATGCGGGAGGGGGCGGGCTATGTAATATAAGCAATGGGCGTAAATGAGATTCGTTGAGACCTGTGCGTAACATCGTAGGACGGGAGTAAAACGTACAGCGGAAATCAAAGGGACCAACATCTGCCAACGTTGTCAAAAGACGTGCGCGCCCTCTTTCGAACGCTGACGTAATCGAGCCGGAAGTTTTGTTTGTTTTGATAGCAATCAGGAAAGTTTGAAAAAAGTAGGCAGTAATCGTCATTTAAACTCGTTTTTGCGCAATACTTCGTTTGGAAAACAGTTTTCAAAATGGCGGCACTGACACCTGGCTGACACTTCACGTTTCGAAGTCTCGCACAAGTCTCGTGAAGATCACGCGGATAAGCGACGCCTGCCGTGGACCAAACGAACTAAATTCAACACGGCTAAAAACCGAATAGGCCGATAAGTATAATATTTAATTGCAATTAGTTGCCAATACGAGTCACGATATAAGGTTACTAAAACCGAAAGCGTAATTGAATAACACGTTAATTAAGAAATAAAGCAAGTTTAAAAATGACTTCAGTTTTCCTTTAATGCTCGAGCAGAGGTATTCAGATGACTGCAGGATAGCGTTGGTTCGATAGCAAAATTTTGGGTTTGGTACAGTCACTGGCATGGTAGGACGGGAATGATACTCGTTTGGTACCAATGCAGCACCATTATTATTATTATTATATGCTAAATTATTATACATACAGGACACTTTTCGATGGAATAAAAATGTGTTCTATTCCCTTTGAGCAGGTTTAATTCATTTGGTTTGATAGCATGCAATATTGTTAGCATATCGCTTATCCTATGTGTATTACAGTACGTCACTCTACCCAATGGAGAGTGAGCGTTGAATATGGTTTACAATATTGCATGGTTGTCAAGACAACATGACGTCACACGTCGGAGACGTAAAACGTCTGCGCTAGAGAGTGACTGTGACAATTTGTAAACAAAAATGGCCGCCAGGTTTGCTTCGTTAAATATGGAAGAGTTTGAGAGAATTTTGAAAGAGAAAGACGCGTTGAACGCCCGAAAGGGATGTGTCTTCGACTCGTTCAATATCATGCTAGCTGAATGGAATATATCTGATATACCATGAAAAAATCCCAATATTATTTAATCAGATCATATTAGTGTGACATACCATTAAAAGTGTGACAGTTCAGGTGGATGCCATCCAGCAGCCAGTACACTTTTTTTTTTTTTTTACTATCAATCAATCTTACCATCATAATAATAAAGACAAGATACACAGTTACACTCACCGGCCACTTTAATAGGAATTTGTTCTTGATTCTAAGATCCCTGTTCTTGGCTGCAGGAGTGGAATGTCTTTCAGTGTGTTCTGCTGTTGCATGCTGAGATGCTTTTCTGCTCACCACGGTTGTAAAGAGTCGCTATGAGTTACTATATCCTTCCTGGCAAAAAAGCTCGAATCAATCTGGCCATTTTCCTCTGACCCTCTCTTATCAACAAGGCGTTTGTTTCCACCCACAGAACTGTCGCTCACTCACTCACTCAGTGTTTTTTGTTTTCTGCACCATTTTTTCTGTGTAAACTCTAGCGTTTCTGTTGTGTGTGAAAACCCCAGGAGATCAGCAGTTTCTGAAATACTCAAACCTCAGACTCATCTGGCTCAAACCAACACCCATGATGCCACAGTGAAAGAAAGCCACACCTTTGAGATCACCATTTTTCCTGTTCTGATGTTTGAACATTGTGAACGTTAACTGACGCTCTTGATTTGTATCTGCATGATGCAGAGGTGGAGAGTAACGGAGTACATTTACTTGAGTTCTGTACTTAAGTACACTTTTTGAGTATCTGTACTTTCATCTCATTATCTCTAGCCGCTTTATCCTTCTACAGGGTCGCAGGCAAGCTGGAGCCTATCCCAGCTGACTACGGGCGAAAGGCGGGGTACACCCTGGACAAGTCACCAGGTCATCACAGGGCTGACACATAGACACAGACAACCATTCACACTCACATTCACACCTACGCTCAATTTAGAGTCACCAGTTAACCTAACCTGCATGTCTTTGGACTGTGGGGGAAACCGGAGCACCCGGAGGAAACCCACGCGGACACGGGGAGAACATGCAAACTCCGCACAGAAAGGCCCTCGCCGGCCCCGGGGCTCGAACCCAGGACCCTCCTGCCGTGAGGCGACAGCGCTAACCACTACACCACCGTGCCGCCCGTATCTGTACTTTACTTGAGGATTTTTTTTTGGAAACTTATGACTTTAACTTCACTACATTTGAAAGGCAAATATCGTACTTTTCACTCCATGACATTTCTATCAAGGTCCTTGTTACTCGTTACTATGAAGCAGCTTTGAAAGTGGATGTTTTTTTCTTTTCTTTTCTAAAATGTGCTTGGCTTTTCCGCAGGCGACACTGAGACAGATCATCAGTAATCACTCGGGTCACGTCACGTTCATAGACTGGATAAAATCAAGTTCAGTGATTCCTAAGCAGCGTTCTTTTACACGATCAGTTGATGGTGGAATGGAAGGAGGCGGTTCTTCTGGAGAACGCACGCACTCATGGCTTTACCTAGAACCCATGTTTCAGTTTTCTGAAAGGATTAAAAATTTGTTTCGTTTTAAATGTTTGCTTTGTTTGCCGAAAACGAACCACATCACAGCCTACAAAAACTCGCCGTCCAACCTGCGGAAGCATATTGACGTATATAAACGTTTTATTCCAAGAAAAAGCTTTCAACGAAGTTGTTTGTGCTTTTAGAGCTACATTGTAATAGCTATACAGTCTGGTTAGTCAAATGACTTTCTATGGATTTGCCCGTCATGTTGCCGTAGCCTTGTCCACGGCTAACGTTTACACATGGCTAGTTAACTTGGACACTCTTAGTTAGCATGTAAAAACGGAGTTATGCTAACATGAATAACGTTAACTTATCTGAAGTCGTTTCAGAAATATGTTTTAGCATAATCTTGCCAAATCAACAATGTAGAAATCTTTCTTTTCTAGTAGCGTTAGCTACCCAGTATGATTTCAAGTTTGAAAAGAGTTTGCTAGCATGTCAGGTGGAGCGTCACTGACTAGCTAGCTTAATGTTAAACCACCATGATGCACAGCACGCGTTCATTTTGTGAATTCACGTTTCTGTCTTCGGTAACGGCATCAGGTTTTGTAACCGTTGTGGCAATAATACAACAATGAGTGAACGGAAATTGTACTTTTAATACTGAAGTATTTTTAAAAGCAAGTACTTCAGTACTTACAGTGGTGCTTGAAAGTTTGTGAACCCTTTAGAATTTTCTATATTTCTGCATAAATATGGCCTAAAACATCATTGGATTTTCACACAAGCCCTAAAAGTAGATAAAGAGAACCCAGTTAAACACATGAGACAAAAATATTATACTTGGTCATTTATTTATTGAGGAAAATGATCCAATATTACATATCTGTGAGTGGCAAAAGGATGTGGACCTTTGCTTTCAGTATCTGGTGTGACCCCCTTGTGCAGCAATAACTGCAGCTAAACACTTCCGGTAACTGTTGATCAGTCCTGCACACCGGCTTGGAGGAATTTTAGCCCGTTCCTCCGTACAGAACAGCTTCAACTCTGGGATGTTGGTGGGTTTCCTCACATGAACTGCTCGCTTCAGGTCCTTCCACAACATTTCGATTGGATTAAGGTCAGGACTTTGATTTGGCCATTCTAAAACATTAACTTTATTCTTCTTTAACCATTCTTTGGTAGAACGACTTGTGTGCTTAGGGTCGTTGTGTTGCTGCATGACCCACCTTCTCTCGAGATTCAGTTCATGGACAGATGTCCTGACATTTTCCTTTAGAATTCGCTGGTATAATTCAGAATTCATTGTTCCATCAATGATGGCAAGCCGTCCTGGCCCAGATGCAGCAAAACAGGCCCAAACCATGATACTACCACCACCATGTTTCACAGATGGGATAAGGTTGAAATGTAGTGTTTTCCTTTCTCCAAACATAACGCTTCTCATTTAAACCAAAAAGTTCTATTTTGGTCTCATCCGTCCACAAAACATTTTTCTAATAGCCTTCTGGATTGTCCATGTGATCTTTAGCAAACTGCAGATGAGCAGCAATGTTCTTTTTGGAGAGCAGTGGCTTTCTCCTTGCAACCCTGCCATGCGCACCATTGTTGTTCAGTGTTCTCCTGATCGTGGACTCATGAACATTAACATTAGCCAATGTGAGAGAGGCCTTCAGTTGCTTAGAAGTTACCCTGTGGTCCTTTGTGGCCTCGCCGATGATTATACGCCTTGCTCTTGGAGTGATCTTTGTTGGTCGACCACTCCTGGGGAGGGTAACAATGGTCTTGAATTTCCTCCATTTGTACACAATCTGTCTGACTGTGGATTGGTGGAGTCCAAACTCTTTAGAGATGGTTTTGTAACCTTTTCCAGCCTGATGAGCATCAACAACGCTTTTTCTGAGGTCCTCAGAAATCTCCTTTGTTCGTGCCATGATACACTTCCACAAACATGTGTTGTGAAGATCAGACTTTGATAGATCCCTGTTCTTTAAATAAAACAGGGTGCCCACTCACACCTGATTGTCATCCCATTGATTGAAAACACCTGACTCTAATTTCACCTTCAAATTAACTGCTAATCCTAGAGTTTCACATACTTTTGCCACTCACAGATATGTAATATTGGATCATTTTCCTCAATAAATAAATGACCAAGTATAATATTTTTGTCTGATTTGTTTAACTGGGTTCTCTTTATCTACTTTTAGGACTTGTGTGAAAATCTAATGATGTTTTAGGTCATATTTATGCAGAAATATAGAAAATTCTAAAGGGTTCACAAACTTTCAAGCACCACTGTAAGTAAAAATTTAACTGGACAGCTTTCACTTGTATCGGAGTAACATTTGACCAGCGGGATCTGTACTTTGACTTTGGTACAGCAGGTGGATGTAGGGGTGTTCCTAAGAAAGTGGCCGGTGAGTGTAGATTTAGATATATGTAAAAAATAAATACCTTCATGAAACTTCAACTGAAAACGAGTCAAGTGAAATGATAGTTGTACCTTATTTTACTTTCTAAAAAAGATCTACATGTAAACAACATATGATTGTTTCTTACCATAAAATGTGATTAAAGAGTGTAAAGAAAGTGCAGTTACTCCACAAAACCTGTTATTTGACATCTGTGTAATCAGCCGTGCTTACGTAAAGCACCTGAATACGCATTTGGAACTGCCATGAAATATTTCAGGGGACCCTGATTGTGAAAATCCATCCCCATGGGGCTATGCCTCTGGGCTGCATAATTCAGGGCTGGTTATCGTTGACGTAGTTTACAGTAAATATGGAAGTACGTTAGTTATTGCACACACAGCCTTGAAGAAATTCTAAAATCACCAGAAATGATCGTAGTGTTCTGTTCCAGTGTTGGAAACTCCAATAGAAAAGTGTTTAATGTTCGAGCAGAGCTATTCAAATGAGCTCTGGGATGTTTGTGCAGATAAGAGTCGAGATGGAAAATACCAAAAAGGAAGATTTACAGATAAAGACTCTGTCAGATCTTCATGCAATTTGCATAAGAGGTCCACATTTTAACTTCAGAGCAGAAGATAACGTCACAGGATACCAAAAGAACTGGCTTTATTCATAATTTAGATGGCAAATGAGCAAATCAGTAGCTGTATTTACGTAAGTGTTTTAAACATAGTGTTAATTGAGCTTGTCTGGAAACCCCGTCCCCTTTTCCAATCTCACTTTAATGTTTTATCCTGTGTGTTTGCTGTGCTTGAAATGGCAACAAAATTTTATTGCTTTCTGTCAAAGTAAAGGCAGAGTGTTTTGAATGTGGTTCCATTATATTATATTAATATTATATTTCACAGTTATTCGCTGAAGGCGAAGTGAATATTGCTGATTATTATACATACAGGACACTTTTTCCATTGAATAAAAACATGTGTTCTATTCCCTTCAAGTGGGTTTATTGATGATATGCAATATTGTTATCATCTCACTTATCCTCCATGTATTACGCCACTCTCCTTAATGGAGAATGAGCGTGCGATATTGTTCTAATATTGCACATTGTCAAGACAACGCGACGTCACATATCGGAGCTCATGCAAAGATCCAATGACAAAACTTTTCTGCTGTGTATCGCATGCGTGCAATCATTTCTTTGTCCGCCGGGAAAGAGAGAAGACGAGGCTAATCCAGTGCTAGGTTTAAGCACGAAATAAATAAACTGAAACTAAAAACGCGCTGAACACCCGAAAGGCTACCAGAACTTCATTATATATTCTTCACGCATATTTGCAAGAGAAAAACAGACCAACGGACATCGACAAACTGGAAAAGGGACACATCGGAGATGTAAAACTTCCACGCTAGCGAGAGACTGTGACAGTTTGGAAACAAACACGGCTGCGCGGTTTGGTTCGTTATAAGCGGAAGACTTTGAGAGAATTTTGGCTGCCTGGTCGCTCCGTTGTGTGTAGCTGTCGATGTTGATTTTAAAAGTAACTAAGTAAATTACACGGGGAAATAATAATAATAATAATATTCAGCTTGACTGCACTAGCATCGTCCTGCGCTAGCATTGGCCTTCACTAACACTGCATCGGCTAGAAGGTAACTGGGCTGCTGTGCTAACAGCCCTGAGTTGTGGGTAAGCTAGCGTTGGCCTTCAAGAATGCTAATATCAAGAGTGTGTATGTCTAATAATAATAATAATATTGGCTGGCTTTTTTTTTGTGGTCTATTCCATTCAGCTACTCGTCTTCGACTCGTTCAGTATCATGCTAGCTGAATGGAATATATCTGATAGACCACTCAACACCAGCCAATATTATTTAAATTATAACTGAGACGAAGAAGTCAAGGTTATTATTCACTGATATTCACTGAGCCTGAGGCGGATAATTGTTTAGTTAGGTCCATATATATTTGGACACTGACACAAATTTTGTTTTTTTACCTGTTTACTGAAACATATTCAAGTTATAGTTATATAATGGACATGGACATAAAGTCCAGACTTTCAGCTTTCATTTGAGGGTATCCACATTAAAATAGGATGAAGGGTTTAGGAGTTTCAGCTCCTTAACATGTGCCACCCTGTTTTTAAAGGGACCAGAAGTAATTGGACAATTGACTCAAAGGCTATTTCATGGGCAGGTGTGGGCAATTCCTTCGTTATGTCATTCTCAATTAAGCAGATAAAAGGCCTGGAGTTGATTTGAGGTGTGGTGCTTGCATTTGGAAGATTTTGCTGTGAAGAAAACATGCGGTCAAAGGAGCTCTCCATGCAGGTGAAACAAGCCATCCTTAAGCTGCGACAACAGAAAAAACCCATCCAAGAAATTGCTACAATATTAGGAGTGGCAAAATCTACAGTTTGGTACATCCTGAGAAAGAAAGAAAGAAAAAGAAAGAAAGAAAGAAAGAAAGCATTGGTGAACTCATCAATGCAAAAAGACCTGGACGCCCACAGAAGACAACAGTGGTGGATGATCGCAGAATAATTTCCATGGTGAAGAGAAACCCCTTCACAACAGCCAACCAAGTGAACAACACTCTCCAGGAGGTAGGCGTATCGATATCCAAATCTACCATAAAGAGAAGACTGCATGAAAGTAAATACAGAGGGTTCACTGCACGGTGCAAGCCACTCCTAAGCCTCAAGAATAAAAAGGCTAGATTGGACTTTGCTAAAAAAACATCTAAACAAGCCAGCACAGTTCTGGAAGAACATTCTTTGGACAGATGAAACCAAGATCAACCTCTACCAGAATGATGGAAAGAAAAAAGTATGGCGAAGGCGTGGTACAGCTCATGATCCAAAGCATACCACATCATCTGTAAAACACGGCGGAGGCAGTGTGATGGCTTGGGCATGCATGGCTGCCAGTGGCACTGGGTCACTAGTGTTTATTGATGATGTGACACGGGACAGAAGCAGCCGGATGAATTCTGAGGTATTCAGAGACGTACTGTGTGCTCAAATCCAGCCAAACTGATTGGTCGGCGTTTCATAATACAGATGGACAATGACCCAAAACATAAAGCCAAAGCAACCCAGGAGTTTATTAAAGCAAAGAAGTGGAATATTCTTGAATGGCCAAGTCAGTCACCTGATCTCAACCCAATTGAGCAGCATTTCACTTGTTAAAGACTAAACTTCAGACAGAAAGGCTCACAAACAAACAGCAACTGAAAACCGCTGCAGTAAAGGCCTGGCAGAGCATTAAAAAGGAGGAAACACAGCGTCTGGTGATGTCCATGAGTTCAAGACTTCAGGCAGTCATTGCCAACAAAGGGTTTTCAACCAAGTATTAGAAATGAACATTTTATTTACAATTATTTAATTTGTCCAGTTACTTTTGAGCCCCCGAAATGAAGGGATTGTTTTTTAAAAAATGCTTTAGTTCCTCACATTTTTATGCAATCATTTTGTTCAACCCACTGAATTAAAGCTGAAAGTTTGAACTTCAACTGCATCTGAATTGTTTTGTTCAAAATCCATTGTGTTAATGTACAGAACCAAAATTAGAAAAATGCTGTCTCTGTCCAAATATTTATGGACCTAACTGTAAATACACAGGTGACTATTTAAAAAATATTTAAAAATCATATTAAAAAATCTTTTTTTTTTCAAACTTCAAAAGCAGCATGCAAATGTAATAACGGCACGGCTCAGACTTGTCACTTATCTACGCCGAGTCACATAAAATACTTTGTTTTGAAACCGATAAAATAAATCACAGTTCCACCTTACCTTTGAATCGTTTTAGACCAAACTTTGTAGCATCTTTAGTGCTTTTATTTTAGGAACAGCATTTTCTTTCATCATTTGTAATTCTTCCTCACTTACGGTGATGAAGCGATTGTCCGCCATTTTGCCGAGTCGCTCGAGGTGATTATCGAGAAATAGTCCAAATTTCTTGACCAATCAGCACGCACGTGATTTTCTATAATCACTTGCGTATTTATACTAAAGTCACATATTTGAGAAAAGTTGATGGGATTTAACAACTGCCCTTAAAGGAGATACGCAGAGCCATGGCCTCACTTTTTGTTTATAAATGCCTTGAGACCTCAAGCAGCGCTCGAAACTAACGGTGTCCCGATGTCCCGGGGACCATAAAAAATGTCATCGGGACACAAAATTATCATATCTGGGACAATCCCGGGACAATGGAAAAAAATAGATCTAGAAACGACAATTCCCCCGGGGGAAATCGTGAGAGTGATGCAGTGCGTGTAGCAGTCACAGTTGCCGGAGCTGAGCTGGACTGTATTTTTGTCTCTCTCTGCTCAGCGTGCGGGTGGGGGAGGGGCACACAAAAAGGGCAGCTTTCCGTCAGAGCGCTCCCTCCAAACAACGGGGGTTTACATGAGAACGGAAGGAGATATTCACAAAATTATTTCACATTGAGTGCCACAAGGGTCTCCTGAACACACTGATGTACTTTTTTTTTGTCTGTAGTGTAAAAATTGAGGACACTAGAGCGAGTTAAAAACGAGTGACTTTTCTGATTTAACAATCAAAGCGCAGCCACGTTTATAATGTGAGTCTATGGGGCTGCGCGCCTGCCCTCTCCTCACTTTCAGGCTTCTCATTCAAAAACTGCAAGTCCTATCGTGTAGGTAGACACATTGTGTGAATCAGGACAAGTGTGGCTACTACTTTTGAGAAAATTGTGTGTGTAGAGTGAAAATTGGGGCTGAAAGCACAGTTTAAATGAGAAAGTTTGAGCTATTTTTCCAAGCTCTCTACACTCTAACTTAACGAGCTGCACTGGTGTGTAACGCAATAGACACCCATTATAAAGCCGGAATTTCTCCAGGAACCCACATGGGGTTTGAGCTGGGTCTGAGCCAAAAGTATAGAACCTAGCAAAAAGTTGAATGCCAGATCCACAGAGGAGAAGTTTCTCTACGTTTTAAAGTTTGAATCATGTCTCTAGGTGAAAGCATGCCAGAGCAGCAGATGTTTGAAAATGTGTGTAGTTTTTCAAATAATTCCATAGAAATGAATGGGAAATTTATCTAGGTCAAAGAAAATGAAATTAAGCACTGTAAATAATGTAAATGATTTCTATGACTAAAGGTTACAATAAAAAAACTTGCATTACATTGCTTTGTTTGCACTTGTATGATATGACACTTTTATCCAAAGTGACTTTACAGTTTTTTACAGTGTTACAGTCCCTGGAGCAATGTTGGGGTCGGTGCCTTGCTCAAGGGCGTTTCATCTATTGATGGTATGGCTGATGGCTTTCAAAACATCTCTGAATGGGGCAACAGGTATATTACATAAAAATGGATAACGGTCATGGTGAAAATGATAAGTTGGCCTTATATATGCCAACAGATATTCAAGGTATAAGTAGATGAAATGAACATAAAAGGGGTCTTATTTTCAACTAAAGTGTACTGCAGATGTAGTGAGTTGAAACATTTTCTGAATGAGCTAGTTGGCCCCGTTAAATAAACGGGTATCTATTCATACAGTGAGATCGCCAAAGTTTAATAAACTGAAAATGCAATAACTGTAATTTTGAAGTAGACATGTGTCACTTGTGTTTTGTGACTTATTGTAAAAATGATATAAAGGGTTCAAAATCGCATAGTTACAAATATAATAGTAACTTCATATGATAATATTAACCACTGGTTATTTCAGAGAGGAAAAAAATGGGGACACTATTACTTCCATTCGGGACAATACAACACAGAATTCGGGACCACTGGGGGACACAAAGAAAAAAAGTTAATTTCGAGCCCTGACCTCAAGAATGGCACAGGAATAGTTTTAAGCGTTAACAATAAATCAAATACAGTAATTTTTACGATTAAAGTGATTCATATAGGTAGCGGTCTGAGTGAATGACCTTGACATCCATAACATCACCGCAGGAAGTCTATCGGTCTCATCGACATTTCCGCTAGACTAAACACAGAGCTGACTGCAACTCCGATCCTCCATTTTGAGCTAATTTATCGCCATGCCACGTAGATGTGTTGCTGGCGGGTGCAGCAACACGACAGAAGGTGGATTTACGTTGCATTCATGGCCCAAGAATGTTCAAACTGCAAAGATTTGGACGCGTTTTGCGAGAAATTCACGGGCACATTGGGCGCCTATGAAGTGGTCTCTCCTCTGCTCTGCACATTTTACTGAAGACTCGTACGAGACCTCTGATCTGTTGAGGAGCGTTGGCTATAAGCCCGTATTGAAAGAGGGTGCAGTACCAACAATTAAAGGAAAAGAAAACTACAAGAAAAGGAAAGGAAGTTCAGTTGCACCAGTTCTCCCGGAGTGTGAGCCGGGGGTTGTTGCTAAAACCGGTGACGTCCCATCCCGTCCTGGGTTTTAGTAATTACCTGAGCCGAGCAGTAATGGCGGAGTACTCCGTATGGAGAAAACAGAGAATGAGTGAACCAGCCGTCTGATTTCTCTGCTGGATGTTCTTGCCTCAGCAGCAATATCTCGCCCTTATGTGGAAGAAGCGAATTAACGGAGAACTGAACGAAGAACTGACAGTCAGATTGTTTCAAAACAATCGGCCACAAGAAGCGAGAACACAGACGGGTAAGATGCGACTCTCATTTGGATACAAAACAACAAAAGCAACAACGCTCGTCATTTACCTGCATTTAGATTAATACATATAACCTGTATTGTGTGTTTAAGTTACCAGTATAAGATTTAATTTGCTTCAGAATGTGATTCTTAGTTCATCTGATTATTTAATGAGCCTTTTACGTTTTATCAGTGAAAATGCATGCATGTTGCATAAGTTATAGCACCCATCCTGTTTTAATGAGAGTCAACCCACAATCAATGAAGTCAAATCAGTCTTAGTTGAGCGAGTCGGTAACGCTATTTCTTACTTTCACCATAAATTTTTATTTATATGACTTTGGTCTATAGCTGTAAAAGGCCTCGGCCTTAAAACCGGTTCCCGCTGTGACGTCACGCACTCGGCTGGCTGGCTCAGCGGGGCAGCTCCAATGCCAACTTTGCGGTCGATTTTAACTCTCAAAAATATATATTTTTATTCCCATTTATGCAGCATACAAGAGTCAAGGATGGAGATACTATCCACTCAGACATTTATCTAAAAATAAAGGTTCCGCATATCTGCTTTAAACATACCGGACTGTGCAAAAGTCTTCAGCACTATTTGTTTTTAGTGCAAACTTTGTCACTGGCTGCTGCGATCCTGTACATTATTGTACTCCTGTATAGCATCACAAATTGTCCATCTCTGTCTGTTCGCAGACTTTCACACCGGTTGATGTTTGTTTATAAATCTGTTCTCGGGCTAGCTCCTCCTTATCTTGAGTCTGAAACTAAATCGACACGGCCTGCGCTCTAATAACACGTTACAGATGTTAGTTCCTGGAGTGAGAACAGATTTAAGGGGGGGAAAAGGCTTTTAAATGCGCTGCTCCCTCGTCCTGGAACAATTTACAAAAGGACTTGAAACTGTCAAAGCTGATAAACCTGGGTGAATTTAAATCCATTGTGAAAGATCGAGAAAACACTTCTCTTGTACAATGCACAGTTGTTGTTGTTTTTTTTTAATTGAACTCTTTAACTTTGCGCTTTTAGCATTTTAACTGAATTTAGTTTTATCTGTAATCATTCGTAATGTTACACCAGGTGTATTTTTGTATTTTTGCCTGTTATAATTTTTATTGTAATATTGTTTATACTGCCCTCTTGGCCAGGTCACTCTTGGAAAAAAGATTTAAATCTCAATGATTTTTTTTTTTTAACCTGGTTAAATAAAGGATATGGATTGATTGATTGATTGACTGATTGATTGATTGACTGATTGATAGATTTTTATTTTGTGACTTCTACTTTATCGAGTAAGTACGAAACATTTTAGAGTTCCAAACGTTCGTTTTCCAGCACAAAATTAAACCTAGACGGCCTTTCGATTTCATAAAGTCAAAGTCAAGTCAAAGTCCTTCCCACGCCTTACAGTACCTGGTATTCCTAGGCAGTCTCCCACTCAAGTACTAACCAGGCCCAACCTGTATGGTGGCGCATCGGCCGGCGCCGATCTCCGTTTCCGTAGCCCTCGGCCTCTCGCCTATTACATAGCTAGGGTTACAGTGGGGGGGGCTAGTCCTCTGGTAACCACGAGAGTTTAACTCCCCATGCACATCTGTATTGCAGCGTGCCTTGCCAGATGGTAGTAGGTACCATTTTTATGATGGTCTTTGGTACGACCCGACCGTGAATAGAACTCACGATCTCACGATCGAGAGGCGGACACGCTACCACTAGGCCACGATTTCATAAAACCGGTGAAATTTAGTTCCATCTGAAATGTGGTCATTGTGATGTTTATTTCTGTAATATCTTAAAATATCAGGCCATTCTGTGGCTGGGAAGTTATTTAATTTGAGGGGATTAAAGCAAATAATGTGCATGAAATCGCTCGCTTCGCGCAGTCAAGCAGACAGAGGAAGTCCGTGTGTGTGCGCATGCGCAGGTTTCCCTTTGACCGTGTACTGACAGTTCCATCATTCTGTCGCTAAACGAACAGCTGATCACACCGAGGTGCTCGCTGAGCGCCGATATTTATTAGTTTGGTCCTGCGTTTCCTTTCCTTCGTATAGAACATAATGTCTTTTCTTCTCACTTTCTTTCTGTTACTGTAGTCGGTCTTTCACGTTTCATTCGCACACTCACGTCCTCTATTTTTCTCTCCTGTTTCAAATTTGTATCCCACAATTGTTTGCCTTGCGTGAACGGGGAAAGCCCATCACATGATGCATGATGTAGTATCTTGAATCGGGTCATGGTGAAGCAGGAAAAAATAGCAGAGAATTTCGGGCTACGTAGAGATAAATTCATTAATTGTTCTTTTTTTTTTTAAAAACTAATAAAATTGGAAGTTTTGTTTGACAGAACTCGACCTTCTGCACAAAATTCAGTCGTTATATTGTCACATTTTTGCTAATGAACTGCTAATTAGGTCACCTTGACGAGTTTTGGGACTTCTTATTAGAATTGTATCTCCTCTCACAGTTCTCATCCGATTTCAGTTCTGATTGATGTTTTGGGTCGAGCTTCTCTCGAGGAACAAAATTTGGTCGTTTGTTTGTTGATTTTCCTGTTGTAAACAACTTGTTTACAACTTTGTTTATTTTCAGTTAAATCGTGTCTCCTCCCTCCAGCCAGTTCTCAATGGATTTCAGTTCTGATTGTTTCATTTGAAAGAACTCGACCTTCTGGACAAAATTCAGTCATCATGTTGTCAAATTTTTGCTAACGAGTTAGTAATTAGCTCAAATTTACACTTTTTTCTTCTGACTAGAATTGTATCTCCTCTCTCATTTATCATGCGAATTCAGTTCTGATCGATGTTTTGGGTCGATCTTGCGTCGAGGAACAAAATTTAGTCCTTTGTTGAGTAATAAAATTGGAAGTCTGCGATTCGAATTCAGTAGCTTTCGGCCACTAAACAAAAATAATTGGATGGCGGGGAAAATCCTTTTTATGGCCTATACTTGAAAAATCTGAAAGGCTACGGCAGAGCAATAGGGCCAGGGTTTTATATTTTATTTGGAAACTTCTGAGAAAAAAACTCAGAATTTGAGATTAAAGTCAAAATTTTCGAGGAAAAAAAGTCAAAAGTTTCGATAAAAAGGTCGAAATTTTCGAGAAAAAAAAAAAGTCAGAACTCTGTAGAAGGCGGGCTTCCATACGGAAGTGACACTCACTCGCGGCCGGTAGACATGAATGGCTGAGACCAGAGCCATGGAATTCAGAGTTGTGACAACCGGGGTACAGGAAGTCGGTTGGTGATGTGATTCACGTAGCTTCAAATACTTCTAGGCAGCGGCTTTCTGTTTGCTAGAGACCAACACAGAACCACTACATAACAAGTTCACGACACCGCCTCTTCAAAGTCCGGATAGAAATCACAATATTGTGATTCTGTGCCAAGACTGCAAGGATCTCTTTGTTATTAAACCCAATCCCGAAATAACATTTGATTAAGTCGTCCATTTCAGCAGCACTAAACACAGTAGTAGCAGACTAAGGCCCAATCCCAATTCTAATTTCTACCCCTCCCCCTCCCCCTTCCCCTTGGCCCTTCCCCTTGAAACTGAGCTACAAGGGATAGGGCTTGAAATTCAACCCCTACGTATTGGGATAGCCCTTCAACGATCGCATACGTCATCGCGTACCTCCGTCAGCGTTTACGTTAGCAAAACGCGACCAAATGCGTCATTGGCTGCGACCAGCCGCTACAGTCAGAGCCAGAGGCAGAAATCTCTGCTGGCAGGGTGTGATTTGTTAACTAACACCACTGAATGGGATATCTTTGGCGCTTCGTGCACCACATCCGACAGAATGAGGTGTCAGAACACTCATGTAAACAATAAAAGCGAGAATAACAGAACAAAACGTACGCAGTCAAGCAACCGAAAACAATACTCGCTCCCAAAGCTTTTTAGCAGCAGCTTGGATTTCAGAAATCGCTGCTCATTCTCAGCTCGAAAGCAAATCAAGCGGCGTGTTTCCTCTGGATAACAACTTAAAACACGTAAATAATGGAGAAAATACATTTATGATAATCTTTCGCCGCGGGAACCGCCATCTTTCTGAAATCCGCATGAAATCTCGCTGAAATCCGCATGGCATTGTGGGAAATCACTCAAACCCCTTCGTTCGGAGTCAGCTCCAGGAAAATCTCCGTTTGGAGGGGTACAGAAGCCCTACCCCTTCCCCTCCCCCTCCGCGTTAACTGGGATTGGGATACCCCTACCCCTTCACGTGAACGCGCAAAATGGAGGGGAAGGGCCAAGGGGTTGGTCCAAGGGGTGAAATGGGATTCAGCCTATGTCTCCGTCAGCTCTGAATGACCTGGTACTTCCTGGTAGCCTAAATTTGTGACTTTTTTCTTGAAAATTTCGACGTTTTTTTTTTTTCTCAAAATTTTCGACTTTTTTTCCGTGAAAATTTCGACTTTTTTTTCTCAAAAATTTCGACTTTTTTCTCGAAAGTTTTGAGATTGTTTCTCGAAATTTTTTACTTTTTTCTCGAAATTTCTGACTTTAATCTCGAAAATTCTGAGTTTTTTTTTCTCAGAAATTTAAAAAAAATATGTATTTCTTAGTGGAACTATCGCTCTTCTGTAGAAAGGCAGTCTAGCTTTAAACGTTACAGAAAAACATTTGTATATCGGTAAGGGGGGGAAAAAGCCGCATACTACTGGGTTCTGGTGCAAAATGAAGAAGCGAGTGCTCTTTCACTACAGCGAAAGGTGTTGAAATGCTTCTCAGTGATGATCACGTGTGCACTTCAGAGGCGATGGGTATTAGGTAGCTATTAGAGGTTAGATTGAAAAAAACCAACAACTCTGAAGTATCACTTTAATCAGAGACGAGCACCTCTCAACCTGCTCTTTCTAACAATCTTGGGTGCTTGCCCACACACGCACACGAGAAACATCTCAAGACTCATCAACAGCACAGCTCTTTTCACTGTTCATCTTTCCGTAGTGGCACAAATGACACTTTTGTGATCTTCCCAGAAGCAAGCAGGCTTATTAAACACACATGGCCTCATTTGTCTTCCATCTTTCCTGTTGTTCTCTGAAGTCATTAAAAAATCCAGCTTTCGACTTTGCCCTTTGAAAGCCAGACGCTGCCTCAAGTCTGCGTCGATGTTTGAATGTCTTGCATTTTTTTAAGGCTGCACGAGATACACTCCCAGCCAATCAAAGTGCCACGCATGACTTTGAAGTATGAAATCCAGTTTTCTCTTTGGCTGCTGTGCATGGCTTTTATGTCGGTGTGTGTGTGTGTGTGTGTGTGTGTGTGTGTGTGTGTGTGTGTGTGTGTGTGTGTGTCTGGGCGACAGTGAGACAGAACCATCCACAGCATCTCGTGTTAAAGCCAGAGGGGGCCACCTACTGATCATCCGAGCAGCTCGAGCACTCACGTCCTCTGTATATAGAGCAAACAAACTATGAATCTACAGTTCCATGATGTTGGAAAGGTGCGTAACGGTGATATAACCTTCTCAATCATAAATTCCTTGTGAAACCTCATACTGTAGAATCAAACGACTTCCACTGACAGTATAAACAGTAGTAACGCAGTAAGTAAGATCTTCCAATCTCGAGCGCTCGATTATTTGGATGAGTCAGGCTGTAAGAGGTTTTCTCTCAAAGTAAACGGTTTGTTTTGTGTTGGCCTGTGGGTTCAAAGTCTTGCAAAAGCCGCATCGGTGGTTTTCCCACCCTTGCTTTGTGGAAAGAGAAAAAGGATGTAAACAGCAACTTACTGCACGACTCACGTCACCACACACCTGTTTGCGGTTCCGTGGCTCAGGAGAGTCATCGACTGTGTCGATGTTTTCGACATGACTGATCGACAGTTCAGACACTGCCATCACGGGTTAGGTATGTCTTTCGCCCTTAGTGAGGACCAAAAAGGATGTGCAAAAAAAAAAATTACATGTTCTCAGCTTTTTTAAAAATTAATAAATAAGACAAAGGATTTTGGGTTTTTTTTGGTCACTAATGTTATAGGTTACATAATGTACGATATATTGTAGCTTATTATTATTATTATTATTATTATTATTATTATTATTATTGGTTTACCTCTTCGTTTGTATCTTCACTGCAAAAAACTGAAAACTGAATTTGAGGAGAAAATTCCTCAACACTAATGAAATTAGATCATTTTCCTTGACAAGACATCTTGGGATAAGTTGGTTGCAATCTAGAACTAGTTTTAATAATCTCAGAGTTGGCGGCTTGTATTCTTCTAATAGGAAATGCTCGATCGTTTCAACTATATTCAAGATATTCTAACTTGTTAAAGGGGTACCAAATATAATATATACAGTTGCTGATGTGACAAAGTAACGTATTCTATCAAATGTATATACTAGAAAAGAACGAAATATCTTGGTAATTGTAAATATAATAGTCGGTACGCTAAACGGCACAAGAGTCACCATTTTTAAAAGACCGTGACGTCAGCCCTACCCACTGCACTAGGAGAGAAGCGTGTAATCATGGCGTCGGGCGCATCAAGTGAAAGCGACAGCTCTGTCGAATCATACGAAGAGATCCCGCAAGACACACTGCAAGCAGGCTACGGCTTAGAAGGGTACGAGTTTGAACCTAGGAGAGGTACTCTCGACTCCGGTGATGACGAAAGAAGAGAAGAAAGCTCGAACTCGCTTGGTGTTTTTCAGCGGAAACGAGTGAAAAGACACGTCTGGAGGATCGTTATGCTTTCCATCGGTCCTGTTATTACACCCGAAAGCAACACACTGTGGCATCGTGTAGCCGATCACTTACAATTCATCCTACTTTCCGATTCACACGCGCTATTCCCAACCTCAATGAGCCAACACAACTGGGCACATACATGCGTCATGAGTGTTACGCAGAGAAAATGAATCTGCATTCTGATTGGATAAAATTAATATCATGGCGGGCTGTTCAAACTGCAGAAACAGTTTGCTCGAGCTACTTTCAAAACACTATAACTTTCCAACCTTAGAACAAAAAACTTTTGTAAGTTTTGAATAAGGTTCGTTAATGTGTGTTTTATTGTTATATTTACTCTATATATTGCCCTCTGTTCCCCTTTAAGATATCATTTTTGCAGTGTAGAAGAATACAAGACACCAACTCTGAGATTATTAAAACGAGTTCTAGATTGTAACCAACTTATCCCAAGATGTCTTGCCAAGGAAAATGATCTGTCCGTGCAGCAAGATAACTTCACTAGTGTTGAGGAATTTTCTCCTCAAATTCAGTTTTCATTTTTATGCAGGGCGGTACAGTGGTGTAGTGGTTAGCGCTGTCGCCTCACAGCAAGAAGGTCCGGGTTCGAGCCCCGTGGCCGGCGAGGGCCTTTCTGTGCGGAGTTTGCATGTTCTCCCCGTGTCCGCGTGGGTTTCCTCCGGGTGCTCCGGTTTCCCCCACAGTCCAAAGACATGCAGGTTAGGTTAACTGGTGACTCTAAATTGAGCGTAGGTGTGAATGTGAGTGTGAATGGTTGTCTGTGTCTATGTGTCAGCCCTGTGATGACCTGGCGACTTGTCCAGGGTGTACCCCGCCTTTCGCCCGTAGTCAGCTGGGATAGGCTCCAGCTTGCCTGTGACCCTGTAGAACAGGATAAAGCGGCTAGAGATAATGAGATGAGATGAGATTTTTATGCAGTGTTCGTATTTCCATCCGTCCAAAACACCCTTTTTCTCAGCAACCGTTAATCATAGCCACTTGGTACCGAGCTTCAGCTTGGGGTTCTAGACCGTGTGTACCATTTTCAGGTCTGTCGCACATCGACTTGCTGTTTAGCGACTGAATGTGTTTATGAAACATCTAGCATGGATTTACAAAATTTTCCTAACACTTTTCTGAGCAACTCCAAATCACAACTGCTTGATGTTTGGTACCGAGCTTCAGCTTGGGGTTCTATACCGTATGTACCGTTTTCAGGTCTGTCCCACATCGACTTCCTGTTTACCGACTGAATGTATTTACGAAACATATAACAGGCCTAGACATTAAGCATTTACCACTGGTGGCCCATTGGGCCAGTGGAATTGAAAAGTTGCTGGCCCAAATGGAAAATGTGGTGGCCCGAATGCGCACGGTACCCGCATTCGGGCCACCACATTTCATACAGTTCATAATACACTATGATCATTGATTTTTGGCTAGAAAAGTAGATTTTAGGGGTATATGTTGTTGCCGAACGCAGCGAGGCTGAAAATTTTTGCAGAATATCCCCAAGCCACATCATTGTAGGAGGCAATAATCTCCTCATCTCCATACAACGTAGGGTCACATTTTCATGACCCCCCCCCCCATCAAGTAGTGTCACTTTTTCATGACCCCCCCCCATAAATTCATAGCCCCCCTCCCCCATAAATAATGATTTTTGATTTTGTGCCTGAAAACAAGACTGACAAAAGACAGTAACTCAGTCCAAATTACCAGCAATGGACTCAAAAACAGTCGAATCAAATTGAAATAAATATATAAAATGTTTTTGCTTCTGAAAATGTGCGCTGCACTGAAACAGCAATAAAGTCAATTTAAGGTTTATAGTTTAGTGCAATAGCTTTCCTCTTCCACACTCTCATCTAAAATGCGTGCACATCCTGCTGCCATGGTGTCACTAAGTGTGTCTCGATGGTCATCTGAGACTTTGGTAAACTCAGCCCTTCTCTCCTCGATCTGGTGCTCGACCTCCTCCAGCTCTTGTTCTAGTTCCTCCTGGGTCGGCTGAGGCTGGCGGCCTTCCCGGACAGTGAAACCAGGACGTCTAGAACGCTGACCAGAATTCCACCACCTGGTAACAGCAGAGTGGGCATCAAACTGGTCAAGACTAGGGCCTTCCAGGGTTAAATACAGGAGGCGATTCAGTTGGACTGTGGTCAGAGATGAACGCCAATCAGTCTTCACTCGTTTCATGCACGAAAATCCCCTCTCACAGACTGCAGTACTCACTGCCATCACTAGGCATATTTCTGCAAGTATACCCAGACCTGCAAACTTCTTCAGATCAGCTAAAAATGAAAATAAAGACAAGTCTATCAATAACGTTTGTATTAGTTAGTTGAAACTTGCTCTGTTCACAAAAACTAAAAAAAAAGGCTATTTTCTTGCAAACTTGTAATAACTTTTAAACTGGTGCATGAAATCATACCAGATGTCTACCAGGACCGGGCGTAAATACTCACTTGTCAGCGACATCAGGATATTTCCTGCAGATTGAACACCATACGGTGTTTGTCTCGGCGTCATGGTGCAGCCATGGCCATCTTTGTGTCCATGAGGGTACGAACTTTCTCTTTCTCTCATACTCTGCCTTCCTCTCCTTCACGTCTTCATCTGGCAGCTTTCTCTTTGCCCCAATCCCCTTGGCAAAGTGTTTACCTGGCCTTTGGCCAGGTTGGGGAGCGTGGAGTTTGAACATATTTGAATTTCACCGTTCTGATGGTCTCCTTGCCGCGATCGTCTTCGTCTACAAGATGCTATTTTCCCGCCAAAATGACGCTTCCGAACAGCGCTTCCAAACATCTCCGAAGATGCACGAAGACGACACACTCCTGCTGCGGAGCAGAGCGTGACGAAAACAAAGATGACGGACCTCGGTGGCGTCGTGGCTCAAGTGGATAAGGCGCCACACCGTAAATCCAGGGACCCGGGTTCGATTCTGACCCGAGGTCATTCCCCGATCCCTCCCTGTCTTTCTCCCTCTCCTGCTCATTTCCTGTCTCTACACTGTCCTATCCAATAAAGGTGAAAAAAGCCCAAAAAATATCTTTAAAAAAAAAAAAAGATGATGGACCTCGTATCGAAAAGGTGCATTTTACGAACAATTTCTTCACAATTCTGGGTAAAATATGAGTAATAAAATTTGTTAATTTGTATCGAAAACGTACTGGCCCGCCCGGGCCACTGTTTGGCCAAATTTAGTGGCCCGAACTGGCCCGAAAGACGTAAAAAAACACCGCCGGGCCATCGGGCAAGTGCTAATGTCGAGCCCTGTATAGGGTGGATTTTGACGCTATTTCAAGAAGCAGAATGCTATTTCAAAATGACAGTTTACCAGGATGCTGTTTGAAATCCCTGGGGAGAGACGCTGCTCTTTACTTACTTGTTTAATAATAATAATAATTTAAATTTATATAGCGCCTTTCAAGAAACCCAAGGACGCTTTACAATAATAGACAAAGAAAAAAATAAATAAATAAATGAATAAAAAATAAAAAGTCCACCAAGTAGGGGTCAAGATGTAATTCCAGTGGTGTAGCAGCCACAGTCCCACCAAAAGGCGCATGAAAACGAGTCCCACATCTCCAGCACAGCCGCCGTGACGCTGTCAACAACATCGCTCGAACACCACGCCGTGGATCCACAAAGCGAGCAGAGAAGCTCCGCCACGCAGGGCGCTGGTGTGTCCCAAACCGCCTGCACAGCCGCCGCAACGCCACTGAGCAACATCGCTCAGAACATCACGCCAAGCGTTAAAGCGCAGAGCGCTGGACAACTACGATGTAAAATGAGCAACGAGCTCACTGCAGTCCACAGCTGGGAGTGCAGGCATCACCCACGGCGAACCAAGGCCTGGAGGGAACCGACGCCCAAAACTGGGTCCGGAGCTACACCACCACCGGCGGACAAAAACACTCAAACATCAAACCACACAAACACACAGTAAAAAAAAATAAATAAAATGAAAATTGAAAAAGAAATAAAATAAAATTTAAAAAAAGCTCTGGTGAGAAGCGGCAGCCAGAATGCGCACGACGTCCTCTCCACCGGAAACGGAAACACAATGAAAAAAATCGTTTTTAAGGGTTCATTATTTGTTGAAGTCAACATTCACAATAAGTGTCGCTTGCGTTCTGATATAAGCGAGAGCGGCGGGATACGTGAGTGAACAGTAGCTCACAGTTGATCTTGTTAACACTATGTTATTGGAAGGTTCTGAGAAAATTGAAATGTGTGTGTGGGTTTTTTGTTTGTTTGTTTTTTGTTTAATCTTTGTTTATGATTTATGTTTTTAGTCCTGGGTATGACTTTAAACTGCAACTGGTGGAGAGTTTCAGGTCCGAGAGGACTTGAGTATTGGGGAAAGTGGAGTTACCCCTTAATCACCATTGCTCCCAGGTCCGCTCTGATCCGGAGTGGTTGCACCTGCCTGGGTTCCAGCTATGGGTTAAATAGTATATCACCAATAAGGTGCTGGCAGCAGGGTGCTTTTCGATGCAGTGTGGCAGAAGAACCCAACAGGGTCAATGGCGCACCACCAGATGGCATGTGGAAGAGCCACTCAAATGGCCAATGGATGGCATCACTCACTCAGGAAGTCAGTTGTCACTGCAGGGCAACTTCCATACCCGTCAGGTCTGTGGCACTTTTGAGATCGCTTATAATGAATCGGAAAATTCCGGGATGTCTGATGTTTTCTTTCGATATTTTTATTGGACGGTTTGAACACGTGATCTTGGCATAGCCAACAGATTAGTTTGTTTACATCATACCACACGGACATATTACTTTGACAGAATCAACACAAACATTGGAAAAAAGAGCGCTTGTTTAACACAAATATCAATCAGTAGACCCCTTTCACATGACGTCACCGCGCCACGAGATTTTGTTAGGCGCCATATTGGAAGACCAAGTACATGCACTCACAATATAAAACAAAAGTACGAGCGAGAGTAAAGTGACACGATGGATGATAATTCTGGTTATGTGAGTACATTACCAGCTGCAGAAAGGGCACGGTATGTGGAGAAACTGGCTGTGATTGATGGATTTGACCCATATGATAAGACTCAGAAAAAATTATGTGAATCCAAGCACACAGTTTAACGCAAAAGTTCGTTTATATCCCGACCTTGTCAGCTGTCAGATTTATGTTAATGGACCCGGTAAGCTGGTAAATAATATATATATATTTTTTTCTTTACCAAATTCTAACAGAAAACGAGAGCGCCCGAAAGGGAAAACCGAGCCGAGCCGCCTCACGGCTGTAATGCAAATTGCCTTCCTCCTCGGTATACAAGTGCGCTTCCATGGCAGGGAAAAAGAAACTACATTCTGCCGCCTATGTAGTCCCCTATTTAAACAAATAGGAGTCATTCAGGATTCAGCCATGTTTTTGCTCCGTGTTTTACTCGACCAAAGTTATACAGTATTATGAGCTTTAAATTGCATAAATAAAACCATTTGGTGAAACTTTGAAGAAGAGACTGTACTGGTTTAAAGTTTTTACCGAACGTTTTCATGTCGACTCCAATTAATACACTAGTAGAATCAATGACTAGTTTAGTAGGCCAAAACTTTTTTCAATTTTTGACTGTACCAGCCTGAAAAAACTTGCGACAGTCAAATGGAAAAAAAGCAAGCTGGTCATGTTGTACTGGACTAATCTATGACTGATGAGTATAGTAAGTGATACTAGCACTGATACAATAAAACAGACGACTGTAATCTGGTAGGCAGCACGATTTATATGATTTCTCCGTGTCAGATACATAAGGAGGACCGGACACCAATTCTGCCATCTGTTTGCTACCCAGATATTGTAAACTATTTGTTGTTTACACCCAGTGCCTACACTGCTGATGACTTGAAAGCCTACAAAGGGCTACAGGCTTACAATTATGTTGTTAGTGGCTTGGGTCGTGATATTACAGCTGTTATTAAGAATAACCTACACATAGTTATGGCCAAGGTAAGCTTGTTGATATTTATCTTTTAATAATATATCTTTTCAGTTGAAAAATTAATACTTTTTGTTACTATTAAGGTATCCATAATTTAGGTTAATTTATCCAAATTATACATATGTATTTATGATATATGCCTACACAACAACTATGTTTTATTTATATAATAGGAGGGAGAGCAAGCCCTAAACCATCCTAAATTATTATTATTAAATTGTAGAAGCCTGGGAGGCTTGCTCCTCATACAGTTATCAACTTGAGGCCAATTTAGCATGTTTTAAATCTGAATTTCTTGCGTTTGCTTACCTCAAAGTGTCCGCAGATCATGCACAGACTTATCCATTATATCCACAGTTTTTTGCCAAGTCTCACACAGGTTTCTTTCAAGTCTACTGTTGGGCCAATAAATCATAAATAAAACAGCTCAGATTTGTTTGTTTAAGTCGTTTGCCACTCCACTTTATTCTCGTGGGTTCACATACCGCTGCCGTTATTTCCCGTTGGTCTTCCAAAATGGCGCAGGGTCTGTTTACTTCCGGTTTCGGGTGACGTCAGTGAAAGGGGTCTATATGTAAATGGATCTGTTATTTGCTCTCCTATGTATCTAGTTACTTGTGGGTAGGAAATTTAACGTATCCGTATAAATCTAAGCGTATCAGCAGGCAGAGCAAGCGTATCGGGTCCGATACGCTAAAACGTTTTGGGGAAAACCATGAATAAACTGTTCATTAATGGAAACTTGAGTGCAAAACTGTTCATGACACCTGAAGTCCTAAAGTTAGCAAGTTAATTGTAGTCCTCAGACATTAATGTATTACTGTAAGTGTCCCGAACCGTCTTCCAAGTGCAACTTTCGACTGTCCATATGGGGCCGTCCTCTACAGGAGTAATATGATGAGACTCCAGCCAGAAGTAGGGCATCAGGATGGATCAGGCAGGTCTGAGGAGCAGGAAAGGTCAGCATCTCGGTCTCAGGATCAACATATAACTCAGAGGGACGGACAGAGTAACTCAGAGTGATGATTTTATCTTTGTGGGGACCTCTGTGGGGCTGTTGGCTGGTCCCCAAACACTGCAGCTTTAATGTCATTTAAAAAACAACAACCCCTAAAAGAGCAGTTAGTGAGGTTAAACTTAGTGTTAGGTTGAGGTGTGGGTCCTGCATTAATAGTTGTCAGTAGACGGTCCTCACAAGGACAGACAAACGTGTGTTTGTGCATGTGTGTGCGTGTGAGACGAGGGCAGGTGTGGTTCGTCTGGCACGCTTTCTTACCTGATTCCAGACACTGACTCAATCAGACCTCATTAGATTTAAGGCTGCATATCAAATAAAAAACGTCATCGGCTCACACACGTTACTCCTCCAGTACTGGATTACATCAGTGTCCTTCTATTGCAGCTTAATTATAGATTTCAGGCTTTCTTTGTTGAACTCGGTGTGGGAGGCTGTATTATATAAAAGCTAGACCTGCCAGTCCCTTTGCCCTGTCTACTATTATAAGGTAATTTGGACAAAGTACAGTATGTATGTGTGTATTCAAGATAGGAAAGTATACATTTTAATACTTGAGATGGGCTCCATGAGAGTACAATTCCCATATCGCATGATATGCTAGTGCTGTTGAATTCTTCAGTCTGATTGGTCAGAAGGTGTTGAGTCATTTCTGTAACAATTCAGTTCTAACAAATCCTAAGCATGACATGACATCAACTTTAAACTTGTAGTCATTGACAAATTGGTGTGGTATACGATGAAGAAAACACTTCAGGTCATGCCGTGATTGGAAATTATTATACACTAGCAAGTTACCCGGTGTTGCCCGGGTTTTGCAAAATTCTGGGTTGCCCCCAGACTTCCATGTCAAATTTGGTGACAATCCGTCGAGAAATGGTGACGTTAACCCAAGACAAACAAAAATCCAAACATCCACTACCCAGGGGCCCACCAGGGACCCAAATATGGAATTTCTAAGTTCTGCCAAATTGTGACTATCTCCTGTACCTACGTGCTAAGTTTAGTCAAGACCTGTTAGAGTTTGTGTTGATAAATGAAAGGAATTGAGGGAGGGGGTGGGTGGATGTTGTGCCTCCCAGGGACCTCCCTGGGGCCCATACATGACTTTTATTTATATCTGCAAAATTCCAGGTCATCCCCGGACCTACTTGCCAAATTTGGTGAAAATCCGTCGAGAAATGGCGACAGTTGCGCAAGACTAACAAACAAACAAACTTTGCTGCTTATTATATAGATACAGGACACTTTTTCCATGGAATAAAAACATGTCTTCTATTCCCTTCTAGCGGTTTTCATTAATTTGGTTTGATAGCATGCAATATTGTTAGCATATCACTTATCCTACGTGTATTACGTCACTCTACCCAATGGAGAATGAGCGTTGAATATGGGTTACAATACTGCATGGTTGTCGAGACAACATGACGTCACATGTCGGAGACGTAAAACTTCCCCGCTAGCAAGTGACTGTGACAATTTGTAAACAGACATGGCCACCAGGTTTGCTTTGTTAAATATGGAAGAGTTTGAGAGAATTTTGGCTGCCAGGTTGCTCCGTTGTGTGTTGCTGTTGATGTTAAAAGTAAATAAGAAAACTGCACAGGGAAAATAATAATAATCATATTCAGCTTGACTGCGCCACTGTTGGCCTGCGTTAAAACTACACCAGCTGGAAGGTAACTGGACTGCTGTGCTAACAGCACTGAGTTGCGGGTAAGCTAGCGTTGGCCTTTGCTAACACTGCTGCTCAATGCTACACCAGCTGGAAGGTAACTGGACTGCTGTGCTAACAGCACCGAGTCGCGGGTAAGCTAGTGTTGGCCTTCGCTAATGCTGCTGCTCAATGCTACACTGGCTGGAAGGTAACTGGACTGCCATGCTAATAGCACTGAATCGTGGATAAGCTAGTGTTGGCCTTTGCTAATGCTGATATGAAGAGAGTGTTTATGTATAATAATAATAATATTGGCTGGCTTTTTCATGGTCTATCAGATATATTCCATTCAGCTACTCGTCTTCAACTTGTTCAGTATCATGCTAGCTGAATGGAATATATCTGATAGACCACTCAACGCCAGCTGATATTATTTAAATATCAGAGGTGGACAATAATGAAGTACATTTACTTGAGTACTGTACTTAAGTACACTTTTTGAGTATCTGTACTTGAGTATTATTGCTTTTGGAAACTTATGACTTTAACTTCACTACATTTGAAAGGCAAATATGGTACTTTTCACTCCACGACATTTCTATCAAGGTCCTCGTTACTATGAAGCAGCTTTGAAAGTGGATGTTTTTTTCTTTTCTTTTCGAAAACGTGCTTGTTTTTTCCCAGGTGACACTGAGACAGACTATCAGTAATCACTCGGGTCACGTCACGTCCATAGACTGTATAAACTCAAGCTCAATTATTTCTCCGCAGCGTTATTTAAACACGATCAGTTGATGGTGGAATGGAAAGAGGCTGTTCTTCTGGAGAATGCACTCACTCATGGCCCATGAACCCATGTTTCAGTTTTCTAAAAGGATTAAAGATTCGTTTCGTTTTAAATGTTTGCTTTGCTTGCCGAAAACGAACCACATCACGGCCTACAAAAACTCACCATCCAACCTGCGGAAGCATATTGAGGTATATAAACGTTTTATTCCAAGAGAAAACTTGCAACGCAGTTGTCTGTGCTTTTATAGCTAGCAGTAACATTGCAAACGTAGCTATGCAGTCTGGTTAGTCAAATGACTTTCTATGGATTTGCCCGCCAAGTTGCCATTGCCTTGTCCACGGCTAACGTTAACACATGGCTAGTTAACTTGGACACTCTTAGTTAGCATGTAAAAACGGAGTTACACTAACATGAATAACGTTAACTTATCTGAAGTCCTTTCAGAAATATGTTTTAGCATAATCTTGCCAAATAAACACAATGTAGAAATCTTTCTTTTCTAGTAGCGTTAGCTACCCAATATGATTTGGAGTTTGAAAAGAGTTTGCTAGCATGTCAGGTAGAGCTTCACTGACTAGCTAGCTTAACGTTAAACCACCATGATGCACAGCATGCGTTCATTTTCTGAATTCACATTTCTGTCTTTGGTAATGGCGTTAGGTTTTGTAAGCGCTGTGGCAATAATACAACAATACATTGACAGAAAATGTACTTTTAAATACTGAAGTATTTTTAAAAGCAAGTACTTCAGTACTTTAACTTAAGTAAAAATTTGACTGGACAACTTTCACTTGTATCGGCGTAACATTTGACCAGTGGGATCTGTACTTTGACTTAAGTAATGAAGTTGGAGACTTTGTCCACCTCTGTTAAATATTCTGCTTCTTGGTGATTACAGTAACTCCAGGCTGCTCCACACCACACCACCATTGATTATTTTCCTACGTATAACGGCATTTCCTCATCTCATCTCATCATCTCTAGCCGCTTTATCCTGTTCTACAGGGTCGCAGGCGAGCTGGAGCCTATCCCAGCTGACTACGGGTGAAAGGCGGGGTACACCCTGGACAAGTCGCCAGGTCATCACAGGGCTGACACATAGACACAGACAACCATTCACACTCACATTCACACCTACGCTCAATTTAGAGTCACCAGTTAACCTAACCTGCATGTCTTTGGACTGTGGGGGAAACCGGAGCACCCGGAGGAAACCCACGCAGACACGGGGAGAACATGCAAACTCCGCACAGAAAGGCCCTCGCCGGCCATGGGGCTCGAACCCGGACCTTCTTACTGTGAGGCGACAGCGCTAACCACTACACCAACGTGCCGCCACGGCATTTCCTGTCTTGACTTATTACTTGGAGGAGTTTTGTTGACTGTAGCAGGTATCATTGGTACTTGTTTACTTCTGAGAAGCTTCATTATGACAGTGACATGTAATAACACAATAGATGTTGGATGTTGAAATCTTGAAATTTGTTTCATACCAATGGCTTCATTTGTTTTTCATTTTCCCGGTAAATATTTTTGTTTTTTTAGGATTGAAACCATTTTGAGGCTGTTGAAACCTAAGGCCTATGAATATAAAAAGAAGTCAGATTATAGAGTGAGATTAGCATGTGGTTTCTTCAGTACTAAACACAGACGCTTTAAAGCAAAAGTTTGCATATCCATGGAACAAAATAAGGAAGACATCCACATTTAATCTGACTGGGTTCCTTCATAATCATGGATAAATAGTGTCGGCTGACATAATGGTAACAAATTAAAGGAAAAAACAAGGACAAACACCTGGCACATATCCCGGGAATTGTACCGGAGAGTTCTTCCAAAGCTATTCCCACAGCTGGAGTTTTGATAATGGTGGTGGAAAGCTCTGCGGTCGGTTTCCTAAGAGACTCTTAACTCTAAGAGTGTTTTAACTAAAAGAGAGTGTGTTCATTGTGCTGCTCGCTCGACCATTTCATGATGATCTTGGTGCTGCGATGCTTTTTGGAACCCCACCCCTGTTTAACACACGGCTCCAAATTCTCCCATCGGTGTTCAGTTGGGTTGAGTTCTGGTGAGTGGTCAAAAGTCTATAGGATACAGTGGTGCTTGAAAGTTTGTGAACCCTTTAGAATTTTCTATATTTCTGTATAAATATGACCTAAAACATCATCAGATTTTCACACAAGTCCTAAAAGTAGATAAAGAGAACCCAGTTAAACAAATGAGACAAAAATATTATACTTGGTCATTTATTTATTTATTGAGGAAAATGATCCAATATTACATATCTGTGAGTGGCAAAAGTATGTGAACCTTTGCTTTCAGTATCTGGTGTGACCCCTTTGTGCAGCAATAACTGCAACTAAACGTTTCCGGTAACTGTTGATCAGTCCTGCACACCGGCTTGGAGGAATTTTAGCCCGTTCCTCCGTACAGAACAGCTTCAACTCTGGGATGTTGGTGGGTTTCCTCACATGAACTGCTCGCTTCAGGTCCTTCTGCAACATTTTGATTGGATTAAGGTCAGGACTTTGACTTGGCCATTCCAAAACATTAACTTTATTCTTCTTTAACCATTCTTTGGTAGAACAACTTGTGTGCTTAGGGTCGTTGTCTTGCTGCATGACCCACCTTCTCTTGAGATTCAGTTCATGGACAGATGTCCTGACATTTTCCTTTAGAATTCGCTGGTATAATTCAGAATTCATTACTCCATCAATGATGGCAAGCCGTCCTGGCCCAGATACAGCAAAATAGGCCCAAACCACGATACTACTACCACCACCATGTTTCACAGATGGGATAAGGTTCTTATGCTGGAATGCAGTGTTTTCCTTTCTCAAACATAACGCTTCTCATTTAAACCAAAAACTTCTATTTTGGTCTCATCCATCCACAAAACATTTTTTCCAGTAGCCTTCTGGCTTGTCCACGTGATCTTTTGCAAACTGCAGAAAAGCAGCAATGTTCTTTTTGGAGAGCAGTGGCTTTCTCCTTGCAACCCTGCCATGCACACCATTGTTGTTCAGTGTTCTCCTGATGCTGGGCTCATGAACAGTAACATTATCCAATGCTTAGAAGTTACCCTGGGGTCCTTTGTGTCCTCGCCGACTATTACACGCCTTGCTCTTGGAGTGATCTTTGTTGGTCGACCACTCCTGGGGAGGGTAACAATGGTCTTGAATTTTCTCCATTTGTACACAATCTGTCTGACTGTGGATTGGTGGAGTCCAAACTCTTTAGAGATGGTTTTGGAACCTTTTCCAGCCTGATGAGCATCAACAACGCTTTTTCTGAGGTCCTCAGAAATCTCCTTTGTTCGTGCCATGATACACTTCCACAAACGTGTTGTGAAGATCAGACTTTGATAGATCCCTGTTCTTTAAATAAAACAGGGTGCCCACTCACACCTGATTGTCATCCCATTGATTGAAGACACCTGACTCTAATTTCACCTTCAAATTAACTGCTAATCCTAGAGGTTCACATACTTTTGCCACTCACAGATATGTAATATTGGATCATTTTCCTCAATAAATAAATGACCAAGTATAATATTTTTGTCTCATTTGTTTAACTGGGTTCTCTTTATCTACTTTTAGGACTTGTGTGAAAATCTGATGATGTTTTAGGTCATATTTATGCAGAAATATAGAAAATTCTAAAGGGTTCACAAATGTTCAAGCACCACTCTCGGATTTACTATATTTTCATCCTTGTTAAAGTGTTTGTTGAATCCTCATGTCCTGTCTGTGGGCGGAGTCGTCTTGGAAGAGGCCACTCCCATCAGGTTAGAAATGTTTCAGTATAAAGATATTCAGTCAGAATAAATTAGTCTTGATTTGCGGTGATGCTTGGACTCAAACCTTGCTGGTTAAATGTCTCGGGACAGAAGCAACAATTTGTTTTTATTTAATTTCTCAGATAATGCAGCATGAAATATCAAAATAGCATTAATTCTTGCGTTTCACATGACATCCATCCGCCTCATTAGTTATTCAAAACTTTAGCTGGTGGTCTACCAAAGCTCAGTTGACAAAGCATTTGTATGGAGGTGTATTGCTCACTCACATGAAAAATGCCTTACGCTTGCGTTGTTTTAGGTTGTTCGAATCGATCAAACCATAAAACTGATAAAAGTTTCTTCAGGGTTCCTCATGAACTAATAAAAAAGGGTGAACGAACACAGGATTTCACAAAAAGACGTCGAAAAAGGTGCCTTTTGAACCTCTCGGTGAAATCGAAGGGATGCTCGAGTTTGCAGTGATCACTTGGTGAAAGGTTTGTATTTCCCTCTCAGCTCTGTCCTTAGTGTTTTCCAAGTACTTTTCTTGCTATGTGTCGTTATTTTACGGTACTTTTTTTAGTCACGAAGCGCTAAAGTCCCCAGCTGTTTCTTTGTTTCCTCCTCACAAAGTCCGTATGCATGAAGGTCGTGACAAAATTCTTCCCCAGCCGTACAGTTACAATGCGCCGTGATCACTACTTCTTCTCCGTCTTGTTTAACTAAGATCCAGGTCTTTAAAGGGGTTTCTGATGATCTTTGTGAATGATTTAGCTGAGAGATAAGAGCCAACACAAGTGAGAATCAAGCCAACTGTTGTTTCTTTACACTTCAACTTGCAGCGCTTCATTGTAAAGATGTGAACGAAAAGCTTTTTAAAAAAAACAAACTTACACGGGCAAAAACAATACAGGATTCAATTGGCAGCGACTTGATCCCGAGGTCCTTTACCCAGCCACATACAAAAAAGTCATAAGCCTCCATACTCTTCCACGCTTTCATCTGGTTTGCGGTGTAGAAGGACGTCTGCAACACCAGATAGTTCGAGATGTCGGGGAACTCGACTGAAGGGTAGTTTTCGAGATCGTATGACAAATTCTTCTTTCCCAGACTGTAGGGGTCGATTCCATTGCACATAGCAATCTTCTGAATATATCTAAAGCCAGCAGTGGCTTCTAGATTACGAGCGTACTCTGAGAAGTTATCGCTAGTTGTTTGCACTACGGCAGCTGTTTTGGTTTGCTAGACCACCAGCTGTTTTACCGGAAGTGAAATCGCTAAGAAAAGTCACGCGACTGAAACCCAAGAATTTAAAAAAATATCTTGTATTCCCTCAATTTTCCTGTAGAGTCTTTCTGATATATCAGTTGGGAAAGGTCTTGAGGGGGGAAGCTTTTTTTGTTTGGTTTGGTTTTTCAATTTTTATTTTCTGTTGATTTTGTAGTTTTTGATTTTTCCATTATTTTAACTGCATGGAATTCGATTTTATTATTGAGGTACCATCTCTTTCTTTTTTTTTTTTTCCACCCACAAAGCAAGAGGGATGCAAACTTTTGCACTCAGCTGTTCCAACCTAATCCACCAGTCCATGCAAGTACACGTGTCACTTTCAGCATCGTTTGAGAACCTTATAAACTTTTTTGATATTAAATTCAAGTGACTTTACTAGCACGTTCCCATAGTCATATGTTTTTGTTCGCTTCCCCCAACATTGAACAAACCAGACAACTTCCTTTGGCTTGCCACCAAGCTCATTAACAGGACTGTCCAAAGCAAGATCCTCCAGATTACTGGAAACCGGGCAAAGCAAAGCTTCTTTTCATCTCAATAATATTACTGTAAAAGCCCCTCTTTAAACATTACAAGCCGAGCAGAAAAAAAAAAAAAAACAAGTTTATCTGCAACGTCTTCCACCATCACAAAAACACGCTCACCGGGACGTGGACGTGAGCCAGGCCATAACTTTCTTTGGTTAAGTGGTTTTGTTTTCTTCCTCTTCTTCAATAGACTGAGTAATGGCTGCTCGTTCTGCTTGGGTGAGAAACACACAGACCTCGTTCTGTAATGTCACGCATTGCAGCAATTACCTTTTTTTTTCTGGAGTTCAGAGACCTAGCCTTATATTTAGGAGGTTTAGGGATGGCAGAGCGTGATGTTTTCACTCATAAACAGCACTTATAAGCATTTATTTCCAGGAAATGCTCACCCTCCGGTCTTCCCCACCTCATTTCTGCTTGTTGCTGGTAAATGAGTGAACTTTAAAGTGCAAGAAATCTGTATGTGTTTTAGTACATGAATCACATTACATACATTACTCAACCAGCTGCAGTGAATCACCAAATTATTTTAAAACATCAAATACATGCAGAGGAATATGTTCTGTCTGATGAATCAACATGCAGATTAACTTTCGCGATCCTACCTCTTAAATTCTCTTAATCACTTCTGCATGTTCATGTATTTTTTTTTATTTATGAACAAACAGATGTTCTTGTCATGGTCCAGCCTGACGAGGTGTCTCCTTTCACAAGCCTCAGAGTTTGACAGCTTATTATTTGAGCAGTTTGATTAGTAGGCATGTAACGATTCACCTGACTCAGAATCTGATTCGATTCACGATATTGGGTTCATGATTCAATTATATATACACACTAGTGCATCTCAAAAAATTAGAATATTGTGAAAAAGTTCAATATTTTCCATCAGTTATTTAAGAAAGTAGCCCTGTGATGACCTGGCGACTTGTCCAGGGTGTACCCCGCCTTTCGCCCGTAGTCAGCTGGGATAGGCTCCAGCTTGCCTGCGACCCTGTAGAAGGATAAAACGGCTAGAGATAATGAGATGAGATGAGATTTAAGAAAGTGAAAATGTTATATATTATAGACTCATTACACATAAACCTAAAATGTTTCAAGCATTTTTCTATTTTAATTTTAATCAGTATGGCATACAGTACAAAAACGTAAAAAAAAAAAAACCTCAAAATATTAGAATATTTCATTTCGAGTTTGAGTAAAACAGTATGAACACAGTGTATCTCTCGGTCTAGTTCAGTACACACAACCGCAATCATGGGGAAGACTGCTGACTTGACTGTTGTCCAGAAGATGATCACTGATGCCCTCCACAAGGGGGGTAAGCCACAAAAGGTCATTGCTGAAAAGGGTGGCTGGAAAAGGTGCACAAGCAACAGGGATGGCCGCAGTCTTGAGAGGATTGTCAAGAAAAGTTGATTCAAGAACTTGGGAGAACTTCACAAGGAGTGGACTGAGGCTGGTGTCAGTGCATCAAGACCCATCACGAACAGACATCTTCAAGAAAGGGGATACAACTTTCGCATTCCTAATATCGAGCTACTCCTGAGCCAGAGACAATGTCAGAAGTGTCTTATCTGGGCTAAGGAGAGAAAGAAATGGACTGTTGCTCAGTGGTCCAAAGTCCTCTTTTCAGATGAAAGTACATTTTGCAGGCGGCACGGTGGTGTAGTGGTTAGCGCTGTCGCCTCACAGCAAGAAGGTCCGGGTTCGAGCCCCGTGGCCGGCGAGGGCCTTTCTGTGTGGAGTTTGCATGTTCTCCCTGTGTCCGCGTGGGTTTCCTCCGGGTGCTCCAGTTTCCCCCACAGTCCAAAGACATGCAGGTTAGGTTAACTGGTGACTTTAAATTGACCGTAGGTGTGAATGTGAATGGTTGTCTGTGTCTATGTGTCAGCCCTGTGATGACCTGGCGACTTGTCCAGGGTGTACCCCGCCTTTCGCCTGTAGTCAGCTGGGATAGGCTCCAGCTTGCCTGCAACCCTGCAGAACAGGATAAAGCGGCTACAGATAATGAGATGAGTACATTTTGCATTTAATTTGGAAATCACGGTTCTAGAGTCTGGAGGAAGAGTGGAGAGGCACAGAATCCGAGGTGTTTGAAGCACAGTGTGAAGTTTCCACAGTCTGTGATGATTTGGGGTGCCATGTCATCTGCTGGTGTTGGTCCACTGTATTTTATCAAGTCCAAAGTCAACACAGCCATCTACCAGGAGATTTTAGAGCACTTCATGCTTCCATCTGCTGACGAGCTTTTTGGAGATGCTGATTTCCTTTTCCAGCAGGACTTAGCACCTACCCACAGTGCCAAAACTACTACCAAATGGTTTGCTGACCATGATATTACTGTGTTTGACTGGCCAGCCAACTTGCCTGACCTGAACCCCATAGAGAATCTATGGGGTATTGTCAAGAGGAAGATGAGAAACACCCGACCCAAAAATACAGATACGCTGAAGGCCACTATCAAAGCAACCTGAGCTTCAATAACACCTCAGCAGTGCCACAGACTGATCACCTCCATGCCACACCGCACTGATACAGTAATTCATGGTAAAGGAGCCCCAACCAAGTATTGAGTGTATAAATGAATATACTTTTCAGAAGTTGGACATTTCTGTATTGTAAATCCTTTTTTTGATTGATCTTAGGGAATATTCTAATAATTTGAGATACTGGATTTCTGATTTTCATGAGCTATAAGCCATAATCATCAAAATTAAAACAAAAAAAGGCTTTAAATATTTCACTTTACATGTAATGAATATAGAATATATGAAAGTTTACCTTTTTGAATTAAATTATGAAAAAAAGGAACTTTTTCATGGTATTCAAATTTTTTGAGATGCACTAGTATGTGTTCTATCCATCTACATCCGCTGGATATGAGCAATCGTGCGCTCTGATTGGCTGCTGTACTATTAGGATATCAGCTCATATACCGTGTGTAGAGAAAAACAAAATGGCGACGTGTGTGGCTGAACCAACCGAGGACAAAATAAAAACTACTCGAAAACAAAACCCCCAAAACAATCAAACATCGTTTAAATATGGAATGAAAGTATTTGATGGTAAGAACATTTTTTTTTTCAAGAATTATTATTATTATCATTGTAGTTGGGGGCGGCACAGTGGTGTAGTGGTTAGCGCTGTCGCCTCACAGTAAGAAGGTCCGGGTTCGAGCCCCATGGCCGTCGAGAGCCTTTCTGTGCGGAGTTTGCATGTTCTCCCCGTGTCCGCGTGGGTTTCCTCCGGGTGCTCCGGTTTCCCCCACAGTCCAAAGACATGCAGGTTAGGTTAACTGGTGACTCTAAATTGAGCGTAGGTGTGAATGTGAGTGTGAATGGTTGTCTGTGTCTATGTGTCAGCCCTGTGATGACCTGGCGACTTGTCCAGGGTGTACCCCGCCTTTCGCCCGTAGTCAGCTGGGATAGGCTCCAGCTTGCCTGCGACCCTGTAGAACAGGATAAAGCGGCTAGAGATGATGAGATGAGATGAGGAAATGCCGTTATACGTAGGAAAATAATCGACGGTGGTGTGGTGTGGAGCAGCCTGGAGTTACTGTAATCACCAAGAAGCAGAATATTTAACAGAGGTGGGCAAAGTCTCTAACTTGATTACTTAAGTCAAAGTGCAGATCCCACTGGTCAAATGTTACGCCGATACAAGTGAAAGTTGTCCAGTCAAATTTTTACTTAAGTGAAAGTACTGAAGTACTTGCTTTTAAAAATACTTCAGTATTAAAAGTACATTTTCTGTCAACGCATTGTTGTATTATTGCCACAACGCTTACAAACCCTAACGCCGTTACCAAAGACAGAAATGTGAATTCAGAAAATGAACGCATGCTGTGCATCATGGTGGTTTAACGTTAAGCTAGCTAGTCAGTGAAACTTCACCTGACATGCTAGCAAACACTTTTCAAACTCCAAATCATATTGTGTAGCTAACGCTACTAGAAAAGAAAGATTTCTACATTTTGTTTATTTGGCAAGATTATGCTAAAACATTTCTGAAAGGACTTCAGATAAGTTAACGTTATTCATGTTAGCGTGACTCCGTTTTTACATGCTAACTAACAGTGTCCAAGTTAACTAGCTATGTGTAAACGTTAGCCGTGGACAAGGCGATGGTGACTTGGTGGGCAAATCCATAGAAAGTCATTTGACTAACCAGACTGCATAGCTATTGCAATGTTACTGCTAGCTATAAAAAAAGCACAGACAACTGCGTTGCAAGTTTTCTCTTGGAATAAAACGTTTATATACCTCAATATGCTTCCGCAGGTTGGACGGTGAGTTTTTGTAGGCCGTGATGTGGTTCGTTTTCGGCAAGCAAAGCAAACATTTAAAACAAAATGAATCTTTAATCCTTTTAGAAAACTGAAACATGGGTTCATGGGCCATGAGTGCGTGCATTCTCCAGAAAAACCGCCTCCTTCCATTCTACCATCAACTGATCGTGTTTAAATAACGCTGCGGAGAAATAATTGAGCTTGAGTTTATACAGTCTACAGTGGTGGGCAAAAGTTTACATACCCCAACAGAAAGGGTGTACCCCGCCTGTTGGGTTCACCCAGAAAGAGACCCCGATTCCTTCGTGGGCCACCCTCGGCCGAGGACGAGAATGATCAGGTCGAGAGAAACAGACAATCAGAATCAGAGATTCACATGTCAGTTTATTCGCACAGTCACTTCGTCAAAATGAAAACATCTTTGGAAACGTCTTATAGTGTTTCTGTGTTTATGTTTTGTCTTCGTGTGTGTGTGTGTAATGGGTCTGTGTCTATGTGGAAGTGTGTAATGATCTTGAATCAATCATAATATAAAAACATATTTCTGATGACAGTAAGGTACAGATAGATATCAGCATGGAATGTCTAAACACAGAATGTCTAGTCTACGGAGTCTATTCAGAGAAGGTCAAAGACACGTTTGCACAGAAAGGATCTAATAATTTAACATAACTCCTTAACACATAAATGTGTGTTAAGTCAGTAAATTACATCTTGATTTCATCAACATAAGCAAAATAACAAATAACAATATGTCTAAAACAATGCTAAAACAAAGAATGTTATAAAGAAATAAACATTAAAAATAAGAACAACTTAACCACAAGAACAATGAGAATATGTCTGAAAGAGAGAGAACAATTAAACAACTAACAGGATTAAACTCATAACTAAATTAGGTTAATGCTTTTAAACTAAAAACCCTTAGAATCATAAGATCTTAACTATAATTATAATGTCATTATGAAACTAATCTAAAACTATAAAACTAACATTAATCACGGAATGCATTCATTAATTACGGGATCCAAATCACTACCATAGTATATTTCAATATATTTCAGTATATTTCATAGCTTTTATGAAGCTATGACCTAAGTTTCAACTGAATGGATTAACATAAACATGAACTTTAATTCTACCATTTCAGGGTGTGTGTGAGTCGATCTGACACCAAAACAGACCTTCAGACACTTCTCTGTTCAAAATACACATTTCATAAACAAAATGTTCCCAAACAATGTCCAGCTGGACCTAAGGTCGTTTCAACTAATATAATTTTGACACAGAATAATTTTGCTGAATTATTGGCCAAGAATTAATACTTATATAAACCTAACACCGCCTTTTGCCCGTAGTCAGCTGGGATAGGCTCCAGCTTGCCTGCGACCCTGTAGAACAGGGTAAAATGGCTAGAGATAATGAGATGAGATTATTATTATTATAGCATTTTTCATAAATTGCTCCTGTCATTTCACCGGTTTGTTTACATTCTAAGTGGAAATTATTTTGTCGGACATTTTGTATAACGTTTTTATTTATTGAATTTGCATTTAAAAAAAAATGTTGTGTTTCTCAAAACCCAGTGAATGTGGATAGAATAAAACAGTCATTCCACTCAATCTCGTTGTACATGGATTATAGATGATTCGGTGCTATGCTGATTATTATATATAAAATCATTTTATATATATATATATATATATATATATATATATATATATATATATATATATATATATATATATATATAAAAAGGAATATTTAAGATTATATATAAAATTTAAAATTGAAATTAAAAAAGGAATATTTAATATTTATTTATATATATAATCTTAAATATTCCTTTTTTAATTTAAATTTTAAAAAATTGTTTCATTTTCTTAATAATCGACAATAATTATTTACCCACATTTGTAAAGGTTGGAGTGAGATATATACAAGCCTATTAACTAAAATATTCCTTTTATTAAAAAAGAAAAATTAGTAACAAAGGCCTCTTCTTAATCAACTTTTAGGAACGTTGTTCTTCAGTTTACTTCCATTTTTTTGTCTCTTTTCTTTAGTTTTCAGCAGTCTGTAAAAAGAAAGCTCTAATTTCTGGTTAAATCTATCTGTACAGTCAATCACACAACAGCTTGTTTTGTGTGTGTGTTTTCACTGCATTAGAGCTGTGTTACTTCCACCTACGGTGAAGTCACATATATTCCTGCTATTTAACAGTTATTCCACGAAATTGAGTCATGCATGATATTCAGTGCTACGTGCCTCGTCGGCTATAATCCATGTATGACGAGATTGAGTGGAATAACTATTTTATTCTATCCACATTCACTGGATTTTGAGAAACAGAGCATTTTTATTTTTTGCAAATTCGATAAATAAAAACTTTTATACAAAATGTCCGACAAAATCATTTCTGCTTAGAATGTAAACAAACCGGCGAAATGACAGGAGCAATTTGTGAAAAATGTGATGATGATGATGATGATGATGACAATGATGATAAATTATTGAAAAATAAAAATGATATGTTCTTACCATCAAATACTTTTACTCCATATTTTGTTACTTTTTTTTGTATTTTTGGGGTTTGTTTTCGAGTCGAGTTTTTATTTCATCCTCAGTTGGTTCAGCAACACACGCCACCATTTTGTTTTTCTCTACTCACGGTATATGAGCTGATATCCTAGTTGTAGAGTCGCCAATCGGAGCACGCGATTATAATGTATGTTACTTCACCTTCTGCTGTCTAAACAATGCAGTTACAGCTCGGAGATTACGCAGACTGATTTTTTTTTTAAATTGCGATTCATTTTTTATTTCATCAATTCAAATCATCATAAGTTTGTATCATGATGTCTCTGTCAATATAATACATGCCTAAAGATTTGTTTCCTCTAACATCACATCCCAAAGTATTTTATTCCTTTTATACCACAGCACTGTGCCCATGATTACACTTTTTATTAAAGAACAACACATTGTATGTTTTATCCGTTTATAGTTACAGTTGTGGTCAGAAGTTTACATACAGTGACATGAATGTCATGGCAATATTTGGGCTTTCAGTAATTTCTTTGAACTGTTCTTTTTCTGTGGCGGAATGATTGTACAGCATACAGCTTTAATTTAAAAAAAAAAGAAAGACACTAGAATTTGGTGCACAAGTTTTAATTTTCTTTGGGTTTTCTGAAATCAACACAGGGTCAAAATTATACATACAGCACACCTAATATTTGGGTAAAATGTCTCTTTGCAAGATTCAACTTGACCAAACATATCTGTTTACCGTGAACAAGCTTCTGGCAGAATTCTGGTTAGATATTTCACAACTCTTCATGGTAGAATTGGTAGAGTTCAATTAAATTTGTTTTTTTTCTTGGCATGGACTCGACTTACAAGCACGGTCCATATATTTTCAATAGGGTTGAAGTCAGGACTTGTTTTAAGCTTAATGTTAGCCTGCTTTATCCTCCACAACCAACTCTGAAGAGTGTGTGGGTTCATTGTCCTGTTGTAACTCCCAAGTCAGGTTCAAGTTTCTGATGGTTTATGCTGAAGAATTCTGAGGTCGTCCTCCTTCTTCATTATTCCATCCACTTTGTGCAACAAACCAGTTCCACTGCAGCAAAACCACCCCAGAGCATGATGATCCTACCACCACCACCACCAGCTGGTACAGCGTCCTTCTGTAAATGGTGGTCATTGTGGCCAAACAACTCAATCTTTATTTCATCTGACCATACAGCTTTCCTCCAGAAGGCTTTTTTCTTTGTCCGTGTGGTCGGCTTCAAACTTTACTTAAGCTTGAAGGTGTCAATTTTGGAGCAGGGGGTTATCTCTTGGATAGCAGCCTCTTAGTCCACGATGATCTGAACTATAGACAGTGATTCATCAGCTTCCAGTTCATGGCAGGGCTGTGTCATGGTGGTTCCCAGGTTGTTCCTGACCATCCAAACCAATTTCCTTTCAGCTGAGGGTGACAGTTTGGGTTTTCTTGAAGCAAAGTGGCTTGGTAAAGTGACTTCACCTCACAATAACTTGGATACAATTGTTTGAACTGATCTTGGAATTAGCAGTTGTTTAGAAATGGCTCCAAGAGACATTCCCGGAGTTGTGCATGTCTGCGATCCTCTTTCTCAGATCCGCACTGAGTTCCTTGGACTTTCCCATTGAGTGCTGTAAACAAACCCTTTTTATGAAGGCACAGAGAAGCTACCAGCTGTAGCCAATCATGATCACTAACAGGAAGTTAAGAGACCTCGGCCTTGGCAAGATAAGAGACATTTTGGAAGTTTCAGCACCTCTTAATTTATAATCTAAGTGAGCGTATATATATTTTTGACCCTGTAGGTATAATTTTGACCCCGTGTTTGATTTCAGAAAACCCAAAGAAAATTAAAACTTGTGCACCAAATTCTAGTGTTTTTGTTTAATTAAAGCTGTACGCTGTACAATCATTCCGCCACAGAAAAAGAACAGTTCAGAGAAATGACTGGAAGCCCAAATATTGCCATGACATTCCTGTCACTGTATGTAAACTTCTGACCACAACTGTACGTTTAAAATTGTGAAACATCCACAAAACAAGTTAGTTCCTGTCATCACGTACAGTACATTATAGCAGCTGTAAACAGTCATCCCTTTACCAGCCTGGCTTTTTTTTTTTTTCTCCTCTTGAAGTTATTAAGATTAAAAAAAAAAAAAAACCTGTAACCTTCCATCCTCTGACTGTTACAAAGCGCTGACGCTGGAGACTCCTTTTACAAATGCTAAATAAATGTCACCTCTCTTAAAAAAAAAAAAAAAAAAAAGCCCCGTCACCATATCAACAAGCGTCTTTTTTAATCCGTTTATGTGGTGTATCCAGGATACACGTCCCAGTGTTAACCGTTACTATAGAAACGATAATGGCTTCGAATACGTGCTTTAATATAAACAGTACAAAACTACTTCACTAGGTTGATTTACACTGCTCCCTTTCTGTTTTCTGACATTTAAAGTGCCGTCTAAAACGCGACCCGATAAAAAGAGCACGGTGTTGTTGGACTCTAAGCCATATAACTATAAACTCTATTGTGTGTTTTTTATCAGCCAGACACCTCGACTGCCTAAAGCTGGAGAGACGATACACGGACACAAGTTCTTTATCGGCTTCGGCGGAAAAGGAGCGAACCAGTGCGTCCAGGCTGCTCGCCTCGGAGCCACGACTGCGATGGTGTGCAAGGTAGAGAAGAAGAGATTCATTTCCTGCTGCCAGCGCGTCTCACTCTGAGCCGTTCTGTATGTGCAACAAGAGTCATTTATTTCAGCAACATTTAATTAGATTCACACCACCGAGCTGCTTTTGCCTTTATTGTTCGCTTGTACCTGCTGTACCAAGAAGTAATAAAGATGTGTATTTGTCCGTACAAAGAATGCGATCGATACTGAAATATGCACGGTGCAAAAATAGCCTCCCATGCTTTCAGAAGCCCTGAAACAGGAGATGCACTTCAAAGACAGGGGCATCAGGTACAGAAGAGCTGCAGCCTTGGCGTGTCTTTAACAGCGTGGGATAAAAGGAACCCCGGTGGGCAGAAAGGGACCCCTCCGCCCTTTGGAGCACTAAACACTGAGAGAGAGAGGAAGAGGGGTGCGGTGGTTTAGAAGTCGACTGGTAGCGAGGAGGTGTTTGGGTGGGGTGACTATGTCTGGAAGGCTTGGCTGAGTTTAGTTATGCACAGGGAGAAAAGTATCGTTTCAAGTTCCTTGTGTTCATCAAACTTATCTGTTCTCGTGTCTTATGTCATGTATCTTCTACTGCGATTAGGATTTTCTCCACCGTCTTTGCAGACTTGAAAGAATAAGTACTCGAAATGCAGCTGAGATCTGATTTGCGTTTGATTTTGAACTCGAACTCCAAGGCTAAAAACGTAAGCAGAATTTATAGCCTCTAGTTTCACATCATGTAAAAGTGCATGTTTAACTGACTTCCAGTGGAATCAGGATGCTCAGGGTTTGCTTTTTCTATTTTTAATGCCCTTGTTTGTGAGGTTTCGTACACACACTGACACCTTTTTTTTTTTAATCTTTAAAAATTGACCTTGTACAGCTGAAAGCTAGACGGCCTTTCAGTTTCATAAAATCGGTGAAATTTGGTTCATTCTGAAATTTGGTCATTGTGATATGTTTATTTTTGTAATATCTAAAAAAATACCGTATATCAGGCCATTCTGTGGCTGGGAAGTTATTTAATTTGAGGGGATTAAAGCAGATAATGTGCATGAAATCGCTCGCTTCGCGCAGTCAAGCAGACAGAGGAAGTCCGTGTGTGTGCGCGTGCGCAGGTTTACCACCTCTTTCTTCTTCTTTTGGGTTTTACAGCAGCTGGCGTCCACAGTGAGTGTTGCATTACTGCCATCTATAAAAAAAAAAAAAAAGCCCTGTGTCCGAAATCGCTCCCTACTCGCTATACAGGGCACTATAGACCCCTTCGCATGTTTGTAATAGACCGGCATTATGAGCTGTCAGATTATGCAAAACAATTGTCGTTACAAGATCGAGAATGCTACATAAATAAGTTAACTCTAACAAGTGGACATCGCCTACCGGATCCGCATTTAATTAAAGAGTGGACGGACGATGTTAGTAAGTTCCCTGGTATACAATGGCCAGATATATACTCGTAGCTTTAGCTTTAGCTACAACAGCAAATACCAACACTAAACAGCAATTTGCAGGAGGTAATGGCATGAAAGGAATGATAGTGTAAAGAGTGCAGCTAAGAGAAATCAGAGCTGCGTAAAAAGCGAGAGGCAGAGACCAGAAATGAAACTGAACGGGGCGGGAGCTAGGGTAGAGCAGTCAACGTAAGTTGGCATTTAGAGTGAGGGCACACAATTTTACCTTTCCATCCTTCCAAAATCTGGACTGCTTGAGTCAAGCGAGACCTCTCCTACAAACAAAACTGCATGCAAAGCTAAGTTAGCATGCTAACAATATTCATTACATTGTGTAACTATGACCCAGCTAATCAGACAAACGCTACCAAAGTATTTTGCTACGTCAATAAACGAAGACTAGAAAGAATAAAAAAGAAAGATTTAATAAATAGCCTGATCTTACCTGTGATGAAGTGGGCGCTGCAAACCCGCGCATTTTTGATGGTGCTTTCATCCCAGTCTACACGTTTGATGGCTTGTAGCCATAGACGTCGGCGATTTTTTTTTTTTGGAATGGGTGAGATCCTGCTGGAATTCTGAACATTTTAACCCCATCACTGCTACGATTCTGACACCCGACAACACAACAACTAGGCATCGCTGAGTCTTTTTTGAGTCCAGGCTGCGCGCGCAATTTCCGCTTACGTATGAATGACGTTTACTGCGAAGGGGTCTATATAGCGAGGACGCCATTTTGTAGTGCTGTCTGAAACCTCAGTGAGGATTATTTACACCCTATATAGTGCACTCAAAGTATCCCACAATGCATCATGAAAAGCAGTGTACAACGATGGTCACTAACCAAAGCAATATATCCCATCATGCATTGCGGTCGCGCTGAAAGAAATCAAATTTCAAGTCTCAAATTTGATTTAATAAAAGTCAGCGGCAAAGAAGAAAGAAAGGATTCAGCCATGATTTAAAAGAACTGAAAGCTTAATGATTAATGTTGGAAATGCGCTCAGTATAATATGGATTTATCACAAAAACACACGCATGTATTTATTAATTTGAAACGTTTTAGTTGTGCGACAGTAATGACGTAAATACCAGCGCGACGGAGTAGTGTCCGAAAGAGTTTTTCATTTTACTAATGAGCTCACTGTATAGTCCTCTATATAGTAATTCCCTATATAGGGAGTAGGGAGTAGTGAACGACTGAGTGAGCGATTTCGGACACAGGGCAGGCCATTCTGTGGCTGGGAAGTTATTTAATTTGAGGGGATTAAAGCAAATAATGTGCATGAAATTGCTCGCTTCGCGCAGTCAAGCAGACAGAGGAAGTCCGTGTGCGAGCATGCGCAGGTTTACCTTTCAGCGTGCACTGCTAAACGAACAGCTGATCACACCGAGGTGCTCGCTGAGCGCCGATATTTATTAGTTTGGTCCTGCGTTTCCTTTCCTTCGTATATAACATAACGTCTTTTCTTCTCGCTTTCTTTCCGTTACTGTAGTCGGTCTTTCACGTTTCATTCGCACACTCACGTCCTCCATTTTTCTCTCCTGTTTCAAATTTGTATCCCACAATTGTTTGCCTTGCGTGAACAGGGAAAGCCCATCACATGATGCATGATGTAGTATCTTGAATCGGGTCATGGTGAAGCAGGAAAAAATAGCAGAGAATTTCGGGCTACGTGGAGATAAATTCATTAATTGTTCTATTTTTTAAAAAAACTAATAAAATTTGAAGTTTTGTTTGAAAGAACTCGACCTTCTGCACAAAATTCAGTCGTTGTATTGTCACATTTTTGCGAATGAACTGCTAATTAGGTCACCTTGACGAGTTTTGGGACTTCTTATTAGAATTGTATCTCCTCTCACAGTTCTCATCCGATTTCAGTTCTGATTGATGTTTTGGGTCGATCTTCTTTTGAGGAACAAAATTTGGTCGTTTGTTTGTTGATTTTCCTGTTGTAAACAACTTGTTTACAACTTTGTTTATTTTCAGTTAAATCGTGTCTCCTCCCTCAGGCCAGTTCTCAATGAATTTCAGTTCTGATTGTTTCGTTTGAAAGAACTCGACCTTCTGCACAAAATCCGGTCATCGTGTTGTCAAATTTTTGCTAACGAGTTAGTAATTAGCTCAACTTAAGACTTTTTTCTTCTGACTAGAATTGTATCTCCTCTCTCATTTATCATGCGAATTCAGTTCTGATCGATGTTTTGGGTCGATCTTGCGTCGAGGAACAAAATTTAGTCCTTTGTTGAGTTTCGTGTTGGAAATAGTTTGTCGTGGAGGTTGGTCCTCCCTCTCTCTCTCTCTCTCTCTCTCTCATATTGTCACATTTCAGTTCTGGTTGATGTTTCGGTCGTGGTGGTTGTTTTGATGCCAGGCCAGATGAGCCACTACGTCGTTGACGTTCTGGTTATGGAGTCCGCTTTAAACTGAAAATCTTTCACATGACATTTCAGTTGTGGGTTTGTACAAAATCTCAGCATTTAAAGGGGTACCAAATATAATATATACAGTTGCTGATGTGACAAAGTAACGTATTCTTAAGTATTCTATCAAATTTATATACTAGAAAACAACGAAATATCTTGGTAATTGTAAATATAATAGTCGGTACGCTAAACGGCACAAGAGTCGCCATTTTTAAAAGACCGTGACGTCAGCGCTACCCACTGTACTAGGAGAGAAGCGTGTAATCATGGCGTCGGGCGCATCAAGTGAAAGCGACAGCTCTGTCGAATCATACGAAGAGATCCCGGAAGACACACTGCAAGCAGGCTATGGCTTAGAAGGGTACCAGTTCGAACCTAGGAGAGGTACTCTCGACTCCGGTGATGACGAAAGAAGAGAAGAAAGCTCGAACTCGCTTGGTGTTTTTCAGCGGAAACGAGTGAAAAGACGCGTCTGGAGGATCGTTATGCTTTCCATCGGTCCTGTTATTACACCTGAAAGCAACACACTGTGGCATCGTGTAGCCGATCACTTACAATTCATCCTACTTTCCGATTCACACGCGCTATTCCCAACCTCAATGAGCCAACACAACTGGGCACATACATATGTCACGAGTGTTACGCGGAGAAAATGAACGTGCATTCTGATTGGATAAAATTAATATCATGGCGGGCCGTTCAAACTGCGGAAATAGTTTGCTCGAGCTACTTTCAAAACACTATCGCTACGTTCACACTGCAAGGCTTAATGCTCAATTCCGATTTTTTTGTGAAATCCGATTTTTTTGTGAGGTCGTTCACATTAACAAATATATGCGACTTGTATGTGATCCTCAGTATGAACGAAAAGCGACCTAAAAGTGTTCCGCATGCGCATTGCAGGATACGACGACGTCACACGCAGTGAGCATGGCCAGTGTTTACGGAAGTAAAACCGCCCGGTTGCGGTATGACCCATCCAATCTAGCTTGAATAGCTGCATCCCCCCAAATGGAAATCAGCTCCCTAACCTCTGCGTCCTTCCATTGAGAAGATTCAGAACCTTCACAGCCCGAAGCGTCCCTCGCATTGATGTCATGCACAGGGGCGCAGATACGTTTTTTGAACGGGGGGGACAAAAAACTGGGGGGGACAAAGCTGCCAGCAAATCAACCCCAACCCCGATATGCCTGTCAAACTTGTTGTGGGTTACCATAGCAACCAAGCTCGAGCTCGCAACCTGTGCAGTCTGTGCAGCTCAACCAACCGAATATCAGTCTTTGTTTTATGCGAGTTGTTGCAACTATGTATGTACTGCTGTGCACCTCAATAAACCGAATGGTAATTAGTCTTTTGATTTTTCCGTGAGGTTTGCCTTATGCAAAGAAAGACAGCATAGACGTTTTTTCCTCCCTATAAGTGGGGGGGGGGGGGGGGGGGGGGACCGAACGAGGTGAATTTAAATCTGGGTGGGACGAGTCCCACCCTCTATCTGCGCCCGTGATTATGCGCCATGTTGTTGTAACTTTTTTTGAGAGACCCGCCGCCTACTTCAGCGCAGAATAGTGATGTTTGTGGCTTGTTGATGACGTGTAAGTCGGATGAATGCGACCTGGCGGTTCAGACTGAAGTCGCATATGAAAAGAGCGGATAGGAATCGGAATTAGGACCACATATCCAAACGGCCTGGGTCGGATTTGAAAAAATCGGATCTGTGTCATTCATATTGTCAATAAAAGATCAGATACAGGTCACATATGGGCGAAAAAATCGGATTTGAGTCACTTCAGCCTGCAGTGTGAACGTAGCCTATAACTTTCCAACCTTAGAACAAAAAACTTTTGTAAGTCTTGAATAAGGCTCGTTAATGTGTGTTTTATTGTTATATTCACTCTATATATTGCCCTCTGTTCCCCTTTAATAACCCAACTTGGATCTTTCTGTTCCTCCTCAGGTTGGAAAAGATTTTTTCGGGAGCAACTACATTCAGAATTTCAAAGACAATGCCGTATGCACAGGTAATAAAATCACACACCTTATGCCTGGTTTTAACCAGACACAGAGCACCGGGACATGCGCTGTAGAGTCAGTCATGCCTTCTGCCCTGTGCTTAGTGCAATTGCTGACTCGAACTTCTGTTTTCTATCCCTGTGCAGCTTTTGTGACTCAGACGGCTGAAGCCATGACCGGAGCTGCCTCTATCATCGTAAACGATGCAGGTAGTGTGAAGTTGTTGAGTGCGTGGCGCCCTGTTGCACCCGTAGCTTCTAAAATAACACAAAGTGCACTTCTGAATGAAGCATAAATGAGTGCGCCGCTCGCCACCTGGGGGTGGTTCAAGTCGTCACCCACGCCGCATAGTTTATAGCCGCTTGGCTTTATTTAGCACTGCAGGAGGTGGGGTGGCTGACATAACCAGCCTGGTGCTAAATGCACGGCCTGTTGTGCTGTAAATGTCACTAATCACAGCTTTAACAGAGGCTCTGACTCTGGTCGAGATCCACAAGCATCTCGGGGGGGGCTTATGGGTAACGTCATCGCCATCACCATAACAACCTGCAGATACCGTAGCGTCCCAGCTTCCTGCACTAAAGTCACCCTGACTCAAGAACTTCTTCAGTTTGTCTTGTAAACTGCTGCTGTAAAGCCTGAATGAACCTGAACTTGCTGAATTCTTTCATGTGCAGGTGAGAATGCGATAGTGATTGTAGCAGGTGCCAACATGCTGCTGGGGGAACAGGAGCTGGAGCGTGCACGCTCTGCCCTGGTGAAAGCCAAAGTGCTGCTCTGTCAGCTGGAGATCAGTTCACACATCACGCTCCAGGCCCTGCGCATGGCCCGACAAAGCAACGGTCAGTGGGTGGAGAATACCGACGGACACACTTGTGTTTCGTGTGTGTGTGTGTGTGTGTGTGTGCGCACTGCAAAGAATGGCATCTATAGTCAAATGTATCATAATCTATCATAATATTACCATAAACCAAATACAAAACCTATTTCGATTGGAAGATCTTTTTGCTTTTCTAGAAATAAACACTTCTGACAATTGAACTCAAAGATTATTCTTAGATGTTGTCTACAAATAGGTTGAATAATCATATCTTATATTACTCTGTCCACATTCACTGGATATGAGCAATCGCGTGCTCCGATTGGCTACTCTAATACTAGGATATCAGCTCATATACCATGAGTAGAGAAAAATAAAATGGTGGAGTGTGTCGCTGAACCAACCGAGGACGAAGTAAAAGATTTACTTGAAAATAAAATCCAACAAAATATTTTAAAAAAGCAACAAAATATGGAATGAAAGTATTTAATGAAAAGAATGTATGTTTTAACATTTTTCAGTAATAATAATAATAATAATAATTATTATTATTATTATTGGGCGGCATGGTGGTGTAGTGGTTAGCGCTGTCGCCTCACAGCAAGAAGGTCCGGGTTCGAGCCCCGTGGCCGGCGAGGGCCTTTCTGTGCGGAGTTTGGATGTTCTCCCCGTGTCCGCGTAGTCTGGTTAACACCAGACCAGATCACAAGTGAAATATGGTCTGGAATCCGCCTATTGAATTTCTCGTAGGGGAGGTGTGGTTTACGATTGTCAACGGCCGTTTATTGGACGTTGCGAATGTCTATCATTTGGCGTATGGCCAATCATGGCCCATGGCCAATCATGGCAGTTGTACCCGGTGACGTAGTTAGAGCGACGAAGAAGAGAAGGAAAGAGAAGGCAAAATAAAAATAGGAAAACAATGGCACCGAACGATTACTGCCATTTTAAAACAAACTTTCGCTCTAAACTATTCAGAACAGTGTCTAAAGCTTGATCGAAAGTTTGGTTCGTATCGCTCGCCGCCATGTTAAATGTGATCTGTAAACAGTCCCAAATAAACTACAAGCTTCCGTTTGTCGAGTAGTACGCGTCACCGTCTTTCCACCCCTCCCCACTCTCTGATTGGCTCCCTAACTCAGGCGAGCCTTTAGACCAGGGGTCCCCAAACTTTTTCCTGTGAGGGCCAAATAACTTTCCCCTTCTCTGACGGCGGGCGGGGCCAGTTTGTAACAAAAAGTGTGACGATCGCAGAGGTGTCTAAACGTAAACATTTATTGTTTTCCAGAAAGCCACACATAACCAAAAATTAACCCTTTCTGAGCAATTCCAGCGTTATGGACGTGACACTTGAACTCAAAATGGCAACAAATGACCCAGTGCATGTTTTATCGTCTCCCAGTATTTAAACAGGTGTTGCATATTTTAAGGCTGTACCATACTGGAGAAGTGATAGAACAAGAACAATTCCCATAGTACATCTAGGGCATGCCAGAAAACGCCAATAAAAGATGCGTTATGGATGTGACAGAAAAAGTATCACTTTTCTTGGGTGACTGTACATTTTTATCAAACTCTGTGAAATTGTAAACCTAATGTCGAAATGGAGATATCCATTTGATAGAGGAGTCCAAGGTGAATATTAAAAAATCTTTGTTTAAAATATTTTGTATTTCATGCAGAGTTTGGGAAGGAAAAGTCAGCGTTATGGATGTGACGAAATTCCGTTATGGATGTGACGCGTCTGAAATAGACATGGCGTATGTTTAGAAAATCAGCAATTTAACCACCATAACCCTTTGAAAAACTCTCTGAATATCAGCTAAAACTATCAAAGTTCTTAAATAATATTTAGGATGGCTATTGTTTTGCTGTTTTGTGGATTTTAGCATACATTTCTGTGGCTTGTGGCAATAATATAGAATTGTACATGATCAAAGTTGATTTTAGCTTGGGTTTTACATTATAAGAAAGAAAGACGGACAGTGACATATTAGGTTGGTTACAAATTGGTTCAACTTATTCACATCTGTAAAATACAGGCCTAGGTGATATCTCTGGGAGTGGTTTTGATGTATTACATGTTGCTTTATTTTTGCATGGTGAGGTTGACATTTACATGGAATTGCCCATCTGGGGTCTTGACAGGAAAAAAAATCAGAAAATAAATAACATTATTAATGAAATAAATAACACTATTTAGGCGGCACGGTGGTGCAGTGGTTAGCGCTGTTGCCTCACAGCAAGAAGGTCCGGGTTCGAGCCCCGTGGCCGGCGAGGGCCTTTCTGTGCGGAGTTTGCATGTTCTCCCCGTGTCCGCGTGGGTTTCCTCCGGGTGCTCCGGTTTCCCCCACAGTCCAAAGACATGCAGGTTAGGTTAACTGGTGACTCTAAATTGACCGTAGGTGTGAATGTGAGTGTGAATGGTTGTCTGTGTCTATGTGTCAGCCCTGTGATGACCTGGCGACTTGTCCAGGGTGTACCCCGCCTTTCGCCCGTAGTCAGCTGGGATAGGCTCCAGCTTGCCTGCGACCATGTAGAAGGATAAAGCGGCTAGAGATAATGAGATGAGATGAGATGAGATGAGATGAGATAACACTATTTATGAACTAAATAATAACCAAATAACCCTTCAAGTTTTTCACAGAAAAAAAGACCATGGAACATTAACTTTCTTGTAGACACAACTGTTTGCAGCTCTCTCTCATCAACTTCACTCTGAAAACCAGAAAGCAAGCAGGCTATGAAACCGAACCGATACCAACACCTACCAACACAATACATTTCACTACCAGTATGGTTGTAGAACGGATTTTATCTCAGTAGATTTCATTATGATTATATTTGTTTGTACTCAGAATGGCTCGTTCAAGTCAGAAAAGTAAGCTTACCTATATATGTTCATCAGTGTGAACATATATAGGCGAGTAGCTGCAAGTTAAGGCTGTTCAGTATTTCTGTCACGTCTGTTAAAAATGCTAGGTGCCATTTCCATTCTGGGTCGATCAGCTCGGGGACCGTTTTGTCTTTTGAATGAAGAAATGCGTTTATCTCAGGTAGCAGCTCGTAAAAACGCCTCAAAACTCTGCCGCGGCTCAACCATCTGACCTCTGTGTAGTAAAGCACATCGCCATGCGCAGACTCCAGTTCAGACAGGAATTGTTGGAACTGCCGGTGTTTAAGTCCCTTTGCCCTGATGAAGTTTATGCATGACGCCACAACCTTCATGACAGAATCCCACTTCAACACTTTGCAGCACAGTGCTTGCTGGTGAATTAGGCAGTGGACTTGTAGCGGGGCGGTAAGACCCCGTTCTTCCATCTCCCGGTTGACGAGCCCGATCAGACCCCGAGACGCGCCCACCATACTAGGAGCTCCGTCAGTCGTGATGCTAACAAGCTTTGACCAGTCCAGGTTCAAGTCTTCCATGGTTTGGCATACTTTGCCAAAAATATCCTCCCCCGTCGTAGTCCCTTTGAGACTTTGGAGGGCTGCCAGATCCTCGCACATTTCAATAAAAATTAGCAGCTGCGCTGTGTCCTGCACATCCGTGCTCTCATCCAGTGCTAATGAAAAAAAGTCATATTCTTTCATCTTCTGCTGCAGCTGGGCATATACATTACCCCCAAGTTCTTCAATGCGTCTTGTGATTGTAGTCGCCGACAGACTCACGGCATTAAAGACCTCTTTCTTCTCGGGACACACCTCCTCTGCGACAGCATTCAAACATTTCTTGACAAATTCTCCATCAGTGAAAAGTTTACCGCTGCTAGCTATCAGTTGAGCAACCCGAAAGCTCGCTCGAACAGACGACTGGTTCAGCTGAGCTTGGCGTACGAATGTATTCTGCTGAGCTAACAGTATACTTTTTAGTTTTGAGAGTTTGTCTGCTCGCATTTGGCCTTGCAAGCTATCATACTTGTCTTTGTGACAGGATTCATAGTGTCGGCGCAGATTGTATTCTTTGAATACAGCCACTGTGTCTTGACAGATGAGACAAACAGCCTTTTCTTTGCACTGAACAAAAAAATAATCATTTGTCCACTGCAGGTTAAATACCCTGCATTCTGAATCTATTTTTCTCTTACCTAATCTTTTCGCCATTATTCCGTGTTATTTGACAGTGGTGTGTCCAGGATTTTTTTTTTTTTGAGGGAGGGGTTTCAGATATGGCACAGACTGCAGAAGGGTGGAATAGAATGTTAAGTTCTATGCATGTACAAGTCGCGATCACGCAGCCAGACTGAAAAAAAAAATCATAATGCGTCTCTGGTATTGTTCAGGGGGCCGGGCAAAATGTGGAGGCGGGCCGGATCCGGCCCGCGGGCTGTAGTTTGGGGACCGCAGAATTTTGACAAGATATTTATCTCTTCTTTGTACATCATCATCAGTGAAATTGCACAAATAAAGCACCAAGGAATTCATAGGAATATCATATCCCAGTATCTTCTGTAACAATCTGGGTACCATTTTCCAGAATTTTACAATTTTGTGACATTTCCAGAATATACGTGAGTGATCTGAAAAGACAGCATGGAAACTATGGTCTAAAGTTTAGACCATAGTTTCCATGCTGTCTTTTCAGATCGGAACGATTGCGCAAAGCAGCATGGGATTTCCCAGGCTAGTGTCCGCGTGGGTTTCCTCCGGGTGCTCCGGTTTCCCCCACAGTCCAAAGACATGCAGGTTAGGTTAACTGGTGACTCTAAATTGAGCGTAGGTGTGAATGTGAGTGTGAATGGTTGTCTGTGTCTATGTGTCAGCCCTGTGATGACCTGGCGACTTGTCCAGGGTGTACCCCGCCTTTCGCCCGTAGTCAGCTGGGATAGGCTCCAGCTTGCCTGCGACCCTGTAGAACAGGATAAAGCGGCTACAGATAATGACATGAGATGAGATTCCCAACACTAAAGTAAATTTGCGCCGCCATCGAAAGGTTTTTAAGAAGTTCCGCTTTAAGAAGCGGAAACGAGTCGAGAGTAAATAAAAATCTACCATGCTGGAGAGAGTGTGGCGTTTCCCGAGCAGATCACTCACATATATTCTGGAAAATGGTACCCAGATTGTTACAGAAGATACTGGGATATGATATTCCTATGAATTCCTTGGTGCTTTATTTGTGCAATTTCACTGATGGTGATGTACAAAGAAGAGATAAATATCTTGTCAAAATTCTGTTAATAGCCTGCAAAAAAAGCTATTACTAGGAAACCGGGTAAAGAAGAATCTCTCAGTCAGAGATTGTAGAGGAAATCTATATAATGGAGAAAATAACACGTCGTCTGGGATTGCAGGAGGCACAGCATGAAGAAAAATGGCACAAATGGACGACATTCAGGACCCATAACAGTGACCGTGACCATAACATGGACAGTTAATTAATCATTTGGAACTGAGAGAACTGATGGACTGTTAGATACACCTTCCAAAAAGCGCCTCTGTTTTTTTTCCCCCCCTTTTCTTTCTTATCTTCTATTTTTAGTGTTGCTTTATTGTGTATATTTACCCATACAGTGGATATTAAAAAGTCTGCACACCCCGTTAAAATGATCGGTTTTTCTGATGTAAAAAAATGAGACCCCGATAAATAATTTAAAAACTTTTCCCGCCTTTAATGTGACCTATAACCTGTACAATTCAATTGAAAACCAAACAAATCTATTCAGGGAAAAACATAAAAAATAAAAAACGTACAATAAGCTGGTTGCATAAGTGTGCACACCCTTAAACTAATACTTTGTTGAAGCACCTTTTGATTTAATTACGGCTCGGCCGTTCTAAAACTTTTTTGGGGTCATTGTCGTGCTGAAAGATGAAACTCCTCTTCATCTTCAGCTTTCTAGCAGACACCTGAAGGTTTTGGGCCAAAACTGACTGGTATTTAGAACTGTTGATAATTCCCTCCACCTTGACTAAAGCCCCTGTTCCAGCTGAAGAAAAACAACCCCAAAACATGATGCTGCCACCACCGTGCTTCACCGTGGGTATGGGGTTCTTTTAGTGATGCGCAGTGTTGATTTTGCACCAAACATACCTTTTGGAATTGTGGCCAAAAAGTTCAACCTTGGTTTCATCAGACCAGAACACATTTTCCCACATGCTTTCAGGAAAGTTGATGTATTTTTTTTTTTTTAATTTACCCAGGCCTGGATGTTTTTTCTTTGACCCTACCTCATAGTCCAGACATATGGAGAATACGGGAGATTGCTGTCACATGTACCATGTACTTGTACCTTCCCCATTATTAAGACACACTAAACTGTGATTATCAATAAACTCTTCTATAACAGAAAAAAAGAAGCAGAAATGACTTTCTGAGGTTTTGTATAAAGTTTTTATTTATTGAATTTGCAAAAAACTAAAAATAAAAAATGCTCTGTTTCTCAAAATCCAGTGAATGTGAATAGAATTAAATAGTTATTCCACTCAACCTCGTCGTACACGGATTATAGACAACTCGGTGCTACGCGACTCATCGGCTATCAGCTCATGTACGACGAGATTGAGTGGAATAACTGTTAATTTTTTTTTTTCGCAGTGCGGTTTCCATCAAATCCTACGCTCTGATTGGCTGGCGAGCGGGTCCGTATCCTACGATACAGACCCCAGTTACGGACCTCTGGCGACTCGCTCGTTCACAACAACAGCAAACGTAGTAGCATTTTTTTGTCAACATTTATCTTTTTTTAATAAGATTTATTTATAAGGTTATCAAAAATCTTATAAATTTTTGCCAGCATTTCTCAAGAAAATAGCATAAATTTTACAGCATGGATAGCGATAACAGTGTTCACAGCGAGAGCGAGTTTTACTACCCTGAGGAAGAAGAAATAAAAGAAAACATTTCAGGAGAAAGCTAAAAACCTGTAACTTGCTAAAACCGAGCAAAAACGTGGCTGAATCCTGAAAGACTCAATTTTGTATAAATAGGGGACTACATAGGCGGCAAAATCTAGTTTTTTTTTTTTCCTGCCATGGAAGTGCACTTGTATACCGAGGAGGAAGCCATTTGCATTACAGCCGTGAATGAGGATTCAAAATGGCGCCTCAGCTCGGTTTTCCCTTTCGGGCGCTCTCGTTTTCTGTTAGAATTTGGTAAAGAAAAAAATAAATATATTATTTACCAGCTTAAAGTGCCATTCCACCATTGGATGTATTCTTTGGCATAAAATACAATATATTTTGACAACATATATAAACGGTATCACTAGATAGAGAAATCTTTTAGCTTCAAAATGATATATCAAGCATAATTTTTTGACGACAAGTATATTAATTTTGCGACCAAAGTCACCTACCCTTTTAATTTCCGCGCGTGATGTCATCGGCAGGTTCCCCTTCTTGTGTACCACGTGACGTGTGACGTGGCACATATTATCAGCAATGGCAGATAGAACGCGATAAAAATAATACCAATAAATCTAGCTAATACCAATAAATCTAGCTAACTGAAAGATTAACTCAATTTTTCGCAATTTTTTTGGCCCCCATATACGAGGAGAAATGACTCTCTCACTTTGGGGGTTTCCTGGTCTAAAAATAGACCGACACGTGGTACACAAGAAGGGGAACCTGCCGATGACATCACGTTTCACTACCGCACGGAAATTAAAAGGGTAGGTGACTTTGGTCACAAAATTAATATACTTGTCGTTGTCAAAAAATTATGTTTGATATATCATTTTGAAGCTAAAAGATTTCTCTGTCTAGTCATGTTGTCATAAAATGTATTGTATTTTATGCCAAAGAATACATCCAATGGTGGAATGGCACTTTAAGGTCGGTCCGTATGGTGAAATACCGTGACCTCGGCCTTGAATACTGACCTCGGCCCAGAGGGCCTCGCTCAGTACTTTCAAGACCTCGGTCACGGTATTTCACCATACGGACCTCCCAGCTGGTAAATAACATTTTATATATATATATATATATATATATATATATATATCTCATCTCATTATCTCTAGCCGCTTTATCCTTCTACAGGGTCGCAGGCAAGCTGGAGCCTATCCCAGCTGACTACGGGCGAAAGGCGGGGTACACCCTGGACAAGTCGCCAGGTCATCACAGGGCTGACACACAGACACAGACAACCATTCACACTCACATTCACACCTACGGTCAATTTAGAGTCACCAGTTAACCTAACCTGCATGTCTTTGGACTGTGGGGGAAACCGGAGCACCCAGAGGAAACCCATGCGGACACGGGGAGAACATGCAAACTCCACACAGAAAGACCCTCGCCGGCCCCGGGGCTCGAACCCGGACCTTCTTGCTGTGAGGCGACAGCGCTAACCACTACACCACTGTGCCGCCCATATATATATATATATATATATATATATATATATATATATATATATATATATATCTTAATAATCTTCTATTTGGTTTACTGTAATCTTATAAAAGGAAACAGTCGATCAATTAGAATTTATGCAAGATATTTTCACTGAGGAGATGTATTGATATAATTAACAAGATGTCATTATTTGCTGTGTGTTTATTCTCATCATAAAATGATAATTTTATTCCTCTTATCCCACCACAATTTTTAATAAATGAATGAATTGATTGATTGATTGATTGATTGATTGATTGATTGATTGATTGACACTACATACTGTATATTATATCCTTGTTTAATATTGTAGAATCTCCAGCCTTTCTTTTAGTCAACACTCTTTTATTCCCCCTTAAACTAGAACTAATTGATATCTGATCGTAATTTCTTGCCCTGAATATATTTGTTGTGATCGTAATAAAAAATGGACACACACTTTGCTATGTATGGATGAGTAGCCCAGGTATGCAGTCTTCCTGATTCTCTACAATGTAAATGTGGAAAAACAGTGCAGTGTGTGTGTGCAGTACCAGTCGAAAGTTTGGACACACCTTTATTTATATTGTTCTTTATTTTTTAACCCCCTGGCATATAATGCAGAGGGATATACTGTAGCTATCGCTCTGTCCGTCTGTCTGTCCATCTGTAAGGAGTTGTGCCTCTTGACATTTTGGGATTTCTGTGATTTTTATTTTTTTCATATTTCCATGGCAACCAATTCAACTTAGGAAAATTTGGAGTGTGGTTTCATGTGTGTGTGGGGGGGTGTCATCTCCTGATGACTCTTGTTATTCATTAAAAGACACTTCATGTCTTAAAGTGAATGTAATGCCTTATTGTAATGCTTTAAAATGAATATACATCATTAGCAACGACCAAAATTAATGAATAAAGCAGGGGAAAAATAATATTTGTTATTTTATCATCAAGGACAAACCTATGATTAAATCATGGCTTCTGGATCCCGGAAAAAGGCAGCCTTGCCTCAGGGCTAATCTCACACGACGTCACCACGCGTGGAACCACGGTTATCTGGGTCATTTTGGTTCCTCTGACTCCGTGCTTGTTTACTTGCTGAAATTGGATATTGTTGATGGAATCTTAGAAAAATAACGATGTGAAAGCGCCGAGTTGTGTTTGGATGTTCAAATCCATGTACAACAGAACATTCAGATCACGAATTTCCGAGAAATGACACTAATCTAAAGCGACAGTGGGTGAGGTTTGTGCGAACGAAGGGGGCAGATTTCGTGTTGATTTCCGACGAAGAATAATAAATCTGATTCATCAGGTGTTCATCACCACCAGAACGACCACATGGGAATTACTGGAGCAGAAAAGAAACTCATTTATTTAATAAATGAGATTTGATCTGACATTTGGACAGTTCGTCGATTCCCTGATTCTCTCTCTCACACAGTGCACTAGATGCAGGATTATGAGCAACACTTACACGCTCGCGACATCTGATCTTATCATATCTGATGCACTTTAACAGGAAGAAAAATGTGCGTTTAATCATCATTAATTATTAACTGAAATGTGTTAAATGCTCTCAGATTGCAATATTGCAAGACTCGATTTGTTTTTAGTTTTGTTCAGGAAAACATGATGAAAGGTAAACACCGCGTTCTGCACATCTCTCTCTCTATCTATCTCCATCTCACACACGCTACAGAGGAAGACTGTCGTGAACTGGCATCTGTTTCTCGTCTTGGGGGCTCGAAAAGAACCATTTACTCCAGAGTATCCTTGATAACCATCTGCTGCTTCATCCGACATGTATAAGAATCCCAGTCGCTATCGGAATTCTCTCCAAAACATGATTTCCATATCGACTGGTCTAATTACTGCTGCACACGGGAACGAAATCAATACCTGGATTGTTACTCATGTGACGTCACGCACCGCTTCGGGATCTTCCAGTTCAGTCTCGGCAGATTCCGTGAAAATCGGCTGATCTTATTGATTTTACGTTAATTTATGGCCTTTTGGATCAGCTATGGTTCGAAAACACATGATCAATCACCATAACGATTGTTGCTTTGTACAAGGAAAAAAGTGTTTTAGAGGCGTTACGTTCACTTTAAATTAATTTAACGATGGATGTCGTTTCTCTTTACTTAGTCGAGCGTTTCTTGACATAATATGGATGACTACAGTTGTGGTGTTGAATAGGGCTATTTCCTGTATTTTGTTATTTACTGTTTGATCTCAAATGCATTAAGGCGGCAAGAAACTCGTTCACTAATTAACTTGTGACGAGGCATACCTGCTAGTTGAAAAGCATTCCAGGTGACTCCCTCATGAAGCTGGTTAAGAGAATGCCAAGCGTCATCAAACATACACTACCGTTCAAAAGTTTGGGGTCACCCAGACAATTTTGTGTTTTCCATGAAAAGTCACACTTTTATTTCCCACCATAAGTTGTAAAATGAATAGAAAATATAGTCAAGACATTTTTCTGGCCATTTTGAGCATTTAATCGACCCCACAAATGTGATGCTCCAGAAGCTCAATCTGCTCAAAGGAAGGTCAGTTTTATAGCTTCTCTAAAGAGCTCAACTGTTTTCAGCTGTGCTAACATGATTGTACAAGGGTTTTCTAATCATCCATTAGCCTTCTGAGGCAATGAGCAAACACATTGTACCATTAGAACACTGGAGTGAGAGTTGCTGGAAATGGGCCTCTATAGAGATCTTGCAGTTACGTGACCGGAAAGTAAACAGCCACCATCTTGTCAGTAAAAAACACCGCTGAATACTGCTGCATTCGTATACAAAATGGATCAATTTCAACCGACGGACTACACGGCTCATTTTTCTAATGAACAGATAACTAGATATATGTCTAAAATAAACGATCTACAGATTAGTGACCCTTATGGCTTACCGGACGTAGTTTTCACGACCGTGTCCGTGGATATGGAACTGCCAGAGGTGGAATACCCAGACGTGTATAATTACCTCATTAACTTTCCCTCGCTGTTCAGTGGTGAAGCACTGCGTGCTTATAAATCTCTGGACAGTTATCTTTACAGAAATTCAGGATTTGTCAGCCCCCCTCAGATGTGGCATCTTGTAAACAAGAAAATAACAATCCTCATTGGACGGGTAAGTCACTTAAGTATTACTAGTACTGATACTAGATATATCAGTAGTATCTAGTATAGCACTGACCAGCCGATAATAGAATAAGGTAATTCCAGCTGTAATTCCAAATCATCCATCTTGTTTACCATGGATCTGGTGTTGGAGAGGTAGAGGCTTGGCAGTGGAGGTTTGAGTGGCTGTTTTCTGAGCTTAGTCAACAGCCTCGCTTTTGCTTCCTCTCCCGACGCCGCCTCCTTCGCCTGCCAGACCCGATAACAATCCACGGAGACCCGCTGGTCTCGCTATCTCGTCCGGAATGTTGTGAATGCGATGGAAATCGCTACAAACCGTCATTTTCTGCTGGAAACCAGTGTCCAGTAAGTCCATACGGTTGTAGTGGATATTGAAGTCCGGTACAGATGAACAACACGCAAAAATACACACAAAAGCATAAAAAACGTACACAGGTAGGGAGAGCTTGTAGCTGCAGCCGTTGTAGTAGAATTATATATAGTAGGGTTTTCCAGAAGAAAAGGTAGAAGTAGAAGGTGGAAGTATGGCGTTTGACCGACAAGATGGCGTCTGTTACACTCTGGATCGGCTGTGAAGTCACATGCAAGATCTCTATAGAGGATGTGCAGTCACGTGACCCGTCCGTGTTTACTCCGCCATATTGGACGGCTTCAGGATTGTTTACCTTGCGCAAGCGTAATGGATCCAGGGAGTAATCCCCAAGAAAATTCGGAAAATACCCCATCTACATCGCGCGATAACTTGTCCAAGTTTGTTCAGCATCTTGAAGGTGACGTGAGGCAGCGTTACGTGGAAAAGTGTTCCAGGTTGGGGATTGCAGATCCGTACAACTTCCCGCAATCCTTGTTCAGGGAAATTCGGAGCTGCGGTGCCGGTGATTTGCCCGATCTGGCCTACCACGACATTTACAATTTTCTTGTTAATCGTGAATCGTGTTACACTGGCAAAGCCCTCAAAGCTTACAAGAGCCTGGAAGCTTATAAATATTTTGTTGCGGGATGGGTATCCCAACTATACCTCTGGAAGGTTCCGAAGAAGAATGTCTACTTGATAACCTCACGGGTAAGTGGCATTAAGACGTTTATCATAAAGAGACCATGCAGGACGTTTTATCGCAGGAATGTTCGAAATCTAAACTCAGTTCCAGATAATGACAGGGTTGTAAATATGTATGTTTTTGTCTGAAAAAAAAATCACAAATCACCGCTATCTTTATCTGTGCAGAATTATTATTCAATATCAGATGTATTAGAAGATTGCACCTACCTGATATGAAGTGTTCGCTACAAATTCGGCTGGTAGAACTGGGCTACCAGTTTTCTCTTCGCACAGCGGACACCCATTTTGCGCTTCTCTCCTCGTCTGCGGGGAATCTATAAAACGACAGGCTGTCCTTTTGGCCCTGTCTATTGGTACAACCAAATGCTGAACAAGATATAACCATTCTCGAAAGATCTACTCCCACACACTTGATAATTAGAACGGGTTCGTCTAAGTTCTATGCGCGGCCATGCCGTCCAAGATGGCAGATAAACAAATATCACGTGACCTCGTGACGTCATGTACGGTACACGCTCTCTATACACCTATGGAGATATTGCACCAAAAACCAGACATTTGCAGCTAGAATAGTCATTTACCACATTAGCAATGTATAGAGTGGATTTCTGATTAGTTTAAAGTGATCTTCATTGAAAAGAACAGTGCTTTTCTTTCAAAAATAAGGACATTTCAAAGTGACCCCAAACTTTTGAACAGTAGTGTATATATATATATATATATTTTTTCTACGCTTTTTTTGTTTACGACATAATTTCATATCTGAAATGACCAGATGTCATTTCATAGTTTTGATGTCTTCAGTTTTACTCTACAATGTAGAAAATACAAAATACAGTAAAACCTACGAATGAGTAGAGGTGTCCAAACTTTTTACTGGTACATCGTTTGCATCATCCCCCATAGTTTTTCAATGGAAAAGAAAACAAGTCTATTTTACACTTCGCATGAAAAAGATTCCAGGAAGTTAAGAATAAAATCTGGATGCATCTTGGCGGAACATAACAAATGCAATCGTAATCACAAGGTAAAATCAACAGGAAAAAAAAAAAATCATCAGAGCTGATTTAAAGGAGACAAGGAAAAACTGGCAGGGTTTGAAAAGAAATGTCAAGAAGAATGGGCCAAGCAATCTGGCAGTGATGGAGGAGATGTAGCACAAATAATTGGGATGTGAGAGCAGAAAGCTGCTCGGAGGAACCGTAAAAGACATCCGAGGCCGTTATAAAAGCAACACTGAGCTGAGAATGCGGGTTATTCTAGACCATAAATCACATTGCAGACAGAGCGATGCAAGGGCTTCAACTGATCTTTTGATTTTATTTATGACGAATGTTCAAACTGTGGCCGTTTTTGTTACTTATGACTTAATAATCTCTTGCTGATTAAGTTCTGCTTACAGATTTTTCCCACAGCGTGAATGCCATCGATGTAGATGGAGAAGATTAGCACAAAAATAAATCCCCAAACAGGAAATCCTACTTAACATGTGCAGACGTTATTAACACCTTATCTAATCAAGTACCCGCTGAATAGAACACGCCCTCGTCTCGGGTTTTTGGAGACGCACCATGGCATGGTTCGTGCACAGATGGGCACCGCAGATGGTCTCCCACATCCCCCCGCCATCACACTCCAACAGTCGTCACCTCAGAACCACCCAGAAACGCGCCAACGACAGCGCTGTTGTCTTAGCAGATCATATCAAGTGTTGCGAAATGGGCTATTAGCCTAGATGATGTGAATATCACTTGGGATGAGTTTGTCAGGCAGTGACGTGTGTGAATAGCACTTCTCAAGGCTCGGATTACGCACATGCCACCTCCGCAAGCTTGCTCGAGTAAAATTGGTCTTTGTTCTGTCTGAGCACTTGTCATTAATTCATAGTGTGGAGTTTTGTGACGATGCAGGATAAAGGAGTTCGCATCGATGTGTTTTCTTTCCTTCTTATCCCGCTGAAACCCTTCTTTTTTTCATTCAGTCATCATATTAATAAGAAATTCAATGTAGTAGTGACGGAGACAGCGAACACTGGACTCTGAGATCCAGAATGCAATGCAGGATTCTGGGTTACAACAAAGAATCAGCATGGCTAGTTAGCGATCTACGGTATGAAACGACGCGCGCGATGGCATTGATGCCGGTATTAGCATGAACGTTGAAACTTTCGAACCTGATCTGTTTGAGCAGAGTGTACAGATGAGGAGGGAGCAGGTGAGACAGACTCACCTGGACAGACTACAGGACTAAAGCGCTGCCGCATCGCTCTAAAGATGAAGCAAGGGATAATTCCGACAGCCAAGAGGTAGTCGAAGAGCACTGCAGGGAAACCACGTGAAAAAGAAAATACATCAACATGTCAATGAAAGGAGTCAGAATGCCATGGCCAGTAAATCTCAGATGTCACTGAAGATCATACGGTAATTATGATTACTATACATACGGGACACTTTTTCGATGGAATAAAAAACGTGTTCTATTCCATTCTAGCAAGTTTCATTCATTTGGTTCGATAGCATGCGATATTGTTAGCGTATCGCTTATCCTACGTGTATTACGTCACTCTACCCAATGGAGAATCAGGGTTGAATGTGGTTTACGATATTGCATGGTTGTCGAGACAACATAACGTCACACGTCGGAGACGTAAAACATCCGCGCTAGCAAGCGACTGTGACAATTTGTAAACAAACATGGCCGCCAGGTTTGCTTCGTTAAAAGTAAACGGCCTTTCGATTTCATAAAATCGGTGAAATTTAGTTCCGTCTGAAATGTGGTCGTTGTGATATCTGTTTATTTTTGTAATATCTCACAAAATATATCAGGCCATTCTGTGGCTGGGAAGTTATTTAATTTGAGGGGATTAAAGCAAATAATGTGCATGAAATCGCTCGCTTCGCGCAGTCGAGCAGACAGAGGAAGTCCGTGTGCGCATGCGAAGGTTTACCTTCTTCTTCTTTTGGGTTTTACGGCAGCTGGAATCCACAGTGTTGCATTACTGCCATCTACAGGTTTACCTTTGAGCGTGCGCTGACAGTTCCATCATTCTGTCGCTAAACGAACAGCTGATCACACCGAGGTGCTCGCTGAGCGCCGATATTTATTAGTTTGGTCCTGCGTTTCCTTTCCTTCGTATATAACAACGTCTTTTCTTCTCTTTCTTTCCGTTACCGCAGTCGGGCTTTCACGTTTCATTTGCACACTCACGTCCTTCATTTTTCTCTCCTGTTTCAAATTTGTATCCCACAATGCCTTGCGTGAACAGGGAAAGCCCACCACGTGATGCATGACATAGTATCTTGACTTGGGTCATGGTGAAGCAGGAAAAAATAGTGGAGAATTTCGGGCCACGTGGAGATAAATTCATTAATTGTTCTATTTTTAAAAAAAACAATAAAATTGGAAGTCTGTGAGTCGAATTCAGTAGCTTTCAGTCCCTAAACAAAAATAATTGGGTGTTGGGGAAAATTCTTTTTATGACCTACACTTAAAATCTGAAAGGCAGTCTAGCTTCAAATACAGAAGATTTTGAGAGAATTTTGAAAGAGAAAGACACGCTGAACACCCGAAAGGAACGTATAATAATAATAATAATAATAATAATAATACTATTGGTTGGCTTTGAGCTGTATTTAACAGTTATTCCACAAAATCGAGTCGTACATGAGCAGATAGTCGACGAGGTGCGTAGCACCAAGTTATCTATAACCCATGTCCAATGAGATTGTGGATAGAATAAAACAGTTCTTCCACTCATTCACTGGATTTTGAGAAACAGAGCATTTTTATTTTTTGCAAATTCGATAAATAAAAACTTTATACAAAACGTCCGACAAAATAATTTCCGCTTAGAATGTAAACAAACCGGCGAAATGACAGGAACAATTTGTGAAAAATGCGATAATAATAATAATAATAATTCTTGAAAAATAAAAAAAATAAAGTTCTTACCATCAAATACATTTATTCCATATTTTGTTGCTTTTTTTTGTATTTTTTGGGGTTTTGTTTTCGAGTAGTTTTTTTATTTCATCCTCGGTTGGTTCAGCAACACGCTCCACCATTTTGTTTTTCTTCTTCTTCTTTAGGGTTTTTTGGCGGTTGGCAAACCAACTTAAAGGTGCATTACTGCCACCGACTGGGCTGGAGCGTGGAACAGGAGATATTGGAATGGAAAAAAAAAACTATATTCTTTTAGCTATTTCTGTTTCTTTTGAATACTCGATAACAAAGTGATATATCTGACTTGATGCGCACCGCCATTTTGTTTTTCTCAACTCATGGTATATGACCGGATATCCTAGTAGTAACGTAGCCAATCGGAGCATGCAATTGCTCATATCCAGTGAATGGGAATAGAATAAATGAGATATATATTTCATTCAGCTAGCATGATGTTGAACACGTCTTTGACTCACCGGATGGAATATATCCGATATACCACTCAACACCAGGTAATATTATTTAAATATTAATATGTAGGTAATTCCGGGTGGATTTTCCCTTTAATTAGAACCACTCGAATGCACATTTAATCTTCACTCAAGTGCATTTTCCTGTTTTTATTATTTTTCTCCTCATACGCACTTCATTCCACGTATCGACTTTCCCTTTATGGGTTCCACTTTGTCTCAGTGGCATTTTCTTTATTTCTGATGATTAAATCATTGTGTGTCTAAGGTGTAGGGAATAAAGTTCTCATAATGAAACTTAACAATGAGGGGAAGTTTATCGATCAAGGAATGCATGTTCGACTCGGCGTCAAACATAAGCACCGGTAAGCATTTCAGATCTTAGACATGACTCATTTGCCGTGGTAAATGGTAAACCCCCCCCCCCCCCCCTCCTAGTTTCCTCCCCTGTGACTGCTCTGTTAGTCCATTTGTAAGCGAGCTCTATTTAATTATGATCAATTTGTGTTCAGTAGTTCTACGTCATGCCGTATAAAACCACACAAAGTGATGCGACAGGAATGCAAAGTAAGATCTATCAAGAACACGTTAAAGGATGACTACGGTATGACGCATGGACTGAGACTGATGTAAAAAGTTTTTTGAGGCAGCCTGACAGCGATAGCAGTGAGACTGTACGCAAAAGACGAGTGTGATGTGTCAGATAAGATGAATTGTACATTCACAAAGGCATCCATATATCGATATCTTGACGTGCAGGTGATGCGTATGAGGTTTAGAAATGAGACATAATCTGGTGCAGGGGAAGGGTGATGTTGTTTTGGTTACTATGTGGTTCACGGTGCACTATCAGGGCACAAGGAAGTTATTACTTGGTACTTACATCATTCTGAAACTAATGTTCACTAAGGTAAGGACAAAGCTCGAGATGGAGTGAAATCCTTGGCGAGTTTCACACTGAGTGCAGTGTGACGTGAATAGGAAGGTTTTGTCGTTATGTGAGCTGCTCTTTCCTCGTAAGTCATATCAGTATTGCAGCAGTGTCACAGCTAGAGATCAGGCCATTCCTGGAATGAACAAGCAGAAGGACCTGTCCTTGAATGACCTCCAACTTACACACCTGTTTTGGGTTTTTTTTTTTGTTCTGTACCACCTACAGTGAAGACCATCCTCAACCCTGCCCCTGCTATTCCAGACCTCCACTCTGACTTCTATAAGGAATCAGATGTTTTCTGCTGCAATGAGTCTGAGGTGAACGTGCACGCACACATGCACACACACACACGAAAGATTACTCTCTCGATTACGTTCATTATGTCTTATATTAGATATGGTTAGTTTTTTCTTTTTTATCAGACATCTAGTTTTAGGTTGGTTTACCTGACATGTTTCGACGTACGTAACTGTCGTCTTCCTCAGAGTGTCACCGGATGTTGTTGGTGACGCATCTTATCAGCTGATGTTTCCGAAGGCGTGACCTTCCTGTCTGGTTTGACAGGTCGGTCACGTCTTCTGCTGTCCGTTCGTCCCCTGCAAGATGGCACTCCAGCTATGGGAGAGCATGTACGCTCCCTCATCCCGGTTGATGGTCCTCGGGCTTCGCTTTCGGATCTCCATGGCCTCACTGATCCAGCGCTGATGTTTCAGTGAGGCCATGGAGATCCAAAAGCGAAGCCCGAGGACCATCAACCGGGATGAGGGAGCATATATGCTCTCCCATACCTGGAGTGCCATTTTGCAGGGGACGAACAGACAGCAGAAGACGTGACCGACCTGTCAAACCAGACAGGCAGGTCATGCCTTCGGAAACATCAGCTGATAAGATGCGTCACCAACAACATCCGGTGACACTCTGAGGAAGATGACAGTTACGTACATCGAAACATGTCAGGTAAACAAACCTAAAACTAGATGTCTGATAAAAAAGAAAAAAATAACCATACGAAAGATTACTTTACCTCCTTTTCCACACTTGATCTTGTTCATTCCTAAAGAACTGTGCATACACTTTGGTCACATGGACTTGAACTCCTAAACGGAAATCTGGTTGAGATGAAAGAGGAGCAGTAAGCTTGGGATTCCATGGAACACTACAAAAAAAGTTGCTCGAACTAGCGGTTTTTATTTTCACGCAAGTGGAAAAACCCTTCAGCTTTAGGCCGCCTTGATGTAGAGCAATGAAAGGTATTCGAATAAAGGTGCTGAATAATGCAGATTTTTTTAAAGGAGAACTGAAGTCATTTTTAAACTTGCTTTATTTCTTAATTAACGTGTTATTCGATTACGTTTTCGGTTTTAGCAACCTTATATCGTGACTTGTATTGGCAACTAATTGCAATTAAATATTATACTTATCGGCCTATTCGGTTTTTAGCCGTGTTGAATTTAGTCCGTTTGGTCCACGGCGGGCATCGCTTATCCGCGCGATCTTCACGAGACTTGTGCGAGACTTCGAAACGTGAAGTGTCAGCCAGGTGTCAGTGCCGCCATTTTGAAAACTGTTTTCCAAACGAAGTATTGCACAAAAATGAGTTTAAATGACGATTACTGCATACTTTTTTCAAACTTTCCTGATTGCTATCAACACAAACTAAACTTCCGGCTTGATTCCGTCAGCATTCGAAAGAGGGCACGCGCGTCTTTTGACAACGTTGGCAGATGTCGGTCGCTTTGATTTGCGCTGTACGTTTTACTTCCGTCCTACGATGTCTCGCACAGGTCTCAACCAATCTCGTTTACAGCCATTGCTTTGAAATATGGACTGATATATTACAGAGCATATTTCAAACACTCATAACTTGCTATAGCAGCGACAAAATAGCGATCAAAAATGCATTCCGATATTTAATAAAATGAGAGAAATAGAATTTTGATAATAAAAAAATTTTGCCTTGAATTCTCCTGTAATACTGTTTACATGACATCTTTAATAATCTGAATAGTAAATGTACCATAATTTCTATTGTAATTTTAACTGTACTTTGTAACTTTTTAAAAAGGCATATAGAGAATAAAGTAAGTAAGGAATAAAACTTGTCTTGGGGGTGTGACGGTATCGGGAAATAATCAATGACGGTTAGGTGTAATGCAGTCTGACACAAAAAAAGTGGATTTAATTTTACCATGCCAAAGCTGATTTGTTTTTTTCAAGAAGTGCATTTGCCAAAGTGATTTATACCTCTTGTACCACAACAGTTTACTTTTTACCTTTTTATAGTTGCGTTTAATGTTACGGAACATCCACTAGACAAGTTCCTGTTGTCACTTACTATGTAGAAACTATAATCAGTAATTCATTACATTACGTTACAGGCACTTAGCAGACGTTCTTATCCAGAGCAACGTACAACACACCCAGAGCAGCCTAGGGAGCAGTTGGGGGTTCGGTACCTTGCTCAAGGGCACGTCAGCCATTCCTGTTGGTCCAGGGAATTGAACCGGTGACCTTTTGGTCCCAAAGCTTCTTCTCTGGAAATAATAATAATAATAATAATAATAACTGATAAAGAAATGAAGGCCAACAGACCAGATATAGTAGTGGACAAGAAGGAAAGAGTTTGTCTGCTCATTGATATATCTGTTCCCACCGAAAGAAACACTTGTCTAAAAACTACAGAAAAACTCTCCAAATACAAAGATCTCGAAATAGAAATTGAGAGAATGTGGGGTACGAAGACCACAACCATACCGGTGGTAATAGGTACTCTCAGTCTGGTCAAGAAAGGGATTGAAAAATACACCAACAAAATCCCTGGTAACATCAAGATGCAAGAAATTCAGAAGATCGTCCTCCTTGGCACACATTAAGGAGGACCTTATCTATCAAGCAGATCCATCACACCCTCATGGTAGCCCAAAGTCCAAGGGATGGACTCACCCCAAAGGTCGCTTTACAATTACAGAAAAAAAAATTCCACCAAAAGAGGGTCAGGATGTAATTCCAGTGGTGTAGCTGCCCACAGTCCTACCAAAAGGTGCCCAAAGGTGTGTCCCACACTGCCTGCACAGCCGCCACGACGCCACTGGGCAACATCACCTGGAATACCGCGCCAAGTACAGAGCGCTGGACAATCCAGATGTTAAAGAGCAACGAGCTCACTGCAGTCCATAGCGAGGAGCACAGGCATCACCCACAGTGGACCAAGGTTTTAAGAGAACCGATGCCCAAAACTGGGTCTGGAGGTATACCGCAACCAGCAGACAAAACACCCAGAGAAAACATTCAAACAAAAAACAAACATCAAACCATACAATCACAAAAAGAAAAAGCTCCAGTGACGAGCGGCAGCCAAAATGCACACAGCGTACTCTCAACCGGAAACGGAACCTAACCCTAACCCACTAACCATTAGGCCCCTTTAATTCGTTCACCAGTCTCTTTTTATATACCTTAAAGCAGGGGTTTTCAAAGTGTGGGAGAGTCAGCCCCCCCTCAGAGAGCAAATAAACAACAGCGCCCCCCTTACAATTTTTGTTGTTGCTATACTTAATGTTCTATTCGTATTTAAAAAAAATGGTTGTTGTGCACATTTTTTTCTTTTACACATTTTAAACATCTTATAGCATCGTTAGCTAGCACCTCTTGCCAGACAATGCACTGTGGCAGTGGAGCATCTTCAGATCCAGTCCGTGAAAATCCAAACTTTAAATAATCGTGGTCATACTTCCTTCTTTTGTTTTGCTTGGCCCAGACTCTGTCTCCTCACTCACTGTAGCTTTAGGTACTAAAAATCAATCCATTTTGTCTCTGGCAAAGGCTAGCTGAAGTTCGCTAAATGTCCGCAATAGTAACTTATTCTGGTTTATTTTTCCTCACATTGCGCCCCCCCTGAAGAACTCTGGCGCCCCCTAGGGGAGGCGTGCCCCACACTTTGAAAAGCCCTGCCTTAAAGTAGATAAAACAAAAAAAATTCAGAAAATGGAATGGCAACCATACGAGTCCCAATAAATTGGTTGTTACTATAGAAACGATAAAGCATTAGGACTTATTAATATGATTCAAATAAATCAGATTGGAGAATGTGATACAAACCTAAAAAATGAGGTAATTACTATTGCAATCGATAAAGTTAATACAACAAGTAGAAGCTGATGTGACTAGGGTTGCCACATCTGAGTTGTAAAAAACCGGGACACATCGGTCGGCGGCCGCGCCTGCGCGCACGTACGAGCGCGGGGGTTGAGGGCTGCGGACACACACATCTACGATGCCTTATGCCTTATGTGAATGTTCACGTTTAAAAATAAAACAGTTCAACTGGTGCAGTTAGGCGTTTAGTTAAAATTCATTTTGTCTTCTTAACCCTTAAATGGGCACTACCACAAATATTATTACAAAAAATAATTTCATATAGGAATGATCTTATTTGGACGCCAATATTTTTTTTAACAAATATTTAATAGTAGGCTAACAGCCCTCTGAAGAGTCTCTCCTCCCATTCCGTTTCCAAATCAAAATAATACAAATATAATCAATATAATTTCTCTCAGTCTGCTTCGTTGTTGTTTTAGCCTTTTCTCTGGAGAACTGAACTTTAAAAGTTAGACTACCGTATCATACCAAATAGCCCTAATCCTTTGTTTTAATCACAAGAGAGAGGTGCTATGTTATTGGGACAACTGATTTATTCATTTTTCACGCCAGTGTTCAGGCATTCTTTTTTGATATATTTAATGATTTATTTAATGATTCATTTATTGATGAAATTGGCCCAGGCTTTAGAACCAGCCTTTATCAGAATCAGAACATAGGAAGTAGACAGCCAGCCTACTCGCGCACCGACCAAGGGAACTCTCACCTATTGTTTGGTATTCCGGTATTCCGGTATCTTTGATTTCGCGCGGCCGCCGTTGTATTGACCACGATCACCTAGCAACGGCGACTGGCTGCGTGCGCAAACATTCGGTGAGGCCACACAAGTAGCTGCCTACAATATGCCCGCTTACGTGAAAACTATTAATATGTTAAGTGGCTGCGAGAAACATTAATGATTTGTGTTTATTTCAATGGGGGATAATGTGAGGAAGTAAAAAACCGGGACAAAACGTGTCCCGGGAAGGTTATTCCATTTTCCTGGACAGTTTCCATTTTCCACAAAAAAACCGGGACAATCCCGGAAAAACCTGGACGTGTGGCAACACTAGATGTGACCTTCTGTTACGATTTACCTTCAAAGCTTCAAACCATGTGCTAAAGGGGACAAGTTTAAACACCAGGCTGTGCTACCAGGTCATGACCTGCACAGTGATAACAAACAGCATGCAGTACTTATTTTCTTGTTGTCTGAGTGAGAAATCCTTGGTGATGGGGGGGTCGTTTTCTCCTACTTACGGTAACTGGTGTGTTTGGAGACGCCCTCTCTCACACCTTGGCTGGATGAGCTGACAGATGAGGGCATGGATTGATGGGAAACAGTTAAAGGGAAAAAAAAAAAAAAGCACGAGGGAAGGCAGATGCATGGCTGGTGAGTCACACTGTCCTGGGGCTAAAGAGCTACGACTGCGACCCGGAGTGCTCTGTGAGACCAACTTTGATGTGGCCGAGAAGCTGGAGAAGGGAAAAATGTACAGGTGGGACATGAAAGTGAGAGCTTGGAGTACACATCGGCCTCAGTCTCAGCCTTCTTGCTTTTAGTCATGCTTTCATGCGATGCCTTTAGTCTTCTTGCTTTTAGTCATGCTTTCATGCGATGCCTTTAGTTGGGGCAGTGAAAGATAAATAATTGAGAACACACCGAATCAGATAAATCGGCCTAGAAAGATGAGTAATCCGAATGCTCTTCTGTTCTGGCATGCAGCCATGGAAGAGTAAGGATAGCATAAATAACTAAAATACACAAATATAAAAGTGTTACTTTCTGCCGTTATTTAAACATCTCCGAGGTGCATCTCCAGTTATTTATGAGACGCTACGCAGAGTCCAGCTGCATAACAGAGAAAAGTGAGCATTAATAGCTTTGAACTAGTGAGTCCAGATCTCACAAGTGCCACATTACCACCACTACCGGGTGCTTAAGTAAGGGATTTAACCCTTAACCGGGCAGGGCAGTAATATGATGGTCCCTTTGTTTGCACCGATCTAGATAGATAGATAGATAGATAGATAGATAGATAGATAGATAGATAGATAGATAGATAGATAGATAGATAGATAGATAGATAGATAGATAGATAGATAGATAGATAGATAGATAGATAGATAGATAGATAGATAGATAGATAGATAGATAGATAGATAGATAGATAGATAGATAGATAGATAGATAGAAGAACAACTTTATTCATCACATGTACACTTGTGAAATTCCTCTCTGCATTTAACCCATCTGAAGCAGTGAACACACATGCACACACACGTGACCAATGAGCACACACACATACCCAGAGCAGTGGGCAGCCGTGCGAACAGCACCCGGGGAGCAGTCAGGGGGTAGGTGCTTCACTCAAGGGCACTTCAGCTTAAAGCTGCCCCATGTTAACCTAACTGCATGTCTTTGGACTGTGGAGGAAACCGGAGTACCTGGAGGAAACCCAGACAGACACGGGGAGAACATGCAAACTCCATACAGAAAGGCCCCCGTCGGCCACTGGGCTCAAACCCAGAACCTTCTTACTGTGAGGCAACAGTGCTAACAATGACACCACCGTGCCGCCCAATAGATAGATAGATAGATAGATAGATAGATAGACTTACTTTATTGATCCCAAACAGTTTCCCAGCTCGGGATCAATAAAGTCAATTAGTCTATCTATCTACAGTGGATATTAAAAGTCTGCACACCCCGTTAAAATGATCGGTTTTCCTGATGTAAAAAGATGAGACCACGATAAATAACTTCAAAACTTTTCCCACCTTTAATGTGACCTATAACCTGTACAATTCAATTTTAAAACATCTGTTGGGGGGAAAAACATAAAAAATAAAAAACGTACAATAAGCTGGTTGCATAAGTGTGCACACCCTTAAACTAATACTTTGTTGAAGCACCTTTTGATTTAATTACAGCATTCAGTCTTTTTGGGTTCACACCTGCCTTCAATTAAAGTGACTCTGATTAACCCCAAATAAAGTTCGGACATTTACTCAGTTGCATCGTCCAGCAAAAGCCAGGGTTCACAGAGAGCTTACAAAGCATCAAAGGGATCTCATTGTTGAAAGGGATCAGTCAGGAGAAGGGTACAAAAACATTTCCACGGCATTAGATATATACCATGGAGCACAGTGAAGACAGGCATCAAGAAGTGGAGAAAATATGGGACAACAGTGACAATGCCGAGAACTGGACGTCCCTCCAAAATTGATGAAAAGACAAAACGAAAACTGGTCAGGGAGGCTGCCGAGAGGCCTACAGCAACACTGAAGGAGCTGCAGGAATTTCTGGCAAGTACTGGTTGTGTACTGCATGTGACCGCAATCTCCCATATTCTCCATATGTCTGGACTATGAGGTAGGGTCAAAGAAAAACATCCAGGCCTGGGTAAATTTTGCAAAAAAAAAAAAAAAAACATCAACTCTCCCAAAAGCATGTGGGAAAATGTGTTATAGACTGATGAAACCAAGGTTGAACTTTTTGGCCACAATTCCAAAAGGTATGTTTGGCGCAAAAACGACACTGCGCATCACCAAAAGAACCCCATACCCACGGTGAAGCATGGTGGTGGCAGCATCATGTTTTGGGGTTGTTTTTCTTCAGCTGGAACAGGGGATTTAGTCAAAGTGGAGGGAATTATCAACAGTTCTAAATACCAGTCAGTTTTGGCCCAAAACCTTCAGGTGTCTGCTAGAAAGCTGAAGATGAAGAGGAATTTCATCTTTCAGCACGACAATGACCCCAAAAAAGTTTTGGAATGGCCCAGCCAGAGCCCAGACCTAAATCCAATTAAAAATCTGTGGAGTGCCCTGAAGAGGGCTGTGCACAAGAGACGCCCTCGCAATCTGACAGATTCGGAGCACTTTTGCAAGGAAGAGTGGGCAAATATTGCCAAGTCTAGATGTGGCAGGCTGATCGACTCCGACCCAAAAAGACCGAATGCTGTAATTAAATCAAAAGGTGCTTCAACAAAGTATTAGTTTAAGGGTGTGCACACTTACGCAACCAGCTTATTGTACGTTTTTTTATTTTTTATGTTTTTCCCCGAACAGATTTGTTTGGTTTTCAGTTGAACTGTACAGGTTATAGGTCACATTAAAGGCGGGAAAAGTTTTTTGAAATTATTTATCATGGTCTCATTTTTTTACGTCAGAAAAACCGATCATTTTAATGGGGTGTGTAGACTTTTTATATCCACTCTATCTATCCATCCACCCACCCACCCACCCACCAACCAACCAACCAACCAACCAACAAATATGTGCAGCAGTCTGCACAAAAATGACAATAAATGATGACAAATTTTCTTTTCACTAACATTTTTTCTGACAGTAACATACTTTGACATCTATGCTTTAAGAACATAAATATTTTCCTAACCGGCATGGATATGTTTTTATTTAGGCTGCGTTCGAACCTTGTTTTGTCTGTAAAGTTCATGAGCCACATTAACACAGTTTGTTACGCTGTCGATCTGATTAAAAGATGTCTAAAACCTTCCTAACTATGTAAGCGATGTTCACTTCCTTTCCTCGGGTAGTGAATATCATGATTTGATTCATTTGTGGCATAGCTACGTGCCAGAGCGGAATCACATAAGCCTCATCAATTTCATTGGTAATCAGATTCCAGCTGTCCAAATGTCTCCTGTGCCAACAGATCATCATCAAAACGCTGAAGAGTGCTTACACACTCAGTACTGATTACATTTTAAAACGGTTTAAATGACCTACAACCTCAAATCAGAAAGAGTTGAGAAGGTATGGGAAATATGAATTAAAAAAAGAAAGCAGTGATTTTCTAAATTTACTTTGACTTGTGTTTCATTGCAGATGGAATGAACCCAAGATATTTCACGTTTTGTTGGTCAACTTCATTTAATTTGTGAATATACATCCATTCCTGCATTTCAGACCTGCAACACGTTCCAAAAAAAGTTGTGACGGGGCAATTAAAGGCTAATAATGAGGTAAAACAATTAAATAATGATGTGATTTGAAACAGATGATGTCAACAGGTGGCTGTAATCATGATTTGGTACAAAATTAGTATCCAGGAAAGGCCAAGTCTTTGAGGAGCGGAGCAAAAATGGGTCGAGGATCTCCAGTTTGTCGTCGTATGCATGAGAAAATTATTGAAATGTTTTAAAACAATGTTCTTCAAAGAAAGATAGGAAGGGATTTGGATATTTGACCCTCTATGGTGCATAATATCATTAAACGATTCAAGGAATCTGGAGGAATTTTGGCGCGTAAAGGGCAAGGGCTCAAGCCTAATCTGAACCCCCGTGATCTCTGATCCCTCAGTGCATCAAGAACCGTTATTCATCTATAGCTGACAGAACCACATGGGCTCGGGATTACTTTGGCAAACCTTTGTCAAGCTACAATACAGAGTTACATCTACAAACACCAGTTAAATCTTGACTGTACAAAAAGGAAGTCTTATGTTAACTGCGTCCAGAAGCGCCATCGACTTCTCTGGGCTCGGAGGCATCTGGGATGGACCATCACACAGTGGAAATGTGTATTGTGGTCAGATGAATCAGTATTCCAGGTCTTTTTTGGAAGATATGGACGCTGTGTGCTCTGAAGACGAAAAGGACCATCCAGACTGTTACCAGGAACAAGTCCAAAAGCCAGGGTGCGTCATGGTATGGGGTTGTGTCAGCGCCCTTGGGAAAGGTAACGTACACTTCTGTGATGGAGCATTAATGCAGAAAAGTACACAGATTTTGGAGCTGCCTTCAAGACGACATCTTTTCCAGGGAGAGTTCAACAAGACAATGAAAACCACATTCTGCACACATTACAAAGGCGTGGCTGTAGAAGAAGAGGATGTGTCCCCTCTGTCCCCAATCGAGAATATGTGACTAATTTTGAAACAAAAAACATGACGACGAACCCGTACTGTTGGACACCTTGAGACCTGTTTACAGGAAGAACTGAACAAAATAACACCCGAAACACTTCATCACTTGGTGTCTTCAGTCCATAAACATCTTTTAAGTGTTGTGAGAAAGAATGGAGATACAACCCCGATTCCAAAAAAGTTGGGACAAAGTACAAATTGTAAATAAAAACGGAATGCAATGATGTGGAAGTTTCAAAATTCCATATTTTATTCAGAATAGAACATAGATGACATATCAAATGTTTAAACTGAGAAAATGTATCATTTAAAGAGAAAAATTAGGTGATTTTAAATTTCATGACAACAACACATATCTCAAAAAAGTTGGGACAAGGCCATGTTTCCCACTGTGAGACATCCCCTTTTCTCTTTATAACAGTCTGTAAACGTCTGGGGACTGAGGAGACAAGTTGCTCAAGTTTAGGGATAGGAATATTAACCCATTGTTGTCTAATGTAGGATTCTAGTTGCTCAACTGTCTTAGGTCTTTTTTGTCGTATCTTCCGTTTTATGATGCGCCAAATGTTTTCTATGGGTGAAAGATCTGGACTGCAGGCTGGCCAGTTCAGTACCCGGACCCTTCTTCTACGCAGCCATGATGCTGTAATTGATGCAGTATGTGGTTTGGCATTGTCATGTTGGAAAATGCAAGGTCTTCCCTGAAAGAGACGTCGTCTGGATGGGAGCATATGTTGCTCTAGAACCTGGATATACCTTTCAGCATTGATGGTGTCTTTCCAGATGTGTAAGCTGCCCATGCCACACGCACTAATGCAACCCCATACCATCAGAGATGCAGGCTTCTGAACTGAGCGCCGATAACAACTCGGGTCGTCCTTCTGCTCTTTAGTCCGAATGACACGGCGTCCCTGATTTCCATAAAGAACTTCAAATTTTGATTCGTCTGACCACAGAACAGTTTTCCACTTTGCCACAGTCCATTTTAAATGAGCCTTGGCCCAGAGAAGACGTCTGCGCTTCTGGATCATGTTTAGATACGGCTTCTTCTTTGAACTATAGAGTTTTAGCTGGCAACGACGGATGGCACGGTGAATTGTGTTCACAGATAATGTTCTCTGGAAATATTCCTGAGCCCATTTTGTGATTTCCAATACAGAAGCATGCCTGTATGTGATGCAGTGCCGTCTAAGGGCCCGAAGATCACGGGCACCCAGTATGGTTTTCCGGCCTTGACCCTTACGCACAGAGATTCTTCCAGATTCTCTGAATCTTTTGATGATATTATGCACTGTAGATGATGATATGTTCAAACTCTTTGCAATTTTACACTGTCGAACTCCTTTCTGATATTGCTCCACTATTTGTCGGCGCAGAATTAGGGGGATTGGTGATCCTCTTCCCATCTTTACTTCTGAGAGCCGCTGCCACTCCAAGATGCTCTTTTTATACCCAGTCATGTTAATGACCTATTGCCAGTTGACCTAATGAGTTGCAATTTGGTCCTCCAGCTGTTCCTTTTTTGTACCTTTAACTTTTCCAGCCTCTTATTGCCCCTGTCCCAACTTTTTTGAGATGTGTTGCTGTCATGAAATTTCAAATGAGCCAATATTTGGCATGAAATTTCAAAATGTCTCACTTTCGACACTTGATATGTTGTCTATGTTCTATTTTGAATACAATATCAGTTTTTGAGATTTGTAAATTATTGCATTCCGTTTTTATTTACAATTTGTACTTTGTCCCAACTTTTTTGGAATCGGGGTTGTATTATAAAGTGGTAAATGCTTTACTGTCCCAAATGTGTTGCAAGAATCAAAATTGCTGTATGTTTATTTGGGAAAAAAAATGTCCCAATAAAATTAATGAAGTAAAACAAAAAATAATTTGCTGTTTTGAGTGCAATACAGCTCAAAGATTTGTAAATAATCATTGTTTTCAGTTTTAATTTCAGTTTCTCCACACCGTCTTAACGTTTTCTGATTTGCAGTTGTAACAAAAAGATACTAATAACAAGACATCTGGTCAACAGGAAAGAAATGACGGAATTAATCATGGATTATTTCCCCACCAACGTTACAATGAACAGAGATCAGTTGAGTGCAGAGACGGCGATGAGACTCGTGTTTAAATCCCAAGAGTGACTTTTACCTCAGATGATGAGACAGAGACTGATGTGGATGATGCTGAAAATCCAATTCAAAACCCATTTCCCAGTGTAAACCTAAAATTCTTTAATTTTGCAGTAATGTTGTTTTCCCAGAAGTAGATTAGGTTGTAACTGTAGAGGTATGTGGAGCATCTTTGATTGGAATTAAATCTTGAAATGCATTTTTCTCCCTTTTCTCTTTTGGAGGGAACCAAAAGTGATTTTAAATGCTATAACTTTTAGTTCTGCTTGAATATATGGATATAGAACAGAACTATAGTACCAGCCAAAAGTTTGGACACCCTCTAGTTCAGTGGTTAGACTTGTCTTAAAGTAATGATGGATGTCGTTTCTCTTTCCTTAGTTGAGCGGTTCTTGATATAATATGGATTACGACACTTGTGTGTTGAATAGGGCTATTTACTGTCTTTTTGTTATGTACTATTTGCTGTTTGATCTCAAACACATTAAGAAGGCAAGAAATTGCACTAATTAACTTTTCACAAGGCAGACCTGTTAATCGAAAAGCATTCCAGGTGACTCCCTCATGAAGCTGGTTAAGATAATAACAATAGTGTGGAAAGTGTCATCAAGATGGCACGGTGGTGTAGTGGTTAGCGCTGTCGCCTCACAGCAAGAAGGTCCGGGTTCGAGCCCCGTGGCCGGCGAGGGCCTTTCTGTGCGGAGTTTGCATGTTCTCCCCGTGTCCGCGTGGGTTTCCTCCGGGTGCTCCGGTTTCCCCCACAGTCCAAAGACATGCAGGTTAGGTTAACTGGTGACTCTAAATTGACCGTAGGTGTGAATGTGAGTGTGAATGGTTGTCTGTGTCTATGTGTCAGCCCTGTGATGACCTGGCGACTTGTCCAGGGTGTACCCCGCCTTTCGCCCGTAGTCAGCTGGGATAGGCTCCAGCTTGCCTGCGACCCTGTAGAACAGGATAATGCGGCTACAGATAATGAGATGGGATGAGATGTTATGGAGGGGGTATTAGGGGGTATTAGGCAGCAAGAGAACAGTCAGTTCTTGAAGTTGATGTGTTGGAAGCAGGAAAAATGGGCGAGCGTAGTATAAGGATCTGAAAAATTTTGACAAGGGCCAAATTGTGATGGCGAGATGACTGGGTCTGAGCATCTCCAAAATAGCACATGGGGTTTGTGGGGTGTTCCCGGTATACAGCGATTGGGACTGACCAAAAGTGGTCCAAGGATCCAAAGTACAACCGGTGAACCGGCAACAGGGTCATGGATGTCAAAGGCTCATTGATTCGTATGGGGCACGAAGGCTAGCCCATATGGTCCAATCCCATAGAAGAGCTCTTGTAGCACAAACTGCTGAAAAAGTTAATACTGGCTAAAACAGAAAGGTGTCAGCTTTAACTTTTTCAGCAGTTTGTGCTACAGTCTGCCTAATGTATCCCACCCCTTGACAGGTGCCATTGTAAGAATATATTCAGTGTACCGTCATTAATTTCACCTGTCAGTATTTTTAATTTTATGGCTGATCTCTCTCTCTGTGTGTGTGTGTGTGTGTCAGAGATGGACAAAGTCTCCAACTTCATTACTTAAGTCAAAGTACAGATCCCGCTGGTCAAATGTGACTCCGATACAAGTGAAAGTTGTCCAGTCAAATTTTTACTTAAGTTAAAGTACTGAAGTACTTGCTTTTAAAAATGCTTGAGTATTAAAAGTACATTTTCTGTCAAAGCATTGTTGTATTATTGCCACAGCACTTACAAACCCTAATGCCGTTACCAAAGACAGAAATGTGAATTCACAAAATGAACGCATGCTGTGCCATCATGGTGGTTTAACGTTAAGCTAGCTAGTCAGTGAAACTCCACCTGACATGCTAGCAAACTCTTTTCAAACTCGAAAAGAAAGATTTCTACATTGTTTATTTGGCAAGTTTATGCTAAAACAGATTTCTGAAAATACTTCAGATGAGTTAATGTTATTCATGTTAACGTAACTCCGTTTTTACATGCTAACTAACAGTGTCCAAGTTAACTAGCTATGTGTTAACATTAGCCGTGGACAAGGCGATGGCAACTTGGCGGGCAAATCCATAGAAAGTCATTTGACTAACCAGACTGCATAGCTATTGCAACGTAGCTCTAAAAGCACAGACAGCTTTATTGCAAGCTTTCTCTTGGAACAAAATGTTTATATTCCTCAATATGCTTCCGCAGGTTGGACGGTGAGTTTTTGTAGGCCGTGATGTGGTTAGTTTTCGGCAAACATTTCAAACGAAACGTATCTTTAATCCTTTCAGGAAACTGAAACATGGGTTCTAGGTAAAGCCATGAGTGCGTGCGTTCTCCAGAAGAACCGCCTCCTTCCATTCCACCATCAACTGATCGTGTTAAATAACGCTGCTGAGAAATCACTGAACTTGATTTTATCCAGTCTATGAACGTGACGTGATCTGAGTGATTTTCTGATAGTCTGTCTCAGTGTCAGCTGGGGGGAAAAACCCAATCACGTTTTAGAAAAGAAAAAAACATCCGCTTTCAAAGCTGCTTCATAGTAACGAGTAACGAGGACCTTGATAGAAATGTCGTGGAGTGAAAAGTACGATATTTGCCTTTTAAATGTAGTGAAGTTAAAATCATAAGATTCCAAAAAAAAAAAAATACTCAAGTAAAGTACAGATACTCAAAAAGTGTACTTAAATGCAGAACTCAAGTAAATGTACTTTGTTACTGTTCACCTCTGGTATGTACACACACACACACACATGGTATGATATTTTATCTTGCTCAGGATTAGTTATGTGATTTTTCCCACATGTGTTCTGGCTGACGCAGCACTGTTTTTGCCCCCAGGCTGAGCTGCTAACAGGGGCTCATGTAACGTCAGTGGATGATGCAGGACGTGCAGGTCTGGAGCTGCTGAAGCGAGGTTGTGCTGCAGTCATCATCACTCTGGGTCCACAAGGCTGTGTGGTGCTGCAGGCCTCGAACCCAAATCCCAAACACATCCCTGCAGCTAAGGTCACTCCAGTGGACACTACGGTAAGACTAGAGTTCGGTGTATACATACAGTGTTGCTTAAAAGTTTGTGAACCCTTTAGAATTTTCTATATTTCTGCATAAATATGACCTAAAACATCATCAGATTTTCACACACGTCCTAGAAGTAGATAAAGAGAACCCAGTTAAACAAATGAGACAAAAATATTATACTTGGTCATTTATTTATTGAGGAAAATGATCCAATATTACAGATCTGTGAGTAGCAAAAGTATGTGAACCTCTAGGATTAGCAGTTAATTTGAAGGTGAAATTAGAGTCAGGTGTTTTCAATAAGTGGGATGACAATCAGGTGTGAGTGGGCACCCGGTTTTATTTAAAGAACAGGGATCTATCAAAGTCTGATCTTCACAACACATGTTTGTGGAAGTGTATCATGGCACGAACAAAGGAGATTTCTGAGAACCTCAGAAAAAGCGTTGTTGATACTTATCAAGCTGGAAAAGGTTACAAAACCATCTCTAGAGAGCTTAGACTCCACCAATCCACAGTCAGACAGATTGTGTACAAATGGAGGAAATTCAAGACCATTGTTACCCTCCCCAGGAGTGGTCGACCAACAAAGATCACTCCAAGAGCAAGGCGTGTAATAGTCAGTGAGGTCATAAAGGACCCCAGGGTAACTTCTAAGCAACTGAAGGCCTCTCTCACATTGGCTAATGTTCATGTTCATGAGTCCACCATCAGGAGAACACTGAACAACAATGGTGTGCATGGCAGGGTTGCAAGGAGAAAGCTACTGCTCTCCAAAAAGAACACTGCTGCTCATCTGCAGTTTGCTAAAGATCACGTGGACAAGCCAGAAGGCTATTGGAAAAATGTTTTGTGGACGGATGAGACCAAAATAGAACTTTTTGGTTTAAATGAGAAGCGTTATGTTTGGAGAAAGGAAAACTCTGCATTCCAGCATAAGAGCCTTATCCCATCTGTGAAACATGGTGGTGGTAGTATCATGGTTTGGGCCTGTTTTGCTGCATCTGGACCAGGACGGCTTGCCATCATTGATGGAACAATGAATTCTGAATTATACCAGCAAATTCTAAAGGAAAATATCAGGGCATCTGTCCATGAACTGAATCTCAAGAGAAGGTGGGTCATGCAGCAAGACAACGACCCTAAGCACACAAGTCGTTCTACCAAAGAATGGTTAAAGAAGAATAAAGTTAATGTTTGGAATGGCCAAGTCAAAGTCCTGACCTTAATCCAATCGAAATGTGTGGAAGGACCTGAAGCGAGCAGTTCATGTGAGGAAACCCACCAACATCCCAGAGTTGAAGCTGTTCTGTACGGAGGAACGGGCTAAAATTCCTCCAAGCTGGTGTGCAGGACTGATCAACAGTTACCGCAAACGTTTAGTTGCAGTTATCGCTGCACAAGGGGGTCACACCAGATACTGAAAGCAAAGGTTCACATACTTTTGCCACTCACAGATATGTAATATTGGATCATTTTCCTCAATAAATAAATGACCAAGTATAATATTTTTGTCTCATTTGTTTAACTGGGTTCTCTTTATCTACTTTTAGGACTTGTGTGAAAATCTGATGATGTTTTAGTTCATATTTATGCAGAAATATAGAAAATTCTAAAGGGTTCACAAACTTTCAAGCACCACTGTACACTGCAGCTTGGCTGTAGGTCGTGTATCATCAGCAGACTGAGGCAAGCCTCAATGATGACATTAACAATGTAGTAGAACTTGCAAAAATATTCTCAAGATCATGCACGCTGGGTGGAAATAGACATAAATGTTACATGAGCCAGTTTGGGTCATCATACCCTGTCATGCTGAATGATGTCAGAACTTCACATGATGAAGTTGAGACGTGCTCTAATAGGTCATCAATTACAGCAAGTGTCATGCTTGTGGAACATTTTGGATTAATCATAAATGAAAAATATCTTCGAGAGGCGCTCTTGAGTGTTTACTCATCCATTAAGTAACCCAAAGGGACGACAGTTGTCTGTAATCAGGGGTCATTCTGTGTTCAATTATGTAATTGGTACCTGACAAATCACTTAAATCCAAAATTTTACTGAAATGAGTTTGCATTTTGGTATTAGACAGCATTTAAAAATGGTCTTGATTTTGGATGTGGTTTTCTGGCTTTTTATCCGATACCAATCTATAAAGAGGCTGACTCATTTCACAGTGTGCTTCGGTGGCTTTGGCGTCATAAAAGCTCGCATATCCTGTTCTTACAGCTTACTACTGATTCTAAACCAAGTTAATAGTGTAAAATAACAATTATAGTCTAACAGTCATATGTCTCATATTCCAGCTAATGCAGATCTGCACTTGCTTTTGGCAGAATGAGGAGGAAAAATGATTTGATTGAAGTACAGTGCCAAGAAACTACTGTAGGAATAAAGAAAAAAGTACTTTTGATATAATTTATGAGCTGAAAGGCCTGTTCGCTTGACATTGTGGTTATTATATCATGAGAGTAACTGTGGATTCATACATAGCGTCAACATTTGTCATACATTTTTTAATCCCTAAAACTGAGATCAATGAAGGTTCACCATGAATCGTTAGAGAATAGGAATTTTTCTAAGAATAGTTGGTATTACTTAATGAAAGTATATTAAGTGGGAGTAGAAAGTCTCACAGATTTGTGCTGGGAATTATTTAGAGTTGTAGATGGGTATACGTTTTCATTGGTTTCATCGATTTTGTTAAAAAGCAAGTGTTTAGTCCAACTGTGATGGATTGTCATGGCCATGGCAAAAGCTGGCTTCTGTGGTCATTGAACCTTTTTTCTGTGCGAATTTGAACATGTGTTTTGGATCACAGCCTAATAACACAAACAATTTCCAAAATGTTGACAAGACAAAGTTTAATATAACATCTGTGTAACTTGTAACGTGAAAGTAAGGTTAATAATATAACTTAGATTACACATTTTTTGTTTTACTCAGATTAGGGTGGTACAAAAATGAGTACACCCCACAACAAAAACTACTACATCTAGTACTTTGTATGGCCTCCATGATTTTTAATGACAGCACCGAGTCTTCTAGGCATGGAATGAACAAGTTGGCGACATTTTGCAACATCAATCTTTTTCCATTCTTCAACAACGACCTCTTTTAGTGACTGGATGCTGGATGGAGAGTGATGCTCAACTTGTCTCTTCAGAATTCCCCATAGGTGTTCGATTGGGTTCAGATCAGGAGACGTACTTGGCCACTGAATCACTTTCACCCTGTTCTTCTTCAGGAATCCAACAGTGGCCTTAGATGTGTGTTTAGTCATGTTGGAAAAATGCACGACGACCAAGGGCACAGAGTGATGGTAGCATCTTCTCTTTCAGTATAAAGCAATACGTCTGTGAATTCATGATGCCATCAATGAAATGCAGCTCCCCGACACACCAGCAGCACTCATGCAGCCCCACATAAGGACACTGCCACCACCATGTTTCACTGTAGGCACCAGGCATTTTTCTTTGTATTCCTCACCTTTGCGACGCCATACAGTTTTGAAGCCATCAGTTCCAAAAACATTTATCTTGGTCTCATCACTCCAGAGTATAGAGTCCCAGTAGTCTTCATCTTTGTCAGCATGGGCCCTGGCAAACTCTAGGCGGGCTTTTTTGTGCCTGGGCTTTAGGAGAGGCTTCTTTCGTGGACAGCATCCATGCATGCCATTCCTCTGCAGTGTACGCCGTATTGTGTCACGGGAAATAGTCACCCCAGTTTGGCTTTCTACTTCTTTAGATAACTGCAGTGAACTTGCATGCTGATTTTCTTCAACCCTTCTCATCAGAAGACGCTCCTGTCGAGGTGTTAACTTCCGTGGACGACCTGGACGTCTCTGTGAGATGGTTGCAGTTTCATCTTTCTTAAATTTTTGTACCACTTTTGCTACAGTATTCTGACTGATAAGTAAAGCTTTGCTGATCTTCTTGTAGCCTTCACCTTTGTGGTGTAAAGAAATTATTTTCTTTGGGGAATTCTGAAGAGACAAGTTAAGCATCACTCTCCATCCAGCATCCAGTCACTAAAAGAGGTCGTTGTTGAAGAATGGAAAAAGATTGATGTTGCAAAATGTCGCCAACTTGTTCATTCCATGCCTAGAAGACTTGGTGCTGTCATTAAAAATCATGGAGGCCATACAAAGTACTAGATGTAGTAGTTTTTGTTGTGGGGTGTACTCATTTTTGCACCACCCTAATTTGAGTAAAACTGAAAAATATGTAATCTAAGTTATATTATTAACCTTACTTTCACGTTATAACTTAAACAGATGTTATATTAAACTTTGTCTTGTCAACATTTTGGAAATTGTTTGTGTTCATTGAGATATTGTTTAAAATGTTACTTTTCACAGGGGGTGGACTCATTTACGCTGAGCACTGTGTGTGTGTGTGTGTGTGTGTGTGTATAGTCTATACTGTAGAGGAGTATATACCGCTACTCCTCCTACAGGATTGATCAGATTTCGATCAAACTAACAGTGTTCCTCAGGTGGGTGTGGCGCCACCTGTCATTTACGATTTTATGGGCATCTGAAATTTTTGGGTGACTCGTCACATTAAATGCTATTCTTCGTAAACTGCTCGGACGTTTTCACCGAAACTCACCCAGAAGACTCTAAAGACGTATTACAATAAGAGCTGTTCACCAAGAAGTAACCCCCTGCTCCAAAATTGACAACTTGAAGCTTAACTAAAGTTTGAAGCCGACCACACAGACAAAGAAAAAGCCTTCTGGAGGAAAGCTGTATGGTCAGATCAGACAAAGATTGAGTTGTTTGGCCACAATGACCACCACGTACAGAGGGACGCTGTACCAGCTGGTGGTGGTGGTAGGATCATCATGCTCTGGGGCTGTTTTGCTGCAGTGGAACTGGTTCATTGCACAAAGTGGATGCAATAATGAAGAAGGAGGAGGACTACCTCAGATTTCTTAAGCATAAACCATCAGAAACTTGAACACGACTTGAGTTCCAACAGGACAATGAACCCAAACACGCATCAGAGCTGGTTGTGGAGGATAAAGCAGGCTAACATTAAGCTTAAAACAAGTCCTGACTTCAACCCAATTGAAAATATATGGACCGTGCTTGTAAGTCGAGTCCATGCCAAGAAAAAAAAAACAAATTTAATTGAACTCTACCAATTCTACCATGAAGAGTTGTGAAATATCCAACCAGAATTCTGCCAGAAGCTTGTTCACGGTAAACAGATATGTTTGGTTAAGTTGAATCTTGCAAAGAGACATTTTACCCAAATATTAGGTGTGCTGTATGTATAATTTTGACCCTGTGTTGATCTCAGAAAACCCAAAGAAAATTAAAACTTGTGCACCAAATTCTAGTTGTTGGGTCATTCCATGTGAAATCATCAGATTTTCCAAAATCTTCCCGGGTCACCGACTCGGATTCTCATGATTTTTTTTTTACAAGTACCCACATATGTCTGATGAACACATGCAAAATATGTCTGCTTAATTCCAAGTAGTTTTTTAGATATAATTTTTTAAATCAGGGTACCTACAATCCTATTTTTCACTCGCGATCGCATTTTGAGCTTTTTTTCATTTTTAAAAGGCATTATCTCAGCTAAAAATGCAGATATAAAGCTCAAATTTGGAATACACCCTATTTGGGCACCCCAGATACAGCAGTAAATTTCAAAAATGGGATACAGAGCTAATTTTTCATTCTGTAGCATCACAAAAATGGCAGTTTGTCCATTCTCGCAAAAAATTACAAAATTTCAAAGAGCTGTACTAAAGAAGGGATTCAATGGATAATCTTCATATTGTAGAATACACATTAGGGGTCGACCGATAATCGGCCTGGCCGATATATCGGGCCAGTATTCTGCATTTTTAGGGTTATCGGTATCGGCCATAATTTCCACCGATATGCCGATAACATGCCTTTTTGCAGCCATTTCGTTCCTAACACGAGTGTCACTGCACGTCCTTTCCTGCACTCGCCTCTCTGAGTTCAAGAACACGGCCCCGCCCACCACAACATCTGAGATATAGCCAATCGACACGTGTAGCTAAATGCTGTGAACTGTTTCAAGGCGGCCGTACGGGCACTCGGGCAGAAGCGGCACAAGGGATACAGCCAATCAACACGCGTAGCTAAACGCTGTGAACTGTTTCAAGGTGGCCGTATGGGCACTCGGGCAGAAGCAGATCCCACTTCAAGGTAAGGACACGCTGCTTTTGCCGCAATAAGTCACAAACACACAAGTTGCAAAAGCACAACATCATTATATGTTTACATTCTTCATCTACTACTCGTTAAAATTGTCCATTTGCATCTGTGTAGCCAGGCAAACTTAGCTTACGGAAGGAAGCACTTGAATTAGCCTACAACCAACTAGTCTTGCTGAAACTACATGTAATGCTTCCTTCACTACAATATAATCCTCCTAAATTGGGAATATTAGGCTTGGGCATTAAAAGCATTAGAATGTAGATGGTTACTTGTTAAGTTGTTACATGATAGGGAGTGATAGCCGACTGTATGTTTGATTTTACTTTTTAAAAAATGCTGCAGGCAGCTCCCTACACTTGATTTGTTATTTAAAAACTACTTGAAGTTGGTAAGTCTTACTTAGTTCTTAGTGTAAAAGAATCCAGAGTGTATTTTCATTTATTTTCCACTGAAAATGGTGAGCTGTAATATAGTAGGGAGTGATTTTATTTTTTTTTATTGGTGAATATTTATTTTATTATTATTTTATTTCTCATTTTATTCTAACTAATGTTTGACTTTATTGTACAAATGCTGCTGGCATCTCCCTGCACAAAATTTCATGTTCAATTTTACAATTAAACATACATTTCATGGATATGAAGGTCTGTGTCAGTGTGTGCTATGTTTAATTTCATGTGAATTATAATGTTTACATTTATCGGTTGCACATATCGGTTATCGGCACCCCAATTCCATAATTATCGGTATCGGCCCTGAAAAAAACATATCGGTCGATCCCTAATACACATATCTGGGGTACTAGTTATATGTGTGTAAAACATTGTGGTCATAACTTGAAGGGTTTTTGAATTATTGACTCTTGAAAATCGAACATGATCGTAGAATGTCAAAAATAGGCCTCCAGTCTCTTTATGATTTGACCATGTGGGCAAGTGTTCAGCCACTTCATAATTTTTTTTGTGGAGCGCATATTGATACACCAACTTTATGTTTGATTTTTTTTTATCTAGCTCAAATGCCTTCATAGGCATTAACACAAAAAAAACAAAGGAACTGATTATTGATTTTAGAACGGGGAATCATACTCACCAGAATATGGTAATAAACGGGGAAGGTATTGAGGTTGTGATGAACTATAAATACTTGGGAACAATAATAGATGATAAATTAACATGGACATGTAACACTGATGTCATCTACAAGAAGGGGATGCAGAGGCTGTACTTTATGCGAAAGCTAAGGCAATTTAGAGTTGATGGGGATATGATGCGGCTCTTTTATCATTCTTTTGTTGAGAGCATTTTATGTTTCTGTTCTGTGGCCTGGTATTCTTCCCTATCTGTAGCAAATAAAAATAAGCTGCACAGGATAATTAACATGGCCAGCAAGATTGCTTGCCAGCCATTAAGTAGTATGGCCATGACTGTAGAAACAAGGGTGGCAAAAAAGGCACATATTATTTGTGATGATGTGTCACATCCCTTACATCGGGCATATGAGTTGTTGCCTTCAGGCAGGAGGTTCAGGCTGCCTTCATTCCAGACAAATAGAGCTCGCAGATCATTTATACCCACAAGTACAGCCCTGTTAAATAAGGACCCAACTGTAAGATTGTATCAGAATAACCCATTGCACTTGGTCTCTGAGTAATTGCACTTTACTATTATATTGTATGTAAGACATGAGGGGGTTTTGTCCTATGTTGTCTTGTATCTTGTCCTGGGGGGTGTTTGTATATTGTGTTTCTTTGTGTTTTTGTAATAGTTTGTATCAGACGTACTGTAAATGGCACAGAACAATTTTCCGAAAGGACAAATAAATATCCTATCCTATCCTAGTGAGAAAAATTTGCAAAGTAGGGTACCATAACATGGCGCAAACCAATTTTGAACCTGTATTTGCATATTCAGAAAGCAATATATCAGCTCTGAATGGAACCATAAAGCTCAAATTTGGTATTTACAGTATTTGGCACCCCAAAATAATGGATCAACTTTGAAAGACAGATTACTGAGCTTATTTTTTCTTTCATGGCATCATAAATTTAGCAATTCAGTCATCATCGCAATATTTAGTTGATATTATAGAAACAATATGCCTGGTAAAAAGAAAGGGTTTTTATTCTACAATTAGCATAAAATAAACCTTAATAACCATCATCAGATTTACTTTGTATAATTACAAAAAACAGCAGAAATACAAAGTTTTTAACAGTACTTGACAGTACTTAAAATTCTTCAGCTTCAAATCCATATCCAAAGCACTGATCAATATATGTGTGTATGTATGTATATATATATATATATATATATATATATATATATAGTTCTATACCTATATATGTATTATATATACATGTACATGTATATCATGTGTCTAATGGGAAGATTTTTCCAAGAATTTCACACTAGTTTTCAACTTTTGAATTTCAGGAAAATATCTTTAACTTTTTTTAAGTCTGTTTCAGCAAGCTTCTACCGCCTGCCACTAGCGTCAGCTATCAGTGTTGCTTCTACGGGGCACATAATATGCTGGAATTCTTACAGCTGAGGGAATGTACAACTGGGCAGCCAGCAATGTGGACAAAACACATTTTTTCTTTGTCACAACTCAGAATATTCAGGACAATGCTTCATCTTTTTCACTTGACGAGCACTTCAGCTCAACAAAGAAGGTGGCAGGTACTCGATCACATCACTCCTTCACACCCCAATCTGCTAATAAAATGGAAATGAGGAGAGTATCTGGAGATGATATGTACACTTCAGTTTACATAGGGTCAGAAATTGAACAGTCAACCAGCCAGCAGACACAAGATCAGCCTGCCACTCTGCCTGTTGATGTTAATCTTTACCAACCTGGAAGATACATTGCTTGCATTTATGATAATAGTTGGTATATAGGAAACATCATGCAAATGAATGATGATGAACAGGATGTTTATGTTAACTTTATGAAAGAACACAGAGGAAACAAATTTTCTTGGCCTCCAGAAAACCAAAAGGACGAGTGCTGGGTGCCATTCCAGCATATTATGTGCCCCGTAGAAGCCCCACTGATAGCTGACGCTAGTGGCAGGCGATACAAGCTTGCTGAAACAGACTTAAAAAAAGTTAAAGATATTTTCCTGAAATTCAAAAGTTGAAAACTACTGTGAAATTCTTGGAAAAATCTTCCCATTAGACACATGATATGCATGTACATGTGTATATATAATACATATATAGGTATAGAACTATATCTTTTATATATTGATCAGTGCTTTGGATATGGATTTGAAGCTTAAAAATTTTAAGTACTGTCAAGTACTGTTAAAAACTTTGTATTTCTGCTGTTTTTTGTAATTATACAAAGTAAATCTGATGATGGTTATTAATGTTTATTTTATGCTAATTGTAGAATAAAAACCCTTTCTTTTTACCAGGCATATTGTTTCTATAATATCAACTGAATATTGCGATGATGACTGAATTGCTAAATTTATGATGCCATGAAAGAAAAAATAAGCTCAGTAATCTGTCTTTCAAAGTTGATCCATTATTTTGGGGTGCCAAATATTGTAAATACCAAATTTGAGCTTTATGCTTCCATTCAGAGCTGATATATTGCTTTCTGAATATGCAAATACAGGTTCAAAATTGGTTCGCGCCATGTTACGGTACCCTACTTTGCAAATTTTTTTCACTATGAAGGCATTTGAGCTAGATAAAAAAAATTTTTGACATAAAGTTGGTATATCAATATGCTCTGTGCAAAAAAAATTATGAAGTGGCTGAACACTTGCCCACATGGTCAAATCATAAAGAGACTGGAGGCCTATTTTTGACATTCTACGATCATGTTCGATTTTCAAGAGTCAATAATTCAAAAACCCTTCAAGTTATGACCGCAATGTTTTACACACATATAACTAGTACCCCAGATATGTACAGTATATTCTACAATATGAAGATTATCCATTGAATCCCTTCTTTAGTACAGCTCTTTGAAATTTTGTCAATTTTTGCGAGAATGGACAAACTGCCATTTTTGTGATGCTACAGAATGAAAAATTAGCTCTGTATCCCATTTTTGAAATTTACTGCTGTATCTGGGGTGCCCAAATAGGGTGTATTCCAAATTTGAGCTTTATATCTGCATTTGTAGCTGAGATAATGCCTTTTAAAAATGAAAAAAGTTAAAAATGCGTTCGTGATTGTAAAATATGATTGTAGGTACCCTTATTAAAAAAATTATATCTAAAAAACTACTTGAAATTAAGCAGAAATATTTTGCATGTGTTCATCAGACATATGTAGGTACTTGCAAAAAAAAAAAAATCATGAGAATCCGAGTCGGTGACCTGGGAGGCACCTGATGATTTCACACGGAATTACCCTGTTGTTTTTTTTTTTTTAATTAAAGATGTATGATGTACAATCATTCTGCCACAGAAAAAGAACAGTTCAAAGAAATTACTGAAAGCCCATGATTGCCATGACATCATTACGCAGGGTGCCAATAATTCTGGAGTTGACTGTATATGCTCATTAATCTGTCTGAATGTCTGTCATCCATCTAGCCATCCAAACACCTCATCCTCCTCTGTGTTTGAGTCACCTCTCAGCACTCAGTGGTTTCCATACAATTGCAGCTTTGCTCCCGCACACGTTTATTACTCATAAATCCTGCCTTGCTTAACTCATTTGGATGCCCTGATCCCTCTTCCAGTAAACCCTCTTTCCCCCCGGCTGTTAAAAAAAACAGTCAGGGGCGAATACCAGATTTTATCTGAACGACCAAACAAGACCGGGGCATGTTCCTATCTGTTTATTTTTAAGACTTTTTATGACAGAATAATTTTTTTTTTGTTGAGAAAATCTGGGGGATGTCTTCTTTCCCTCCTCCGTCTTGATGTTTTGATTGCTGACTGGATCTTTCATCAGCATTTCGCTCTCGTGTTTGTGTTATGTGCTCTGTGTGGGACGGTGTTAAAAAAAAAAAATGCAATAGGTTAAAGTTTTGCCCGAGCTTCTCAAAGCATTGAGTCATGATTGAGTCCACTCTGCCTCTCTCCATGCCTTCTCCTCCATCCAGCACTTTTTTGCCACGTCAGTAAAGAATGCTCCGTGTTAAAATCTCAGAATACCATACTTCACTGCTGATCTCATCCTTAGTCTTGGTATCGCTTGGACAGCAATGTGAACACAATGTGTGACTCAGGTTGTGGTGTACTGCAGCACAGCTATTTCTCATCATGGACTCTGAAATATTAGCTGTTCACATCACACTAGATTAATCACCGGTCTGCTATTCTCTGCTAACCGTCATGGAATCTGTGGACTGGACACCAAGCAGTCTCAAGTGAAAAAGCATCAGCTGCTTCTCACTTGCTCGACAGCCAAGCTCCCACTGTGCAGTCAAAAGCCTTGTGGCGTGGCACTAGATAAGAAAAGTAAAACGTGTAAAAGCCCACGCATCTTTTTTACATACAGTGAAAAGTTCAGTGGCCTGTAGAGCACATCAAATATTCTGAACTACAGCCAGAATGCTGGTTCATTGTATTGCCGTGAGAATAGGCATTGTAGACACCTTTTATGTTGTGGTTGGCTGTTAGCACTTAATTTTTAGTCGAAAGCATGCACTCTTGGAATAAAAGCTTCCTAAAGAGCTTCTACTTGGAACCTTTTATGAAAAGAGAACCCATCATTCAGGTCATTAAATACACTTATTAGTCTTCACACCAAGAATGAAATTCGGTACGATGTAAAAAATATTCGGATTCGTCTTGTTTGTTGCGAAGTTTAAAGCCCGGTCCCACAATACCGATAACGATAACTATAAATAAATCAGTCCCCTGCAGTTTATGTGGTTGGCGGTCACACCAGACTGATAACGATACCTACAGTATTGAGGTTTTTCACCTGACGTCACAGGGTCACGTGACGCCCCGGTGTCCGCCATTTTGAACGTCAAGCTAGCTAATGTCAACATAGTAGCTGGTATGTTACTGTAGCAACGTTTACATTCAGTCATTTGGATGACTGTTAAAACCTTTCAGTCTCAAGTTTTTCCTTTACTGTATTTACTAGTTTACTGAGCTAGCGCGCTCCGGGGCAGGCTGGCGCTAGCTAGCGCGATCCAGGGCAGGCTGGCGCTAGCTCCGGGGCAGGCTGGGGCTAGCTCAGTAAACTAGTAAATACAGTAAAGGAAAAACTTATAATGGGCCATGTCTCAACAGACTAAAGGCCAATTTATGCTGACAACCCAGTCCTCGCAGATAGCGTCGCAGATAGCCCCCCCCACCTTCGCAGACGCTCTGCGCGCACCTCCCAAAAATTGTGACCACCGCAGAAGCCTCGCAGACAGCGCCGCAGACAAGAGGGCTCTGATTGGTCCACTCTTCATCCGCTGTACACGCACTTCCGCTTCCCTACTTTCCCGGTTTGGTTTGTTTTCACGACCGCCATTTTTAAAAACACGAGCGAAGATGGAGCAGCATGAAGAGCGGTTGATTGAGGAAGTACGTACATCTATACGACTCCAGTTCTAGTCATTATAAAAAAAAAAGTTCTAGTCATTATAAGTAACCGGAGGATAAACACTCCACTAACCACACCCACCAACTACTCCTAGCGACTTCGCGCCCCCTTGCGTTGTGGCGGTGAATAACATCGCGCACGCCTATTACTCCCCGCTCAACGATAAATTACAACTGTCTGCGAAAAGCTATCTGCGAAAGCCTTGTCGCACGAGCATGCAGAGGCCTTAAGAAGTTATTTCAATGACATTTAATAACATTTTGTTTATCCTGAGGACCGAAAGTAAATGAAAATGTGAACAAACCTTAGCTGTCAGTGAACAATCCTGGTGGAAGCGGGTAAACGTCGTTCTCTAAGCCTGCTAACCTCAATTTTTGCAAATACCTCTCCCTCTGCTCGCCCTGTAAATGCCCTACGTCGCTGGATAGTGAAGGTGTTTTCTGCATCTCGCTCCTTTTTCTTTTATGTTTTTCGTTTGTCGCCTTCCTCGCATTCAAACTGATTCGAGCCGTGACGTCCAAAATGGCGGCCTCACATGACTTGGTCACGTGGGTGAAAAACCTCAATAGCCCAGGCCTGGGTTTATCCGTATCGGTGAGATTGTCCTGCTGGAAGACCCAATGACGACCCAGTTTTAGTTTCCTGGCAGAGGCAGCCATATTTTCACTGTTTGGCTGCTGGGTTGAAATATCAACAATCTTTCTCCATAATCGACGACTCCAGATTTAAATTTAAAACGAATGTCAAACAGAAGCGTTTTTATTAGTGGTCTCAGGCTTATGGATCCCGCTGAGTTTAGGAGATGAATGATGTCCAAGTAGAGTTGAATTCGGTGGTTTTCTTTTTGATCCTTTTTCCGTTGCTATGCAGTAGATTATTAAATTTTTTTCCAGTGGGTGAGATTGATGGTGCTCTTTGATAATCGAGTTCATCAGAACGGTGATCTCAGGCACAATGAATATATTAATATATTTGTGTTTTGGCTCCTCATGTACCACCATAATGCTCTGGCACAACAATAAGCAGTTTGCAGTTCATCAGCGTCTTCAGGCCCACTCTGAGCTAATAGAACAGCCTTTTTACTAGAATACAAGGTACCACTCAGTCCGGGGGGAAAAAAAAAAAAGTTTTGATCTGCATCCACACTACATGCTACCATTTCAACATCTCTTCCTCCAACTTTTATTTTCAGTCTCAAATTAAACCCAGGCCTGCATTCATCATTCTACCAGACTGTGGGTGTGAGAGAAAATCATCTAATGTGTTTAAATGTCTGCAGACTAAACGTGCCTCTCAGATCCTTATATCCACTGTATACACACACACACACACACACACACACACAGATGGACAGTGGGTGGGCTGCCCGAGACAGTTGAGCTCAAAGTGGGTCCAGACAATCCAAATCAGAAAGGCCTGAGCTCAATGAGGGGGACAGGAGAAGGACCCACCACAATGATCCCTACAGGATCGGGGTTTACTGGAAAAAAAAACAAAACAAAAAACAGCCCACCTCCTGCTGCTGTGGGGAGAGTGATGTCATGACATAGACAGACGGATGAGGCACACAGACCACCACTGGACAGCACAAAATTGCCCAGCTACGTGTCAGAGCCATGCACTCGAACTATTTAGGAGAGGATTTTCCCAGCAAGATATATATATATATATATATATATATATATATATATATATATATATATATATATATACACACACACAGAGTACTGTGCTAAAGTCTTAGGAACATGCAAAAAAATACTGAAGAGCAAAGATGTGTTCAGACATAATAAAATTAAATGTTTCTACATTAAAAAATACTGTAAAGAAAAACAGTAATAAATGAAACAAAGACAATATTTGGTGTGAGACGACCCTTTGCTTTAAAAAAAAAATAGTAGTCTGAGGTCCAGTGAGTGCAGTTTTATACGGAAATGAGCCGTAGGTTTTACTGAGCATCTTCCAGAACCAGCCGCAGTTCTTCTGGACACTTTGACTGCCACACTCACGTCTTCATTTTGCAACCAAAACCCAGCAGCCTTCATTATGTTTTTTCTGAGAAGTGGTCTTGTGTAATGTTGCTGGGGTTTTTTTTTTTTGGACAGCATTTTTCAGTAGCATTTAATTTTAATGCGCATATATATGTGTGTGCATGTATAAATACTGAAATACCTTTCCTAAAAGTGGCTAAGATCTTATAATAATAAATCCTACAATATTATCTTGAATATATTATAAAACTATTTTCAGATTTTTTGATAATAAAATATTATTTTGATTTTATTTATTTATTTATTTAGCATTTATTCCTTGCACAGTTCTTATCAGGGTCGTCCCCCCCCAAGCTCGTACTGTTTGTATTTTTTAACTTGTACTGTTTTGTTATAGAGCGTCTTCTGGCACAAGAAGATTATTGCAGTAATTTATTCCTGAATCAAAACATATTCATTAATTAGTAATTTTTACTCCCAAATAGTTTTCATTTAAGGAAAAAACACACAAAATGCTTGGCCTTTTTGGAAACAGTAAGAAAGTTAAGAAAGCCCTCTCCTGGAACTTGGTGAAAAGCTGGCAAGTGTGTGCACTTCTTCATCAGTATTAGTGAATTTAAAATCTGAAATGGTTTTGATTTCTTAAAGACTACATACAATAAGTCTGTACGTGTTATTTCATGATAATGTTAATATCCTCATTATTATTCTAAAATAGTAAAATGTAATGGTGGGTGGCACAGTGGATTGCAATGGATCAGAAGGTTTGTGGTGGATCCTGGATTTTAATTCATCCTGAATGGGATGCCGGTCGCAGTAAGCCATAATAAATGAAACAAAGTCAGTATTTGGTGTGAGACAAAATTCCTTTTGCTTATATATTAGTGCTGTCAAAGTTAACGCGATCTCAATTTAACGCGATTAAAAAAAATAGTGCCGTTAACGCAAATTCTAATTTGGCCCTGCGAGTCAGCCGTAGTTCCTGTTGAGGCTTGTCGCGCGCTGCTTCAATAAGAGTACATGTGAGTGATGGAGAAAGGCATAGACATGTAAACATCCTCGCCGCCATATTGGATGGGGCAAAGTGGAGATTCTTCAACCGTCTCTGGTATAGCGTCTCGACAGTAGCCGAGAATAAAGATGCCTCATTCATGTGCTGCGTTTAACTGTACCAACAGGTTTACCGTCCAAACGAGATCACATGGGATTACCTTTCACAGGTGAGACTGGAAAAATACTTTTCAATACTGTTCCTTCAGTCTGCAGTTTCCCAGCTCATCTCCGCCGGGGAGGTGTAGAGTTATAAGCAGTGAGAATTAGAGAATACAGTGCCACACTATGATGAACGTTTTTGAACGTTTTTATTTTTGTTATCTGTTTTTTTCTTCTTTTATGGCAAATACTTCTCTTCAAAAGAAACTAATGAAGAGTAAAATAAAACATTTTTTTATTTTCACAGTGATATGCACTTTATTTTTCATCCCTTGGTTTTCTCATCTAATATGGAAGTTATGGATGTCAGTGGCTGTGACAAGACGTGTTATGCTCTGCAATAAAAAAAAAAAAAAAAAAAACATTGGTACAAAACAAGCCCATTCACTTTTTTATGCTGATAAGAGAATTACAATGGTTTTTCATGTGACAAAAATGTGCGATTAAATTGTGATTAATCGCGAGTTAACTATGACAGTCGTGACATTAATTGCAATTAAATATTTTAATCGCTTGACAGCACTAATATATATATATATATATATATATATATATATATATATATATATATATATATATATATATATATATGAGTGATTCCACGCTTATGGGTACTGAAATGGGGACATGAACTTATTTTTAAAAATTCACCTAAAACCATTTCTTTTTTTTACCATCAGGTCACAAAACATGTAATCTTTAATGAATGATATGTTAAAAGATAACTTTAATTTTCTGAGATGTAATAAAAACATATTTATATGCCAAAGTCAGAACGTAACAGAAGTGTTGTGGACATATATATTCTCAATTTTAACAATGTAGAATTACTTTTTGAAACATAGGAAGGTGATGTTTTAGCAAATATAATTAATAAACATGTGTAGTAGAATAAACATACACATTCTTTCAATAAGATTAACATGGTATATAGCTAGATTGTAATTAATTTGTAACAGACGCGAGATGGACAGTCGTAACAGAAGTAATGGAACAGACATCATTTTGGAACTCATAGGCTTGACTTTGGCATATAAATATGTTTTTATTACATCTCAGAAAATTAAAGTTATCTTTTAACATATCATTCATTAAAGATTACATGTTTTGTGACCTGATGGTAAAAAAAGAAATGGTTTTAGGTGAATAAGTTCATGTCCCCATTTCAGTACCCATAAGCGTGGAATCACTCATATATATATATATATAAGTAGTCTGAGGTCCAGTGAGTGCAGTTTTATGCGGAAATGAGCTGTAGGTTTTACTGAGCATCTTCCAGAACCAGCCCCAGTTCTTCTGGACACTTTGTCACACTCGCGTCTTCATTTTGCACCAAAACCCAGTAGCCTTCATTAAGTTTTTTTTTTAATCTGAAAAGTGCTCTCTTATGGAATATGCTGCTCAGACACATTACAAACATTTTTTCCCTGTAACATTTAATTTTGTTCTGGAAAATGAATGAACTTTTGGAACCCTAAAATGTTTTTGTAATATTTTGACTCGATAATGTAGAAGTCATAAAATAGAACTCTATAACAAAGTTTGTATGAAAAAAAAAAATAGGGTGCCTAAGACTTTTGCAAAGGTGTGTGTGTGGTACAAATTCTTTCACTGTTTCAGTATTTTTTCCAAATGACTACATTTCAATCATGCACTTGATCAGTTATCAGTTATTTATATATTGTAGTTTTTATGTGCTAAAGTCCATGACCGACTGCATACTAACGGAAAATCTTTCTTCATCATTGACATGTGTGACCTGTTCATAGTGACTCGTACTGTCGAAAAGCATGACAGCAGGATGTGTCACTGCAAAGAATGCATCACATGCCTTCCATCTTTCCTCGTACCGTTAACACACATCTGTAGCTGAGTTTCCATGCAGGAGGTAAAGGTGGAAAATTAACCACTTTAAAGGGCAAATACGTTTGTCAGTTGCTGGACAGATAGAGCAATGTGTGTGGGTGTGAGGCTAGGAAAGATCCTGTTATCACACACCAGTCCCAATGTTAGTTTGTCTAAAAGACAATGTATGTTTATTACATCATCGAACTATATCGTAATCCACCCAAACAAGTTGTGTGTCGGAGTTTCCTGTTATCTCAAGTGTGTATATAAAAGATTTATTTGGAACTTGTTGGTTTATTTTATTTTGGAGGAGAAATAATGACCCGATTAATATAGTGGGTGGAGGACATGAACTACTTTAATTATTCTGGGTGGAGTCATTACCAGACGAGTGAGAAATTTTCCAGCGCTGTTGCATGACCACAACATAGTTTCGAAGCCAAATGGCTGCTCAACCAAACAGCCTGGCGTGAGATTTACAGTAATCCGAAAGACAAGAATTTAAAGTGGTGATGTGATTCCATTTAGGAATGGAGTGACTGTCCAATTCCATGATTGGGCTGCCATTTGTGTCCCACTGATATTACATTCACAAACGTGAACATACAGTACTGTGCAAAAGTTTTAGGCACCCTATTTTTTTTTTTCCATACAAAATTTTCATATAGATTTCTATTTCATGACTTCCCTTACAAAAAAGAAGTTTATTCAAGTATGCTTCTAGTATACTTCTTTTAAACTAAAAATAAGAGACTATGCCTTCAGTTTACTTTTTATTTACTTATCAGAGATATACTTAATAAAGTTATCCATAAGTATACTTGGCTTATACTGAAAAGTATAAGCCAAATATACTTAAGTATATTAAGCTTATACTTAAACTTTTGATCAAGATATACTTAACAAAAGTGTAATAAAGTATTAAAATATTTGTGCTTTATGTTTAAGTGGGGGGCGGCACGGTGGTGTAGCGGTTAGCACTGTCGCCTCACAGCAAGAAGGTCCGGGTTCGAGCCCCGTGGCCAGCGAGGGCCTTTCTTTACGGCTTACTGATTACTGTTTATAGTTTGTTTTATGTTGAAACATTTCATCTCATTATTTTTTAAGCCATTTTTTGTCAACAGCATTTCTTTACATGCACCTCAGACTTTTGCACAGAAGGTACTGCAGTTTTAAACATAAGTAAAGTATACTTCAACAGCAACTACAACAACATATGTTCATGACTCAGAAAAATATCTTAGAACATTAATAATACCTGCCGAATACATTGTTGTCTGGCCCAGTCCATTTTACCTTCAAATACTGGATAATCATTAAAATATTTCAAAAATCCCTTATTTTTTTAAATATATATTTTTTTATTTTTGCATTAATGTGTAAATTCATTTAACGTCTCATGCTTGAAACACTCTTTTCCATGAGTCATCAGTGATATCTTCTGAAAAGCCTACATTTCAGAAAGTCCCGGAACATTTTCACATCTGGGAAATATCTAGAATATTCCACAGGACACATTTTCAACAGAAAGTTGCATCATCCAGATTTCCTTAAGATGATGGCAAGAATGATTCCCCTCCCCACCCATCATTATTTTTTAGCTTAGTTATAGTAATATGATGATATGGAGTTATCGGACAAGGTCACAACCTTGCGTCCCAATTTATACCTTGAAAGTCAATCAGTAGTATCTAAAGTAGATGCTAGTTAATCAAATATAATTTGTGTATTTGTTAATTCTATGCTAATGCCTCAAGTGAAAATGTTATTCTATCCACATTCACCGGATATGAGCAATTGCACGCTCTGATTGGCTACAAGGATATCAGCTCATATACCTTGAGTAGAGAAAAGCAAAATGGCGGTGCGTGTTGCTGAACCAAGTGAGGATGAAATAAAAGCTCTACTTGAAAACAAAACCCTAAAAAATACACCAAAAAAAGCAACAAAATATGGAATAAAAGTATTTCATGGTAAGAACGTATCCTTTTTTATTTTTCAAGAATTATTATTATTATTATTATTATTATTATTATCGCATTTTTCACAAATTGCTCCTGTCATTTCGCCGGTTTGTTTATATTCTAAGCGGAAATTATTTTGTTGGACGTTTTGTATAAAGTTTTTATTTATCGGATTTGCAAAAAATAAAAATAAAAATGCTCCGTTTCTCAAAATGTGGATAGAATAAAACAGTTATTCCGCTCAATCTCGTCGTACATGGTTTATAGCCGACTCGGCACTATGCCTATTTTATATTATATATAAAATCATATAATATACATATCTTTAGATGGGGCAGCAAGAAGGTCCGGGTTCGAGCCCCGGGGCCGGCGAGGGCCTTTCTGTGCGGAGTTTGCATGTTCTCCCCATGTCCGCGTGGGTTTCCTCCGGGTGCTCCGGTTTCCCCCACAGTCCAAAGACATGCAGGTTAGGTTAACTGGTGACTCTAAATTGAGCGTAGGTGTGAATGTGAGTGTGAATGGTTGTCTGTGTCTATGTGTCAGCCCTGTGATGACCTGGCGACTTGTCCAGGGTGTACCCCGCCTTTCACCCATAGTCAGCTGGGATAGGCTCCAGCTTGCCTGCGGCCCTGTAGAACAGGATAAAGTGGCTAGAGATGATGAGATGAGAGAGATATCTTAAATATTCCTTTTATTAAATTTTAATTTGAAAAAAAAAGTTCATTTTCTTAATAACCAACAATAATTATTTACCCACATTTGTAAAGGTTGGAGTAAAATATACTCGCCTATTAACTAAAATATTCCTTTTATTAAAAATGAAAAATTAGTAACAAATAGGCCTTTTCTTAATCAACTTTTAGGAACTTTGTTCTTAAATTTACCTCCATTTTTATTCTCTTGTCTTTAGTTTTCAGCAGTCTGTAATAAGAGAGCTCTGATTTCTGGTTAAATCTATCTGTACAGTCAATCACACAACAGCTCTTTCCCATTTTAGATCTTTACACTCTAGATCCCATTTTAGATCTTTATGCTTTAGATCCCACTTTTCCCCCCAAACACAGCAGCTCTTTTCCATTATAGATCTGTTTTGTGTGTGTTTTTGCTGCCTTAGAGCTGTGTTACTTCTACCTACAGTGAAGTCACATGTATTCCTGCTATTTAACAGTTATTCCACTCAATCTCGTCGTATCTCTCGTCACTCTTCGCTCATAGCCAACTCGGTGCTACGCACCTCATTGGCTATCAGCTCATTTACGACTCGATTTTGTGGAATAACTGTTAAATATTATTATTTCTTAATTTTACATTGTTTATTGAAAAATGAAACATTTAAAATAGGTGTCGAATTTTTCCCCCTCATTACAAGTCTTCCAGTGCTTGACGAGTGTTTGTGTGGACAAAAATAATTCGATTGAATTCTATTTTACGTCACACTTTTAAGATTTTCATTTGACCGACACTCGTATTCAGCTGCTAAATGCATTTTTTTTTTTTTTTAGATTTGCCATTCTAAGGGTTAAACGGTACTGTTATTATGGGAAAACTATGACTGTGGTGTCACTGCAGTTGTATACTGAGGATGGATGCAGTAGATGGTAGATGATGCAAGTGTTGAAGGTGTACAATAACGCTAAGGGTCTTGGGAAGATCCATTAGTATGAATAATCGGATGAGCTTCTGAGAACTGGTTGTGGAGTCATCTGTGGTTAAAGCTTAGTAAATTACAACATTCCTCATCGCTTTCCCATCTGTACTCCTCCCAATCCAACCCCCAACAGACTCCTCCAGACATAGTTCTACACCCAATAGATTACTATATTTCGTACTGTATATTTATAATGAAAAGGCTTGGATTCAGCTTTTATAGCTGAGTGACTGATGAATAGTTCAACTGTAGTTCACGATGCTGCCAGTAAAAGTCACCGAAGAATGTGTGACTAACGGGTTGGCGTCCCATCCAGGGTATATTCCCGCCTCGTGTCCAATGTTGCCTGGACTGGCTTTGGATCCACCATGAACGTGACCAGAATAAAACGCTTACTGAAAGTTAGTGATGAATGTATGAATTTGAAAATGTGCCTTCTCTTTACAAAGTGGCATGATGGGCCAAGAAAATGAGCTGAAAGTCGTTAAATACAACTTCAGGCCGAGAGCAATGTTCATGCCCTCAACCCTTATAATCACAGAGGTCTCTGAGGTCTTTCTTGTTGAACACTGATCCGAGTGACCCCTTTCCAGTTCAGCCTTGTTGTTCACTTCCTCATGTTGAGTCAGATGAGAAAATATGACTCAGCACAATTATATCTGGTCGTCATCGTGTACTGCCATTCACAGATGGTAATGCTAATTTGCTAGTTTTCTTTAACAACCTGTCTGTTAAAAAAAAAAAACTCTTGGTCATGATTAACTTTTAATTAAAATAAAACTTTTTGAAGTACTTATTTGTTGTTAGCAGGTTTGATTAGAATAAATACCATTAAGCTATGTTTAAACTAAAAAAAAATGGACAATTAATGTAAGCTTTTACAGTAGTTTAAAGGAAAGCTCCACCCTGAAACACATTAAATATGTTTATATTGAAATAATTGTCATGTTTGATAGCGATTCTGGTGCTAAGTTGTTGGTTTGTGCTGTATTTTTGGCTTTGGTGTCATTAGTTACAATGGTGTTTATTAAAAGAAAACTATCTGTAAGTGATAAGTCATGTTTTGCTGCTAAAAACAAGAGCCTCTTTTGTCAGACACCATTTTCCAGTGACATTCGATGTCATATTAATGAGAAATCCAACATGGAAGTCGTGGAGACAGCAAACATTGCACTCCAGAATTCAAAGCAACAGCGACAGAATGTAATTATATGCACCGAGTTATGAAAGCGATTCGGCTCGGCTAATAAACCATGTAGGACATGATGAGTACGATGGCGTATTAGTGCTGGATGAGTGTACCAATGAGGAGGTGAGGGAGCACTAAAGTGCTGCTGCATCGCTGTCTTTAAGTCGAGATGAAACATGGGCTAAACCCCACTGGCACCACTATCGATAGGTACTGTAGACAATAGACGATACTGCGGGTAATGCAGGCAACAATTAACCAATAATTTTATTATAATTTCATCCTAAAAATAGACTTTACTCTCTGTCACGGTCAGGGAAAATTCTGATTTAAAACGTCCTGGTATTTCATGGAATCCATGATGCCATGTTTAAGGTTTCCAGGGACTTTGGAGGAAATACATCCGCACAACGTCATTTAGTTATTTAAAGGTTTAGTTATCAGGGACAATGCACAATTAATAAAACATTTAAACAAATGTAAATATGCCAGAATTAGCCAGAAGGCTATTTTGCATCTGCTGTCCCTGGATTGATGTTAAAATAGTCACCCTAAAAGAACAAAAATTAAAATATAATCAAATAAAACACTAAATCTGAAATAAAAAAATAAAAAACAAAGCTAAAATACATTTACACACAAACCAACATAAACTCAACACCAAACAATTACTACAAACAAAACCAAGAACAACATTAAGCAACAACAACAAACGTCAACAACATTTATAATACAAGACACAATAAGAAACTAACAAACCATAAACAAGCAGGACATAGACACCAAACACATAATAAAAAAAACATACACAAAAAAATAACAGTAATACTAGACAAACTGACAAGACAACATGACAAATGGTATCAGAAAAACATCATAACGTCATAAAACCTCCACCATATTTTAGGGCCCGTTTACACGAGGACGCTGTCGGGTAAAAACGACTAAATGTTTTATCGGAAGTGCCTTTCGTCTACACGGGGACGGCGTTTCCGAGGCTGAAAAACGGAAAAAATTGAAAACGCCTTCCAGAGTGGATAAGTTAAAAACGGCCCCCGTTGCATATCCGTCTAAACTACCCAATACGCGAAACTCTGCTCGGATCTGCTCACGTCGGGTACGTGTTTACGTCATACATATGCCATATACTGTACACGCCAGCCCGGGAAGTAAAAAAGTAAGAGCATGTCTGATTACATCGATCCAACGGACCTTCAAGCTGCTCTGGCAGCTTTAATAAACGTCCAGGAGTCCTTCGAACATCTATACCGAATCTGCACATATACCGTTAATGAACAGAGGTGGGTATAGCATGCTCTTACTTTTTTACTTACTTTCTTACTTACCATAGCCAGAGTAGTCAAAGTTTTCGCGGCGCAGATGTGCAGATCAGACAAGACGGAAGACGTTGCGCATGCGTGCAGACATAGCGGAGGTCTTTCACAGCACCACCTAGCCGCCTGGCATGCACATCCAATTGAATTCCACGCATTTATAATTCACCGTATAGACGCAGATTTCCTCCTTGAAAACGGTCGTGTAGACGCGGAAAAAAGTGAGAACGAAAACGGACTTTTGCGTTTTTGTTTCAGACCGTCCCCGTGTAAAGTGGGCCTTAGAGTTGGGATCAGGATCTGTTCATTATAGCCATCCTTCTTTTTATACCAAACCTACATTGAGTGTTTATTGACAAAAAGGTTCCATTTTTGTTACATCAGAACACGATTCCAGTCAAAATTGTAGTAGTGTTTCGCTTTCTGTGTCCGAAATCGCTCACTCGTTCACTACTCCCTATATAAGGAATTACTATATAGAGGACTATTGAGGTATTTCACTCACGTGACCAAGTCATGTGATGCTGCCATTTTGGACGGCACGGCTCGAATCAGTTTGAATGCGAGGAAGGCGACAAACGAAAAACATAAAAGAAAAAGGAGCGAGATGCAGAAAACACCTTCACTATCCAGCGACGTAGGGCATTTACAGGGCGAGCAGAGGGAGAGGTATTTGCAAAAATTGAGGTTAGCAGGCTTAGAGAACGACGTTTACCTGCTTCCACCAGGATTGTTCACTGACGTACGGAAGTACACAAAGCCCTCGTCTTTACCTGACTTCGGCCCACATGATCTGTATACCTATGTCGTTAAAAACCCATCGCCATACACAGGTATTGATCTGAAAGCGTATACGAGTTTGGATGCCTACAAATATTTTGTGTCAGGCTGGGTAACATGCCTACATCAGTGGGTCGTCCCTGGAGCCGGTGGTCGCCATCTGATTACAGCTAAGGTTTGTTCACATTTTCATTTACTTTCTGTCCTCAGGATAAACAAAATGTTATTAAATGGCATTGAAATAACTTCTTAGTCTGTTGAGACATGGCCCGTTATAAATTTGCTGTTACCAGGCAATGACTAAGAACTGTATTATTAGGGTCGGTGTAGTTGTAGCAGTGTATTAGCAACTAGCTGTTAGCACTAGCTAATGTCAACAACATCATAGCTAGTATGTTACTGTAGCAATGTTTATGTTCAGTCATTTGGATGACTGTTAAAACCTTTCAGTCTCAAGTTTTTCCTTTACTGGATTTACTAGTTTACTGAGCTAGCGCGCTCGGCGGCCGAGCCGGGAGCCATCGCGCGCTCGGCGGCCGAGCCGGGAGCCATCGCGCGCTCTCCGGCCGAGCCGGGAGCCATCGCGCCCTCTCCGGCCGAGCCGGGAGCCATCGCGCGCTCTCCGGCCGAGCCGGGAGCCATCGCGCGCTCGGCGGCCGAGCCGGGAGCCATCGCGCGCTCGGCGGCCGAGCCGGGAGCCATCGCGCGCTCGGCGGCCGAGCCGGGAGCCATCGCGCGCTCTCCGGCCGAGCCGGGAGCCATCGCGCGCTCTCCGGCCGAGCCGGGAGCCATCGCGCGCTCGCTCAGTAAACTAGTAAATCCAGTAAAGGAAAAACTTGAGACTGAAAGGTTTTAACAGTCATCCAAATGACTGAACGTAAATATTGCTACAGTAACATACTAGCTACTGTTGTTGACATTAACTAGCTTGCCGTCCAAAATGGTGGACACCGGGGCGTCACGTGACCCTGTGACGTCAGGTGAAATACCTCAATACAGTGAGCTCATTAGTAAAATGAAAAACGCTTTCGGACACTACTCCGTCGCGCTGGTATTTACGTCATTACTGTCGCACAATTAAAACGTGCCAGATCAGTTGGCTGGTGGGTTTCAAAATAATAAATATATGCGTGTGTTAGAGGTCTGCGCGGGTCGGATTTTTCAGTCCCGCTCCCGCCCGCGCCCGCATTGTGCAGTCCCACTCCCGCCCGCGCCTGCAAAGAATTATGAGTTTCAGTCCCACTCCCGCCCGCACCCACAAAAAAATTATGATTTTCAGTCCCGCTCCCGCCATATTTTGTCCCGCTCCCGCCCGCAAATCCCGCATGATGCAGACGTTCGCGTTACTTCTCAGGAAAGTTCTTGTCTTGACACAGCGTGATGGTGCCTCGCCCCCTACTTCGAGTGGATTTCAGCATAAATATCTACAGCTCATGTTATTATTTACCTTGTTTTGGAATTCAGCATATACTCTCTCTAATAACAATAATAATAATTAGTGCTGTCAAACAATTAAAATATTTAATCGCGAATCACACATTTTTATCATATGAGAAGCCATTGCAATTCTCTGATCAGCATAAAAAAGTGAATGGGCTCGCTTTGCAGCAATGGGTGTGTTGTGTGGTTGGTTTTTTTTTATGGCAAAGCAGAGCTCGTAAGAGAAGTGAATTGATTTACTTGTTGCGTTAGTCTACAACTTTAGTCAGAGAGACATGTTATACAGTGACGGTAGGCTTGACTCGATGCTATTCCAGAAATCCTTCCTGTAATATGCAAATTTAGCCGCCTCTGATTGGACAGCCAAATTTGCATATTACAGGAAGGATTTCTGGGATAGCATTGAGTCAAGCCTACCGTCACTGTGTAACCTGTCTCTCTGACTAAAGTTGTAGACTAACGCAAGCAGTAAATCACTTCACTCATGGTTCTCTTGCTAGCTGGGTGTGAACTGCGAGTCATTAGAGTGATCAAAGGATTTCCCGTTAGGGTGATCAATGGTAAACTTAAGATGCCATTCCTCACTCAATCTGACTCTCTCTACAAATTTAGGCATCTTAAAATGTCTTTATTAATGCCAAATAATATATCCAGTACAAATTATATATGACAGACATAAATTAATAATTTATACATTTTATTTCGAATACATTTTTAGTTAGCGGGACTGCAGCTTATCATCGCTCCTGCCCGCGCCACATACGTGCACTCCCGCTCCCGCGCGCATATGTGCACTTGCGCCCGCAATGAGCTTTCAAAATTTGTCCCGCGCCGCACTGCTTTGCGGCGGGTCCCGCGGGACTCCCGCGGGAGTGCAGGGCTCTAGCGTGTGTTTTTGTGATAAATCCATATTATACTGAGCGCATTTCCCACATTAATCAATACAAAGTACCTGCAGCTTTCAGTTCTTTTAAATCAAGGCTGAATACTTACTTTCTTCTTTGCCGCGGCCTTTTATTAAATCTAATTTGAGACTTTTAATTTGATTTATTTCAGCGCAACCGCAATGCATGATGGGATATATTGCTTTGGTTAGTGACCATCGTTGTACACTGCTTTTCGTGATGCATTGTGGGACACTTTGAGTGCACTATATAGGGTGTAAATAATCCTCACTAAGGTTTCAGACAGCACTACAAAATGGCGTCCTCACTATGTAGTGCCCTATATAGTGAGTAGGAAGCGATTTCAGACACAGGGCAGGTGTTTACATTTGTGGTTAACTGACAGAAAAAGCTTTTTTTTTTTTTTCTGGCAAAGATTCCAAATAATCTGTTGGCATGAAGATGGAGTCTGATGGTGGTTTTGGAGACTTGGGAACCCCATGGTTTTACTTTTCCTTGTAGTTGACCAACAGTGATCCTTGGGGATTTTTTGCCTCTCTTACCTTCCTCCTCACTGTACGTGGGGGCAAAATAAACTTGGGTCCTCTTCCAGGTGAGTTTGTAACAGTACCAGTTGGCGTCCACTTTTTAGTTCGTCTGTCCATAAGGCCAATGAGTTGTTGCCATGGCGTGGCGTCCGTCACTCGTCGTCTGTCCGTCCGTCGTCCATAATTCAGTTAAATCGTATCTCCTCCGTCAGTTCTCCACGGATTTCCGTTCCGGTTGTTTTGTTTGAAAGAACTCATCACTCTGCACAAAACTTTTTTGTCAAATGTTTTGCTAACAAGTTAGTAATTAGGCCAAATTAACAAATTCTCCAGGTCTCTCACGAGAATTTTATCTCTCCTCTGATTTCTCATCCAGTTCCAGTTCTGATCGATGGTTTGGGTAGATCTTCCCTTGAGGAACAAAACTTGGTTGGTTGGTTGTTGATTTTCCTGTTGTAAACAATTTGTTTACAACTTTGTTTATTTTCAGTTAAATCGTGTCTCCTCCCTTCCTCAGTTCTCACTGCATTTCAGTTCTGATTGATTTATTTGAAAGAACTCGACCTTCTGCACAACACTTGGTCATTGTATTGTCAAACTTTTGCTAACGAACTGTTAATTAGGCCACCTTAACAAATTTTAGGACTTCTCATTAGAGTTGTATCTCCTCTCGCAGTTCTCACCCGATTTCAGTTCTGATCGATGGTTTCGGTCGATCTTTCCTCAGGGAACAAAACTTGGTCGTTTGTTGAGTTTCTTGTTGTAAACAATTTGTTTACAACTTTGTTTATATTCAGTTAAATCGTGTCTCCTCCCTCCCTCAGTTCTCAATGGATTTCAGTTCTGATTGTTTCGTTTGAAAGAACTCGACCTTCTGCACAGCACTCAGTCATTGTATTGTCAATTTTTGCGAACAAATTAGCACTTAGGTCAACTTAACACATTTTCTTCTGACTAGAATTGTATCCCCTCTCTCATTTATCATGCGAATTCAGTTCTGATCGATGTTTTGGGTCGATTTTCCCTTGGGGAACAAAATTTAGTCCTTTGTTGATTTTCCTGTTATAAATAATTTGTCATGGAGGTTGGTCCTCTCTTACACCGTCACATTTCAGTTCTGTTTGATGTTTTGGTCATCATGGTTGTTTTGATGGAAGGTCAGATGAGCTACTACTGTATGTCCTTGACATTCTGGTTTATTTATTATTGTCCTAACAGTAGAAATGGACATTTTCAGATGAGTAGCTTTTTTTTTTTTTTTTTTTTTTTAATAACCATTCCCTGCCTTATTAAGGTCAACACACTTCTCCCTCATTCGGTTTGTGTGGTCTCTTATCTTTCCCACGTTAATGGATGACTAAAGGAATTTGACCTCTGTGTCACCTCATATTTGTTCCCCAGTTAATCAGGAAGTTATGGATTACAGCTTGAAAGTTCCTGCACACTCCAATCAATTCAAACATGTACAATTTAAACAGGAAACATGCTTCGGTTACATTGTGTTCACTATTATTTCCAGGGGTGCCAATAATAGTGGCACGTGTTTTTGTTGAAAAGAATTATTTCTTGATGAGGGATTTGTTTTTCTCTGAATAAATTTACTTCAAATGAAGGTTGGATTTTTCTCATTTTTATTATGCCTCCGCCACCGTAAGGTGCAGGAAGCATTATGTTTTCGGGTTGTCCGTCCGTGCGTGCGTCCGTCCTGCAACCTTGTGAACGCGATATCTCAAAGGCTAATGAAAGTTTGGTGAAATTCCTTTCACCATTTGTGCGCTTTGGGACAAACATGAACTGATTAGATTTTGAGATCAAAAGGTCTAAGGTCAAGGTCACAGAGAGCCCTTTTCCACCAAATCAGTTCCAGGGCTGGTTCGGGGCCAGGGCTGGTGCTGGTTCACAACTCGTTCAACTTGCGAGCCAGCTGAGAACCAGCTTGCTTTTCCATCGCTCGCAGTGCTAAGAGAAGACACGTCATTATGTCGCAGTATACGTCATTACGTCGCTGTATACGTCAGTTACGTCGCTATGTTTGCATAAACCTTGGCGCGAATATCGAAGCAAAAACAACGCGGAGGAAGCAGCAGCAGCAACAACAATAATAATAATGGATGACTTCGCATTTGTACAGCTGCTGCTTCTCGTCGCTTAAAAATGGCGATCTTTCGCAGTCTTGTTATTGTTGTCGGTCTTAACAACTCCGCCCCTTCCGCTGACGTAAGCGGTTCTTTCCTCTGGCCCGGCAGAGAGTTGGTGCTAGCCTGGAACCGGTTTTTCTGGCCCCAGAGCCAGTTCTTTGTCAGTGGAAACAGAAAACCCGGTTCCAAACTAAGCACTGGCCCCAAACCAGCCCTGGAACTGCTTTGGTGGAAAAGGGGCATGTGAGGTCAAATGTCTGTCCGAAAACCTTGTGAACACAATATCTCCAAGGCTAATGAACGGAATTTCACCAAACTTTCACCATTTGTGCATTTGTGGACAAAGATAAACTGATTAGATTTTGAGATCAGAAGGTCTAAGGTCAAGGTCACTGAGGTCAAATGTCTGTCCGAGAACCTTGTGAACACAATATCTCCAAGGCTGATACAAGTAATTTCACCAGGTCAAGATTACTGTGAGGTCAAATGTCCATCCCCAAATCACAACTTAATAAGGCGTGTAGTCTACCGGGCGGAGGCATCCCCACGGACGCCGTTGGCGTCGAGTTCTATCTAGTTATTTTTATATATTTTTGTCTGTGTAAGTAAATTTGGTTTTATATCACCACACCGTCATAAAAGGCATGGTTGTGTGTGACCAGTAAAATTTGATTTTGATTACATGAAAAAATAAATCTAAACACCGTCGAAGATCACGTTAATCATGAAGAATAATATACAAGTTAATAAACAGGGTGGATTTTTCCTTTAATAGCAATGACATTAAACTAAAACCTGTACAGTGAACATGATGGGTTGGAGCTCACCACATCTCGCTTTTGTGCAGGGTGCCGGTGACAGCTTCTTGGGTGCGCTGGCCTTCTACATGGCCCACTATCCATCCATGCCTCTGGAGGAAATGAGCAGGAGGGCAAACCTGGTAGCTGCAGTGTCTGTGCAGAGCGTCGGCACTCAAACATCTTACCCATTCAAGAAGGACCTGGCAGCAGAACTGTTTTAACCCACCCTTCATATCGTGTCTGCTTTCTCTAGGAATAAACTCTTACTTCAGCCTTATAAAACTGCACATGTGCATGAATAACATGAACAATGGGTTTATATTAATGTGAACCTTCTAATGCGTTGTTGTTTCTATAGTAAGAGGTCATACACAGGAACTTGTATTGTTGATGATCATAAAATTAAAGAAGTGATATTTAACAGAGTAAAAAGTATAATCAATGATGTGGTGATTTTTTATTTTATTTTATATAGGAGACATTTATTTATTTAACATTTACAGAAGGAGTCTCAGGTGTCGGCGCTTTATAACAGTCATGGTACTTTGTAATGTTTCCCAGCACACGAAAGAAGTCTGTTTCCTGAAATGTATTGTTATCTTAAAGGAGATAGAAAAAGAGATGAGGGGAGGTGTGCGTGTGTGTGTCTGTTTATCCGACAATAATAAATGATTAACAGGGACTCTCGGCTGTTGCAAATTATAAATTGGTAAAATGCGCGACTTGTCATTCCTTAATAGGCTTAATATTGTAATCTTTGACAAATCTCTGGTACAAGTAGAATAGCACTCTCCAGGTTGTGGTGTTATATAAAAATGATCCGTTTCGGGGTATCATGGCTTATTTTCATATCCGACCCCATTTCCAGAAAAGTTGGGATATTTTCCAAAATGCAATAAAAACAAAAATATGTGATTTGTTAATTCGTGTGAACCCTGGTTTAACTGACAAAAGTACAAAGGAAAGATTTTCAATAGTTTTACTGACCAAAATAATTGTATTTTGTAAATATAAACAAAGTTAGAATTTAATGCCTGCAACACACTCAAAAAATGTTGGAACAGAAGCATTATTATCATAGTATTACATCACCTTTCCTTTAATAACACTTAATCATATGGGAGCCGAGGATACGAACTGTTGCAATTTTGCAATTGGAATTTTTATCCGTTCTTGCTTTGATACAAGACTTCAGCTGCTCAACAGTCCGTGGTCGCCGTTGGCTGATTCTCCTCTTCGTGATGCGTCATACATTCTCAATAGGAGACAGATCTGGACTGGCAGCAGGCCAGTCAAGCACATGCACTCTGTGTCTACGAAGCCACGCTGTTGTAGCCCGTACAGAATGAGGCCTGGCATTGTCCTGCTCAAATAAGCATGGACTTCCTGGGAAGAGACGTTGCCTTGATGAATATGTCTCGCTAAAATCCCAATATATGCCCCAATACGTCAGTGGTACCTTCACACACACGTGACTCACCCATGCCGTGGACACTGATGCCCCTCCCCCCATACCATCACAGATGCTGGCTTTTGCACCTTGCTCTGATGATAAACTGGATGGCCGTGTTCACCTTGGCATTGAGAACTCAACATCTGGTTTTCCCAAAAACAAGCTGAAGTGTGGACTCATCTGACCTCAGCACACGTTTCCACTGTCTTTCGGTCCATCTGAGATGAGTTCAGGCCCAGAGAAATTCAGCAGTGTTTGCTTAGAATTGATGAATGGCTTCCTCCTTGCGTAATACAGTTTCAGGTTGCTTTTCTGGATGCAGCAATGGACTCTGTCAAGTGACAACGGTTTTCTGACGTCCTCCCGAGCCCATGTGGCTATATTTGTCACGTTAGCATGATGGTTTCTCAGGCAGTGAAGGTCATGCACATTCTACAGTGGTTTCTGTCCTCGCCCTTTACGCACTCCGATGTCTCCGAATTCTCTGAATCTTTTCGCAATGTTGCGTCCTGTAGATTTTGAAAGACCGAAACTCTTGCATTGAGAAATGTTCTTTTTGAATTGATGAACAATTCTCTCATGAGTTTTGGCACAAAAGAGTGAGCCACGACCCATCCTTGCTTACAAAGACTGGGCCTTTTCTTTTCTTTTCACTTTTGTCAGTTAAAGAAAGGTTCACACAAATTAACAAATCACATATTTTTGTTTTTATTGCATTTTGGAAAATATCCCAAGTTTCATGGAAATAGGGCTGTAACTACACAGTCTGTCTTGTGTTATTCCTTCTATCAACTGAACACTCGTTGGAGATGTCAGACCAATGTGTTTGACCTACAGGTGTTCAATTAAGATGGGAAATGGTGACAGCAAAGGTCAGACCATATGATTTACATCAAGCCATTCAGTGAGCCCTCGTGCACTGCTGGCAGGGGCGGAGTCATCTTGGAAGAAACCACTCCCATGCCCATCAAAAAAACCTCAACGTCCCTCTCACGCCAGAATTGGTCTTCCCAGGCAGTCTCCTGTCCCAGTACTAACCAACTCTTTAAGGCATATGGGTGCAGCGCCGATCTCCGTTTTGATCGCCCTCGGCCTCTTGCCTATACAGCTAGGGTTATGTTGGGGGGGCGGGTCCTCTGGTAACCGCGAGAGTTTGACTTCCCCACTTGCATCTGCATTGCAGCGTGCCTTGCCAGATGGTAGTAGGTACCATTTTTATGATGGTCTTTGGTATGACCTGACCGTGAGTAGAACTCGTGATCTCCCAGTTGAGAGGCGGACATGCTAACCACTAAGCCAACTCGCGGCCCATGCCCATAGCAGTCACATGAACTCTACATTTATATGCAGGGACTGTAACAAACCATTTTTTCCCTTTAACATAATTTCAAAATGGGCGGCACAGTGGTGTAGTGGTTAGCGCTGTCGCCTCACAGCAAGAAGGTCCTGGGTTCGAGCCCCGGGGCCGGCGAGGGCCTTTCTGTGTGGAGTTTGCATGTTCTCCCCGTGTCCGCGTGGGTTTCCTCCGGGTGCTCCGGTTTCCCCCACAGTCCAAAGACATGCAGGTTAGGTTAACTGGTGACTCTAAATTGACCGTAGGTGTGAATGTGAGTGTGAATGGTTGTCTGTGTCTATGTGTCAGCCCTGTGATGACCTGGCGACTTGTCCAGGGTGTACCCCGCCTTTCGCCCATAGTCAGCTGGGATAGGCTCCAGCTTGCCTGCGACCCTGTAGAAGGATAAAGCGGCTAGAGGAGATGAGATGAGATAATTTAAAAATGTAATGTTTACAAAGTAGATGTAAATTACATTTACATTTATTGCATTTGGTAGACACTCTTATCCAGAGTGACTTCCATAAGTGCTTTGAAGTCCATCCATCCATTATCTCTAGCCACTTATCCTGTTCTACAGGGTCACAGGCAAGCTGGAGCCTATCCCAGCTGACTATGGGCAAGAGGCGGGGTCATCACAGGGCTTGCTTTGAAGTCTCTATCAATAAATACATTGTGACGGAGTGCCCATCGCTACAGTTGAGTATGTGCTCTGGCTGCCATACCGATGAGCCTGGCTCTTTGGTGCTGTGGTCAGGGTGCAGGTTTGGCATCCTGTAGACCTGGGTTCAAGGCAGGATAAGGCGACTGTACTCTCGCTTTGCTACAGATGATGCCAGAAGTGGGATGGCTATAAGCTGGGAAGCTATCGGAGGTGTGCCCTGTGTGTGAGCTGTATGAGTGACCCCCAGGATAGGTGGCCCTTGTGTGAGGATCCCCAGAGATGGGTCAAGTATGAGTGTGTGAGGCACCCTGGTATGGCAGAAGTACAGCTGAGGGATGCCTGTGTGTGTGAAGCACATGGGTGCGCCTCCTGAAGGGGAGGGCAGTGTGAGCCTGGCTCTTTGGTGCTGTGGTCAGGGTGCAGGTTTAGCACCCTGTAGACCTGGGTTCAAGGCAGGGTAAGGGGACTGCTCTCTTGCTTCGCTACATACATCCTGATTCACTCAGTCCTGGACTAAGAATACTATCAATCTAAAAGCTTTTATTTATTTATTTTTTATTAAAGTGCCAATTTAAGTACTCCATGAAGAGCTATGTTTGAAGACACCTAGTGACTCAGCTGTTTGGACATCTAGAGGAAGTTCGTTCCACCACCTCGGTACCAGAACATAGAAGTCTCGATGTATGCCTCTTATACCTTGAGAGATGGTGAGACCAGTTGAGCAGTCCTAGAGGATCGGAGGGGGAGTAGTGTGATAAGTGCTTTGAGGTAAGTGGGGGCTGGTCCATTTTTGGCTTTGGATGCAAGCATCAGTGTTTCAATCTGATGGGGCAGCAACAGGAAGCTGTAGTGATGGGGTGGTGTGGGAGAACATAGGAAGGTCGAAAACGTGTTGTGCAGGTGCATTCTGGATCAGTTGTAGAGGATGAATGGCGCTTAGAGGCAGATGTGCCAGGAGTGAGTTACAGGAATCCAGTCTTGAAATGACGAGGGACTGAACAAGCACCTAAAGAAGTGGCCTGTGTGAACAGGAACAGACGAATCCTTCTGATGTTATCAAGGCGAAATCTTCATGAGCATGACATTAACGGTATCTGGTTATTTAGCACAACTCTTAGCACAACTCCATGTTCTTTAGGGGTTTATTATGATTGCTTAGGGATTGGAAGCCGGAATTTCTGCTGCTTTGGTGTCGTTGGATATTTGTAGTTAAGCCATAACAAACCTTGAATCATGGGCACCTTCATAGATAACTTCAGTCACTTCTGATCATATCACAAACTCAACTGACTGTCGATAATTACGCGTTTGCCAGATTAATTAACCGGGGGATTATGTCCCTTGCCCTGCTTGACAACAGCACCTAAATTTACAATGCAAGATTTTTTGTTTACGGGATTGTTTCCCAAAAAAAAAAAAAAGAAATTAATGTCTTCCAACTTCTTAAATCGTGTGCATTTTTAGTGGCACCTGCAGTTTAATTGATTATCAAGTTTTTTGTTTCAAGTTTAATTATTTCACTGTCTTGCATTTAGAAGTCACAGCAATTATCTAAAATGTAAATAGCTTAATAAAATAATTTAAATAGCTGTACATAGTTTTCCTTTCTTTCGACCTTTTTTCTTTTGTAAAAAATTAAAATAAAGAACAAATAAAAAGCTTTATTTAAACGCTTGTAAATTTCGCTTTTCATTCTTTATCAAATTAGCAAATTGTACATAATAAATATGATATAATTTAAGCTGAGCACTTTAATAAAGACAAAAGAAGTGTTGCCAGGCAAAACAAACCTCGCCCGGCAGCAGTTATTTTATACCTATATGTTGATAATGATAATATTTCTCAATCATCAGCTGTCAGGTTACAGTTCTATGAAAATCCATGACCTTGAATTTGACATTTCAAAGACATTCAAGGTCAAAGATCATGTTGCCAAATGAAAGCCCATATGGCACTTCCTGTAAGTTGATAACGGTAAATATCTGTGTACCATCAGCTGTTTTCAAGGTCTGAAAATCCGTGACCTTGAGTTTGACCTTTCAAGGTCACTCAAGGTCAAAGATCATGGTGCCAAGCAGGGCCATAACTACCATTGAGGACACCGAGCTCATGTCCTCGGCATTTTTTTCCCACGGTTTTTTTTTTTTCACTCAGAAATGTGAAATTAATATATGATGAAAATCGTTCTGACTTTGATCGGTGGAAAATTCTAAATTCAGCTTGTTCTCATTTGTTTGTCTAAAAATAAAGTTCACATAATCATTTTTAAACGAAGCTGAAATATCCGACATTGGAAACATTTCATATTCGGCAGCCTCGCGATAGTCAGCTCAGCACCACGGGATACACAAGAGCTGAGAAGTGTCTCATCAAGGTCCGACTCCGCAGCCAGGCAGTTTGTCAATTAGTCGTGGAATCTGAAAATTGACATAAGATGAAGAAGTGTACTACACTAAAACAAACCAAACTCAGCTCTGGAAAGTCAACAAGTGAGAGAAAAAGAAAGAGGGAAGAAGGGGAGTTAATTTTGCCAGGTCACTGACAGTTATGTGGCGGAATGCTTATGATCATTAACAGTGCAATTTTAATTAGCATTTCAAGCAACAACAGTGGAAGCCACTTAGCTAGATAGGATTTTCGTTTTCCAGACGGCACAAACTCTTTTATTCTCTCTCTCGATGTGATTTGGTGCGTTTCAGATCAGAAAAGGCTGGACAGTCGTGACCTGTTGTTTATGAAGTTATTGGTACTGACGAGACTTGAGCTATTTTGCTAACTTACCAGACTATAGGCTAACGGGAACACAAGACACTATTGTTTTGATCATTGGTTGTATTTTCGAACGGAAATGAAAACAGGTAGCAAACTTATGTTCACATTTTATTTACAACATGATGTACCGCCTCTGACTGCTTTCTGTCAATCATGAGCAGCCCAGCCGCGTTCACAGCTCCTCCTCCAATCAGCAGCTGGAGATGAGCCTCCTCTCGGGAAGTCTTGTCCCGCCCCTCTTATTGACTCCCATCTCCAGTGAGGCTCAGTCTCCGAATGGAGCGGTTTAGTCGGTTTTGTCCAATAACCGTCTAGTATTTTGCTATTGAAAAGGGCAGATATTTTTTAAAAAGCAATTGAAGTCCATTCAGGCTCGGCTAGATTGCGTTGTCACTCTCACTCACTCAAACTCTCACTCACTCACTCACTCACAAAATACTTTTGTGATCGTGCAGTTTTGAAATTGTTAAAATAAACATGTTCACCTACATGTTCATCTTGTTGGGCTTGTGATTTTGACTCGTTTCCAAAATGTATGAAAAGTCACCATATTAGGACATTTTTTTTTGGCAAATAAGATGTATCGCAATGTTTGACCTCAGTATTTGAAAAATCCTGGTTACGGCCCTGGTGCCAAGTGAAAGGCCATATGGGAGTTCCTATATGCTCATAATAGTAAACATTTGTCTATTAGCAACCGTTTGAGTTATCGTGGAAAATGTTATTTTGACCGAAAGGTTGACCTTTCCAGTGACCTTCATCTTGACCCGATTACACCCAAAATTTAATCAGGTAAATCTACAGACCATTGCCCACCAACCCTGAAAATTTGAAGTCAATTGGTGCAACCGTCTAGACGCTACATTGTTAACAGACACACAAACAAACAAGGTCAAAGGTCATGGTGCCAAATGAAAGCCCATATATGACTTCCTATATGTTGATAATGATAAACATCTCTCTACCTCTAACCATTTTTCGAGTTACAATGGAAACTATGCAAATTTTCGCAATGGCCTTGACCACCCTGACATTTGACCCCCAACTGCGAAGAAAACTATGAGAGATACCCCGTCATGTAGCAAATCAACGGAAGCAAAATTGAAAGATGAACATTTTGGAATTGGTTTGATGTAAATATGAAGGAAGATATCGCGAAAAAAAACGATTTTGACCTTTTTGGTGACCTTGACCAGATGACCCTCAAAATGTTGGCGGGTCCATTTGAGACCAATGCCCATCTATCCTGAAAGTTTCATGAAGGTTGATCCAGCTGTTTTCCCGTAATGTTTCCAACCAAAAAATAAAACAAAAGAAACCCCACCGAAAACAATACCTCGCCCCCTGGTGGACTCCGTCCTGGGCGAGGTAACAAACCTGGAAGTTGGCTGTAGCGGTGTACTGGGTCAGGGTTTGTGCTGTGTTAAATAATTTGGAGGGACGATTGGTGACTAACATACTGGCTACATCAAACACGGCAGAGCGGGGAAATACGATCGCTCGTTTTCGATCGGAATCTCAGCAACTTTCATTAAAAAAAAATCCATCAAACATCTTTAAACATGATCAGTAAGTATTCATAATAAAGATTAAGTGTTCTTGGATCTTGTGCTAAAGAACAGAGTTGTGCTAAGAGACTTTAGAATTTGTGCTAAAAGACTTTTTTGGGCGGCACGGTGGTGTAGTGGTTAGCGCTGTCGCCTCACAGCAAGAAGGTCCTGGGTTCGAGCCCCGGGGCCGGCAAGGGCCTTTCTGTGTGGAGTTTGCATGTTCTCCCCGTGTCCGCGTGGGTTTCCTCCGGGTGCTCCGGTTTCCCCCACAGTCCAAAGACATGCAGATTAGGTTAACTGGTGACTCTAAATTGACCGTAGGTGTGAGTGTGAATGGTTGTCTGTGTCTATGTGTCAGCCCTGTGATGACCTGGCGACTTGTCCAGGGTGTACCCCATCTTTCGCCCGTAGTCAGCTGGGATAGGCTCCAGCTTGCCTGCAACCCTGTAGAAGGATAAAGCGGCTACAGATAATGTGATGAGACTTTTTTGCTAAATAACCGTAAACCACATTAACAATGTGAGAGAAAAAGGACAGCTGATTGTCCAAGGTTGCGTGCGGTGACTGAAGGTGAGATCACAGAGTTGTCCAGGGAGATCACAAGATCCTGATTTACAGACTCACCACTTGTTTAAAAAAATAAAATAAAGATAAAATACTGTGGGGCGGCACGGTGGTGTAGTGGTTAGCGCTGTCGCCTCACAGCAAGAAGGTCCTGGGTTCGAGCCCCGGGGCCGGCGAGGGCCTTTCTGTGCGGAGTTTGCATGTTCTCCCCGTGTCCGCGTGGGTTTCCTCCGGGTGCTCCGGTTTCCCCCACAGTCCAAAGACATGCAGGTTAGGTTAACTGGTGACTCTAAATTGAGCGTAGGTGTGAATGTGAGTGTGAATGGTTGTCTGTGTCTATGTGTCAGCCCTGTGATGACCTGGCGACTTGTCCAGGGTGTACCCCGCCTTTCGCCCGTAGTCAGCTGGGATAGGCTCCAGCTTGCCTGCGACCCTGTAGAACAGGATAAAGCGGCTAGAGATAATGAGATGAGATGAGATAAAATACTGTACCACTATGTAACTGTGTGCATGTGTATAGACATGTATTTGTCCTAAAAATAATAGGAACACATGAGAATTATGACTTTTGGGGACTGTGGGTGGTAAAAGAGAGCAACTGGACTTGCTTGAAGATTCTTGAAGACGTTTCACCTCTCATCCGAAAGGCTTCTTCAGTTCTGTCTGACTGGTAGGGAGTATCAGGTATTTATCCTCTCATGGATGAAAAGCTCATCTTAGGCCCTATTTACATTATTTCGAATCAGCGGATCATCAGATTAACATTTTTTTTTAAACGATTCGCGTACACACACAAATAGCAGGAAGTGAAGTCTGCGCCGTTTTTCAGCAGTCACGTCACATGACCAACGTGGCATGACCAACGCCAGCAAATCAGGAAGGTGGATGTCACACCAGTGAATCAGGAAGGTGGATGTCACAGTGACGTTGTCCAATGACGACGTCAACTAGAGCTCAGCACTGCGTATCCTCGTTCCTCAATGTTTACACAGCACCGGATCAGATACGTACTGGGTTGAATACGTGGGCCCTGGCGGATTCAAATTGTTCCGCCTGTGGAGTCGTTTCCCGGCGTTTTAATGTGCACGGACAGTGCATCCGCAACGAAAACGGTACGGATACGGTCTAATGTAAACACCACCTAAGGTGTCATAGAGTCATCCTGTTGGTGTGGGTCACTGGGGGCTGGATGTGAACGGCCTCGAGAGTCGTTACGGTGATCATTGGATTGCCCGTTAGGGTGATCAATGGAATGCTGATTCTCTCTGTCCTCCTGTGCATCACTGAAAACAGCTGGGTTTTGGTGTGCATTCAGCATTCCATTGATCACCCTAACGGGCAATCCATTGATCATCCTAACGACTCTCGAGGCCGTTCACAACCAGCCCCCAGTGACCCACACCAACAGGATAACTCTATGGCTACATCCACACGACAACGAGATTTTTTTTTTTAGCGGGTAAAAAAAATATCGGGGCGGCACGGTGGTGTAGTGGTTAGCGCTGTTGCCTCACAGCAAGAAGGTCCTGGGTTCGAGCCCCGGGGCCGGCGAGGGCCTTTCTGTGTGGAGTTTGCATGTTCTCCCCGTGTCCGCGTGGGTTTCCTCCGGGTGCTCCGGTTTCCCCCACAGTCCAAAGACATGCAGGTTAGGTTAACTGGTGACTCTAAATTGAGCGTAGGTGTGAATGTGAGTGTGAATGGTTGTCTGTGTCTATGTATCAGCCCTGTGATGACCTGGCGACTTGTCCAGGGTGTACCCCGCCTTTCGCCCGTAGTCAGCTGGGATAGGCTCCAGCTCGCCTGCGACCCTGTAGAAGGATAAAGCGGCTAGAGATAATGAATGAATGAATGAAAAAAATATCGCGTCCACATGGGCAACGGATCAGTAAAATATCAGGTACATATGGCAACGCAACGCTTGCTGAAAACGATGCAATACACATGCCACACCTCTAGGGGCGCTGTAAGACGGTCCCATCGGAGACACCAGAACAATAGAAGAAGTAGACACATGTGCATAAACCCCTTCTTCTACCCGGCGTGAAGCACTCACAGGAACAAACACACAACAACAAGAAGAAGATGGCTGCGACTACGCGAGGAAAAACCGACTCTCTTGTCTGGACCGATGACGAGGTGGAGTTACTCCTGCGAGTGACTCTGAACTATAAAACCTCTACTACTACTCTGGGGTCCGCCATTGTTGCTGTTGTTGTTACGAATGATGCGTGCGAGAGTGCTGCTTGTTCTAGTCATGTGGTTGTGACGTCATCGTAAACAAATCCGTTCTACTCATCCAGACGACTTCGCAACGGCGCCGTTGCCAGATTCTTCCACTCTGGAAACCGTTCTCAAAAAATATCGTTTTGGGGCACCCAAAACGCCGGTGCCGTGTGGACGCCAGGCCGAAACGATAAACAATTTTATCGGATTCACCTGAATCCGTTGCCGTGTGGACAGGGCCTATGACACCTTAGATGAGCTTTTCATCCATGAGAGGATAAATACCTGATGCTCCCTACCAGTCAGACAGAACTGAAGAAGCCTTTCGGATGAGAGGTGAAACGTCTTCAAGAATCTTCAAGCAAGTCCAGTTGCTCTCTTTTACCACCCACAGTTTACCATGACCTGGATGACTGAGAATCTTCACAGACGACTTTTGGGGACAATTCAGTGTGTCAAATACAGTACGTCCTCTTCATGCGCTTCACAACCATAAAACAAGCTGCTGGATGGTGTTCTGACACCAAAACCAAGTGTCTTCACTTCCATCTGCTCTCACTTTTACAAGGTCAGCACTTTGCGAAGCCAAGTGACAACACACACATAATCTTAGAGTTTTCTCCAAGAAACAAAACAGCGTAACTCAGAGTGCGGTAATATCAGATCGAAAACTACACTGGACATTCAGAAGATAAACCTTAGTTCAAACCCCTTTTATATACGACATTCATATTAAAGTCTGTAAGAATGTAATGGGTTTAAACGATGGGTGGCATTTTGGACAATTTGGGCTTAAAAGATAGTGTGTTTTCCAAAAACATATCATTTTTAACACAGCCTGCTGACAAATATTTCATTCAGTACTATTGACATCACTCACTTGACTAAATTCAGAATAAATGAATCCACTCTTGAGCCAGAGCCAACATGAAAAAAAAAATGATATTGGAAAGAAAACCGAGGCTATATCTCTCTTTTTGGAACACAGACCCGCATGTGGTGCAGCTTGCGTAATTTTGGAACAAACTGTTCCTTACTGAAGGTGAGCCATTTTACAACAAACTCCATATTTACAGCAAATGTCTATTGTTCATTTTCTGACTATTTCAGAGAAGCTTTTAATTCTGGGGACGAAAATAGGAAGGAGGGCTTATTTTTCATAAAATCAACAGAAAAACAAGGTTATGTAAATGAGTTATTTGGTAGAATATGTTTCCGTATTAAGATATTTGACGAAAGCATGTTAAAAATCCCACAGACTATAGAAAATTATAAAAGTTTTTTGTTGTCGTTTGAAAATTTCACACTGAACAGTAAATTCTCAGTTTAATTCTAAATACGGGCGGCACGGTGGTGTAGTGGTTAGCGCTGTCGCCTCGCAGCAAGAAGGTTCTGGGTTCGAACCCAGCGGCCGTCGAGGGCCTTTCTGTGTGGAGTTTGCATGTTCTCCCCGTGGGTTTCCTCCGGGTGCTCCGGTTTCCCCCAAAGACATGCAGTTAGGATAAATGGCTACTCTAAATCGTCCATAAGTGTGAATGTGTGTGAATGATTGTTTCACGAGCTCGGAAATGGGAGGGTTGTGGCAGGAAGGGTATTCGGCGCAAAACTATGCTCCAATTAATATGCCGTGGATCAATAGGGCTCACATGGCAGCGACCCCACACGCATAAGCGGGACAAGCTGGAAGAAGTGAACGAGTTTAATTCTATATACAGTGTGGTACTGTTTCAAGTGTTTAAACCAAACAGTAACATATGCTCTCTCACGCACTGATTTACTCCTCAGACGTGTGCTATGTGGATGATGTTTCTCCCAAATAAATTTATCCACACGCAGGAAACAAAAATAATTTCGCCTCAGTGTGTTTCAGTTAGAGACACAACCAGTGGATATTGTTGATTTAAAAAAAAAAAAAGAAAAAGTGTGCGAGAACCACTTATACAGAATACTTTCAGGATTACTTTATGTTACGTTAGTTTGGGTGTCTCATTTGGTCAACATAAGCATTTGATAATATTCTCATGTTGTGAAAAATTCTCTGTGAAACATCAGTAATGTTGTATTACAGTTCGAGAGACGCGTGAGTGAATTAATTACAGGTTCTGTAGGAGTATTAGTTAATAGAAATGCTGCCAAAACAAGATACATAAGGGTAAGTCAAAAAGTTCTAAGACAGATGTTATAATTTCAAAACGAATTCAAAAAAAGAATAAAAAGAAGGAATTCTCTGATGGAAACATCGCTTACAGAAGTGTTTAGACTTAAATGGAGGATAAGTAGAGAAATAGCTTTGTCTCATCTCATCTCATTATCTCTCACCGCTTTATCCTGTTCTACAGGGTCGCAGGCAAGCTGGAGCCTATCCCAGCTGACTACGGGCGAAAGGCGGGGTACACCCTGGACAAGTCGCCAGGTCATCACAGGGCTGACACATAGACACAGACAACCATTCACACTCACATTCACACCTACGGTCAATTTAGAGTCACCAGTTAACCTAACCTGCATGTCTTTGGACTGTGGGGGAAACCGGAGCACCCGGAGGAAACCCACGCGGACACGGGGAGAACATGCAAACTCCGCACAGAAAGGCCCTCGCCGGCCACGGGGCTCGAACCCGGACCTTCTTGCTGTGAGGCGACAGCGCTAACCACTACACCACTGTGCCGCCCCCAGAAATAGCTTTGTTATTTTCATAAATAATGATTTTTTTTTATTTGTCTTAGAAAAAAAAAAAAAAATATATATATATATATATATATTCTTTTTTCTATCCACAGTCACTGGATATGAGCAATCGCGTGCTCTGATTGGCTACTCTACTACTAGGATATCAGCTCATATACCATGAGTAGAGAAAAACAAAATGGCGGAGCGTGTTGCTGAACCAACCGAGGACGAAATAAAAACTCTACTCGAAAACAAAACCCCAAAAAATACAAAAAAAACAACAACAACAAAACAACAAAATATGGAATAAAAATATTTAACGGTAAGAACGTTTGTTTGTTTTTTTCAAGAATTATTATTATCGCATTTTTCACAAATTGTTCCTGTCATGTCGCCGCTTTGTTTACATTCTAAGTGGAAATCATTCTGTCAGATGTTTTGTATAAAGTTTTTATTTATCGAATTTGCAAAAAATAAAAATGCTCTGTTTCTCAAAATACAGTGAATGTGGATAGAACAAAACAGTTATTCCACTCAATCTCATCGTACATGGCTTATAGCCAACTTGTCGCTCGCGCGTGCACACACACACACACATTATATATATATATATATATATATATATATATATATATATATACACTGTATATATAAATTTTTAAGCAATCCAACTATTTGATTCATCAAATAGTCACTAGAATAATCAATTATCAAATATAACTGCTGACTGCAGCCTTGGTTAATGGTTTACAAACTGATTTATAATTTATTAATAGTCACAGACAGTGCCATTTATAGAACATTACACTTACATCACTTACTTCTCATCTGCGTGTTTCCTAAACGGTGCATCAGCAACTTTGATAAATAAACTCAGTGCTTAAGTAATGAATTATTTTTAGACTCAAGTGATGTGATTTTTGCTCAAGAATATTATATCATCAAAACAAAATATGAATTTACTCAGTTACTTGTAACGTCAGATCTTAAATTGTACTTATTCTTTGGAAATTTTATCACCACTTTTTCAAATGAACAACTAAAAAAAAAAACCTTCAATCAATTGAAGCTGAGAATTCTAAATTCACAGTATTGTGTGATTTTAATGAGCTTTTAACGTTTTTCAATTAAAAAAAAAAAGTTCAATAAAACAGTGTTGCAATTCAGCCATTTCAACATTAAGCTTTTTTTTTTTTTTTATAATTTTACATTTATTTTATTTTCCGTAAGTATTTTTATCAGAAAAGATATCTAAACCCAGACAAATGTATCTAAATGATCAGCTGTATTGCTTCTCGGTGTATTTCTCAATCCGTCGTGCTGTGGAATGATCTCGGGGCGTCGGGTTCCACTGCTGCGTGTCGTCACGCTTCGTATAATCTTGACCTTTCAGTTAAGTTCAGTGTAGATCAGTGCTCTTACTCATATCTCATACTCACACACGTCTTAGCCACGATCTGAAACAGCACGTTTAAATACAGGAGTCTGAAATTCTCCAAAAAGTGTTTGGTCCGTGTTTAAAGAGATCGGATCTTCTTCTTCTCAATGAACAGGACGTGTTTATTCACTGTGAATGGAAATAAACAACAACAACAACAACAACAAAAAATTACATGGAAATAATTACTTGGAATTTAGAATTTATTTTTAAACCATAAATGTTTTAGATCTGATTTTTAAAAATGTAGCTGAAAACAATCTAGTTTATTTAAAGCAGACACTGAAATCATACTGAACAACTCAACTTTATCACATGATTGACAAAGCTGAGCAAATTAATCATGTGAGAGGATTTCACATGAGGGGAAAAAAAAAAAAATCATCAAAACAGGATCATCATGTGTCATACAGGACCAGTCAAAAGTTTATACACCCCTGCACATTCATAGGTTTTTCTGTATGTTCTATTTTCTACATTGTAGAACAATACTGAAGCCATCAAAACTATGAAACAACATCTGGAACGTATATGGAATTACGTGGTAAATAAAAAAGGGTTAAAAAACAAAAATATGTTTCGTATTTTAGATTCTTCAAAGTATCCATCGTTTACCTTGATGACGCTTTACAGACTATCGTCATTATCTTTACCAGCTTCATGACGGAGTCACCTGGAATGCTATTCAATTAACCACTGTGCCTCGTCAGAAGTTAATTAGTGCAATTTCTTGCCTTCTTAATGCGTTTGAAATCAAACAGTAAATAAGAAAAATACAAATAATAAATAGCCCTATTCAACACCACAACCGTAGTGATCCATATTAGGTCAAGAACCGCTCGACTAAGTGAAGAGAAACGACATCCATCATTACTTTAAGACATGAAGAAGTGACTTTTAATTAATAAAAATAAACAAACATTGAATTGGAAGGTGTGTCTAAACTTTTACCTTTTTTTTTTAAACTTTCAGACTGTATATGAAAGAGTTATGAAGTATAAATGGATTTAATTATTTCAAACCAACTACAATATTTCAGATCCGAGGAGCAGATGTGATGTAACTGACGAAGGCTGATTCACAAACTGTGTTTTTTACAAAATTAGACAAAATATACTCAGCAAAAATAAAAACTTGACACTCATTATTTTTCAAATAGTGTTTAGAAACTTTTCTTGAAAGAGTTCTTGTTGTGATTATGGTTAAATGCATTGTCAAGGGCATTACGTCACACATTCATTCTACTGGTCGGGCCTACGTAGCACGTGCGAGAGCACTGCACGCTAAAATCACGTTTCCACGTGACACAAGTGACGTGACCTATTGATACACGTGCAATTGATCTCACGGTAGCAGAGTAGAGTGTCATCTCAGGAAAAACAAGGTTTGATGGTTAATTATTCGTTAATTTGCAATGCCACGACTGTCAAACATTCAGCGTGAACGTGCCATTGGCATGCTGAATACGGGAACATCCGTCACTGACGTTGCGAGGGTTATGGGATGCAGTCGACAGACCATCCATAATCTCCAGACACGTCTCCATCAAACTGGCACCACAGCCGACCGTAAGGAACCCTCCACAGAACTTGCAGGAGCTTGGTGCCATGTTGGTACAAATATGGCGGCGCGTTCCCCAAGCTGTGTTCAGACGCATCATCCAATCCATGAGGAGACGTTGTATCGCAGTTGTGAACGCCCGTGGAGGACACACCCGATATTGACATGATTTCATTAAGTTGTGACTCACAGTTTTTGATCATGGACATTGTCGTCACATTTCCGGTGGAACCGATTCCATGACAAACATGATCTGTATGCTATAGCATCTTTAATGACAAGATAATTGAATACAATCGTTATTTCAAACCTATTTTCCAAAATCTCATCTCATCTCATCATCTCTAGCCGCTTTATCCTGTTCTACAGGGTCGCAGGCAAGCTGGAGCCTATCCCAGCTGACTACGGGTGAAAGGCAGGGTACACCCTGGACAAGTCGCCAGGTCATCACAGGGCTGACACATAGACACAGACAACCATTCACACTCACATTCACACCTACGCTCAATTTAGAGTCACCAGTTAACCTAACCTGCATGTCTTTGGACTGTGGGGGAAACCGGAGCACCCGGAGGAAACCCACGCGGACACGGGGAGAACATGCAAACTCTGCACAGAAAGGCCCTCGCCGGCCCCGGGGCTCGAACCCAGACCTTCTTGCTGTGAGGCGACAGCGCTAACCACTACACCACCGTGCCGCCCTATTTTCCAAAATGTTCAAATTATTGACTTTGAAACGAGTGTAAAGTTTTTATTTTTGTTGAGTATATTTCATTTGCTTTTTGAACATACCGCAATGATTTACTCAACAGTACTAATAACTAGACAGGTATTTTCTGCTCAGTGTTAATTCAATAAAACAAGAGCAACAAAATAACCCGTCATTAGCCTTGGTTAAGACATGAAGTGCCTTTTAATTAATAAAAATAAAGAAAAACACTGAACTAGAAGGCGTGTCCAAGCTTTTGACTGGTACTGTATATGTATGTATATATTCCTGTGCAAAAGTCTTATGCACCCTATTTTCTTGTTTTAAGTACAATCTTTGCTATAGATTTTTATTTTATAACTTCGACATTATCAAATCAGTACAAAACATATTTTATATTAGATTCCAGTCGTTAGTTTTCAAGCACAACTTGTGCATAAATGTGACAGAACTAGATAGAACTCAACGCCAACGGCGTCGATGGGGATGCCTCCGCCTGGTAGACTACACGCCTTATTAAGTTGTGATTTGGGGATGGACATTTGACCTCACAGCAATCTTGACCTGTGACCTTTTAACTTCAAAATCTAATCAGTTCATGTTTGTCCCCAAATGCACAAATGGCGAAAGTTTGGTGAAATTCCTTTCATTTGCCTTTGAGATATCGCGTTCACAAAATTTCGGGACGGACGCATGGACGCACGCACGGACGGACGGACAACCCGAAAACATAATGCCTCCTGCACCTTAAGGTGGCGGAGGCATAAAAACATCTGTATATCAGTAAAGAAAGCAGCATCTTACATAAGAGACACTTTTCAGACCAAAACACATAATGAAGGCTGCTGGGTTTTGCTGCAAAAATAAGATGAAAATATGACAAAGTGTCCAGAAGAACTGTGTCACCGTGGCTGGTTGATGCTCAGTAAAACCTACAGCTCATTTCCTTATAAAACTGCACTCACTAGACCTCAGACTACTATTTTTTTTTTTAAAACAAAGATTAATCGCACCAAATACTGACTTCGTTTCATTTATTACTGTTTATAGTATATTTAAAAAAAAATTTTTTAACCCAGCCACTGCCTCTCCCCAGTCTAGACATGGAGTAATTATAATTGTAATCATAATTGATTGTAATTAGGGATGGCGAAAACTAAAAAAAATCTTGACCGACCACCGAGCCTCATTAGCCGGTTAAAGTCAGTTAACCTATGAGTTTAAACAGGGATACAAACAGCGGATGCCGCCTTTTTCACGGCTGAATCGTGCAGATCCGATTATTTTTTTACGGGGGGCGTTGGAGTGTTTGAATAATTTCATCAGAGTAAATTCTGTATTAAAATTACTAAATAAGCAAATGCCGTTACAGTCCATGAAACAGGAAGTATAAGTATGAGAAGAAAACAGTAAATCAGAAAGCTGCGCACGTTTTCACGGAAGCTGTGCAAATGTGCGCAGCTTTCTGATTTACTGTTTTCTTCTTATACTTCCTGTTTCATGGACTGTAATGGCATTTGCTTACTTAGTAATTTTAATACAGAATTTACTCTGATGAAATTATTCAGACACTCCAACGCCCCCCCTAAAAAAAAAAATTGGATCTGCACGATTCAGCCGTGAAAAAGTCGGCATCTGTGCCTTTAGTTTGTGTGGAGAGATATGATCTGCAATAACATGCATTGTTGGCTACAGATCGAAACATACTTTCAGAATGCACTGGCCAAGGCAGAACTAAACTCCATGTGCCTTCTAATAATAATTTAAAAAAAAAACCAATAGTAATTTGTAAGCTAAAAAGCCTGAGTCTACACTTTTTTCTTTCGCCGAGTGGCAGCTGTGTTCAACTGGGGCGGGAGGGCGGGACATGACTGAATGGGTGTTTCTGATTTGTCAGCTGTCGTCCTTACACCGCATGGCATGCCCCAAGCGTTTACAGCACAGAATTCCAGGTTCTCCGCTCCAAAATCGGCAGCTTCAAAACGATTGATTTTTTTTTTTTAACCGACGACCAAAAAAAAAATTAACCGGTTGACGTTGATTCGGTCAACCACCGGTCAAACGGTCATTGGTTAACATCCCTAATTGTAATCGATTAAATTTTTGTAATGTAATCATAATGTAATTGTGATTTTACTCAGGAAACATGCTGTAATCGTAATCGTAGGTACCAATAATGGTAATCATAAACTGTAAGTATAACAAAATTACATGATGGTAAAAATATAAGTGAAGAACACTGGTACCTTGTGTACATTGAACATCTTTGGTCCATTTACCTGCAAGGTCAGTAGACTTTAATCCTCTGGGGTCTGAGGGTATTTTCTGGCACTCTAATGATTTTATCATCAATTTCAACAAATCTAAGCAGTAGTTTCAAAGTCATATAACTTTTTTGTATTCAGCACAAGTTCAGCTACAATAATATCTCAGTATGTCATGATTATACTTTAAAAAAAAAAAACCAGATAAATGAAGATGATGTTGTAAAAAGCAGTTTTAGAACTGTGTTTGAACGTGTGAAAAAACATGACCTTACCCATTGTGTCGAACCATTTTGGTCACTTGAGGTGATTCTGTTCAGTCTTTGGAATGGATCGAGCACAAAAACTTAAATCTGCTCCATTGATTTGGATAAATAACTGGCCATCAACAAAAATCATGTCCTGTTGTTTTGGGATAAAGGGTTGGCAGTGGAAGGGGTATTCAATGAGAAGAGTAAAAAATTCCATTCCATTCAATGAGAAGCGTGAAAATCCCTCCCACTGCCAACTCTTAATCCCATCAGGTCAAGGTGATGTTTTTCACACATTCCAACACCGTTCTAAAACTGCTTTTTACAACACCTTCATTTATCTGGGATTTGACTTTATTTTGGTATTTGACTCTTCACTGTGTCTTGAAATTAACTCTTGTACTATTTTACTCAGTTCAGAGCCACAACCAACTCTCTTACACAATTACTCTGTAATTTTGCTCCCACTCCAACTTTTACTCTAAACTCAAAATAGAACAAAATTTTGAGGAAAATACTTTTAACTCTGGAAAAAACTGCTCAGTCATGTTTCCTGTGTCTGCACTACAGATCAACCGATCTGCTCATAATAAACAGGAGAAAGAAATTGTGTATGTTTTCACATATAGTCTCTTGCACTTTAATGTACACTGGCCAGTTTTACATTACATTTTACGTTAATGATAGAGACTATATGTGAAAACATACATGATGAAAAATTATAATAAATGCTGCAAATAAAACTAACATTCTTGTTCTTTTTCTCCTTTATTTTCATCATTTGATTCATTGAATAGTATTGCTCATAAGTGCCAAAATAGGTCAAAAGCACTCATCCATAACAGAATTTTGCATAGTATTTGCTATAATCGTAATTGTAGTACATGTGATGTAATCGTAATTGTAATCTAAACTTTAGAAGTAATCGTAATTGAATTTCACGTAATCGCCCCAAGTCTGCCCCGGTCCTGTAGAGTTTGCACTGAACTACTTATTTATTTGCACCGACACTTTACTGCACCTTTCTTACTATTTATGTCTTTGTTTTGAATGACTTGATATCGCTTTAATTTCTTTATGTTAATTACTTTATTATTTAACTTCAATTACTTCCTTTTGTTTTGTTTTTTTAATGTCTTTGCTCATGTTTAGGTAATGTTGCTGGAGGATTCACAGAATAAGAATTTCACTGTACTGTGTGAAACTCTCTCGAGTACATAGGACAATAAAGCTGAATTGAATTGATGTAAAAACATTTAATTTTATTATTTTTGAAGGCATCTTTGCTCTACAGCGTGTCTTTACATGGGCCTTAGACTTCTGCGCAGTACTGTGTGTGGTGTGTTTAATGCACAGAGTAGCTTTACTTATTAGATTAGAGCTCGATTGTTCCAGTAACACAGTCATAGGAAACATTTATCATTGCAATAATAATAATAATTTTAAATTCATTTATACTAATTGTTTGGCCACATTTTTTAATTTTTCAATGATGGTTATTAAATTTTTTTTTAATACAGGGTGTTCAGGAACTTTTGACTGGCAGTGTTGCTAAAAGAAAAATAAGTCAATGAGATCGGGAAATGAAATACACTGTTACTCCATATTTAGCTTTTTAATGCTTTGGTTTTTGCCAAGAAATTAATAGTGCAACAGCTGAACTGCAACTTGACATTAAAATTATTGTTTTTTAAAAATGATTTTGAAAATACATTTATTTTTAATGAAGAACTCTTTCAACAAATTTATTTTTATAATTAACAAAAAGAGAGAGATTACTCAAACTCTAAAAAGAGAGAGAAAAGTTGAAAACGTTGCACTACAATTAAAGTTTGCGGATTCCTACTGCATTACAAGTAGCTTGTGAAAATTCATCTATTTTGTTGCTCGTTTTACTGAATTAACATTGAGCAAAAAATACCTGTCGAGTTATTCGTACTGTTCAGTAAATCCTTGTTGTATGTTCAAAAAGCGAATAAAAATTATTTGAAATCTTTTTTTTCCCTAATTTTGTTTTTTAAAAAAAAGAAGTTTGTAAATCAGCCTTCATCAGTTACATCAAATCTGCTCCTAGGATCTGAAATATAAATCACTGCTATTTTGTAGTTGGTTTAAATAATTAAATCCATTTATACCTCATAACTCTTTCATATACAGTACCAGGTAAAAGTTTAGACACCTTCGAATTAAATGTTTTTCTTTATTTTATGAATTAAAAGTCACTTATTCATGTCTTAAAGTAATGATGGATGTCGTTTCTCTTTACGTAGTTGTTCGGTTCTTGACGTAATATGGATTACTACAGTTGAGGTCTTGAATAGGGCTTTTTACTGTATTTTTATTATTTACTATTTAATGATTTCAGACACATTAGGAACGCAAGAAATTGAACTAATTAACTTTTGACGAGGCAGACCTGTTAACTGAAAAGCATTCCAGGTGACTACTTTTGTAAAATTGTTCACACTTTTTCTTTACCACATAACTCCATATCTGTTCCAGATGTTATTTCATAGTTTTGATGTTTTCAGTATTGTTCTCTCATGTAGAAAATACAAAATAAAGAAAAAACTATGAATGAGTCCGAGTTCGAACTTTTGACCGGTACTGTATGTACCGGTCATTCATGCTGTTTGATAGTATTATACCTTTAGGCTTTACATGTTCAGCCTCTAAGTGCCTGCCTTTTAATGAATCACTCATTCAGAGTTGCTTTAGAATCTGAGAGCGAGCAGGTAACAAATTCTATAAAGATTTCGAGTCGCTTATTAAACTGCTATTCTGGATCGTTTTGTTTGGTCTGTGGCAGTGAAAGTGATTAAATGGGGATAAAACTACTGTATAAGAAACTCCAAGCGTTCCAAAACATTTGAGTGGCTGTGGTCACTCATGCTCTTCTGCATTAAAGCAAATTAAAATGGTAGCACTTTAAATTCCAGTTCCTGAATTACTAAGTTAGCAGTGAGTAATAAGGCGTTACAGTTATTTAATAAATTTAAAAAATAAATAAACTGAAATTATTGTGACGACATTGTTTCATGGCTCCTTATTATGATTTAATGTTGAACTACATACATGCTGACATTAATATTAATTATTCCTTGTGCCCTGACAAATAAAGTGAGAAATCACTTCCCTTACACTTGCTATTTAATCACTAGTAACTGATTAGTGATACCTAGTATTATTTACCAGTATTTCCATCCCTCCAAAAATACTTCGGAGCATGTGCATGAAGCAATAAATCCTTTAAAAAATTAATAAATACATAAATAAATAAAAAACACTCAAAGCAATACACTTAAAAATTTAAATTAAAAGAATGAAAAAAAAAAACCAGTATGCTATGAAATCACAACTTGGAACTGCAATATCATCAGGCAGCATACGATATACTGAGTAACCCCATTTATCTCGCCGCAAATCTAATAAGCAAATTAGTAACGGTAAAGTAGGATCCGTCACCTTTTCAACCAACAGACACTGTACAATCATTAACTCTTTCTAACCCTGTGTCCGAAATCCCTCACTCACTCGTTCACTACTCCCTACTCCCTATATAGGGAATTACTATATAGAGGACTATATAGTGAGCTCATTGGTAAAATAAAAAAAACTCTTTCAGACACTAGTCCGTTGCGCTGGTATTTACGTCATTACTGTCGCATGATTAAAACGGGCCAGATCAGTCGGCTGGTGGGTTTCAAAATAATAAATACATGTGTGTGTTTTTGTGATAAATCCATAGGCCAAATAAAAAAAATAGTGTGTTTCCGGTAACCCGACCGATCGAGAATTTCGGTGGCGAAATTGCCGACCGTAAAGTTTTTATTACAAATTTCCCTCGATATTTTAGCGTAAGCGGCGTTAGTTTGTCATAATTTTTTGTTTCAACGCATTCAAGTTGTGAAAGAAACGATAAAAAGTAAAATGTTTCGCCACTTCTATCAGCCCTCCTGCATAAACATGGAAGCGCACTTGTATACTGAAGGAGGAAGGGAAAACTGAGCCGAGCCGCCATTTTGAATCCTCATTCAAGGCTGTAATGCAAATTGCTTCCTCTTCAGTATACAAGTGCACTTCCATGGCAGGGAAAAACACTACATTTTGCCGCCTATGTAGTCCCCTATTTATACAAATAGGAGTCATTCAGGATTCAGTCATGTTTTTGCTCGGTGTTTTTGCTCGACCCAAGTTCTACAGTAGGCTAGGCGAGGCCGTCTGCTTTTAATGGAAGTAGCCTAGCCTAGGACGTTATTTTCACATTATTTCTTGATAAGGTGTTTTCATGTTATTACATGAAAATATCATGGAATAACGTGATAATTTCGTATCATGAAATTACGTGATATGTTATTACATGATAAATATATTGTAAAAACGTGATAACTTTGTTAACAATATCTTTTCACGTAATTACTTGATTCTAAGCCAATTTTTTTTTGAGTGTGGCAGCAATACGCTTCCGTAGATCATAACTCGAACTCTTGCGATATTTTTTTTTATTCGTTTAAAGATTTAAAACACTTTTATTTTATTATGATGTGTGGTATAAAGGATTCTGTGCCAAAATACTATTTTGTAAGATGTTTACTTGTGTTAATTTTTTCAAACAAAATAAAAAAAATTAAGAAAAAAAAAAAAAACTTTTTCCTACCTACCGACCTTATTTTAGTATTTCATGTTACCTGAAACACACTATCTTTTTTTTTTGGGCCATATTATACTGAGCGCATTTCCGACATTAATCAGTACAAAGTCCCTGCAGCTTTCAGTTATTTTAAATCAAGGCTGAATACTTTCTTTCTTCTTTTATTAAATCTAATTTAAGACTTTTAATTTAATTTCTTTCAGCGCGACTGCAATGCATGATGGGATATATTGCTTTGGTTAGTGACCATCGGTTGTACACTGCTTTTCGTGATGCATTGTGGGACACTTTGAGTGCACTAAATAGGGTGTAAATAATCCTCACTATACATTCCGACAGCACTACAAAATGGCGACCTGACTATATAGTCCACTATATAGCGAGTGATTTCGGACAGTAAGCTTTTTTTAGCGTTCTATTGTCTGGTCAGGTCCCAGCAATTGAAATATTCATAAATTAGAGCGAGTCCGGGATTTTGCTGCCTGAATTCTATCTGAGCAGCACAAATATGATCACATAACACCTACTCTTAAGGAACTGAAGCTTTTGCCTGTGTCTGATTTATTAACCATAAGAGACGCCGTACTTCTGTATAAATGTATGAATAATCTTCCCCTAATTATCTCACTAGCTTGTTCAGGAAACGCTCAAATATACAGTACATCAACAGAATATTACAAACAGTAACAATCTGAATATCCTCAAGTGTCGTTCTGCCAAGGCAAACAACTCATTTCTTTAGAGAGAAATTATTGCTCGGTCTGGTTCTCACTCCCTGAGGAAATTTCCACATCTCTGTCACAGTATCCATTTTTAAACACAACTTAAAAGTTGCGTTATTTGGAGAACGGGTTATACACCTAGTTCTGATCATTTTGATAACGTTGTAAACAGTACTCTTATTATTAGGTTTTAATTATATATTATATATTTATATATAATATAATATATATTATATATTTATATATATATAAAATATTATAATATTATATATTATATATATCTATATATTTCCATAGAATATTTTTATTTATTTCAGACCCAGTTTTGGGAACCTAATAAAGATTACTGCATTGTATTATATTGTATTGAGTTAATACAGAAAAAGATTCGCTGCTAAATTAGTTGACTTTCATAAGCATTTCTTTTTATTTTATTACATTAAGGGAGAATTGATGTGGAAATACCGGACTATTTATGAAGTTAGGAGCCGTGAAACAATACATTAGCACAACAATCTAAGCCTAGTGACTAAATCATGACCCTTTACCCATGACGTTTAAAATTTTAAAAACATTTTTCTGAGATTATTTTTTTATTTTTCAAAAAAAGTAATGTTTGGAAATTTAAAATATGTTTTTGTACTGACTTGTAATCATTTAAAAAAATTAAATAAAAAAAATTAACAAATATGGTACCTAAGACAGGTGGACAGTACTGTATATAAATAATAATTATTATTATTATAACTATATGCAAAAACAATTAATAATATTCCATCCCTAATATCTAAAATGTAAAGAGTTTGTGATGTCCACAAAACAACTACTGCCAAAGTTATCCTGTAAACACATGGAAATATGAAGTTAATAAAAGACAGTTTCTTGCACAGGAAGAGTTTCTGATACCTTAAAGGAGAACTGAAGTCATTTTTAAACTTGCTTTATTTCTTAATTAACGTGTTATTCGATTACGTTTTCGGTTTTAGTGACCTTATATTGTGACTCGTATTGGCAACTAATTGCAATTAAATATTTAATAAATACTTAATTGCAATTAAGTATTCGGTTTTTAGCCGTGTTGAATTTAGTCCGTTCGGTCCACGGCAGGCGTCGCTTATCCGCGCGATCTTCACGAGACTTCTGCGAGACTTCGAAACGTGAAGTGTCAGCCAGGTGTGAGTGCCGCCATTTTGAAAACTGTTTTCCAAACTAAATATTGCACAAAAACGAGTTTAAATGACGATTACTGCCTACTTTTTTCAAACTTTCCTGATTGCTATCAAAACAAGCAAAACTTCCAGCTTGATCACATCAGCATTCGAAAGAGAGCGCCGCGCATCTTTTTTTGCGGTCGCGCTGAAAGAAATTAAATTAAAAGTCTCAAATGTGATTTAATAAAAGTCAGTGGCAAAGAAGAAAGAAAGTGTTCAGCCTTGATTTAAAAGAACTGAAAGCTGCAGGTACTTTGTATTGATTAATGTGTGAAATGCACTCAGTATAATATGGATTTATCACAAAAACACACGCATGTATTTATTATTTTGAAACCCACCAGCCGACTGATCTGGCACGTTTTAATCGTGCGACAGTAATGACGTAAATACCAGCGCGACGGACTAGTGTCCGAAAGCGTTTTTTTTTTTTTTATTTTACCAATGAGCTCACTGTATAGTCCTCTATATAGTAATTCCCTATATAGGGAGTAGTGAACGAGTGAGCAATTTCGGACACAGGGAACGTTGGCAGATGTCGGTCGCTTTGATTTCCGCTGTACGTTTTACTTCCGTCCTACGATGTCTCGCACAGGTCTCAACGAATCTCGTTTACGCCCATTGCTTTGACATACGGACTGATATATTACAGAGCGTATTTCAAACACTCAGAACTTGCTACAGCAGCAACAAAATAGCGATCAAAAATGCATTCTGATATTTAATAAAATGAGAGAAATAAAATTTTGATAATAAAAAATTTGCCTTCAGTTCTCCTTTAAGTACACTTTTCTGGCCACAAGCTTCAGAACAGTGAAGGCTGCAATCTGATTGGCTCCCTGAGCTTCCATTTCTGTACAATTTCACACACTAATTTCCAGCTGAGAAAATTTTAGCTTACTGTGGCATAGTAGGAAAAACGATTACACTAAATTTGTTCTCTAAATTTAGTCGATATAAATAAAAAAAAAACACCTTGAAGTACTTGCATATTAATCTTTATAATTAATATGCAGCGTCCAAGTTTTATTTTGTGATGCCATTCTGAGCTGATGATTTTCAGTCAAACATTTGTCATCGACACTGTCATTGATATAACAACCAAACCTGACCGTGATCCCTTCTGTATGAATTTGCTGATATGTTTTGTTCTCCTATGAAACACCATTGTAAGTGCACTAGCGATGTCCTCCTGTGAGGTCAGAGCCACAACCACCCACTAACTTCTCGCAGGAATAACTAAAATACAATAACAAACCAGCCCCAGAATCACTTAAGACACCACAAACATTTCAGTAGAAACATAACGAATGTGTTTCAGGGTAGAGGGTGTGTCCTTTAAATACCGATCCTCTATATCGTTTGTAAAGGTACCTATAGGGTCGTGTTTGCGCAACACCAGTTTTTCTCGGAGTCGTCCTCTCTTGGTGTTGAAGCAGTAACCGGTTCCTGCAGCACTCATCATCTGCACCAACACAGTCCTGAAATGCAAAAACATCCATAAAATTCTGAGGTGTCTCACTCACACACACACACACACACACGTGTGTTTTACTGGGAAATACGCCACTTGTATTTTTTATACAAACTACATCTGGGACAGTGAGTAGCATATTTCCCAATATCTTCACTCATGAGGAAATCAATGAATTGTTTTGATAAATTTGGGTACCTTTTATTTGTGAACGTGTCTATATAATAAAAAAGAAAATAACACATTGTCTTGAAGATATGAAGTTTATCTCCTTGTGTTGAAAAATATATCACTCATTCACTTCGCTCACTCGTGAAATATCCATTCACGACTCAAAGATAAACTTCATATCTTTGCGCCACTGTGTAATATCCTCTCTCATATATATATATATATGAGAGAGAGCGCAAGCGGTGGCTACAATTATCGACACCTTTTCAGATTTACCAATAATAACAAAAAAACAAATTTTACAAAGATGAGTTTCAGTTCCAACAGTTATTATTGGTTAATTAATCAACCAGAAGACCCCCCCACCCTTTGATCTTGTCATCTGATGACACAGCTCGTTACCTGAAATGGAAATTTTTTTTTTTTAAAGCATGATCAACAATTTGAGAAAAACCTGGACGTGATCATCGCAGGTAAGCATGGTGGAAAGATCGTGGACATGTTTTTACTGATTAAATTCACCGATATTTCATGATCTCCTCTTCAAAACCTATTTTGTTTGTTTCTTACTCTTTCATTTGACAGTTGCCATTTTGTATCTAAACGCGCGTTTGAGAAGTCACATGCGTGAGGTGTCGATAATAGTGATCACTTTCACCGGTGTCCACCATTATCGACACCCTGTGGGATTAAAGTGCCATTCCACCATTGGATGTATTCTTTGGCATAAAATACAATATATTTTATGACAACATGACTAGACAAAGAAATCTTTTAGCTTCAAAATGATATATCAAACATAATTTTTTGACAACGACAAGTATATTAATTTTGCAACCAAAGTCACCTACCCTTTTAATTTCCGTGCGGTAGTGAAACGTGATGTCATCGGCAGGTTCC